>NC_132793.1:86196666-86820000 GCF_048418805.1 Vulpes vulpes | reverse complement strand
TGCTGTTTGTAGGAGGCTCAGCTGTTAATAAACAGCCAGCTGCTGGGGTGGTTCTTTGAACTGTCCGGGGGAAAGAATAAAGGGGCCAGGGGGAATGTGGCTAAATCCCGTCCCTACCAGGGCAGAGAGTTTTGGAGTATGAAGGGAAGCTGCAATCTGCGTATCATGTGCACCTGAGCCCTGTGTCTGGGAGACCATTGTGCTCTTTCCACATCCCATGGGGATGGGAACAGGGCCACTGGGGCTTAGTGGGAATGGCTCCAGGTAGTGAGCATTGGGGCTAGGCTTAGTTTCTCTTGTTTATTCAGAGCTGTTAACACTCCTTACTATGAAAGATTTCACCATCACTGAAAGTATATTTAAAGGAAAGAATCACCTCCCATATTTGTAATACTAATACTTTACAAAATGCTTGGCTAATTAAAACCATAAAGTGATCTAGGGTCTTGGAGGATGGCAAACATAATAAAAGCCTTGAGCCTTGAGTCAGCACATTGTTTTGGGGATAGGTTTGAAGTGTAACTATTGGTATTAAAAGATCCATTTACTTCTTTAATAAAATTTATCACTTTTTACTTTAACTGTGTGTAGGCTTCTCTGCTTTGGTGTGGTACTTGGGCATGACTGATTTATTCTGTCGAGTTCCTGTCCTACAGAATAAATAAAGGGTAATTATTCACTTCTAGTACATTAGAGATGTAGAGAACGATGGTTATTTGTGTTTACATTTCCTCTGCCAAGCTCCTTCCTCTCCCCTCTCCCCTGCTCAGTCCATGATAGAGCCCTCCATTATCCTGAGAAGGTCCTCCCCTTTCTGGGTGTCCCTGGGTGTCCCCATCATTGCACCACCGCTGCTCCTGACTCTGGCTGCCCCCCTCACCAGCCCTGACTCAGATGGCCTCCCTGTGACCTCAGGGGTCTGCGAAGGCTGCCCTCCTTTATTCCATCTGGGGGTGACTTCTTGCTCCTCTTCAACCTGACCCCTCTGGTTCTCAGAGGTTGGTTTTCTAGATAAAGGGAAATGCCCAGTTTGGCAATTAACGCTTGTCATGGCCGGTGCTCTTTTTCTTCTGGTTCATTCTGCAGTGATCACAATATCCTGTGTTCTCTCTTGAACTGTTTCATACACGCAGAGTGTTTTTCACAAAGGAGAACTTTCCTCAGATTTCCAGCAAGTCTTGTTCAACTGGTCTAGTGCTTTTTAAAATCGAAGACCAAATGGGTACATTTCAGTGGCAGTGCAGAGAGTAGGGGCAGCCTGTGTCCTTGCAGCCTCTCCTTTAGTGGCTAAGAGGAAGCATGTGGGCTGCTGGGGGCCCTCAAGGACTACCAGGTCAGGGAAGAGCATCAGGAGAATAGTGTTCTCGGAGTTACGTGTCCCTAGACCATCTGCTCTGGAAAACTCAGATTGTATTTGTGTATTTTATATTTTCAGAATTGTTTTCACATTTCTTTTTCCAAAGCGGATTTGGAGTACGGCAAGATACCTGGAACACAGGATGGAAAAAACTAGAATAAATTTGGATCACCTGGTTGAACAGTCTTGTTTTCATCTCTACTGATGTAATGCAGCACTTCTCATGTGGAAGGGTTTACAGAAGTTTGCATGTGAACTATATTATTACTGATGAACAAAAATAAGCCTCTGTGGTCTTTGTTGGTTCTGATTTGTTCTTGACATGAACATCATAATTTGTTGATGGTTTCTTAAACTATGAGCATCACATGTACAATCACATAGGTTGGTGTCAACACTCAGTGCCAGGATAATGGAGGAATGAGTCATTGAACGCATTTAGGATACCAGTACAGAGTGGATTTTGTGACCTGGGTGAAATTTCACAGAGCAGGCAGGCAGAGCTGTCCTGCTCAGTGCCTGTGTACCCATCCTCAAGTTCCAGAAGTAGAAGTCTATGTTGAGAAAGTATCGTGAGGGCTGAATCATGGCCAGATGCCAGCCATAGGGAATCTTGAACATCTATATGTCTTCCTTTCAGTCCATAAAACCCCACTATCCATAAAGGATGTCATTCCCATGCTGGTTCAAGGAAGACATATCCCAAAAGAAAGATGATCCATCTATATGCCAGTGTTTTTCTGTTTTCTTTTTGTTTGTTTTTTAGAAGCACATCTGGTAGCTTTAATTAGAAAGGAGAAGGATCTCGGTTTTGTTAAACACTTAAATAATTGGATGTTCCCTATGACTTATTTTTAACTAAAACTAAAAAATATTCAAGAACCTGGATTTTTTTTGGATGGGATGTGAAGCTTAGACAGAGACACAGGTGGTAGGGAGCAAGGGGCCCTAGCTCAGGCCCCTAGCTCAGTAAAGACTGTGAAGGGGTGTGCTATGTAAAACTTCCCTTTCCTCTGCCTTCAGTGAGTTTAAAACACTTCCACTGGATAGCAGAGCTGGTTAGAAGTGATTTAATCTAATCGAATCCTAGAACTGCTTCTTTTTTCCATGGAAATCTTCAAGGGTATTCTTGATCACTGTGCTTCAAAGGGTTGATTTTTTTTTTTTCAATTTATTAGATCTTAGTCCCATTTTTTTTAAAAAAGGTTTTGTTTATTTATTAGGGAGAGAGAGAGAGTGAGCATGAGTGGGGAAGAGGAAGAGAGAGAGAAGCACACTCTCTGCTGAGCAGGGAGCCTGACTCCAGGCTCCATCCTAGGACCTGAGGTCATGACCTGAGCTAAAGGAAGCTGCTTAATTGACTGAGCCACCCAGGCACCCCATATAATCCCAATTTTTAATATTTAAATTAAAAATGATTTATGTTTCAAATTACAAAAAGAGTTTATGCCTGTTGTAAGAATTTGTGATTGGCTGGGTACTGGTTCCCCAAAGATGTCCACATCTTAATCCAGGCAGGGAACCTGCTAGGTTACATGGCAGAGGGGGTGTGGAGGAAGGAGGTAAAGTTGCTAATATGTTGGCCTGGAAAGGGAAAATTATCCTGGATTATTTGGCTGAGCCCAGGGTCCTTATAAGTGTAAGGGCTATGGAAGAATGGAGCATGTGTGGCCTCCAGAAGCTAGAAAAGGCAGATAAGTGGATTCACCCCCCGCCCCCCAGAGCCTCCAGAAAGGAATGTAGCCCTACCGACACCTTGATTTTAGTCTTGTAAGAGCTGTATTGGATTTCTACAGGACTTCAAGATGACAGATTTGTGTTGTGTCAGGCTGGTAACTTTTGTGTCAATTTGTTACAACAGCCACAGAAAACAAATGCAGAAGCAAAACAATATGAACTATAAAGAAAAAGCCAATCCTTTTCCATTCCTCACCCTGTGGTGCTACTGGGGATCCAGGCTCCTTTTCCTTGCTGCTTGCCATCTTCAGCATGTTGGCTCTGCTCCATGTTTCTTGTCTCAGGGTTACCAGAGGGCTGCTGCCTCTCCCTATAACATGTGTGTCGTCTAGGCAGTCAGAACTGGAAACAGAAGAGCATGGCAGCTGTTTTGGGAAAGAGAAAGTCCTCCAAGAACCCCCAAGGAGACTTCCACAGACATCTTGTTAGCCAGAATTGGGTCACATGGATCCTCCTAAGCAAAGGCGGTCTGACAAGGCAATGTTAGTTGGGCACAATGACACCCCAGCAGATGGGTTCTTCTGTGAAGATGGAGAATGTCAGCACTGATCCACAACTCTGACCTTTGCAACCTTTGTCTAAAGTCTGATGTATCATCCATGCTTCAGCCTTGTCCATACCTACACTTTCTCCCTTATCTAGAGTTAGTCTCAGAGTGGTCAGTGGACAACCACATGAGTTCCCTTTTCAGAAACTCTTGCCTTTCCAGCCATCTTTACCTGAGAATGTGCCCATTAGATGATATGTTCAGGGCTGGTTATCCAGCCTGTACAACACCTGTCAGAGTTGTGGTCATCACATTGTTTTCAGCTTAGTCATTCCCCCAGTAGGTTTTGACGGGCTAACGTATCAGTAGTTAATCCTGCTACTTGTTCTTCCTAACTCACACCTTCCCCAGGATTAGCCTTTTCCCTGGATTTCTGGTGTTTGGGAAAGGCTTTTCAAGGTAGAGAAGAAATGGAAAAAAAAAAAAAAAAAGGAAACTATTAGCAGAGAATCCATTGTTTTGGCAAGGTTGCCTCCTAAGGAAAGTGGAAGGGGCCTAGCAGTAAATTCCCTGGTGCTGACTAGGAAATGCCATGTTGACTGGTTAAATGTTACCTTTGGGGGTTGTTAGTTAGTTTAGATATTAAGCCTCTGGTGTGCTGATGTGGGGCTCTTAACACAAGTGACTCCATTTTGGACTTGTGGTTTTTGGGGTTTGTTTTTGTTTTTTTAAACAATTCCCTCCTTTTGGTTGAACTTTCAACTTAATGGAAAGATGTGATCAAAATTCCAGGCTTCAGTGCCACTTTCAGGTATGGCTTGGTTGTTCTCACAGTCTCTGTTGGTCTTCCATATGGTATTTACAGGTCATGATGTTTTTGCTTCAGCTTCATGACATTCATGAGTTACCATCTCATGTTCTCAGCTTTTAAGTTGGTCATAGTCTTTGTTCCCTTTCTGATCTTGCAGTCTTCAGGAGATCATTTGTTTGGTGGTTAGCAGCTAAGAACACACGTTCAAAGCTTTTGAGAGAATATAATACATCAGGGAGATTATTATGATTTTTATAAAGCAGGACAATTCCAGATATTTGGAATGCATTTCAGAGCCAAGGTCCCCAAGACCCAAACCTCTCATCAAAGAAGTCAAAGAAAGATTCTGCTGAAGGAGTCACCTTTTGAAGCCGAGTGGCTTGCACAGTGATTTTAGGTAATTGAGTTTTAGCTTCCCCAGAAATGTTAATCCAGGTGTCACAACTGGCATTGGCTGCAGCACAGACACCTCTTTGCTCAGCTAAAAGATAATCAGGGGCTGTCCGGTGATCAAGGACAGCTCTGGCTAGAGGGCATGAGAATCTTTGTTGGGCATCTATTGTCTTAGCAACAGATTCCATACTATCTTCAAGAGTTAAGGAGAGGTTTCTGATCATATTCTTATTTATGTTGACTCCTAACTGGGAGAGTATGGCTCTGTCCCAGGAAGTGAATCCTGAGTCATGAATGCCTCTTGGTAATTTCTTTCTAGCTCAGTGATGTAAATCCAGGAGGGAGTCAACCAGTGAGGTGCAACAGTTAGGGGCACATGAGGGTAACTGAGGAGGCATGACCTAGTTATATGGCACTGTTAATGGACAGACAGAGGAGTTTTTGATGACAAATTCAGCCATCTGAAAAGCAAAGCTTACCTCCACCTTCTCCTTCCACCCAGCAATGGCTTGGGAGATAGGGATGATGGCATTATTTTTCCTGACCAATGCTGGAATGAAGGAAAGAAAAGGAAGAAGAGAAGGTTTCATGTTTAAAGTATGAAGTCTTGATCTGGAGCTTTGATCTGGAAGCAGTCCATCTCAATGTTGGCTACTTCTCTTCCTTGGCAACATGATTTGGAGGTTTCTGGCATTCATAGGGGATCAGATATCAGCTGGAGCCTTCTTTAGACTCAAGTGCCTGAAGTTTGGCTGTCATCTGGGCAGTAACAGGACCTGGTTTAGTCCCTTGCAAGGAGGTTCAAGGGAAGTCTCTTTCTCCAGATCCCAAATCAGAAGGGGAACAGAGAACTGGAAACATTAGTTTGGAGATCCATAGCCAGATTTTGAAGAAACCAGAAGAATTCACGACTCAGTTTGATTTATGGGTATATAAAAGGGACATAAAAGCAATTGACAGGATTAGAATCAACTATAGAGAAAGCTCTCAACATAATTTTTCTCTCTATAATGTACCCCCATTTTATATAGTAAAATTCATCACACTTTGCCTGATTATTTATGGACATGTAGCAAGAATAGTGAGCTCTTTTACTTATTTATTTATTTGTTTGTTTGTTTATTTATTTATTTATTTATTTGTGAGCTCTTTTAAAGAGTGCTTCGCTGAAACTTTGCAAACAAGTTACCAAGTCTATTTTTAGATCTCTCTCAAACATGACAGTCCAGTCAAAGCCTCAGTAATATGGCCTGCATTTACAGTTGTGTCCTGTTACAAGAACAGATTCTCATTGAACTTAGGTAAGTAACTATTTTGCCATGAAAAGAATACTTGAGTTTCTGAATTTTGAAGGATCAGGTAGGAAGAAAAAAAATACATTTTAACTTTGTTCACAAAGGTATATCTTACCAAATTGTTAATAGCTTAAGACAAAAAGGTTTCCTAAAATCTGAAAAAGCTGAACATGAGAGAACCAGTAATGTTTTAAACAAGAGTCATAAATGTAATCATCCTTCCCAAAGTTCATTTATTCCTGTTACTGATTCTTGTTCTTCTTGAATCCATATTTGCTGTTAGTTCCCGAAATTCTTACCCAGTCAAGATGTATGACCTGGAAGCTGTCAGAAACCCATATCTTAGAGTACTTGTCAGATTCCTTTTCATGAATTTGCGGGAAGCTTCTGTAAAAGCATCTGAGTAAAACAATAACTGTCTGTAAATGACAAAACTTAAAATGGCATAGTTAAAGGTCTGATTTGAGTTCATTACAATGCAATTGACAATGAAATTTGGTTATTTTTGTGACATACAACATTTTAAGATAATAACTGGAATTTTGGCTGATAACATCATACCAGGCCTAAATCAGATTTCCAGAAATTTCATGTAATTTCTGGAACACTTATATACCCATACAACATAAAGAAGGCTTAATATTACTTTTTACTTGATAATGCTTCCTATGTAATTTGACATGATAAATAAGCCTATTAGTCTAGCATCTCTCTTTTCATAAGGAGAGAGAACAAATCCTTTGAGATATCCCAGGATACCTCTGGAACATTTCAAAGTTGGTCAAGATAAAAAAAAAATTGCATTTAGAATTTGATTTTGGGGAAGTTTGTCAAATATATTGAAAGGTTTGGACCCTTGGTCAAATAGGATCATAGATCACTGTGAAGCAATTCTGTTAGATATTTAACCAAAGTCATATTAAAGCTTTCTTGGGCAAATATAGAAAATAATCTAGTTCTAGGCAAAATTTAGCTCTTCTGTTACTAAGAGTAGGTTTACTTAAATAATCTGATAAAAATAGAATAGAGAATCTGTTTTTCTAAGATTACATTAAAGTTAAAGAAAAACCTTTGTCTACAATTTCTTAAAAAGGGCAGACCAATAATCTGAGAAACCCTTGTCTTTTTCACAGAGAGAAAAACTAAACTCTAATTTTGTACCAGTGTACTTTTTATATTAAAACTCATTTTCAAAGAAATTCATTTTAATCTTAGCCAGATGTCTTTTCCACAGACTTTCTACAACTTTCTTTTTTTACATTCAGACTTTGTCCTATATTTTTCCTCTTTAAATAACTGGTCTCACATTAGGACAAAGTTACTTTTCCTTTTACAGAAATACATTTCTGTTCTTCATACCTTCTTTTACCAAAAATACAGACTCTCCTTTTTTTTTTTTTTTTTTTTTTTTGGCATGTGGAGAAGTTTCCCTTGTCATTTCTAGTAGTTTTAACCATATGTATTAATTAGAATTCTTAACCCTTAGGAACCTTGACTAAGATGTTAACTTAGCTCTTAGATGTGAACTTTTACATTAGCATTCTGTCAGTTGGCAAACTTATACTTTTTATGATTCCTTGAAATTTGTTTTTTTTTTCATAGAAAATTTCTCAATGTGGCATAAAACACATTTACTAACAGACCCAAACATCTTTAGTTTCACTGTAATAAGAAGACAAAAGTAGGTAAACAGTGTAGCAATTAATGTTTCAGTATTTTATCTTAATTTGGAAATGTTCTGGGTATTCAGTGATTTTTAACTGAACTCATTATTTAATGCAACTTAGCAAAACTCTCTTAAAGTTTCAGGTTAACCAAAAAGGTTTTGGAAACTTATTTTTTAGTACACATATCATAAAACATAATTTTTGCAAAAATGTCTGCCTAAAAACATCCCTCACATTTATTCTAAATCATTTGCTCCCAACAATTATGTTTAGATTACTCACCAAAACTTCATGAGACATCAGGCAAAACCAGCCATCACTTGTCTTGTGGATGAATTTTGTAAGAGATAAAGCATGAACTTATTTGATTGGTAAACCTAGATAGAATAAAAAGTATACTTAATATTGACCACTCTAACGACAGGTATGTTTTAAGTAAACCAACAAGCTTAAATTAGTTTTAATACTGAGTATCCTCCCAGATCACGTGAATCTCTAAAACATTTGGGCTTGTTTCTATTATATATATATCTGAGATTTAGAAATGCTTGATTTATAAATGCATATTTTTAAGTCAATTCAATAGAGTTCTTTACAAATTAATTTTAGCAATACCATCTAGAGGTAAGAAATATCACCCATCTTCAACAGACACAAACATATAAACTGGGACCTTAGAGCTATTGTTTTAAATTTTCCAGCCAGGAGATGAGTATGATGATGCAAAATTCACTAGGTTTTTTTTTTTTTTTTTTAATTCACTAGTTTGTAAAAGAACAGTTGGATGCAAATGTTTTCATAGAATAACTTAAGCTCGTTCAGCTAAACATTTCCTCTGATATTTATGGAGAAGATATTTAAGATTTTTCATTTCTCAATTTCAAATGACTAATTCCTCCTTTTTGTTCCACTGCTGGTAAAAATTACCTCTCTTAATATTTCCATGTTGAAGGTACAGGGAAAGAATACAAGTCTCTCTAAGAAGAATTTTGGTTTCTTCAGGCCCATGATTTTACAAACCTTTTGAGATAATCAGGGAAGGTTTTAGAAGTGCTGCAAAGGAATAGGTGAACTTTGAATTGCCTCTAGAGCTACATTTCTAGTTTTGTCAAGATTTGTAAGATAAGGACAGTTGCTTTTAATTTTTCAAAGAATTGGGTTACAGCCTGGATGTTAAAGAACTGATGGATCTACCCGCCTATGTTGGAATTAATTTTTTCTTTTTTAAGTTTTCCCTTGGCTATTTAGGGGCATAAGGTAGAAGCTTATCAGAAAATCCCTGAGAGTCTTGTTAATTCCGGGAGGGACCCATAGGAGGCCTTTCCTTGAAGGTAGATATAGGGGGTATCTGTAAGGTCATGAACTTGGTGGATTTTGTTGCACATCATGCATAGGCAGTTCAGGTAGAGGGTAACTAGAATGAGTATTCACATAAAAGAGGACATAGGGAAGTAGTAATAATTATGTCATTCTTATAGTTTTTGTCTTAGGTACCTCTTGTGTCTTTTCAATTTTTTTTAAAAATTTATTTATGATAGTCACACAGAGAGAGAGAGAGAGAGGGGGGCAGAGACATAGGCAGAGGGAGAAGCAGGCTCCATGCACCGGGAGCCCGATGTGGGATTCGATCCCGGGTCTCCAGGATCGCGCCCTGGGCCAAAGGCAGGCGCCAAACCGCTACGCCACCCAGGGATCCCAGTCTTTTCAATTTTTTATCGGCTTTTGGCAACAAGACTTTAAATGAAGCTATTTTTGGAATCTTGAGGCCTCTGCTTTTGAGTGTACTTCTTAACTAGTCTTATCTAATTGGAACATTCCTCCTAATGGCCACTGTAAATCTAGGTTGTAATTCTCCTGAGGGCTGGCTATGATTTGGTAGGACCCCAGGCACCAATGGATCTGAACCCACATCTAGTCACCAACTCTAGCCACATATGGGGTGCAACTCAGATTTCTGTCTGGCCTTCTTTTGCGGTTCCCAAAATGATGATTACCAAATCCAGTTCTTCAGGACACAAAGCAAGCTTAGTAAGATTCTGCTATCTTTGCTAGGTATCTGTACCTCCCAGGATTACAGTTTTTAGACATAAAACAAGCAGGTGTGCTGGAAGGTGGTATGCTCAACTCTGAATTTAGAGGATCCCATTTCTTTAGCTACTAGGTCTTTGGGTCTCTCAGAACCGAAGATCTGAGGGGGGCGGGTTGTGCCATGGGGTTTGGGAATTGTGGGATATTTTCTAGTATGCCCCATGGCAAGGAAATTTTCTTGAGGTTGGTGGGTGACCTAGTGTCAATCTAACCCATTCTCTGACCAATTTATTTTATCATGGGAGCCTTCAGGTGGTGAGCTCTCTAACAAACTTTAAATGCTTGACCTATGCCCACTGGTGTTTATGGCCTTTTGTTTTGTTTTAACTTTTGAGATTCCCATTAGCACTGGCCTTCATTTATTTATTTTTAAAGATTTTATGTATTTATTCATGAGAGACACAGAGAGAGGCAGAGACATAGGCAGAGGGAAAAGAGGGCTCCCTGTGGGGAGCCTAATGCAGGATTCAATCGCAGGACCCTGAGCCAAAGGCAGATGCTCAACCACTGAGCCACCCAGGCATCCAGCACTGGCCTGGACTTAAAACCAAATTTTGTTCACCTGAGACTTCACAGGTGACCCGGTCCAGCTTAAATTGGAATAGTCCAATCCTAGACCCAATCCGATTCTGGACAGAGTCTCCTTTTTAAGTCAAACTTGGTCCAGCTTTGGTCAGTAACTACCAAAGTTCCTCATGTGCAATCTGGGGACTTAGGAAAGGATTGGGGTTTTCCACTCAAATAGGGAACTGTGCAAAGACAGATTGGGAGATCCATGCAAAGACAGCAGAGTTCAAGATTGAAAGGAACTTCTCTTTAGCCCATGGATATGTCAAGAAAGTGAACTGAGAGGGGTACACACCTGTGTTTCTTGTCCCCAGATGCCACCGGAAGTTCAGTGTGGATTCCATCACTGCCACCAAATCTGTTAAACAACAAAATTCATGTGAGTAAATTTGAAGATCAAATTGGCTCTTTTAAACAATTCATGAATTAGGCAGTATCCATCTAGCACATAGAAAGGAACTGCATTGAGCTATAGAAAAGAAAAGAAGGGTGGACAGGAGTGGAAAAAAAGAAAATTATTAGCAAGGAATCCATTGTTTTAGCCCAGGTCACCCTCCTAAGGGGAGAAGAAGTCTACCAGTAAATTTCTTAATGCCCACCAGGAAATTCCATGGTGACTGGTTAAAGGTTATATACCTTGGCGGGGTGAGGTGGGGTTTGAAACTGTGATTATGTTAGGTAAGTCTTGGTTTGTTGATGTGGGGCCTTAACAGAAGTGACTCCACTCAGGGCCTGCAATTTTCTTTTTAACACCAGCCACCTGGCTTCCCCTCCATGGCCTCCAAGCCTTTGCTCATTTGCTACCTCCTTGTGGAGGCTTACTCTGGCTGCCTGTTAATAATGCCCCTGCCCTCATGCCGCAGGTGTTCTGATTCCTTTCACCTTTCTGTTTTACCCCCCTTTTTTTCCCTGTAGCTCCTGTTACCTTCTAATATATCTTATAGTTTATTACATTTATTGCATTGTCTCTTCTTGCTTAGGTGTAAGCTCTATACGGGCAGGGAGTTTTGTCATTTCCATTCATGTGTTCCAAGCCTCTGGAGCACTGCTTGGCTGAGTCTCAATAAATATGCATGCATGCATGCATGCATGTATGAATGAATGAATGGAATTTGAGGCCAACATAATCAGCTTGAGAGATTCCTGGTGGTGGCCCTGTCTTTATACAGCACCAGTGAGGTTTTTCTATAGATAAACAAGGAAGCTTTACTGTGGGCAAAGTGTGGAACACCTTATGCTTGGAGGGGCTGGGCTATGACTCCCAAGGAGGGCAGGGGTGGGCTGGGTCTCAAAAGACAAATTACATCATTTCTGAGAAGAAGCCCTGAGAGCTGTCACCTGGCTCACCCTCTCTTGCCTTTTGCTTCATGATCAGTGACATTGCAGGAGTGGCTGCTACTCCCATCAGCTTAGTTCTAGAAGAGAGGTAACATGACCTGAGCCACAACAGACCCCCGTGGGCTGATCAGATGGATGGGAAGTAAAGTGTAATTATTATAAACTGCTATGATTTGGGGGTCATTTGTAACTGAGTCAAATAAACAACCATGAGACAATAGAGGTTTCCAAAACAAGGAACCATGGAAATTGGAGTGGATCTGAGAGGATAGGGCTGGTGCAGGCTTTGTGGAGTTTGAGAGGCTCGTGCATGTCAAGATGCAGATGTTGGGTGAGCATATGGTGTGAATGTCAAGATCAGCAGAGAGGCCTGGTCTGGAGAAGAGCCATTGCTATGGAACCAGGCAGTGAGCTGCGGGAGTGTTCAAGCTCCCCTGCTCACATGACAAGGAACAGAATCCCAAAGAATTCAGCATATGAGAGTACCAGAAAAGGAACCAAGTAGGAGTCATTGTAGGTGTTGATGGAGACTCAAGAAGCAACATAGGATAATTCGAGGGAGTTATATGAAATGATACATGTAAACACCTGCATGGTACCTGGAAGGAATAGTAAATGTTCAATAAATGGAACTATACAAACAGGATTCATGCATATGTGTACATAAATGCATATCCAGCATTATTTATAATACAGATTCACATCTACACCGACCACTCTCTCTCCCTCCTTCCCATCCCACATACAACTGACCCTCGGTGAATGCAGGTAAGATCCAGGGAAGCAGTGGGTTTATAGCTGTAGAACTTGGTTAGCATCAAATCCTATAGATTTCTGAGAATGTTTACCGGTTACTGAGAAAAAGGACCGGTTCAGAACTGGCTTTCAGCTGCTTGCTGCTTGAAAGCCAATGCTTAAGAGACAAACATTGGTGGGAAAGGAGAGATTGCTTCATTCAGTAAGAGGCAGCCTGGGAGGATGGAGGATTAATGCCCCCAAAAGCCGTCTTCCCCCTTCCAGGCGATGTAGTAGGTTTTTAAAGAGGAAGATGCAGGAAATGGTGAGGGAGGCTAAGTGCAGGAGAAGCTGGTGCTCAGCAGTTAATCATCTACCCTCACAGGCCTTCCAGATTCCTCTGCTCTGACAATGATCAAGGTTCCAGGTGTCTATCAGTGAAGGCTACCCGTGCAGTGCAACAAGCTGCATCTGGGCAAGGTAGTCTAGACTCCTCCCCCTGTACCAGGAAGCAAGGCTCCTGGGCGGCTCTTATTGAGGACACCATGGTCAGTGGCAGCTCTTTTCCAGTGTAGTTGGGCTTTATCTTCCAGAAAGTCTGGTCTTTTGTTCCTCAAGACTGGCAGTCTGTGGGATCTCAAGGGAAGTAGGTTAATTCTGATATAAACTTTAGGGTTTAGCTCAGCTAGCAAGGTGTGCATAAACTTGAGGCAAGTCAGCCCTTAAAGGGGTGGGTTGGAGTGCCCTCACAGTTGGCCCACTGGATTAGGCGATTGGCCGCGGGGGTGGGGGTAGGGGTGGTTATGAGTCACTTTAGTATAGAGTCCACCACCATCTATCCATGGAACTTTTTTGCCATCTTCCGGAACTGAAGCTCTGTACACATTAAACACAAACTCTTCGTTCTCCCTCCCTGCAGCAGCTGGCAACTATGTTTCAGTCTGTGGCTTTGAATTTGACTGGTCTGGGACCTCATATAAATGGAATCATACAGTACTTGTCCTTTTACAATTGGCTTATTTTACTTAGAAATGTCCTCCAGATTTATCCATGTCATAGCAGGTGTCAGGATTCCCTTCCATCTTAAGGCTGATTAATAGTCCATTGTATGGATAGAGCACATTTTGTTTATCCATTCATGTCAGCAGACACTTGGGTCACTTCCACCTGGTGGCTATCGTGAATGATGCTGCTGTGAACATGGGTGTAGAAATATTCAAGTCTGTGCTTTCTGTTTTTTTGGGTATATACCCAGGAGTAGAATAATTGCTGGGTCCTAGGGTAATTGTGTTTTATTTTTTGAAGAACAAAGGGAGGCCAATTTTTAGTGGGGCAAAACAGGATTATGTTGGCTGATGGTAGAAGGACTCAGTGTAGAGACTTTTAAAAAATTCTTTTGATGATTTTATTTATTCATGAGAGACAGAGGCAGAGAGACAGAGGGAGAAGCAGGCTCCCTGCAGGGAGCCTGATGTGGAACTCTATCCTAGGTCCCTGGGGATCATGACCTGAGCCAAAGGTAGATGCTCAACCACTGAGCCACCCAGGTGTCTCTCAGTGTAGAGACTTGAAGGCACAACTTATGGAGCAGAGCCTGGAGGAAGAATGGTGTGGGATTTGAGAGAAGGGGAGAGCCATGATGCTGGTTCTGCGGCAGAGGAGGGTGGGTGGGAGGTGGCAGGGAGAGCTGTTTGTCACCCAGGGCTGGCCTGCCCCCAGAGTGCGAAGCATGGCAGCAGGCTTGGCTGAGCCCCGGGGCTGAGGAGCAGGGACTTGCAAAATGGCATCCTAGCTGACATTGAAAACTGGATACTTTTAGCAACATCCCTGTTTCTGTTTTTCTCCAGGAAGACTTGGAATCTTGGGGGTGAATTTTTCTCAGTTGTTAATGTTGGAAATGAGTAGAGGTTGTAATTTTACAAATGTGACATTAACTCAAGGGTTCTGTAGAAGATTTTATAATTAATGCATAATACTCTATTATAGGCAGAATAAAAATGAATCCTCTACATATGGTGTTCTATGCAAAGTGACATGCGCATTAGCTGGCACTAGGCATTTAAAAAAGAAAACGAAATTAGGTCACTGCTGTAATAATTACTTGACTCAGTGGGGGGGGGCTTTGTTCAGAAATCATTTTTTTTTAAGAACTCTAGAGTTTTATGATTCCATTTATAGGAAGTTCAAAAACAGGCCAAACTCATCAATGATGATGGAAATTCTATTAACTGTGGTTGCCTATGGAGGGTGGGGATCAGAAGAAGGTACAGGAGAAGAAGGTACAGGAAATGTTCCATATTTTGATTGGGATGTTAGATAAAGTGTATGCATTAGAACTGCATGTTTATAGCCTATGGATTTCATTCTGTACATTTTACTGCAGTAAAAAAAATGTGGCATAAAGTAATCACGTAGTGTTATGGTACATTCTGGGGATTGAGACACACCAACAGAAATGAGAATAATGATGTTTGAAAGATGTTGTAGTCACAAAACCTAAACTGTTTGCAAAGCAAAAATTCTCTGGAAATCTCCTGACTTCAGGGTTAGTAATACGTGACATCAAACAGAGCCTTGGAAGTCAGTTTCTGAGGTGAGGTGGGAAAAGGTGTTTTATGTATAATTATGTATACTAATTTATGTATATATACGTGTACACACATATGTATATGTGTGTATGTACATGTATATGAGTGTATATGGCTATATATGCATATATATGTGTAGGAGTATACGTATATGTGTGTATATATGTATCACTTATGTGGTTAGCTCATGCAATGATAAAAATCTTATTTATACAGCATCATATGGTATTATGGACTGAATTATATGAAAAATGTGGCACTAAATAGACTATTAAAACTACACTTGTTTATAGTATGAGGGTTGAAACAAGAAGACAGCTGCCTTGTTTTATTTCAGCTGGAAACCTCACCTGGGAACATGTACCTCAATTATTTGCCCTCTGCACAGGTGTAGGTCTGCAAATGACTGCAAAAGCACCAGGAGCATTGATTCTGGGGTTACACATACATTTTAGTGAGTATATGAATTTGCAAATATGGAAGCTGTGAGTAATGAGGATGGTCTGTATGTATATGAAGCCGGGTCTACACACATACCTGCATTTCTGTGTTTATCTCTCTTTCACTCAAGCTAATAACCATGAGTGTGGTGGTATTTCCAACTCTAACCCAGGACCACTGGGTTCAATATAGGATTCAGTGCTATCCCCCTTGCTTATTATAACTTTTTTCTCTGGCTTCATTAAATCTCTTTTAATCAAGTAAAATCTCCCAAGTTTTATTTTGGTGATCATGACTCCTTGAAGAGGTCAGTTGTCCTGTAGAATGTCTCACATTCTGGGTGCTTCCTGTTGCCTCCTCATGGTGCTGTCTGACCTGTTCTTCTATCTAATGGCATGCATTTCAATCCTCCAATCCCACTTTGCCTTGCTTGGGAAATTGCCCCCCTGATCTTTGAAAGAGTGGCCATTGGGGGAGGCATTCTTTGTTTTAGGGACTGTGTGAGGCACTTCCTCTTTATTATATCTGTAATTTCCACTGCCCCCTGAAGAACTGTGGTTTACTGTCTTCCTGTGAAGATGAAAACACCAAACTTAGCTTGTGATGTACAAGTCTATGCAGCTGCCCAGGGCCAGAGCCAGGATTTGGATCCAGGTCTGTTGTGTTCAAGGCTGTGCTGATTCTAGTGCCCAGCTCTGCTCCCAAGGCTGGGAAATTTGGCTCTCCTGGATGGAGCTCTGGCAACTGTATTTTATCGCTGGCTAGGCGATTCTTTGGCTTTTAAAATTTGTATTGAATTCTTTGGACTTTTACTCCTTATTCCTAAAGTTAACAACACATTTTCCTTTATGTTGAGGCCAGCTGTAAGATGGACCCTGATGTTGGGGTCACTGAAGGGCTCTTCGGCTGGATGTTCAGGTGTGGATGGGAGTGTGAGTTTGCTGCCATTCAAGAGGACATTGCTTTTTTTCCCACTAAAGAGCCAGCATCTTCAGGGGAACTGCCTTCCTTGAATATTTTCAAGGGAATTCACATCTTTGCTGAAAATACCAATGTGATTTGCATTTACTTTGGAAATGTGAGCACATTTTATCCAACCTACAGGCACTAATGAAGAGCTGATGAACCACAGAGACACTGGTTCAAATAAATGATTACAATTGGCAAGAGAAGTGCAAACATGACCCTGATGAATTATAATCAAGAGTGAGTGGAAGGGGTGATGTTATTAATTATCCAAACTCTAAATCTAGTTTCAGAACTGTGAATAATAATAGAAATTAGAGCTGGAATATTATATAAAATGTTCAGTACTTTGAAAACAGGCCACTTGATACAGAAGACTGTGTTTTTACGTTCATCCTGTGGCATTTATTTTTGTACTTAGAACTGTATACTAATCTCCTCTTAGAATCCAAATAATCAGCTGAAGTTAGTAATTTAAACATTTACTTAATTTTCATATTTTACAGTTAGCTACAAAAACAGAGTTTTTTCTTTAAATATAGACCTTTTGACTCATGTATTCCATAAAGCCAGCTTTATGGTCTACCACAGATTTTAGACTTTGAGAAATCATTATGTACTGGAAAGAACCACTAATTCTTTTTAAATAGCTGATTTTCCATTGGCCTGATGGGTCAGAGGTACTGGGAAGTTGCAGTTATGATAAGCCGGCAATCTTGGGCTTCAGTTTTGGATACTTAGCAGAAGTCAAATTTGGTTTATTGACATTTTTGTTTGCCTGGCCCCACTTCCTGTTAGTTTCCTTTGAACCTTATGAGTCCCTGGAAAGGAGGTTTGTAGTCAGCAGGGAAAACAAAGTACATTTAATTGAAATTTTGTCTAAAGATTATATATGTACCAGAGTAGCATATTTTAAAATATAACATTGTTGGAAATCTCATAATGTCACAGATATATTTGAAAAATACATTCTAATGAGTAATTAATGTTTAAACTGGTAGATAAGTCAAGCATTAGCTCATCTTAATGATTGAACATTGAAATCATCCATTCCCTTGTATTTTGCTTGAAGCTTCTGGATTCATTTAATTTAAGAGTCTACTAAAATTATAAAATCAAACTTATATGTATTCAAAATTTTCTCAATACTGGGCAACCAAAATTAAATTTAGAAGTAAATCATATTTGTAGGAACTGCTGTGACTTCGGCTGTCCTGTATCCTACCAATTTCCAACTTTTTTTAATTGAATCTGTAATAAATATTTTAAATTTGAACTTATAATATAAATCTCTGATAACAAAACATCACTTTTGTCTGTTGATTTAGGAATTTCTTTGGGGAATAAAAGTTTTCTTAAAGTTTAAAAACTGTTGACCCAAAGTCCATGTCCCCCAGAATTCCTCAGAAATAAAATCCATGGCTCTTTTACATTTAGATGCACTTAGACAAGACCTGTGGAATACTGCTGATGTATAAAAGATAATTTGAGTATGTTGCAAAAGAATCAAGTACATTTTTCTCTCTAGGTGGAACGTCAGGTATTTTACAATGTAATTCCTGTGCATGAACAGAAATGACAAATGGCAAAATTCGAGTTATCTGAACTCCTGCTGGATTGAATGGTGGGAGTTTCAGGTACTCTCACCCTGTGAGTGACATCACTAGCTGGGCTGGCTCCACGGGCACACGGGTCCTTCCTAGCCCAGATCCCATATGTAGCTTTGTCACCACTGACCTGTCTAGTACATTGGTTGCCTTGTCAATAGCAAAGGGTTTTATGGTTCTCCCAGTGCATATGCTGTGCTGTCATGTTGGTTTTAAATAGGCTGGCCAAACTGAAGAGGTTCCCAGGATACAGGACTTCCGGTGTGGAAATCCAGGAAGTGCCAGGCAAACTGGGACACAACATTTTTGTAGTGACATTTACATTTTTGTATTTTCTTTTGGCAACATTATTTTGAAAGAAACGGAGAGCTTTATTTTTATAGCCCGCTCTTATTTTTATGTCTGCTCTTCCCTTTTTTCCCAGTAAGGCAACTTGACCAGAACTAAAGGACAGTTTTAAAAATTATACCACAAATATGCTTTGAAGATTCGGGTCACTTTTTTTATTTTGATTTTTAAAGATTTCATTTATTTATGAGAGACACACACACAGAGAGAGAGAGAGAGGCAGAGACACAGGCAGAGGGAGAAGCAGGCTCCATGCAGGGAGCCTGATGTGGGACTCGATCCCGGGTCTCCAGGATCAGGCCCTGGGCCGAAGGTGGTGCTAAACCACTGAGCCACCCAGGCTGCCTGATTTGGGTCATTTTTATCATCCAGTAAAGAGAGAGTTAATATTAATGAATGTTAAAAATTAAATATGCAGTACTGAAAACTTGTCCCAAGCACCATCCAGGATGTATTATCTTGGTAAAATATTTGCTTGTTCCTGGGAGTACCATGTACATGTACCTAAATCTGGGTCTGGCTTCATCTGCAAGTTGTTAAAGAGCTGAAGGCTCTCTTCCTCTGAAATTGGCATTATTTCTTTCTCTTTGGCGACTGGCAAGTCCATTTCTACCTTGGAACAATTTGAGAAGCTACAGATCTCTGAGCTCACGGTTTTGCTGGCTTATTAACACAGATGCTAATGGGATTATGTCTTCTTGCTTATTTTGATTCCATGGCCTCTTTTTTTTAAAGGTTGTATTAAGAGATCTTTTTTCCCTGAAGAAGGGAAAAATCTTTGATTTTTAAGTTACTTTTATTTTTAAAATTACTATAAAGTAAAATTGCTGATTTGGGTGAACCATTCTGTGAATTTTAACACATGTACATCTTATACGTTTCAGACTATTGAATTGTTCCATCATTCCAGAAAACTCCCTGGAGCTAGCCCTTTATGGACAAACTTACTCTCACCTCCACCCCTAAGTGCTGGCAACCACTGATCTGCATTCCATCATTATAATTTTGTCTTTTACAGATAGTCATGTGAATGGAATCATACAGCATGTCACCTTTTGAGATTGGATTCTTTTGCTCAGCATAATTAATGCCTAGGAGATACATCCAAATTGTTACTGCATTAATAGTTCCTTTCTTTTCATTTGCTGGGTGGTATTCCTTTGTATGAATGTATCACATTTTATCCACTTGTGCATCAAAGGACATTTGGGTTCTTCCAGGCTGCTTTTGGGGGACTATGAATGGAGTTGCCACTGTATACTATAGTGTATACATTTTTCTGTGATTATGTTCCCATTTATTGAGGGTGCATACTTACAAGTGAGATTGCAGATAAGTATACATTAAAACAAACGAATCAATAAACATAATGCAAATGCCAAACAGAAGACAGATTCCCCAGAAAGGAAAATGAGGGAAATCACTGCAAGGAAACACACGTTTGTCAAGTAGGGCAGAGCAAAGCAGGGGTGGTGGTGGGGGGGGTGCTCTTGGAGAGTGGCTGGAAGAGGGGGAAAATTGGGAAGCATACACCCAAGCCATTCAGTCCCCTTGACATAGGCCATAACCAAAGGGCTGCAGGATAAGCATTACTGAACTGAGAGCAATTTCTCAACCTTGCTTACATCTGAGATTCCCTGGGAGCCACAGATTCCCATTTGAGAAACACAGTGTTGGAGTCACATAACACTTGGCCTGTGTCTACTGTGCTCTCTTGCTGATTCTTTTACCAGAATTCTGCTTTGAAATGTCCATTGGCAGCACAAGCCTTTTTCACTGTGAGTTGTCATTTCTCAAATGTCAGGACTTGCTTTGCCACCAGTGGGATGTCTTCAGACCCCAGCTTGACAATCACAGGATGAGTTGTGATGTTTCCTTCCTATGGAAGTATGGTTACTTATGCTTCAGGCTGAACCTACTGGAGCAAGACTCTTGTCTTTTAAGGCCCTTGCTTAGCCATGTATGGATATATTTTGAGTGCATTTGGGTATTCTGTAATTTGTAGCACACGATCCGTTCAGTGACATTGAATCTTACCTAACCCTCCATTGTACACCTGGATTAGCATGAGACACAGGTGAAGGGATGTTGGTGAAAGGCAAGAATGTGGTTTTAATCATGCAAATATCCAGTAATCATAAAACTTCCCAGATGCATCTTGTTTGGGGAGGCCCAGGAAATAATACCCAGTGGGGACCTCTGCACTGGGGAAACATCTTTTTAAAAGCCTTTGTGAATACCAGACCTATCAGAGATCACCAGTCTCCTCCAAAGTGGAAACTGTGAAGTACACAGATCTTCACTCGTGGATTACCAAATTCTGCAATCATGGAAGCCCAAATGACCTCTTTGAAGGATTGCAGGGAATTCTTGAATGCCTGAAAATCAAGATATGTGCCAGAGCTACAGCAGCCATATGATCATTGGCTCATTCAGTAAATTTTATTTATTGGTCATCTGTTTCTAGATATAGATGTACAAAGCTCACAGGCTCTAGCAGAGACAGAGTAAACAGACAAATCTGCAATATAAAACCTGGTTGTAATAAGTATGATGACAAGGCAGGTTGTGGGGTTTGAGCGACAGGTTGGTGGCTCCCACTCATTAGGTAAATGGATTGCCTATGTATTGTTTATGAAAAGGTGAGGGTGGTTCAGGTTAGTTAAGAAACATCTAGGGACATTAGGATCAAAAGGTAGCTGTAGCTTCTGTGTAGGGGCCCCCAGATTCGCCTGTTAAGAGCTTCCTTTGACATCTTTGAGGTCTTCTGTCTGAGAGACAGACATTAGGAGACAAGGGCACAGGGACAGGCTTCCCTCCTGGAAATCACCACCATCTGCCAGGATGGGCTGTGAGACCAGCCTCTGAGGCCTGCGATGGGGGCTGGGGCGTTGGGATTCTCTCTTGAGTTCATCCGGAGCCAAACCCAAAGAGTAGGAACTTTCTGGGAATCATTTTATCTTGATTCAAAAGAAGCCATTTTTAACTATCTATGTTATATGATGGGAAGTAAGATTTATACCATTAAATAAATTGGTCTTTCCCTTGTGGATATGTGAGTTAGTTTCAGCAGCCTTAAGAAAAAAAAATGTAGGTAAATTGCCACTGGAGTTTAGGATTTCTAAGGGCCGAGGAGGTGTTTGACCATTAGTTCAAAAAAGAAAGGCACATCAGAAAGGAAGGAGGCATCTGTGATCCTTTTGAGGCAGGGCACACCTTTTAATGTCATAACTGGATTCTGGTTAGGCACTGTAATGAGCATGAAGGCCTTTGAACCTGAAGGCCCGGCTCACTGGGGTAGGTTGGAACCTACCATCCTGGGCCAGACCCACCCAAATGATATGAGAGGAGGGTACCATCACAGATGCTGGTGCTGGGGGTGCTTCTGATGGTTCTGGTGCACAGAGTGCCAGGACCCTGAGGAAGGAGAATCCCAGAGGACCCACTTGGGCACCTTAGGTTCTGAGAGGACCAGGCATGGGTGGGGAGGTGAGCTGTGGGCATGACTGAGCTTCATTTACACTGGGGATTCAGTCATAAATAAGACGTGATCTCTGTGCTCACAGAGCATCAGTCACTGCTGAAGGATGCAGATGTTTTCATACCATGATGGAGGCCTGCCTGGGGGCGCAATGAACAGGTGGAGGGCAGGTGAATACATCTGGGTTACCCTGGGAGGATGGGGGCGGGACAGAGGTGATGCAGGAGGTCAGTGCTTGCTGGGCCAGCAGTCGAGTTGACCTGATTTCAGGCCTGCAGGGACTGCGAGGGCTTCTGCCAGCAGTGTGGATGCCAGGGTCTGAGAATGCAGCTGGGAGGGGGGAAAGGGCCCACCAGGTCTCTGTAGGTGTGAGCTGCTGTGCTGATTCCAGTCCATTTTCAGGGGTGCTATTCTGTGTGTGACCCCACCATCTTGGATATTAGCCATCCCTGGAGGCTTGCTGTGTGTGCTGGGGACTCAGAGTCCTGGCCCCAATGGATTTTACAGTGGCAGGGAGATGGGCCAACTGGAAACACCTCATAAATGTGTGAAGAAGATAATGTAACATAGCACGTATGCAAAGACAGTGACACTGGAGTGGTTCTTCAGGGAGGACGGCCTGGAGAAGGTGACGTTTGAGTGGAGACCAGAGCAGTGAAGAGCATTCTAAACAGGACAGATAAGCAAACCTAAGTGCAGCCCCAAAACATGCAGGACCTCTGGTATGATTGGTGTGCTGATGGGACAGACAGAGGACTGGGGTGGCGGGGCCCAGTGTATGGCTGGGCAGTGGTGGGGAGAACGGAAGCCCCCTAGGAGGCAGGTTTTATTCTAACTGCAAAACATTCCAACTGAGGTTATAAACAGGAATGTACCGGAGTTACCTTGAGCTTTTGAAAGTCATTTAATTTAGAATGAGAGTGGATGCGTTGAGAAAACATGTCACTAATTTTTCATATTTAACACGATCCACTTTGCCTCCTCATTTGAAGGTAAGTGCGTTTTGCAATGATATGGCATATTATGGCCAGAGAGCCATTTTTGAGCAACAAAGGATGAAATCTTCTGCAATTTGTCATGGTTTTTCTGACTATCAAAATAGCCTGTTCACATTGAAAGAAAATGCAAATGTGTTGGCACTTCCATTATTTTCAGACTTCCTAATCAGAGTGGTCTGTGTTCATTTCATTAATTTGAAGAATAGAAAATGAGGATTTTTAGACCTGGAGTGAGAGGAAAATGGATTGATCTTATTGCTTCAATCTCCCACCCCTTGTCCTCATAAAAATTGCAATTAAAAAAATTTTTTATGGGAAAATAGGCTTATGAGATTTATTTTACTTTTTAATTTATTTACTGATTTTTCCCAGGCTGTGCTCTATATGTTCTGTGCCTGGAGATGCCAGGGATTATAAGATTACAATCAGGCTAATGAGTTTACCACTGCTTGGGTCTAAAAATAACCTTAACAGAAATGGTTGTATATATGATATAAATTTGGGGAGAGGCTTCCACAAGATAAATTTTACTTTGTAGGTTCTATTTTCGTTGAAAGCATACCTGTACTCTGGGGGCAAGTTCTAAAATGATATTGTCAGAAGAATGATTCCAAGCATCATCTAGCAGTTGTAAAAGATTCAGAATGACATATAGGTGGACCCTGCCCACCCCCCCTTTCGTAGACCTATTTCATAAACGTTTAGATTCATTAAAAAGATAAGTGGTATGGAATTCTTTATGTATGGAACATTAGTTCATCACAATAAAACCATACCTTGCAGGGGCGGGGTGGCACAGCAGGAAGAAATAGAGTTGACACTTGAACAACACAGTGGTTAGGATTTTCCCGCTGAAAATCCATGTATAATGTTTGAAAATTAACTACTTAACAAAAACTTAACTACTAGTAGCCTACTATTGACTGGAAGCTTTACACATAACATAAATAGTCTGTTAACATGTATTTTCTATGTTATATACTATATAGTGCATTCATACAATCAAGTCAGCTGCAGAAAAAATGTTACGAAGAAAATCATAAGGAAGAAAAACTACATTTATAGGACTTGTACTCTAGTTATGGAAAAAGTCTGCATATAAGTGGGCCCTGCAGTTCAGACTTGTGTCGTTCAAGGGTAAACTGTACAGGGTGGTACGGAACATAGGTGCTAGAGCTGGATGCCCTGGGCTCAGCCTAGCCCCCATTACCACCACTGTGGCCTCACGTGGGTGTCTTGGCTACTCTGATCTGTTTTTCTTCTTTAGAATATCAGATCTTAACAGTACCTCCCTCTTCAGACCCTTGTGAGTATTAAACAAGTAGAGTGTGTGGACATAGAGGTGCACATGAAGTGTGAAGAACAGTTTTGGCACGTGGCATGCATCAGTAACCCTTAGCTATAATTTATACTTTGGAGCTGGAGTGTACTTTGGGCAAGCAGCAGAAGCCAGTTATGTCTCACAAGCCCAAAAGAGATTAGTGGAAGGTCGCTGGGGAGAATGGGAGCTCATAGAGCAGTGTCAGTGAGACCAAGAATGGGGCAACCCTGATGATGTCTAGGTCAGTTTCATCAGACACTGCCATTTTGTTTTTTTTTATGTCCTTTTTTCAGTTCACCCAAGATTCAGAATGGGTCCTTGGCTATTTTGAAGGAGGTGGTGGTCTCTAGGAAAATTAAAGCTGGATTAGATTAGTCCTTGTGCAGGATGATCCTTCTCTCCTTGCTTCTTTCCTCCTTCACTCCCTCCTTTTTCCCCCCTCTCTCCCTCTCTCTTCCATCTGCCCATTCATCTAGTCATCCAGCCATCTACCTACTCTCCATCCATCTATCCATTCATCCATCCACTATCCACATATCCACAGATACATATATACATTCACCAACCCACCCACCCACACATCCATCCATCCATCCATCCATAAGTATCTGCTGTGTGCCAGGTCCCATGCTAAGAGCTGGAGATACAGTAGTGGATAGGATGGACTAGGCCTTTGCCTAATGAGCTTACATCCTGGAGCAAGGGGACAGGCATTAAATAAGTAAACCATTTCATATGGAGATATGTGTTGAAAAAGAAATAAAACTACAATGCAATGGGTGGGGGAACTCAGTGAAGGCCTCTTTCTGAGCAGGTGACATTTGAACTGAGACCTGCATGATGGATGGAGCCAGCCAAGGGGAGAGCCTTCTATTAATGGGAAGAGGCAGCCATTATCTCTAACTTCTCTTTCAAAACAAACTTCCTGCCTCTCCCTACTCCTTGTGTTGTTGAAATCATCTGTAAGTTTAATTCTACATTGTTGTTGGTTTTGCCTCATCGTCACTTGGATCTAGGGCTGTCAGGGCATTGTTGCCTGTCCTTGACCTTGTATGCTCCCACCTTGGCCTGGGATGACACATCCATCTATGTGACCTTCCATGGGCTCCTTGCCAACTTCTCACCAGGCTTGGGGTTGGGTGGAGTGGTCAGCAGAAGTTTGCACTTCTTGCATTTCCCAGTCCTTTTCCTCAGAATTGATTTTTCTTTAGAGACGGTGTATCCATGGTGGTTGTGGTCTTTAACACCAGTTTCTGTGAGTCAGAGAAAGTACAGGTTGAAAAGGATTGAAAAGTGTGTGTCCAGCTCCCCTTGTGCAGGTAGGGGTTCATGGCCTTACACCAGGAATGGATGACTAAAGTAGCCTCTCTGGTTGGGGTGACCTATCCGGTTAGCTCCTTTAATTGGAGCTTCTCCTTCACCTGTCACCTCCACCCATGGAGTGGTATCCTCACTCTGGCTGGGATTGGGTATTGATTAGTCCTGTTGGCATTCTAAAGCTGATTACCTGGTTATTTCTCTGAGAATCATGGGAAATCCCAGTTTCAGATCATTGCTCTCTGTAGTTTCAATCACAATTTGATTTGTCCTTCCACCAGATCTTGTCAGAATCAGGACAGAGGGGAGAAAAGCCTGAAACCAACAAAGAAGGTGACATTTTTAATGCGTTCAGTGTGATTTAGAGTATACATATAAATATAAAATCTGAGTTTTAACATGGGCTATCCAAATTCAACAAAGTAACTATTAACAGTGCCAGTATAAGGTCGAGAAGACCTATTATTTTGGCAGTTAATGTGAAAACAGATCTGGTGTCTCCATTAAGAGCGAGTTCAGTGCGAGCCAGTGTGATCAACTATCTGGCAAACCTTAGATTCTTTTAATAATCCTGGTGCATCTCTGTGCAGCGAAAGTTCTTGCTTATAATTCTGATGACCCATGGCTATATTTAAAACTTTTTATTTGGCAAGCATTAGGAATGAGTGATAGCTCCATTTTTGTATTTCATGGTTTCTAAATGTGATGCTATTTCTTGACATTTTCATTAAACTAACTTTTATATCAGCTGGTAAATGGCAGCTCAGGAAACTCCCACATTATAAAATCTGTCAATTTTGGGTGCTATTTATAACATAAATAGTGACACATTTAGAAATATGGGTGGGCATGTACTAAGAACACTGGTCATTTTAAATTCTGTTTCATAATAATGTATTTAAACAACTCAGAAATTTTATTTTTTTTCTTTTGGTAAAACAGCTAAAGAAAAATTGGAAAAGTGAAGCTTTAAAAGTGATAATGTATTTTTTGAGTGTATGAGAGTCTAGCTGTCCAAAAGCTTAGTGTGAAAGAACTGATAAGGAATTTATAAGGCTAACCAAGGGGCTGTTCTTGATTTAGTTGTGGAAAGCAGACTTCTGTGATTCCATGAACCTTACATCCCAGGTTCTTGGTTGTGTGTATTTTGTTTTGTTTTTATTGTTTTTTGTATTTTGTTTTGTTTTTTTGAGAGAGAGAAGGTGTGCTTGCATGAGCCAGGGAGAGGGGCAAGGGGAGAGGAAGAGAGAGAATCTTAAGCAGGCTCCATGCTCAGCATGGAGCAGATGTGGGGCTTAATCTCACGACCCTGAGATCATGACCTGAGCTGAAATCAAGAGTTGGGTGCTTAACTGACTGAGCCACCCAGGCACCCTTGAGGTATCTGGTTTGACTATTATTTTACTGTACTGATTCTTAAACCTGTCTATTGTCTCATTTGATATTCTATTGAAAAATTAATTCTTATGATAAGTGGGTTGGATACATGTCACAATATTTTATCTTAATAAATAGCCAGGGTGTGTTCTATTTATATTATGATCAATTTGTTCATCTCTGTGTCAGTTTTGCACTTTTAAAGTAAAGAGGACTTAGAGAATGCCCTAAATCCAATGACCATGTGATGACCTCTACTTTGGTGTTCTCAGTGTGTATTCTGTTGGTTCTGGTTGAAAGTACAGATTCCTGGGTATGTAAACAGAATAGTGCCTCTGCCTCTGAGATGTCCATGTCCTAATTGCCCCGAACATGTAAATATGTTACTTTATATGGCAAAAGGGACTTTGCAGATGTGATTAAGGATTTTGAAATGAGATTATCCTAGATTATCTGTGAGGGGGCCCAGTGCCATCACAGAGGTCCTCAGAAGGGAAAGAGGGGAGACAAGGGAGTCAGAGAAAGAGGTGTGAGGATGGGAGCAGAGCTCAAGAGTAATGCTGGACCACAGGCCAAGAGCCTCTAGAAACTGGAAGAGGCAAGAGAGCAGATTCTTTCCTTGGAATGCAGCTCTACCAACCCATTTTGGTCTTCAAGCTTCCTGAAGATAATAGATTCATGTGTTTTAAGCTACTAAGTTTGTAGTAATTGGTTACATCAGCCATAGAAAACGAATAGACTGGGCTACATCCCAAGTTGGATGGTCTGGGAATAGAGACTCCATGATTTGCCTCTTTGTCTCCCCACCCCTGCAAACACACACTGTAAGATTCTGATGAATTGTGGAGTAGGGGAAGTCATTAACTCACATTTATTTGAAAGTAGCTGCAGAGTAATGATTTAGGCCTGGTAAAGCTTTGATAATAGAAGCATAAGAACAATAGTAGACATTGTGTTTATAAAGACATATAGATGCTTATACAACAGAAATTTCTAGTGTGCTTTAAATATAATCAAATCACCTAGGGTTAAAGAAAAAAAGAAAGCACTTCTGAGTTATGAGTCTGTTCTGCCATCTGTCTTTGAAACCCACACACCTGCAGATTTCTTTGGTCTTCCTTCATCACTCATTTGAAGACACAGTGATAAGTCAAAGCCCCCATGTTTATTAAAAAAAATTTTTTTTTAAGATTTTGTTTATTCATGAGAGACACAGATAGAGGCAGAGACATAGGCAGAGGAAGAAGCAGGATTCTTTCAGGGAACCTTATGTGGGACTTGATCCCAGGACCCCAGAATCATGACATGAGCCAAAGGCAGACACTCAACCACTGAGCCACCCAGATGTCCCAAAGCCCCCATGTTTAATCTTGATTGCACAATTCGTTTTTACTTCTGTATGTAATGCACACACATATATGTTATATATATGTTTGACATATATAGGAAAATTTTCTGAATTTCAGCAGTTAAAAAAAATCAACAATGAGCATTAAATAAAAACAGGCTACTTTCAAAGGAAAGAGAACTTGACTGATACTAGATTTTCCTCCTCAGAAGCAAATGCTAGAAGATAATACAGCAACATTTATATGTTTCAGAAGGAATAAGGTTATTAAGCAAGATTTTTATAGGCTTTCTATATGCAAGATTTCTAAGCTTATTCATGTAAATGGGAAAATAATAGTTATTTTCAGAAATACAATGGATTCAGTCTCTGCCCATTTCTGAAGAATTAGTTGATGTAAGCCAAATGAAAAAAATGTATGAATAAAGGCAGAAATGAGAAGCATTGGTATAAATGCTTCAGCCGTGAGCAGTTAAACCAATAAAATGCAAAGTGTGAGTGGTTGATGCTAATGTGGTTGCTTCAATAAAATCTGGGAGGTAGGGTGGAGTAGAAAATTTTGCCTTCTTGCCTAGGGACTCTTGGTACACATGCTATTGATGTATACATGTTAGATTTGTAATTTTAAATAGGTATCAAAATTTAAATAGAAAAATGGTGTGTAATTTCCAAGTGACTAAAAAAAGAAAACAAATAGAAAAGTTGCTCAGAACAGTAAAAGATGGGAAAAGTTAGAAAATAAAAGATAAGAAAATCTAATAAGCATAAACATAAGAGCAGGGAAAAAAATCAAGTATGTCGCTATCACAATAAATAGAAGTTGCTTAAATTCCCCTATTAAAAGACAGTGCTTTGGATTGGGACAAAAAACAAAAATCCAATAGATGGTATTGACCAAAAAATGTACTTAAAATAAAAGACCCAGGGCATATGCAAAGAGGTATCTGGCAAGGACCAAAAAAAGAGTGGGACTACTGGTGTAAGATCAAATAGAATGTAATAGTAAAGTAACTGTAAACAGAGTAAAGAGGTGGGATGCCTGGGTGGCTCAGCGGTTGAGCGTCTGTCTGTCTTTGGCCCAGGGCATGATCCTGGCTGGAGTCCCAGCATTGAGTCCCACCTCAGGCTTCCTGCATGGAGCCTGCTTCTCTCTCTGACTGCGTCTCTGCCTTTCTCTCTCTCTCTGTCTCTCATGAATAAATAAATGAAATCTTTTTTTAAAAACAGAGTAAAGAGGCTTTAAAATTATTAATAAAGTACAATCATCATCAGAGATATTTGAAAACACATTGTCTTATGGGTTTTGATGACAGAAATAGAATGTACTAATAAGTCAGTGGAATTAATGGAACATGACATGAATGACAAGATCAAGTCACAAGTAGATACAGTCATGATAAAAACTTGACGTTTTGGTGACTACCAGTGAGGGAAGTACTGGAAGGGATGTGGTAAGAATTGCTCCAGAGCACTGCTTTCAGAAAGGCTTGAGTTATAAGTAAAAGGACATGTATTGAGACGGGGAGCTTGAGAATGCCTGGGGGTGGGGTACTGCCTGTTATTTCTGCGTCAAGATTAAGACCAGAATAAAGAAAACCAGAGTTCACAGAACCACTGTCCTTGCTTCTTCTCACTGCTGTCAGTGTTCTCATCTTTGGTTACAAGTGGTGCAGGCTGCCTACTGCCTCTCTTTCATTCCCTTTACCCGAGACAGTAGAGCCTGACTAGAAAGGTTAGAAGAGGGTCAACGATGACATTAACCTTATCCTTTTTCATAACAGGAAATCTTGAGATGGTCTAAGTGTACATTATTGGAGGATTGGTGTCCACATATGTCCACAGTACATTTTTTAAAAGATTCATTTATTTAAATAAATGTTTGATTATTTATTATTAAATATATGTAGATATAAAATAACTGTTGTTATTAAAACACTAATTTATTACTTATATTTATAATAATTTATTATTAATTTATTAAAAATAAAATTTATTTAAATTTTAAATTATTTTAAAATAATAAAATTTATTTAAAATAAAATTTATTTATTTAAATAAATAAAATCTCAAGACAGTCTAAGTGTCCATTATTAGAGGATTGGCGTCCACTGATGTCCACAATACAGTTTTATAAAGATTCATTTATTTATTTGAGAGAAAGAGAGCAAGCAGAGGGAGGGGCAGTGGGAGAGAGATAATATCAAGCAGACTCGCCACTCTCATGACCCTGAGATCATGACCTGAGCTGAAATCAAGAGTCAGACACTTAACTGAGCTGCCCAGGTGCCCCTACAACACATTTTTAAATGAAGACCTGTACTGTGAGCCTAGCTTTTATGAAAAGTATCAAATGAACTTAATAGAAAAAGCTAGATATAAATACACTCAAACATTGCCATTGGTTTATCTCTGCATATGGTAGCATGGGTAAATTTTACTTTCTTCTATATAATTTTTCAAATTCTCTAAATTTAGCATTGTGAGTATGTATTATTTATGTAGTCAGAAAAAGCTATTTCCATTTTGAGAAAAAGGTACCCTACCTTACCTCTCTCTGAATTTCCACTATAATTTCCTATGCCAGCATTTCCTGTAACAGTGCAGTGAAGGATTGCTTATGCAAGATATTAAATATGTATTTTAAATAAAAGATTCTAAGGTCACATTTAGGGAAGGCCTAGTTATTCAGGGTTGAATTTTTTTTTTTCTGTGCTACATTTTAAAACTTCCAGGGGCACCTGGGTGGCTCAGTTGGTTAAGCATCTGCCTTTGGCTCAGGTCACGATCCTGGGGACCTGGGATCAAGCCCTGCATTGGACTCCCTGCTCAGTGGGGATTCTGCTTTTCCCTCTGCCTCTCTCCTCACTAATGCGCTCTCTTTCTCTCAAATAAATGAGATCTTTGGAAGTTTTTTCGTTTTGTTTTGTTTTGTTTTACAGTGTTTGTTATTCTGTTGTGCATTGTCACTCTTCATGAACGATATATATCCTATATCATGTTATCAGATCTCACTGACTATGGAACCTTTTTAAATATGCATTCCTTTTGAAGCTAGTATTCTGTGGGAAATACTCTAAAAACACACTCATTTATCCCACAATTATTCATTTGATCATGGATCTCAGATTCCGTGCAGACTCCTCCTTTGCCCTTCGAGATCTGGTGTAATTGGCTGGGACATGCCTGATTACCTTGGTCAGGATGTCCCAAGCAGTCCCCATACTTCCTTCTAACTCTCATGGATTATGTGCTCCATTTCCTGGAATCTCCATGCTCAGGGATTATTTCTGCACTACCCTGTCTTATCCAAATTTGATAGTCAAAAAAACCTGTGTGAGTTTTTGTAACCTTCCCTTCACCCTGGTCTACCCATACAAAGGCATCTTTTCTGAAGCATCTTAAAAAAAAATTATGGGTGATTTTGTAGGGGAGCTGGTTAGGAGGTGGGAGATTTCCCTTGTACAGCTGAGTGCCAACAACTTTCATTATTTGCAGATAGCTGGAGTTCTTTGGCCTTAACAGCCACCAAGGATCTTTCTCTATTCTTCTCTCATTTAGTGTACTTCTCCAAACTCCTAGAGTTTACCCTGTTGTCTCTTCAAATATAAGAATCAAACATTTCCTTCCCCACTATGATTCAAGGACTTTTTACTCAGCCCAAGTAGCCTCTCTGAAACTCTTATAGGTTTGTTAAAACTTACCAAGAGGCAGGAGAGCAGATAATGGGTCTATGGGGTTTTTTATCCTAGATGAGAGGTCAGTTGCTCAGTGCCATTCAGCTGGCATGTCTTCTTGAGTTCTTTTTCAGGGCTCTACCATGCCATCTTCGGCATCTGGAATGATGCTGGCTGCTGTCCAGTACTGAGGGCCCATTGCTCATGAAATAATAATTGAAGAAATTAACTCATCTTAATCCTTTTGGCACTTTGTGGGAAGAAACGCCAGATTTATTTTTCCCCATGGTACCATGAAAAATGGGGCAATTTGGGAACTTTGGTATAACTTAGGAGAGTTTTAATTCTTTTAAATATAAAACATTTAAATGTAAAATGGTCAGTTGTTTTTTTCACAGGTATTATAGATGCTGCTGTTACTTAGGTGTCTTGAACATTTCAAATTTTATGTTACTAAATAGAGAAATATTCATGTTACCTCTTTTTAGAATTAATTTTTATGTCATCTAATAAAATAAGGACATAGTTTAAAAAGTCAAATAGCAAATAGGAATACCTAATAGTTCTCTGCCCTAACTTGTTCAGAGGCAATTACTTTTGATTCTTTGTTTTTTTCCAAGCACTCACAGCATTTCCACATTTCTGAGTAGGACAAAGTTTCTGCTTTCTTTGATTAATCAGTTTTAGGACTCATTTTAGATTTCTTATTATGGCATTGAGGATTTAGCTTTTTAACCTTCTGTCCCTTCTGCTTTCCTTTTCTTACCCTCCAGAGTAGATGTATTATAAGTTTAGTTAAGTCAGTATTTGGGTTTACATTACCATGCATATGCAAATATTATTCATGCAGAGCCATGTAGTGAATTATGGTTGTTGCCTAACTTACCTTTGGTTTTCCTCAAGTTGACACTTGCCTTTTTTTTTTTTTTTTGTTAATCATTCAATATTTCCCCTTGCTGTAACCTTTCAATACAGTTTTATACAAAGTCAGGTCCAGCAAGTAATCTTTCTATTTCCTTTTTCTTTTGGATATTTTATTTGCTTATCTTGGGTCGATGGCTCTCTAGGACTGCTGTATATCTGGAATCTTGGAATATCCCTTTGCTTTCATTTTTTGGAATACTGCTTACCTATTTTCTGGATCTTAGGTTTTCCTCATTTTGGCTTTGTTCTCTTGTTTTGGTGGAGCACATCCTACATTATTTCCATCTAAAAAGATGCTGCATGGCTTCAGCATACCTTCTCTTGGCTCACACTGCTGCAGTGTGGACTAGTGCTGGTCAATGCCTACATCACAGACCTTTTGCTTTCATTTTTTCAGGGAATACACCTGCAGAATTCTGCTAGGGTAAATGGAGGAGAATTTAGGGATCTTTTTCAATCCGCCTTCCCAATTCTTTTTCCTTATTTTAGTTTCTCCTTCCCAATTGTTATATAAATTGCAAACAGTGGTCTCACTGTCTTGTGTACTGTCCCCCAGGTTGTTTATTTCTTCACCACTTGTTAGTTCAAAAGCTTGCTGGTGCCAAACTTGAAGGTTTATACACCCAATCATTTTAAAGAAGAGCATGAATTTTAAAAAATGTATTTATTTATTTAGCATTTAGAGCCTTCTTTTTTGCAAACTCTGGAAGACCTCCCTCAGCATGTTAGCTGTTGGTAAGATCAAGCCTTGTAGTTAACAGCTGTAAGCTGCTGCTGCTGCTGCTCCTCAAGCTCTCTGACCCAGAGACTTCTCATTGTGCTGTTGAGTGACATCACCTAGACACATAAGCCCCTCTCTGATCCCTCTGCCTCTACTCTGGGTGTGCCCTTGTTCTCCTTCCCTTCTGGGTAAGTGGCAGCCTGGCCTTAGGCCCCTGGACAGTGTCATGTTATAAGGGACTTGTCCTCTTATGCAACTGGGCACCAACTAATAAAGCTGGTTGGGGGTTACTGCCTTCCTTGACCTATCTTTTTCCTTGACCAACCTTCAAATCCCTCAGACTTACATTAATTCAGCTCTGGTACCAGGGATGTCCAGTGAGGCATGTGCCTGAACCTTCTGGAAATTCTGAGGTATATACTGTTTTGTTTTGTTTTGTTTGATGCTGCTTTGGAAAGCATCTTATTCAGTTCTGCCAAATCAGTGCCACCTGTCTATCTTTTTCATAGCTGCCAAAGTTTGTTTGCAGTCAATATTTATTTATACCTTCCATCAGCCTTTATTCCTTCCTGTTTATCTGGGCTTTTCTCTGGGTCATTTTCCTTTTGCTCTTCTTAGTGCAACTTTGCTGATAACAAGTTCTGCTTGGATTATCTGAAAAAGTCTTTATTTCACTTTTATTTTTTGAAGGGTGTTTTCTTGGTTATAGAATTTTAGGTTGCCAGTTATTTTCTTTCACGATGTTATAGGTGGTTACCATGATTCTTGTTAGAAATTGACCTTCAGTTTTTTAGTTACTTCTTTGAAGATAATTTGTGTGTGTCCAATCCCATCCCTTTACAGCTTTTAATATTTTCCCTTTTCTGTGATTCTCTCTCTCTTTTTGTAACTAGCCAGCTTGTCTTTGTAGGACTTGTGGAATAATTTGTGGTTTGATATTTTGTTTTGGAAAATTCTTGGCTATATGTCTTCCATCCTCTTCTCTTTTCTCTCTCTTGGACTTGAATTACATGTCAGGCCTTTTCATTACATCTTATACTTCTCTAATATTATTTTTTGACTTTTTTCTTTTTATCTTTTTTGTTAGGTACTTAATTGACCTGTCTTCTAGTTTACCAGTCCTGCTTGCTGCTTGTCTAATTTGCTGTTAAGTCCATCCATTGAATTATAAAGTTTAGGGATTTTTTTTTTAGTTCTATACTTTTAGTCTTTGATTATTACTAAAGCTTTTAATTATCTTGGTGAAATTCTTCTTTTCATTTGATTTGTTCAGCCTTTGTTTTGTTCTCTTGGATATAATCATTCTGAAGTTGGTCAGCTAACTTCATTATTTGGATTATCTGGTAGCCATGCCCTTATGCCATCTGGGACTGCCATGCTGGAGCTGATTTGCAGCCCAGGTGAGCTGCAGTCTTGTTCTGGTTTTCTCTGGCCTTATAGGGTTTTCAGATGAGACTCCTTTGTATTTTTCATAGACCCACCCTCTGGCATTTTTGAATGATAATCTTTATCTTCACCCTGCTTTTCAGTGTCTTCTTTAAAATAATTAATTAATTAATTAAGAGAGAGAGAGAGAGAGAGCAGGGGAGAGGAACAGAGGGAGAGGGAGAATCAGACTTCCCCACTAGGCAGGGACCCTGATGCAGGGCTCAGCCCCAGGACCCTGGGATCATGACCCGAGCTGATGGCAGACACACCCACTGAGCCACCCAGGTGCCCCTTCAGTGGCTTTTTGTTAAGATTTATGTGTCTTACCCTCAGAATTTGAAAAATGTCCCAAGGAGTAAGCCAACCATGTGCTTGGATCCCAAGTCTCTCCCTAAAGGCAAGCCAGTGTTCAGGCTTCTGATTGTGTCACAAATTGGCAAGTGCCTCTAGGATAAAGGGAGTTGCAAAGTTTATCTACCATCCAGGAGAAAGGCTTCCTCCTCCTTGCTGCTGCTCTGAATTTCTTTGCTCTCAGTTGCTTTCAAAGAGTTGACTTCCATATTCTTTCTAGCTTTTTCTGTTGTTCTTGATCGGAACGCTGATGGAATGGTAACTACTCCAGCCTGCCTGAAAGTGGAAGACCTGAACCAATTATGAAGTGCCTTTTAGAAGCATAAATCAAGCTTCTCTTATGCATAACTAGTAGCATCCCTCTACTGCCCTGCCCTGTTCAGTAGCACCTTTACGTAAATAACATATAACATAGCAACACAAATGTTAAGTAATGGTACCTGGAATTCTGTGTCCCTTCTGTACTTGGTGAAAAGTGGTGCTGTGATAGATTAGCATCGTCCCTCTCAATCATGGGATGGGGTTGCCCCCTGTTTGCCTTTCCTGTTAAAAGAGTCCACTTCAGTCCTTGACAGACATTTGGACAAAGCTCTTAGAGAAAACGAAAGCATATTAAGTTAAATGCTGCTTTTACACTAGAGAGAGCTGGTGAGCAGGAAGTGTTTGATAAAAGCTTTGGTTCTTAGAGTGCTGTTATTAATGTTTTGATAAAATGTTGAGCTCCCTGTTTTTCATTGTGTAGTGCATAACTTAAACTTTGCAGTAGACTTCATGATAGCTCATCTACAAAACGTGTTTGCTGTAAATTCAAAATAAATGATCCCAGTCATTATTCTCAAGTGTTCTAAATTGCTTCTATTCTTTCTCACAGTTGTTAGTATGCTACATATTATGCCATTCTGATTTTTTTTGCTAGGCAAAACATAATTGCTTTTGTGGAATATAGCTGTATTGATGGTGTAATCAGATATTAAAAATAGTGTTGCAGAGTTTTGCAGAAAATGCAGTTAAAGAAGCAGTGAATGCATGTGTCTTTTCACTCCTGTTCATAGCTCTTCTTTTCAGACTAGAGCTATTAGAGAAAATCAAATCTTGATTTGAGAGGATTTATGTGGAAAATAACGTGAATTATATTTGCAAGATAATACATGCTACTTACATATTTTGCCACATGAAAGTTTCTTTTTGTCCTTAGATTATTGCACATGGGACTGGAGACTTAAAACAGTCTTTCTTATGTGTGGAATTGCTTCTCTGGTATATTTTTTGCTGTTCACAAGTATTGGGTCTTTCATGGAATTAGTTAGGATTCTCACTGTTGACTTTCCAATTTACAAGATATGTTTCCTTGAACAAGTTATTTCACGTGTTGGAGGCTTGGTTTCTTTGTAAGAAGGGAGACAGTGAGCCACTCAGAGTTGATGCTTAGTGAGGTACCCTTTGTGAAAGTCTTCATCAAGAGTTGGTTCTTAGGTTCTACTCTTTGAAGCTAACCAAATGCTCTCCATCTCTCTACCCTTCCACATTTCCCTGGGCCACCATTTTAGGCAGTGTAGGCAAAGTTTTAAAAGCTGTAACAAAGTTTGGTTGGAAGAAGGGAAGAGATGGGTCATGAGCACATTGCCATATGTAGGGGTTGTGATTGGTGAACCCTGATAGCACTGTATTTTGGAAATTGTATTTCAAATTCTTGAGTAGTACTTTGGATTAAAAATCCATAGAAATAGACACTGGGATGGGAGAGAGATAGCATTTGAAAAAATAATCTGCTACACAAGAGAGATACCTTTGAGAAGCTGAATTAGCTGAGATTTATGGACATAAACCTATATTGAAATAATAGAAGAAGGGGATATAACTACCAGACAAGTAAACAAAAAGCAGGACCAAGGTCAATGGACTCATAAATTCAATTCACCTTTTATCTTATTAATAAATATGAAAAGTGTGGTCTATGAATATATTGCAGAAGAGGGAGAGAGGGAACAGCATCTAGAAGACCCAAGACACTTAGTGGAGCCATCCATTGAGAATTTGGAAGTTGGTATTTTCAGTAATCTGAAAAAATACATGGTTTCCAGAAACTGGAGGAAGTGATTAATTTGTTGTTAAATTTTAGAACCTGTTAAATACGTATGAGTTGGTATAATCTCAGGATGAAATCACTAGAAAAAGAAAGAAAAAGAAAGAAAGAAAGAAAGAAAGAAAGAAAGAAAGAAAGAAAGAAAGAAAGAAAGAAAGAGACTCTATGTTCTTAATAGAAAAAAATGTAGTGAGAAAAAAAGTTTTAAATTAAAAGCAAGAGGGAGGTGAAAAGCATAGAAAAAGTCAGGTAAATAATTAAAAAAAACAAATCCAAATATTTCAGTGATCTTGATAAATTGTAAATGGAGTAAAACTTATCTTGTTTAAAAAAAAAAAAAGGAGAGAATAGAAGACATTGGATCAAGGAAACAGTGGCTCCCGCACAGGACAGAGATGAAGGGAAGTCCCTGGGAGTCATGTACCACATCAAGGGGACAGGTGGATGAGGAGGAGCAGGGGAGGAAGGACCTGACCACAAGAGGGACATATCCAAGAAAACCAAAGCAGAAGGAGCACCTAACATGTTCAGAATGAGAGGAGACTATCAAGTCTGTAGAGGACTGGGGGTGAATTTGTGCTAGATACACAGAAGACTGAGGTGTAAAATGGGACAATTAGCCTCAAATATTGTCATGTGATTTTAGAAAGAAACTGTAGGGACGCCTGGTTGGCCTGGTGGTTAAGCATCTACCTTCAGCTCAGATCATGATCCCAGGGTCCTGGGATTGAGTCCTGCATCAGGCTCCCCGTAGGGAGCCTGCTTCTCCCTCTACCTATGTGTCTGCTTCTCTCTCTCTCTCTCTCGTGAATAAATAAATAAAACCTTTTAAAAATAATAAAAATGAAAAGACACTGTAATTATAGTACTTCTGGTAGCCCAGTTATAGATAATACTTATATGTCATAATGATGTTCATACTGCAGGCTGAAATACCCAGACAAATGGGCTATTGTTCTACTGGAATTGGGCATGGGTGAGAGAGAGTGGATTTGGCTATGCCTGGGGACTGTGTGGATTGCTGAGAAAGTTAAAATCCTCAACCTTTCTAGTTGGAAGGCAACCAAAGCATCATGCTGAGAAATTTGAAAGTGGATACTAGAAGAAACAGGCAAAAACAATTGTAAGTGGCAGTCTCTTTAGGGAACAGTTTGATTTTACAAATCATGTAAAAGAATCACTTAGATGAAAAAAAATTAAATAAGTGTTCTTAGCTATATACACTTGTTCAAAAATATTTTACTTATGTTTGTGATTTGATTTCAAGTATTCATAGACTAATGGGAGATCACTTTAAGTAAGTGATGATATTTCATGCAGTGGAATATCCTTCAGGCATTGAGGTGATGCAAATGAATACTTACAGGGTGTGATGTCATGGCCATGATATATTATATGGTGATGAGGGAAGATGATTGACACCACTGTGATCCAATTTTTAAAAATCTAAATAGAAGCCAGTAGAGTCCAATCTACAATAGAAGTTATAGAAGTGGTGAGAGATAGATGGTTTCCTTTTCTTCCTTTAGCTTGTAGGGCTTTCCTGAAAGCCCTGTTTATTTTTATATATTGAACTTACATTGCTTTTGTTATTAAGAAAAAGGGTAACAGTGAGAACACTGCTTGCTCCTTGGGACTGTGCTACGTCAGTGTGATTGCAGAAGTGGACAGGCGTGCAAGTGAGGAGGATGGTCGTCCTGGGAGGCTGTCTGCACACCAAGAGCCTTCAGGAGCATCACTTGTACCCAGGCTCAGTATGGGGACTCAGTATGGGGACTGCCTGCATATTAAAGGTGTGCCCTTCTGCCCTGAGGACTTGCTGCTTGGCAGGAGGATAGGCACATGGATGGGAGTGTGGGCCATGGTACCCTAGGGCCATGGTCTCATAGCTCTTTCCTGGTGGGGGGGAGGGGCGCTGCACATTCCGGTGATTAGCTGTGTGGAAAGGGTAAGGCCCAAGTGGTTCATTGAGGTGGAAGGGCCTAGATGAGGCAGGACAGGTGGGCAGGGACTCTGTGGGCCCGAAGATTTGGAACTTACCCTGAAGGCAAAAGAAGGGGAGAGGGCCATGGTTGTATCTGTACTGTAGCATGATGATTCTGCAGCCTGGAGAATAGGTTAGGGGTGCAGTCAGGGGTGAGGGCCAGGGAGACCTGTTGTTGAACTCTTGCTATAGTTCTGGGGGTGAGGTGACAGCCAGGTAGCCAGGTATGGGTGGAGGGATGGGCAGGGGGGTCGCATCCAGTGTGAGCTGGATGGTGGGAGGTCCCTGCTTTGGATGGTGTTTGAGCATTAAGGGGTGTCAAGGAAGGAAGTTGGATAACAAGATTTCTAACGGGCATACCTGTGTGAATGGCAGGCCCCAGACAGGGGTAGGGAATGTCCCAGCTGGGGTGGAGACATGGTGGCAAGGTTGGCACTGTTGAGTCAGACCTGCTGATGAGGCATCCAGCAGGTTTCCACGAGGTCTGTATGGGTACAAAGGGCCTAGAAGGCAAAAACGCTGGAAGGAGGGTTTAGACCCTTCCTCAGGATAGAGCAGCATCAGGAATGAGATCTCCCGGGACTGTTCACATGTGGAGGAGAGGAGAAGGGATGAAGAGATGGGTGGGGGGTGTTCTAAGGGAGGGGTGGATGCAGGGACCAGTTGCAAGAAAAGGGGAACAGGACTGGTGAATAGAGGCCAGCCATGAGTTACAGGGGTGCTGGCCCTTGCTGCCCTGCTCTTGGGGACACCACTGCATCCATCCAGAGCCACTTGGGGGAGATTCCCTGCATGCTGTAAGCACGGCACAGTCGTCCAGGTTCCCCATTTTCTGTTTGGGGGTCCTAGTAGGATTTGGACCTGTGGGTGGGTATAGATCATGACTGAAGGACAGGGGCCGAGGTGGAATCCCATTGTCCCTGAGTGAGCCGCTTCAACTGGATGGTCATAGCAGGGATGGTCCTCACTCCCATGGGATGGTCAGAAGTGCTCCTGGTACCCTCTCACAGGAATCCAGTCTCCCTGCCTCCCCTGTTCTCCCAACCCTCTGCCTTTTCAGGGCACATCGCTAAGTTCCAGATAGAAGACTCGTTCTGGTTTAGCACCGCCTTAGGCCCAGGGCATGATCCTGGAGTCCCCGGATGGAGTCCCATGTCGGGCTCCCTGCATGGAGCCTGCTTCTCCCTCTGTCTGTGTCTCTGCCTCTCTCTCTTTCTCTCTCTCTCTCTCTCTGACTATCATAAATAAAAAAAAGAAAAAAAAGAAGACTCACTCTATACCCAAGTCTCTGTGTTTGGCCCAGATGGCTGAGGAGGACCAGGGGTGGTGCTAGGACAGAGGGGCACCTGGGGAGTAGCATCCAGCCCCAGTATGGACTACAGAGGATACTCCAAGAGGTAACTATGAATATATAGGAATTCAGGGGACCCTGAAGGGTCCAGGCCACTGGCTTGAGGGCCATGAATTCTGAGAAAAGAGTATGCTTCAGGGTAAGATGAACTCAGAAGACTTATGGTTCAGGAGTATATGCCTTTCGGCCCAAGAACAGGGGAAACCCAGGCAAAGGCACCTGTAAGGAACAGTGCTAGATTTTGGAGTTTGCCGAAGTAGTGTGTAGCTTCTACCATTAGTACAATGGACCTTTATTCATAATCACTTGGAAATGAAGGGGGCAATTTGTCTACCAGGCAGGTTCACTTCCGATTGTAATTCCGGTAGACTTAAAAGTTGATGTGGGTCTGTGAATTCGCTTGCATAATTATACTCTGATAGCTTTTCATTACATGTAATGTGATTTTAATGGAATTAATGTTCTGTGTCAACAAATACATTGTTTTTATTATGCAAAGAGGAGACTTTGAAAAGAAGAGAGTCAAAATGATTTGTACCTAGGTTTACATAATATTCTTTTCCAGACGGGCAGTATACCTGCCCACTGTGTATTTTCTTCCTCATGTTCGATGAGGGTAGGAGAGGGGCAGGAACCTCTTATACCCATTTGGGTGCTTGTTGGAATTCATCTTTGAAATTTGCATTTATATCTTAAGTTCTTATTATTCTCTGTCAAAGAATAGCAGAATTGCTCATGGCCACCTGGCTGGCACCTTTTCTGGCAGACCAGGCTCTCTCCACAGATACCTTGAACCCCTACCACCTTCCTCACCTTCATCACAGTCCTTGGGATTCTGATTTCCTGCCTTCTTTGGGATTCTGATTTCCTGCCTTCTTTACTCAAACCTCAATCCATAAGTCTCCAGAGACCCTTGACATCTGTTCCTAAGCCAAGGGCCTTTCAGTGTGCATTTGGAATTTAGCCTCATTCACCTGTCCCACCTGTGGAAAGGAGCATTAGGAGTTATGTCCTCCTTCCCTGAAGGGTATGTCCACCTCCCTTAGGAGGCAGAATCAGCTGTCATTAGCTTGTGCTTCAATAAAATGTTTTCTGTCTTACCCATAAAACATGGGGAAGAGTACAAGGTGGAAGCCCAAGTCCGCCTCTCCAGAGATGATCCATGGCTGTCTTTGGGATTTGGTGCAGGTTTCCTTATGTATTTTTTGTGTTGGCATTTGGATTTATTTACTTAATACAAGAGAAACTATCCTCCCTCCCTCCAAACCATTCTTGTAGCCTGCTTTTCTTTTCTTCTGCTTTTTCTTTTATGCAGCATGAGCATTTCCACACAGCACTAAATATCCTAACACAACATGATTTAATGGCAGCGACTGGGAAAGACCCAATAAATATAAGCCGTTCTCTCTTGAGAAACACTCAGGTCATTTCCCATTTGCAAAATTGTAAAGAACCCTTTGATTAATACCTGGAATTCTTAGAAGTGGAATTACTGGTTCCAATGGTATGCATAGTTTAAAATATTCATGACATAGTACATGCACAGATTAAAGGCTGGCATTTCAGAAAGTTACAGATTTAACAGCAAGTATCCCTTCTCTGCCTCCCTCGTCTGGTTTCCCATTGTCAGGTTTCTTGGATATCCTTCCAGGAAAAACACTTTTACATATGTACCAGCACCCATCCATTTGTCTCTTCACACAAATGGGATCATTCTGTGCTTGTTGGGCTATGTTTTGTTTGTCAGTTGTTTGTTTGAGGTTGTTTCACACCAGCATAAACAGATACACCTCGAAGTTCATGTTATATATATCAAAGTTGATTTAACCAGCCCTTTATTGTTAGCCACTTGTTACAGGTTTTTGCAGTAAATATCCTCGTGTAAGTGACTTGGCGTACCTCCGGTACTGTTTCCATAGGCTCTGTTTCCAATAGTGAAATCATTCAGTATAAATATGTGCCTTTCCTATTTTGAGAGGTCCCCAAAGAAGGTTACATCATTTTACACCAACACCAATCATGTTAAAAGATGAACTTCTTTCTCCTCTGTCCTTACCACCACTGTTTTTTTTTTTTTTTTTAAATCAAACTTCACCCAAAAGTTGGCAGCCTGGGAATATTTGTCGTGTTGTTTTGGCTTGCTTTTAAAAAACTGGAATGGGGGAACCTGGGTGGCTCAGTTGGTGAAGCACCTGCCTTCAGCTCAGATCATGATCCCAGGGTCCTGGGATTGAGACCCACATCGGACTCCCTGCTCAGCGGGGAGCCTGCTTCTCCCCCTCCCTCTCCCTTTGCTAGCTGCTCCCCCTGGTTGTGTCGAATAAGTAAGTAAAATCTTTAAAAAGAAAAAACTAGAGTAGGTTGAAGCATCCCTTTATATGTTTATCATCCATTAAAAATGTGAACATCTTTGTCCATTTTTTTCTATTGAGTGGTTCCCTTACTGATATGAACTCCTTGTAAATTAAGGCAATCAGCCTTTTGTCTGTCGTATGTATTTTATTTTTCCCCTTTGGAATTGATCTTCTATTTTATGTTCTTTTTAGACCACAAATATTTTGTTGGCTTTTGCTGTGGTAAGGCTGCATTAAAGAAGCACCCCAAAACTCAGTGGTTGGCGGTAGCCAGTCTTTTTTTTCTGCTCTGGTTTGCAAGTCAGCTGGGATCCCCACCTTGGGCTGAAGGCTTGGTTGGGTTTAGGTCTGTGCCATGTGTCCATTCTGGGGCCCAGGCTGAAGGGGCAGTGGCTTTCTGGGCTGTGTCCCTCTTGTATCCAGGAGCAAGAACACAGAGGACAACAGGCAGCATGAGATATTGGGTGGCACCATGAGATGCCCTAGAGGTCTTGGGGATGAGGGCCACCTCCACCCAGTGTGGCCGAGCAAGTCTTATGCCAAGTCCAATATTGGTGAGGATGGGTACTCTATGTACTCTCTCTGGAGGCTTCCATGTAACCCGTCAGAAGCATGGATTTGTACTTCTAGTATGGAGAGGCTCTGGAATTAAGAGCAGAGATCCAGTCCCTCATATATAATTTTTTAAAACAAAAACATTTAGAATTTATTAATCCTTTCTATTAGGACTCTTGATTCTGCATCGTGCCTCAAAACACTGAATTTCTTTCAAGATGGTTTTAAGAAATGCTCCCAAGTTCCTCTAGGACTTCCAGGTTTTAATTTATGATTCACACTCTTCGGTTACTCTGGAATTTTTTTGGTATAAACAGTAAGGTAGAAAATAAATTTTGTTTCTTTCCAAGTGGTTAGTTGTCCTAATACTTTTTATTGAATTGATTTTCTTTTTCCCTTTATAATATTTAATTAGAATTTCATGGAATTCATGCATTCTCTGGTCCTTCTCTTTAAAAAAAAAGTGGGGTTTTTACATCTGAGGACTTTTATATTTTAGTAGATGTTTTAAGATTTTCTTGATATTGTTCTTGCTCATTTCTGATTAGTCTTTGTGTTCTAAGTCATTCTGCCTTTTTGTCATAAATGGAATTTTTTGGTTATAAATGGAATTGTTATAAATGGAATATTTAATTTTATTCTTTTTTCTTACCAGTCTATGCTTGCATGTGTATAAGAAAGCTATTTTTTTCTGTAGTTGAGGAGCTTATATCCTAATACTGTAATGTGGGCAAGTGCTTTAACTTTCTCATCTGTGCAGTGGGGCGCAAAAATCACACTTGCTTCTTACAGTTGTCAAAGAGCTTAAAGTATAAAGCTGTAGTAGATATATGTCATGCAGTCAGTGTTCACTAAATATAAATAGTACCATACTTTTAAAATATATAATTTTCTAACCATTTGATTTACCAAATTCTTCTGATTGGTTTCTTATTACTTTTGATCAATTTCCCATCAGTGTTCTAGTCAGGTAATCATATCATTTTCAAGTAGTAACCATTTTGACCCCTCTTTCCAAATTTATAATGTTTCTTTCTTGTTTTGTATTATTAGCTAGTTGTATACAACAAATTACCACAAGCACAGTGGCTTAAAACAGAACAGATTTATTCTCTTGCAGTTTCCATTGCGTCTGGAATCTAGAACATTTGGGCTATCTGCTCAGCATTTGAAGGCTGAAATCAAAGTGAGACCAGATACATTTTCATCCAGAGGCTTGAGGAGGGAAAGATCTATTTCCATAGTCCCTCAGGTTATTGGCAGGATTCATTTTTATGGTTGTATGACTGAGGTCCCTATCTTCTTGCCAGGTGTCAGCTGGAGAGGATCCAGCTCTTAGAGTCCCTCTCATGACACAGAAGCATACTTCCTCAGGCAGCAGCCGAATCTCCCTGTGCTTCAAATCTTTGACTTCACAAAGGGCCCAGACTCAAAGGGTTTGCCTGATGAGCTCAGGCCTACCCTAGAGAATCTTCCTTTTGATGAACGCAAAACCAAACTTATTTGGGACCTGAGTATACTGCAGAATCCTTCCACCTTTGTCATATAATGTAACTTTATCACAGGACTAAAATTCATCATATTTGTAATCCCACCCACATTCAAGAAGAGGGGATTCTATAGGAGGTGTACACCAAGAGGTGGGTTATTAGGGACTGTCACATAATTCTGCACACCACACTGGTATTTTCAGATTAATTTTAAATATAGGTGGCAATTTGGGGCATCTTTATTTTGTCCTATTAAACCAAGATTTTAAAAAAATAAATAAATAAATAAACCAAGATTTTTTTTCATAAAAAATAGTGATTGAATTTTAGCAAGTGTTTTTTATACATCTTCTGAATGGTATTTTCATTTTTGTCATATTCATATAATTAATTTTATTACTGTGCTTCCTCTTACTGAGCCATCATTTCATTCCTTATATGAACCACCTGCCTTGCTGTTTATTCTTTTAAATGTACTGCTGGAGAAAGCATTTGACAAAGTAGAGCATCCATTCCTGATCAAAACTCTTCAGAGTGTAGGGATAGAGGGAACATTCCTCAGCATCTTAAAAGCCACCTACGAAAAGCCCACAGCAAATGTCATTCTCAATGAGGAAGCACTGAGAGCCTTTCCCCTAAGATCAGGAACAAGACAGGGATGTCCACTCTCACCACTGCTATTCAACACGTACTAGAAGTCCTAGCCTCAGCAATCAGGCAACAAAAAGACATTAAAGGCATTCAAATTGGCAAAGAAGAAGTCAAACTCTCCCTCTTCGCAGATGACTTGATACTGTACATAGAAAACCCCAAAGACTCCACCCCAAGGTTGCTAGAACTCATACAGCAATTTGGCAGTGTGGCAGGATACAAAATCAATGCCCAGAAGTCAGTGGCATTTCTATACACTAACAATGAGACTGAAGAAAGAGAAATTGAGGAGTCAATCCCATTTACAATTGCACCCAAAAGCATAAGATACCTAGGAATAAGCCTAACCAAAGAGGTAAAGGATCTATACCCTAAAAACTACAGAATACTCCTGAAAGAAATTGAGGAAGACACAAAGAGATGGAAAAATATGGATTAGAAGAATAATATTGTGAAGATGTCAATGTTACCCAAGGCAATTTACACATTTAATATAATCCCTATCAAAATACCATGGACTTTCTTCAGAGAGTTGGAACAAATTATTTTAAGATTTGTGTGGAATCAGAAAAGACCCTGAATAGCCAGGGGAATATTAAAAAAGAAAGCCAGAGCTGGGGACATCACAATGCTAGATTTAAGGTTGTACTACAAAGCTGTGGTCATCAAGACAGTGTGGTACTGGCACAAAAATAGACACATAGATCAATGGAACAGAATAGAGAATCCAGAAATGGCCCCTCAACTCTATAGTCAACTAATATTCGACAAAGCAGGAAAGACTACTCACTGGAAAAAGGACAGTCTCTTCAATAAATGGTTCTGGGAAAATTGGACAGCCACGTGCAGAAAAATGAAACTAGACCATTCTCTTACACCATACACAAAGATAAACTCAAAATGGATGAAAGATCTAAATGTGAGACAAGATTCCATCAAAATCCTAGAGGGGAACACAGACAACACCCTTTTTGAACTCGGCCAAGCAACTTCTTGCAAGATACATCCATGAAGGCAAGAGAAACAAAAGCAAAAATGAACTATTGGGACTTCATCAAGATAAGAAGCTTTTGCACAGCAAAGGATACAGTCAACAAAACTAAAAGACAACCTACAGAATGGGAGAAGATATTTGCAAATGACGTATCAGATAAAGGGCTAGTATCCAAGATCTATAAAGAACTTATTAAACTCAACAGCAAAGAAACAAACAATCCAGTCATGATTGGGCAAAAGACATGAACAGAAATCTCACAGAGGAAGACATAGACATGGCCAACAAACACATGAAAATATGCTCTGCATCACTTGCCATCAGGGAAATACAAATCAAAACCACCTCACACCAGTGAAAATGGTGAAAATTCACAAGACAGGAAACAACAAATGTTGGAAAGGATGTGGAGAAAGGGGAACCCTTTTGCACTGTTGGTGGGAATGTGAACTGGTGCAGCCACTCTGGAAAACTGTGGAGGTTCCTCAAAGAGTTAAAAATAGATCTACTCTACGACCCAGCAGCTGCATTGCTGGTGATTTACCACAAAGATACAGATGCAGTGAAACAGCCAGACACCTGCACCCCAATGTTTATAGCAGCAATGTCCACAATAGCCAAACTTTGGAAGGAGCCTTTTTTTTTTCCCACAAGCCGTTTTAATAAGTTATAACTCACCAAATTGAAATAAACATTTGTTTTACCTTCCACCAACCAAGTCTCTGGAGGATTTGACACCTTTTCATCTTCAAACCAAAGCTGGCTTCCCCCAAAGGCCCTTCTTTAGAATTGTAGATTGTAAACAGATACAGAAAAGTATTAATATTCAGCAGTGAATATTCACTCAGAGAACCTTCTCTGGGTTAAAACAAAACAAAACAAAAGGCAAATTGTTTCTTTAAAATTTTTTTTTTTTAGTGCCTTCCGTTTGCCAAGACTTGTGTTAAGGTCTTGTGAGGTAAATATTCTCATTGTCACTTGTTCCCTGTAGAGATAAGAACACTGAGGCCCTGGATGCCTGGGTGGCTCAGTGGTTGAGCATCTGCCTGTGCCCATCGACAGATGAATGGATAAAGAAGATGTGGTCTATGTATACAGTGGAATATTACTCAGCCCTTAGAAACGACAAATACCCACCATTTGCTTCAATGTGGATGGAACTGGAAGGTATTATGCTGAGTGAAGTAAGTCATTCGGAGAAGGACAAACATATGGTCTCATTCATTTGCGGAATATAAAAAAAGAGCAAACGGGATTAAAGGTGAAAGGAGAGAAAATGAGTGGAAATAGCAGTAAGGGTGATAGAACATGAAGGACACCTTACTCTGGGAAACAAACAAGGGGTGGTGGAAAGGGAGGTGGGCGGGGGGTTAGGGTGACTGGGTGATGGGCACTGAGCGGGGCACTTGATGGGATGAGCACTGGGTGTTATATGTTGGCAAATTGAACTCCAATAAAAAAATAAAAATAAAATACATGTACTGAAGTCTAACATTCTATTTTAAAATTGTATACCTCTGTTTATAAGTGAAATTGGTCTGTTTTCTATTCTTGTGGCATTTTACAGGGTTGTAACTGTTATGCTGACCTTTGTAAGAAGAATTTGGAAAGTTTCCTTGTTTTTTTTTCCCCTCTGCTCAGAAAAAATATTATGTTGGAAATTTCTATAATTTGAAGCTGTTGAAGAATTTGCCTATGGCTCTTTGACCACTTTCCTAATTTCTTGGTGTTTATGGGCACATTTGAGTTTTTTGACTTTGAGGCAACTCCAAAATATAAGTTACTAAACTTATATTTTCCTAGAATATAATCTATGATATCATGGTTATTATAGACTTAATGTTTGTGTCTCCCTAGAATTCACATGTCAAATCCTTATCCTTAGTGTGATGGTGTTTGGAGGTGGTGCCAGTGGGAGGTGATTAGGTCACAAGAGTGGCACCCTCATGAATGGGATTATTGCCCTTATAAGAAAGACTGCAGAGAACTCTCTTGCCCATTCCACTATGTGAGGATATATGAAAAGATGGCCTTCTATGATTCAGGAAGCGAGCCTTTACCAGACATTGAATCTGCTAGCACCCTGATCATGCTCCTAGAAGCATTATAGGTCTCTAGGGTTCACCACCTCACCCTCAGACAAACACCACACAATGACCACAGGATAGAGCAGCCGGTGGCTGGAGCCTGAGCGGCACGGAGCAAGGTCAGAACAGTGTGTGGCTGGAGCGCGCAGATGCCTATGAATGTCCACTGAGCAGTGAGGTGGGGTGAGGAGGGCTTGAATGAAGATTTCCATGTTGAGCCATGAGCTGAGCCCCTGAGATCACAGTGTTTCTGGATCTTGAGTGCTTTCTGGTTACTTGCAGAAATATACCTACCTTGGGGAAAATTTCTCCATTTTTGCATCCACAGAACCTCACTGATTAAGGGCAAGCAATGTGTTCACAACAAAAGACTTCTGAGCTTACAAACATCAAAGAAAGCAAGCTGCAAAAAGTGAGCATCAACAGAAACAACAAGAGATATAGACTTAGGTAACCTTCTTTTCACTCCACATCTTGGACTCTAGAACCTCTGCATATGGAATATTTTAAGCAACTATGGACAGAATCATACAGATGAGCACACAAAAAGAAACTGTCTGAAACAAATAGTCATATTTGGGGAAAGACAAAAGCAGAACTTGTAAATACCTAAAATATAACCATTAAAATTCTCTAAATAAGTGCAAATGGCCAACAGCTGATTAAATGTAACTCAGGGAAAATTAGTCACCTGGAAGGTGAGCCTAAGGAAATTATTCAGAATAAAACACTGAATGACACAGATATGGAATATGTAAAAGCAGAACTAAGAGATTTGGAGGATGGTATATTAAGGGTCAGTGTGCAGCTGCTGGAGTACCTGATGGACAAAATGTTGGAGAGGCAATATTTGAAGTGATCTTGGCTGTCCCATTTCCAGAATATTAATTCTGAAAAACATAAATTCATCACGTCAGAAGCACAGGGCATGCCAACAAGGATATGTAAAAAGAAATCCATGCCTAGGCATATCACATAAAAACCTCAGAACACTAAAAGCAAGGAGCCCATCTTAAAAGTCTTTAAAGAGTAAGGACAGCTTTGTACCTCAAGGAGCAGCAGTTAGAAGACAGCTAACTTCCTGATGGCAACAGTGGAATCCAGATGACTATGGAATAGTAACTTCAACCTTTTGAGAGGAGAAACCATCAACCTAGAACTGTGTACCCAGCAAAACTACTTTTCAAGCATGAAGGCTAAGTAAGACATTTCCAGGGAAACAAAAATTGGAGTTTACCACTAAAAGATCTGCACTAAATAGCTTTTTTTTAAAAAAAAAAAAAAGCTATATTATTCATTTGAGAGAGAGAATGCAAGCAAGAGTACAAGTGGCAGGGAGAAGCAGAGGGAGAGGGAGAAACAGACTCCCTACTGAGCAGGGAGCCCTCTGTGGGTCTTGATCCCAGGACCCTGGGATCATGACCTGGGCTGAAGGCAGATGCTTAACTGACTGAGCAACCCAGGCAGGCGCACCTGCACTAAAGGAACTTCTAAGTTAAGGGTTTATACCTTGTGGCCTAGCAGTCTAGGAAAGCCTGCGGAGTCCATCTCAGAGTAAGACTTTTGAATGCAGAAAATGAAATAGGATTACAAAGGAAACCAATTATTTTGAAATGTTTTAAAATCAAAATATTTTAAAAATGTGTTATAATGTTACACATGCTATTTTATTAACTCATTAAATAATAAAATCCACTTGTGGGTCTAGTCACTACCCTTCCTTCAGCGTGAACACCCTGATGGAAGGCTTCATCGCACAAGGCAGAGCCAGGACGAATGAGTTTGGTACCAAGCACGTGTGAAGTAATTTTCATCAAAGAAATATTCACTGCAGAACAGACTATGTTGTATTTTTCTTGGATTTTCTTTTGACTCATGGGTTATTTGGAATATCTTAAAACATTTGACTTTTTCCTTCTTTTTTTTTTTTTTTTATGGGGCTGTCTTTCCAGTCAGTGTCTCATTTTGCTCTTATACAATGAGGGAATGAAAGATATCGAACTCTTTTCTATCGTGGAGAAGGTAGGTTGAGGAGGAGAATGGCTTTCCTTGTGGACATCTTGATTTTGATGTATGGAAGCCTCCAGTGGGAAGTGGTGGAGAAAGTCAGAGCTGCAGGTGGGAGTGAATGGTTGGAGGAGAGAATGATGGGTTGGGAATTGTTCTGAGAAAAGGAGGCCAAAGCCATGGATTGGGATGGATGTGAAGACATGTATGTTTCCCAGAATGGAGCTGAGATGGACACAGAAGGCTGAAGGTTTGCATTACAGAGTGAGCCCTGCCAGGTGGTCCCAGGGAGACCCAGACACAGGAAACCACTCAGAAAGAAAAGAAAACGTAAGTAGGATAAAGTAGGAGATTCAGCTACTCCATGAAGCATAAGGAAGAATTTTGCATAGTGCAGGTCTGAAGTCTAAAAGCTTTGAGAGATGGGTTCAATAGACTTTTTCTCATTCTGGGAAGCTCAGAGTATTATTTGCTCCATTTTTATAATAACATTTTGTTCATCAGTTGTGAACCCTGGCTTCTTAGTGGTGAGTTGGTACCACTGTAGCTATTAGACATACCTGCATATGTTTTGTGAAATAATTTAATTGGCTTTCAAGTCTATGTTCTAGAAGGACTTACTTCCCAACCTAAAGTGTTGTATTACCATTTGCCTTTGAACCAGAAATGAAGCTCCCAGGAAAATTCTTGATTTGGGGCCAAGAAAGAACTTTTTGATCATCGAGGAAAGGATTTAAAGAGCTAATTTCTCCCAGGCCTCGGTGTTCAGGCAGTAGTACCAATCAAACAGGAAGGCCTTTAGCTCTAAAGATACCATTACTTCCTGGCAGTCAATAATTCCCTTTCATCACCCTCAACAGCAGGAAATTCTGTCTCACTTTTAATATTATCTCTTACCTCTATTTAGGCTGGGTGGGAAGTGGAGGAAAAAAAAATGAGTTGGTATCCTTTTAACAACCTGCAGGTGCTGGAAAAGTTAAGCCTCTCTCTCTGAGCAATATCATGCCTATCACATTCTTTTTGGCTTTTCTTTCACAGCCACTTAATTAAGTGTTACTCTTCTCTGACCTTCTTGAGTTTCTTCATATTCTGTGTAAACTGGGGACTTTGAATAACGATATTGGCAAATGAAATGGGACAAAGGTTTCATGAGATGCAGCAATTTCACAGCTAACTAGCTCCATGACCCCGTTCCTGACCAAAGTGGTACAAAATAAACCTGCAGAATTACCAAGGTGGCAGAACAGACAATATAATTCTCACCGGTAGCTGGAATTGAGCAAAAACCAGTTCAAACTGAGATCCAGTCATTTCTGAGCAGGGACATGCTCCTTTATTTCTCTGTTGCCCAGTGGACCAGAGAGAAGGAGAGAAGGCATTCTAGAAACTGGGCTTTGAAGAGCCTCCTCCAAGATGCCACCCCTTCTTAGAATTGGTGCGAATGGTTCTAGATGGGGGAGTGGGCAGGGAAGTCTGCTTCTTCTGGGGGAGCGTGGAGAGAGAGTTGACATTTGAAAGCAAAATGCAGTATCCCACTCTTAATTATTAATATTCATGTATTAATAAGCGTGGGTGGCCATAATAAAATCCCATCGACTAGGTGGCTTAGCCAACAGGAATTGATTTTCTCACACTTCTGGAGGGTGGAAGTCAGAGATTAGGGTTGGGATCTGGTGCAGAACCCTTTCCTGCCTTGCAGGCTGTCAGAACCTCACTGTGTCCTCACATGGCCTTTCCATGGTTGTGCATGTAGAGAAAGATAGAGAAAGGAAGAGAGCTCTTTCTTATCCTGAAGGCCACCATCTCATCATGAAGGCCCTACCCTTACACCTAGTCTAACCCTAATGACTTCCTAAAGATCTTACCTCCAAATGCTATTGCACTGGGGATTAGGACTTCGATATATGGGTTTGGGGAAGACACAAACATCTACTCCATAATAAATAGTTTTCTATTGCTGGGTAGCAAAGTACCGCCAACTTTACAGTTTAACACAACACCATTAGAGTTTTTTTAGGTCAGGAGTCTTGACATGGCCTGGGCGAGTCAACTGGCCAAGGTCTTACAAGGCTGCAAAGTGTTGCCGAGACAACATCTTCTTACAGGTCACTGAGTAGGATCATAAGAGTGATGATAGCACATTGTGTTGATCACTAAGGGCAGGACTTTTAGACAAGCCCACAGGTCATCAGGGATCATTTTAGGATGTGTGTGCCACATTGAGTTTGATGTTATTATTATTATTTTTTTGTATGGGGGAATTGGCTCCATCCCCAATTACAGGTATTAGTGATACTTAGAAATGTATCATTTTCTTCAATAAAGCAAACTGTCCGTATTTGTTGGTAGTAGAATTACTTGAAGGGAATTCATGGAATGATAACTATAGGCAAGGAAAGTCAAGAATTTTTACTGTAGCCTAAGTTAAGTGATATTAACTAACTTCCTTTGTGTTTATAAATGCCTGCTCTCTGGAGGGTTGTGGGTTTCCAATAATAATTCTGTTATAAGCAACTTGGTCTCTGTAGACATCTGATAGTTTTATGAACTTCAGCTTAGAAGAGATCAGGGAGTTCTATCTGAGCTTATTAAACATGCCTTGAGAGGTCTGGTAGTTTAGAGATTTAATGGGACCCCATGTACTCATGAATTCACAGGCCCTTTCTGTGTGAGGAGGCACTGGGCCATGTCCTGAATAGGTAAAATTTTCTACAGTATGAGTAGGAAGTAGAAGGCAGAGTATAAGTGGATGTTTTCTGGGAGGTGTACTTTCCCATCCCCTATCCAGGGTTTGTCTGGGTCAGGCTGGTGTTGGTGTGAAGGGAAAACAGAGGACACTCTTTTGAAGTCATATCCTAAGGAGATGGCAGGGTCTGAGCCAGCTGTGTTGGGGCCACGTCCAGGAGTTGGGTTTGAGTGACCAGGAGGAGGGGTGCCATTCTGGGAGGAGGGATGACAATAGGGAGAGTGGGTTGGGTATAGGAGGGAAGAGAGATGGTAAGCATTGTGGAAGATGAGCAAGGGACTGGGCTCAGACACAGAACAGTACTCAGGGATTTTTATACAAGTTGCAGCTGGGTGGCATCATGAAGAGAGATTTGGGAGATGAAAAAGTGTTCACAAATACTATTTGTCTAGATTGACTATGTTTGCAAGATGCAGGCTTTGAAGAAAGAATATATATGTGACATGCTTGGGAGCAGAGCCCTGTTGAGCTCTCTTTGGTTCATTTTGTTTGTTTGTTTGCTTTATGTTTGTGTATGTGCATAAGATTCAAAAGTTTTTGTATGAACCTCTGGTCCAGATGTGTTTGGAAATCCACCTGAGACTAGCATGATAAGGGGATTGATAGAGACTGTTGGGCCTGAGACTTGGCCCCGCCCCCTGCAGAAGTGTTTGAGAGTTAACTGGAGTCAGTTGCCAAGAGAACTTGGGGATATGTTCAGTAGGATACTCTCCTCCTAGGCCTGAGTCAGTCCTTCTGGAATAGAGGAAATGTAGCCAAAGCCATCCACCCCAGAGCCCATCTACTTGGCCCATGCCCACAGTGGAAAGTTGGGGTGATCTGTCATTATAACAGATCTCATATGAAAATACCTTACTTATAGTGGGGCCTCTCAGAATATTGCTCTGGCAGATCATGGGGGTGAGGGAGTTGGGACCATCTCTGGCATTTGGATATGAGTGACCATGAGGAGGGGTGCCATTGTAGGAAGCAGGAGTGACAAGAGAAAGACTGGGTTGGGGAGGTAGAGATTGCAGGTTTTTGTTTTTAGACACGTTGAGGCAGAGTGTGACACCGGGAGCAGTGGGCAGCATGACTCAGTGGTCAGGGAAGCATCTGCAGGAGGTGTTGACAGATGGTGTTAGAGGATCCTGAATGATAGATGGATCTCCAGTGGAACCAGAGGGTGGAGGAGAAATAGGTCTGAAGAGAGGTCTTGGGAAGTGGGAAAGGAAAGGTGGGGGGACCTGGAGCAGAGAAGGGTGTTAAGAGAGTGACACAAAGCCTGGGAGGATGTGGTTAACCTCAGGTGTATAAGCTAATCCATGCACTGTGCCCCACACTTAGCAACCCCTCGGGTGACCTTGGGAAGTGTGTGTGTGGGTGGTGAGGGCTGAAGCTGGATTGAGTGGGGCGGGGTGGGGGGAATACCCGTGTTTTGGTGATCTGTCCTGATCTGTCCACCGTGCCTGGACCCATGGACACTGGGAATCAGTGGGCAGTGTGTGCCTCAGGGATTGTGAACCAGGAGTGGAAGGGTGGTTCTCCTGAGAAAGAAGACACAAGGGTGCTTCTGTGGTTAGGGTGACAGGGAGGAGCTGGGATGGGGGTACTTCTAGAAGATCCTGGGGGGAACACACTCGTGGGCAGGAGAGGCCAGGGGCGGCCCAGGAAAGGAGCCAGCAGCTCAGTGTCATGTGTGGGAAGCTCGGGCCTGCTGGTTCCACCGCCTCCTGGTGAGGTGGGAAGCTGACTGGGGGACCAGGTATGTGAAAGGAGAGGGGGGGCCGCTGGGTCTGCCATGCCCAGTACCCAGACACAGAGGGCAGGTAGCTGGGTGACACACAGGGGGGAACTCCACCTTTCCCCCAAGGTAGTGTTTCGAATCCTGTGAGTTTTAAGTCACACGGCCAACTAAGTCACAGGACCAGAGTGGAGAAAGTACCCAGTCTGGGTGGAGGCTCTCCGAAGGTGTGTTTGTCCTTGGGCCCGTCCACGCACAGCATGAGAGACCTCTCATGAGCTCGCAGCTGTCTCAGAGGCCCTTGTGCCGCCCACAGGGCCTGCAGGCTGTGAGCGTCAGTGGGGAGAGCTCCCTCACGTGTGAGGGCCGCCTTCTAGAAACAGTCCTTTCCCAAGCCCAAGTGACCAGTCCTGCTTTGATTGTCTGTTAAAGGTCTCTAGAGGGTCTTACCTCCCTGCACTGTTTGTCTTTCCAGGTGCTGCTCTCAGGACTCATTGGCGTTGTCTCCTGGAAGAGGCCACTGTCCCTTGTGGTAAGTCGGCACCTGGTCTCCATGGGCAGCCTTGGAGCGGGGCCCTCCTCGCCGGGGTATGAGTGCTTTACAGGTGACAGCAAAAAACATTTTGGCTTTCTTTGCAGAAAGCAGGATACAGACCTTATAGAACTGGAACCTCTCAATGCAGAGGGGCTCATTGGTAACAACCACTGCGCATCTTACCCTCTACTTCTGAGAATACCCATCAGGTGCCTGTCTGAGATGCTCACATGCTATTCTCTGCCTTTGTTCTGTTTGGGTGCCCTCATCTGAGGACAGGCTGGGATCAAAGACGTCTTAGTAAATGTAGATGCAAGCATTTCCTCTAGGCGTGTTGTTTGTGCATATACATACATATGTGTGCATACGAGCACACAAGCCGTGCATACTTCACCGGAGTTCAAGAAATGTTAGCAGCATGTGTGTTCTGGGGACTGAAACTTTGAGTTTCAGAGGAGGATGTTTATTTAAATAGATCAGAGGGGTGCTGCTTGCATTCCCTCTGCCATGGCTGTGACCCTGTGCTGGGGAAGAGCAGGCTGCACGGGAGATGGAAAGGAGATGATGGCTTTTCCATTGGGGAAAGTAACCCCGAGCAAATTCATGTTTATTGATTTGTATGATTTGTATGCATGTTTTTCTCAGCATGTGCATTAATATATTTATGTGTCCGTATCAGGGCCAGACGAAGAGGTTTTCTGGGTTTTGATGGATAATGAAAAAAAAAAAACATGGTGTGGCTTTTTTCTCTTTTGTAGTAATCAATTATTTAAAATCTCTTCTTTAAGTGATTAGGTTTGGAGATAATGACATATACTAAATATTAATGGGAATAGAAAAAAAAACCCACAAATCTGCTTGTTGGAAACACCTCCTCCTCATGAGAATAACTACAGCATCCTGAAGAGGCATTGGGAAGAGAGTGGCATTAATTCAGTGAGCCTCTTCTCCCATGACTTGTTGAGAGATTTCCTTTGCAAAAAAATGTGTTTTTTTTTTTATGTAGAAAGTTTCAAACATGCACATGAGTAGAGAGAGAAGCTAGTATAATGAATCCCTATGTACCCCCCATCTGTCTTCTACAGACACCAACATTTGGCCTGTTTTTATTCCTCCAAGCCCCTTGCTAAAGCATTTTAAAGTACATCAAAACCAGTGTGTCAAGAAGCTGACTCCTTTGTGCAGAGGGAAGTGGTGGTGGGCATGCCAGCGTGGGGACCCGATGTTCTTGGGCTGTGCTTTTGGGTTCCTTTTGTGGACATGGGGCCAGCTTGTTCTATTCCTCCTCACCAGCCCTTATGGTACAGGCTGAGGAAGGCCTCTGACAATGGCTGCCAAATGAAGAAAAACCACAACTCCTTTTGGTGGGTGTGTGGGCAAAAAGATGAGAGGAATGGTGTCCATGATCACCCAGCCACTCCTCATGCCCGCCCCAGTCCTGGCCCCAGGATGGAGATTCTTGCAGGGCTCGGCATTGTACTGTGAAGGATGCTATGCAGCTTGTAGCTGAAAAGGAGTCAGGACCCCATGTGGACATGGCTCAGGTGTTTCCTGGGGGAAGCCAGAGCAGTAGGATGGGATGCCAGGGCCTCACCCTAGAAAGAGGGATAAAGTACCAGCTGAAGCTGCTACAGCAGAACATTCAAAGTGCCTGCTCACTAGTCCCTGTCCATTGGGGTAGAACCAGTCACCCTCTGGGCCACCGTGAGCATTTCCTCCCCTTGATTTATTTCTGCCCAATCCCCAAGTAGAAAAGAAGGGGTTCCCTCAGCTCAGTTGACCACTTTCCTAACAGGGAGGTAAGGGGATGGGTAAGGATAACAGTAGGTGCTATAACAAACCCCAGACTTCCAGTGGCTTAACACAATGTGAGTTAAGAACCCAAAAGCACAGCCAAAGGACATGCTTCTTTGAGAGTGGCTATTCCAGGCAGTGGGCCACTCCCCCACACAGGGGATCCTGAGACTGTGGTTGCTTCCTTCCTGGGCCATGTCGAGTCCACTGCATTTCAGTGAAGGAGGAATGGCAATGGGAGAGAGTCTGAAGGTTACCTTCATCACTCTCATGTCACACCTTTGGGGAGAGCCTGTCACATGGACCCATTTGGCTGGAAAGGAGGCTGGACAAAGTAGTCCCTTTCTGGACACAGCACTTCACAGCAGCTCCATACTGTGAAGAGGAGGGCAAGAATTCTGGTAGACCGGTGTTTCTCTCTACCATAAGAACATTATTCTGTGTTGACCAGGACAATACAGTCTTTTGATTCATTAGTAAAAACTCACTGTCCAGACTCAACCAGAAGGGTGTGAAGTCTGGATTTAAATCATTCTTTTATCCCCAGTTCCTGCTTCTGTCCTCTACCCTAAAGGTAGTGTTTCCTTCTTCATGGAGGTATAAAACTGACAGAGCCTCTAGGACTATTCTAGTTTATTTCCAGAGGACCCACTGCCCTCTGCCCCCACCAAGGACCCCCCTGGAGTGAAGGAGGCTATCTGTCCTTTGGGGTGGTCGCAAGAGGCAGTGTTGGACTCTGCTGAACCAGGACCTGCACAGCCATGCCCGGTGCCCTGCAAGGGCTGGATGGGTGAGGACAGCAATGCGTGGGCATGCTGACAACAGGGTGTTGTCACTGGTCTGTTGGTAATACCTTTCCCCTGAGTGGCTAGTGCATGTGGGCCTGTCCTAATCTCTGCCTCTCCTTTCTTTTCATTGCTCCAATTTTATAAGACAGAATGGGGTGAGAAAGGGTGTACTTTTCATCGAGTGACTGATAGGAAGGGGAGAGGGGTCAGCAGGCTGTCCGAGAGGATGGGGAGGGAGAATGCCCCTTCCAGGCTGGTGGATGTGATGCCAGAAGGAGGAGGACAAGAAAAATATTGTGACTTTCTTGGGCTGGTATTTTATTTTATTTTATTTTATTTTATTTTATTTTATTTTACTTTATTTTTTTTTTAAAGATTTTATTTATTTATTCATGAGAGACATAGGCAGAGGGAGAAGCAGGCTCCATGCAGGGAGCCCCATGTGGGATCATGACCTGAGCCAAAGGCAGATGCTTAATCCCCAACCCACCCAGGCATCCGTTGCACTGGTATTTTATTATTATTTTTTATTTTTATTTTTTTGCACTGCTATTTTAAAGGAGCCTTTCATAATGCTGAAACTTAATAGCTATCTCAGTAGAGAATATGTATTTTTGCATCATTGTGGTTCTTTTTATTTTTTTATTGAAGTGTAATTACCATATGCTTATGTTAGTTAGTTATATAGTCCAGGATATGTTGTTATATTAGTTTATAATTATCATATAATACAATATTAGTTTCAGATGTATTGAATAGTGATTCACCAGTTCTGTACATTACTTAGTACTCATGATAATAAGTACTTAGTCCCCATTACCTAGTTCACCCATCCCCCACCCACCAACCATCCGCAACCACCAGTTCTCTTATTTTATTTATTCTATTTTATTTTATTTTATTATTTTTTGGTTGGTTCTCTTATTTTAAGAGTCTAATGTTTTATCTCTCTTTTTCTATTTACTCATTTGTTTCTTAAATTCCATATATGAGTGAAATCATACAGTTTTGTCTTTCTTAGTCTGACTTACTGCACTTAGCATTATATGTTCTAAGGCCATCCATGTTGTTGCAAATGGCAAGATCTCATCCTTTTTTTTTAAACTTATTTTTATTTATTCATGATAGACATAGAGAGAGAGAGAGAGAGGCAGAGACACAGGCAGAGGAGAGGGAGAAGCAGGCTCCATGACGGGAGCCTGACGTGGGACCCAATCCCGGGCCAAAGGCAGGTGCGAAACCGCTGAGCCACCCAGGGATCCCCGTGATCTCATCCTTTTTTATGGCCAAGTAATAGTCTGTGTGTGTGTGTGTGTGTGTGTGTGTGTACCACTTTTTCTTTATCTGTTCGTCTATGGACCGACACTTGGGTTGCTTCCATATCTTAGCTCTTGTAAATAATGCTGCAGTAAACATAAGGGTGCATATGTATTTTCAAATTAGTGCTTTCATTTCCTTTGGGTAAATACCCAGTAGTGGAATTACCAGATCATATGGTAATTCTGTTTTTAATTTTTTAAGGAACATTCATACTGTTTTCCACAATGGCTGAACCAATTTACATTCCTATCAACAGGGCAAAGGATTCCTTTTTCTGTACATCCTCACCAACACTTGTTATCTCTGGTCTTTTGGTTCTAGCCATTCTGTTGGGTGTAAGGTGATACCTCATTGTGATTTTGATTTGCATTTCCCTGATGATTAGTGATGTTGAGCATCTTTTCACATGTCTGCTGGTCATCTGTTTATCTTCTTTGGAAGTATTCTGTTCAGGTCCTCTGCCCATTTTTAAATCAGATTATTTCATTTTTTTGTATTGCATGTATAAGTTCTTTATGTATTTTGAATATTAACCTCTTATCTGATATATCATTTGCAAATATCTTCTCTCATTCAATAGGTTGCCTTGTCATTTTGTTGATGATTTCCTTCAGTATGTAAAAGCTTTTCATTTTGATGTAGTCCCAGTAGTTTAATTTTGCTTTTGTTTCCATGGCCTGAGGACACGTATTTAGAAAAATGTTTTGTGGCTGATGGCAAAGAAATTACTATCTATGATTTCTTCTAGGAAGGAATTTTATGGTTCCAGGTCTCACATTTAGGTCTTTAATCCATTTTGAGTTTATTTTTGTATATGGATAAGAAAGTGACCCAGTTTCATTCTTTTGCATGTAGCTGTGTAGTTTTCCCAGCATTATTTGGTGAAGGGACTACCTTTTCCCCATTATATGTTCTTGCCTCCTTTGTCATAAATTAATTGACCATATCATCATGGACTTATTTCTGGGCTCTGTTTCGTTACATTGATCTGTTTGTCTATTTTTATCCCGTACTATTCTTTACTTTTGATCACTACAGCTTTGTAGTATATCTTGAAATCTGGGATTGTGATACCTCAGCTTTGTTCTTCTTTCTCAGGATTCCTTTGGCTATTTGGGGTCTTTTGTGGTTCTATACAAATTTTAGGATTATTTGTTCTAGCTCTGTGAAAATGTTGTTGGTATTCTAATAGCGATTGCATTAAATCTGTAGATTGCTTTGGGTAGTATGGACATTTTGACAGTTGAAAAACTTTTTTTTTTTTAAGATTTATTTATTCATGAGAGACAGAGAGAGAGAGAGAGAGAGAGAGGCAGAGACATAGGCAGAAGGAGAAGAAGGCTCCCTGCAGGGAGCCCGATGTGGGACTTGATCCCAGGTCCCCAGGATCACACTCTGGGCCCAAGGCAGACGTTCAACCACTGAGCCAGCCAGGTGTCCCAACATTGTTTTTGCTAACCTGTGAGCATGGAATATCTTTCCATTTGTGTTATCTTCAATTTCTTTCATCAGTGTTTTATAGTTTTCAGAGTGCAGGTCTTTCACCTCTTTGGTTATGGTTTGTTTTTGTTTTTGGTGCAGTTGTAGATGTGCTTGTTTTCTTAATTTCTCTTTTTGCTACTTCATTATAGGTATATAGAAATGCAACAGAATTCTGCATATTGAATTTGTATTCTACAACTTTACTGAATTCATTTACCACTTTTGGTGGAGTCTTTAGGGTTTTTTATATAAAGTATTATGTCACCTGCAAATAGTGAGTTTTACTTCTTCCTTACTAATTTAGATTCCGTTTATTTCTTTTTGTCTGATTGTTGCATAAAAGTACTATGTTGAATAAAAATGGTGAGAGCAGAAATCTTGTCTTGTTCCTGATATTAGAGGGAAAGATCTCAGTTTTTTACCATTGAGTATGATGTTAGCTGTGGGTTTTTTACATAAGGCCTTTATTATGTTGAGGTATATTCCTTTTAAACCTACTTTGGTGAGAGTTTTTAACATGCCTTTAACATGATCTGCCTTTGGCTCAGGTCATGATCTCATGATCCCAGGGTCCTTGGATCAAGTTCTACATTGGGCTCCTCCTGCACGGGGAGCCTGTTTCTCCTTCTTTCTCTTCCTCCACCACCCCCATCTCTGAAGAATAGATAAATAAAATCTTTTTTAAAAAAAACTATAAAAGGTTCAACATTATGCTGGATTGCAATTAAGAATGAGATTATATAGCTCTGATTTAAAGAATTTTTGAAGATTCAGTGAAACATCTTGTGAATGCTTATATATCAGTAATGAAACTAGTCTCACACATAATCACAGGTAGTATAATTTTTTAAAAAATTTGAGCGAAGTAGTGGCCATTAGGTTATTTGTAACAATACTGCTGAGCTGGCCATTAGATTATTTGTAACAATACTGCTAGGAGAGTAATAAGCATGAGGTTAAAAATATTTTTTATAGTTAATTTTTGTAAACAAAAGATTTTCACAGTTTATTTTATACAGTTTTTAAGCAAAGTAAATCTATTTTTAAAAGCATTAATTTGTAGGAATATGAGTATCATATTGATCCCATGATAATTTAGTACTGTTAGCATTTTATATTATACTGTTCGAAGTTTTTGAGAGTGGTTTGCTTTTATTGTGAAATTTTATCAGCCAAGATGGGGATGTGTATCAGTGAAGGTTTAATCAAAGAAATAGAACCTCAAGGAGCCAACACCAAGCATCGCTGTGGGTCAGATTCTTCTGAGTAATGCTTGGCCCCATTTTCCACTACAGTAACCACACCCACCTGATCTTTGGTGATTAAGTGCTGTCACTTGGTCCCTGCCACCCTGGAGTCCCATAATCCTTATTGCATTTAGGAAACCTAGCCTGATGGTAGTGCAGACCCTTCCCACTCTAATTTCTGACCTACAGAGAAGAGTTACCACAAAGCTCTTCAAGGATGCCAGAGTTCCTCTCACAGATTTCTTATAGTTGTGGTGAAAAGTGTGTTCTCTGGATCCTCCAGGGCAGGTAAGCAAATCTTAAAGGATCAGCGCATTCTTATTCCTGTCTCCCTAAGCCTTTAGATATCTTCCTCTTATGGTTTACCAAGGAAGTCAGGAATTACAACTTCATTTAGTTGAAGTTGGATCCACCTTCGGATTCATATGTTAACAAACCAAACAAACTGAGCTCTTCTCTTCTCTTCTCTTCTCTTCTCTTCTCTTCTCTTCTCTTCTCTTCTCTTCTCTTCTCTTCTCTTCTCCTTTCATTTTTAAAGACTTTATTTATTTGTGAGAGACACAGAGAGAGAGAGGCAGAGACATAGACAGAGGGACAAGCAGGCTCCCTGAGGAGCATGGTGTGAGACTCAATTCCAGGACCCTGGGATCATCATGACCTGAGCCAAAGGCAGATGTTTACCCACTGAGTCACCCAGGTGCTCCAAATTGAGCTTTCCTTAACTATGCCAGCTAAACATGGAATGCCAGGATCTCTGCTTACCTGATAGCAATAAATCTGGCCTGATTCTACTGTGTATTCCTTCTACCTTGCTCCTCCACCATTAATAGTAAGTTCTAAGATGGTCCCCAGCCTCCAACTGTGAGACAGTTTCCAGGCACAGGTAGGGGAAATGTCGGAAGAGCCTGGCACACTCACTGAGTTAAGGAGAAGAAGGTCAAGGTCTGGGGATTTCAAGGTGGCTAGAATTCACAGGATAAAGTGCCAGAGAGGAGAGACTTCCACAAACAGAAGTCTGGAGGTCTGCAGAGGATCCCTTGTGAATATTCAGCTGATTTTTATCAGCTTTTTCATATGAGGAAACTGCCTAAGGCAAAGAAAGAATCATCTTAGTGGATTAGAAGGAACAGTGAAGGCATAAAAACAGGATGTTCTACCACCCAGGCTGGAAAATCTCATGATTCACTCAAGCAGTGAGTAGAATACTTTTAGAAGAATCTCTCCTCAGTAATCGGGAATACTTAACCCCAGAGTACATGTCACTCCAGTCCTTTGTGACAAATCTTTTTTTAATATATAGATTTTCTTTCTTTATTCCTGAGAGAGAGACACACACACACACACACACAGAGGCAGAGACACAGGCAGAGGGAGAAGCAGGCTCCATGCAGGGAGCCCAATGGGGGACTTGATCCCAGGTCTCCAGGATCACGCCCTGAGTCGAAGGTAGATGCTCAACTGCTGAGCCACCTAGGTATCCCAAAAAATGCCTTTGTGACAAATCTTAAAAGCCAGATCCAAAAGAATCAAACTATTTCCAACTAATTTAATTGTGTTCCAGGATAAAGTTCAAAAATGTTCATAGGAGTACAAAAATATACAGCACCAAGTAAGATAATAATCACAATGTCTGGCATCCAATCAAAGATTACTAGGCAAGCCAAGAAACAAGAAAATACACCCTGAAATGAGGAGGAAAAATAAGCCAATTTAAACTGATACAGAACTTACCCACATGTTAGAAATAGCAGACAGGGACATTAAAACAGTTGTAACTGTATTCCACATGTTCAAAAAGTTAACTAGAGACAGGAAGGTATAAAAAAAAATACCTGTTTGAATTCTGAGTGATGAAAAATTCAATACAAGAGAGAAAAGATTCACTGAATGAGATTAATGGCAGATTCAATAAGAGAGAAGAGGGTTTCCTGAATGCTTTGGTTGGTTAAGTGTCTGACACTTGATTTTGGCTCAGGGTCATGGGATTGAGCTCTATATCACACTTCGTGCTCAGTTGAGATTTTACTTAAGATTCTCTTCCTCTTCCTCTGCCCCCCCTCTCTCAATCAATCAATCAATCAATCAATAAGAGAAGAAAAGATTAGTGAACTCAAAGCATTGCAATAGAAGTTATCCAAATGTAGAACATGGAGAAAAAAGAATTTTTGAAAAACAAAAGGAGCATTAATGAGCTATAGGGGAGAAGTTCAAGAAGCCTAATATATGCGGAATTGGGGTCCCTAAAGGAGTGAGGATGAATAGAAAAAATATTCAAAAATAGAGAGTAGATCTTAAAAGTTCTTATCACAAGAAAAAATATTTTGTGACAAGGTCTGATGGTGGACATTAAGTAGACTTGTTGTGGCAATCAGTTTATAATGCATATATATATATATATGTATATATATATATATATCTCAGATCATTATATTATACATCTGAAACTAATATAGTATTATTTGTTGGGCACCTGGATAGTGCATTTGGTTAAGTGTCTGATTCTTGGTTTCAGCTCAGGTTGTGATCCCATGAATCATGAAATGGGGCTCTGTGCTCACCGTGGAGTCTGCTTGGGTTTCTTTCTCCCTCTGCTCCTCCTCCCACACTTGCAAACTCTCTCTCATTCTTCTCTCTCTGAAATAAATAAGTCTTTAAAAATATATGCAATGCTGTATGTCAGTTGAATCTCAGTTCAAAGAAAAAGAACTAATAGCCAGTTTTTTTTTTCTTCAGAATTGGGTCGAAACTGTAAACCCACAGATCTGAGAAGCTTAGTACACACATAGGATAGGAAATATGCAGAAGAACACAAGCATTTTGTGGGACTTTTACATAGTGTGAAAAAAACAGTATAAAGGTGAGGAGGGAGGTATACAATGCAAAGCTCTTAGAAGATATGTGAAAAAGTATGTGTCTTGAAGGCAAATTGCTGTAAGCTAAGCTGTATACTATAAACACTAAAGCAACCACTAAAATAAAAAAGAGTTGGTTAATAAGCTAACAAACGAAATAAAAAGTCATGCAAAGCATCTAATTATCCAAAAGAAGGCAGAAAAAAGAAAAGGGGAACAGAGAATAGGTGCAACATAAAGAAAACAAATAGCAAGCTTTTATGACTCATTTCAATTTCTTATTTGAGTTTCTTGTTCATTTGTTTTGTCTATTTTCTATAAGACTGGTTCCTTGGTTTGTGGGATTTCTTCATATAGTAATTCTTTTCTGCTTTAAATGGCTAATATTTTATTCCAGTCTGTTGGTTGTCTTTGCTTTTTTAGTTTTAATGAGTGTCTTTTTATTTTTTTATTTTTTAAAAGATTTTTATTTATTTATTTATTTATTTATTTATTTATTAGAGAGAGAGAGAGAGAGAGAGAGGGGGGCAGAGACACAGGCAGAGAGGGAAGCAGGCTCAATTCAGGGAGCCTGACGTGGGTCTCGATTTCGGGTCCCCAGGATCATGCCCTGGGTCGAAGGCGGCGCTAAACCGCTAAGCCACCGGGGCTGTCATTTTATTTTCTCTTTTTAAAAAATGCAGAATTGTTGGCTTTTTATCTTGTAAACTCTGTTGTTTTGTTTTCTTATGTGGTGTCTAGGGTTTCTTTAAAAGATTGCTCTGGCCCCACAATTCTGAAATTATTTTCCTGTGTATTTCTAAAACCTTTATAGGTTTGCTTTTTTATGATAAGGTAATTGATCCCAAATGTACTTTTAAGTAGGGTATGAAGCATAAAAATCTAACTTTATTTTTTCCAAATGAATAATCATTTTTTCAGCAGCAATTTTTGAATGTTCAGTATTTCCCCTCACATGTGAAGTATCCTCCTCCTCCCCACTACTATGGACATGGGTCTGTTTATTCATCTCTTCTGTTTCATGAGTCTATTGGTCCCTTTTTAAGTGAATACAATGACATTTCAGTTAGTCTAGCCTTATAATAAATAAGTCACTCTTATTTTTTTCATAAGTTTTGCAACTTGTGTGTATTTTCGGGAAATTTTTGAATCACTTTGTAATGTTTTACATTGATAATAATTTGGTTTGTTGTGGCTACCTTGATTTTATATATTAACTTCTGGACAAATGATATCTTCATTGACAAATGATATCTTCATTACTGAGAGATGGGAATACATTTTCTGTTATAATTTCTGGAAGGATATTGTGTGTTGATGTTTTATCTGGCTACAGCACAACATAGTGACCTGTTGTGGTGGATTTGACTAAATGTCTGTTAGATATTTCAAGAGAAGTTTTCTGGGCAAATTTCTTCCATTAAGTTTTTGATTCTATCTCTTCTCCTATTTTTCTGCCTTCTAGAATTTATCCTAATTAGAGTAGGTAGAAGGATATTCTACATGGTAAGTTGATGCCAAATAATTCTTAACATTTAAAAAATATATATTTTCCTTTTTCTTCCTTACTTCCTGGGATATTTCTTCTGTTGTATTTTCTGGATAACTAATTTGGGCTTCAGCCACCTTCCTTCTACTATCTGACCCTTCTGCTGAATGTTTCATTTTGACAGCATGTTATTTTCAGAGAACTCTCTTGTTCTCTAATTGCTTCTTTTTCATAGCAATATGTTCACAGTTTGTGAAGCACTCATTATATGGATGCTGTCTCCTTCAGGGGTATTAATTAGAATTTTATTTATCAGGTTTCCTCACTCCTCTGTATTCTTACCTCCCCCATAGGTCAGTTGGTCTCTTTACTCATCTAGCTTTTCAGAAAATTTGTTTTACTCGGTATGTCAAGCCATCCTTGATTAACCTGTTTATATTTACAAAGGAAGGACTGCGTTGATGTGGGTAGGTGGCTGGTATGGTTGCTTGCCTGGTGTCTTGTGTTTTCTTGTCTGAGGTGGCATGCGGCTGTTCATATTTCCTGCCACTCCCACCTGTGTAGACCTGCCCCAGGATGGAAAGGCCATCTTTGGGATCTGTGAGAGCAGGAGGTCTGTGTGGACTGGAGGATCTATGTCAGGCCTCCTGGGAGAGGTGGCCAGTTCAGGGAGGATCACTCAAACTTATTTTCCACCAGGCAGACCTGGATTTTCCAACTTTAGTGTCCATTGTGAAGGTTCTGAGGTACCTCAAGCCATGCTTGCCCTGGGCTGATGATGATGATGGTGACAACAGCAATTATTAACATTTATCAATTATTCCCCACGTTCCAAATACTCTCCTAAGGACCATCCTATGAAGTGGGTCCAACCGGGTTTAGTTGTGCCCAAAGTTTTACAGCTTGTGAGTAGCCGAGCTCAGGTTTAAACCCAGGTAATATGCTCTTGCTCTTAACCTCTAGGCCAGTCTCTTACCTGTACATCAGACCCACCTGAGGCACTTAAAAAAAAAAATACTAGTCCAGACCTGGGGCATCCTTTCCATTTAGCTTCTGTACTAATGAGTGTGGTTGTAAAATACACTATGTGCCAGGCCCTTTTCAAGTATTCTCACTGCTTGGTTCTCGTGACACCCCAGTGGGGCACTTCTGATACCATCCCACCCAAAGGAGGAACTGAGGCACAGGACAGGAGTGGAGAGGGGGGCAGTAAACAATAGGCTAGACTCCAGCTCGGACTGATGGGGTCTGTGCTCCTAATCACTGTGCCACGCTGCCTTCATTGAGATCTTTAAATTTAGCAACAACAAATTTCTTTAGCTTACTGAAGCATAAATTCAGCTTCCTTAGCACGTCAGGCTAAGCCTTACTGCAGCACAGCATCAGACTAAATCAAATGCTTTTATGTCCAATTCATTATTTCACGATTTCCTTTTCATTAGAAGCTGCCAGAAAGAGGAAGATTTTTTTCTTTTTTCTTTTCTTTTCTCAAAAAAGGCAGCTTCCATGGTCTTGCATTCATTCCAGCAGGTGTTGGGGTGGTTTTTAGCTGCCGGGAGCGTTCCAGCCGTGATAAACCCAAGTACGTGGTACCAAGAGCTGGATGAGCTCTCCCACTGTGCTTGGCACTGGCCAGAACATCACCAGTCTTTTGGAGCTTAATTCATTGGAGCTGCCCCAGGAGTGGTACTAATAGGTGTTTACTAATTACTCCCAAATGTCGGGGCAACTGGGTGGCTCAGGTAATTGAGCATCCCACTCTGGATTTCTGCCCAGGTCATGATCTCGGGGATCATGGGATCAAGCCCCATGCAGGGCCCCCCAGGTTCAGCAGGGAGTCTGCTGGAGATTCGGTCTCTTCCTTGCTCTCTGCCCCCCCCCCATAAACAAATAAATCTTTAAAAAAATGAATAGTGTTTTTTTAAAAAAAAAAATTAATTACTCCCAAGTTTAGACCAACCAGCCCTCTATATCTCTACCAAGTATAAATGGCTGATTCTTATAGTGCCAATTTTATTGGAAACCTACAGACAAATGATGAAAGAAACAGCTTTCATTGTTCTTCAATTCAGCTTGAATTCTGTTTTTTATTGTTTTTTCTCGACTGCAGTATTTAGTGAAACATACAAATGCCAAGGAATTGGAAGTAGTATGATGAATGGACTTCAACCTGGATTAGGGTGGGTTTTTTTCCCCTCTCTTTTCATTGCTACGGCAATCATTTCCCAATATAAGAAAACTTAAAATCTTACACTACATATATTAGCTTCTTTTTAAAAAGTGTCTGTGAATTTTTGTATTAACAGAAATGTTTCCTGCTGTGCCCATCAGAAGTTCAGTTTTGGTTTCACTATAGATTCATATGTTTGGTGATATTTTGTGGGAAAAAAGTCTTTGAATTTCTTTAACCTTTAATATGAGTTATAGAAAGCCTGTAGGGCTTTCTTTCAAGCTCATGAATTGAGCTCAAATATAACTTTAATATGCTATTTAAAAATATAGGTGAGCTAAAGGTTAATATATTTAATGTAAATGTATTTGGAGTCATTATTTATTCAGAAAATTCGTTATAAATCCACTTTGGGGATTTCTTACAGTCAAGATCATGACCTCTCTTCGAGAGAATGTATTTTGCTTGATTACATTAAAGATGAAGCCTTCATTCCTTGAGTGCTGAAGAGGATTCGAAGGAAGGAAGGAAGATGTGCAGAAATTTGTACAGGTCCTTGAAACAATGCTGACTCTTACTCTGTTGATAAAGCAGCCTAAGTAGCTAAAACCCTTTATCTTGTTTATAAAGATAGACTAATATGCTCATCTTTAAACTTACTACTAACAGTATTAAATTTCATTAGGGATAGGTAGTCTTCCCAGAAAACCAAGACTGACACAGACTAATTGAAGTAGAGTATAAGAAAAGCACTCAAGGCCAAGTGAAATTAACAATGGTCATTGGTAAAATACCCATTTTTATTAAAACATGACAGTGTGATTTTTAAAAAAAAATTTGATTGAGTCTTTTACTTCTCAGTGTAAGTTCTTTTGTTTTGATCCATCAGGCACATTTTTAATTGAAAATGTAATAAAACTTACTTTCTACGAGAGACAATGAGCTTGGACAAGAAAATTAAAAACAAGGTGGACAAAGATATCTAATAAGGTGGTCATGCGCCTAAAAACGTAATGAATTAAATGCATCACTTTGAATTGCAGCTGGAAATGACTGTAATAGGCTTTCCCCTGGTTGCTGTTTTTGACTGGCTGTTGAGAATCTTTTTAGAGAGATGGAATTATTTCGATAGGCCAGTCTGGGGAATTTTGCTCTCTCAAGGAGTGCAGAGTCCAGAGAGCGATAAGGTCCATACGAATAGCGCTGATGACTGTCAGTGGTCTTTGGGAGCTCAAGAGTCTCATGGAACATGCATACCTTCATGTTGCAGATATCCAGTATGTGTATCTGCTTGGAGTCCTGGACTCTTTCTATGTATCTATTGATGGCATGAGTGGTTTACTTGTAATCCATGTCCATTGGTTAACAGATGAGTTGCATGTAGCTGAATCCCCAGACCCTGATCGATTTCTTCATTATGATAAACCCAGTATCTAGTATTCCCAGTTGTGGGCATCAGCAAAGTGTAGGATGTTTCCAGAAGAGAAGATTTTACTGGTGGCTACTGAGGCTTCAGTACATGTTTCCTTCATGTATTCATGAAGTATGCTTCAGTAGATGACCTTAGTGTGTATAACCCTGGGCAGATTCTGTCTTAGAGCCAGGTCTTTATTCTGTGTGTCCTGGATGCATAGAAAACATGGTCAGCAAGCCGTAATGCTCAGAACGTCATGTAATGAAGCTCAGAGTCTGTGATGCCAAGGAGTCCTCCAGATCACATAATACACTGTGCCAGGACCTGAGCTGAGAGATGAGTTGGGAACAAAGGAGCATAAGATATGGTCTTGCCTTCAAATGTTTAGAATCTAGATGAGGAGATGATATGAGTTGGAAAAATATAAACAGCAATCAAAGCATTCAAAAAGTAATAGAAGATAATAGGAAATAGTTGCAAGTTAGAACTTAATCAAGAGAATTACCCATAATTTTTATTTTGAAAGATGAAAGGAGATGATGCTTTGCAGGTACTTTTCATGTAGTAGCTCATAGCAGCCCTCCACGACAAGTATTCACTGTTCCCAGTGAAAAATGAATTATTTCCAAAAGTAACATGTAATTGGCCAAGGTCACATGAGTGGTAATTGTCAAAGTTTGGATAGAAAAGTCTAGGTCCATCTGCTTCTAAAGGGTCTGCTCTTTTCATTATGTCCTGCTGCCTCCACCTGGGTTGAAGTGGGGAAAGATTGATTCAGACGGCATCTTCTAGGAAGAGTGGGATTCAACCTGTATATTAGATGGGTAGAATTTGTGCACGTGGATTGCAGAGTAGAATCCTTGCCAGCAAGCAGAACAACATCCACAAAATCCAAGAAGCAAGAAGAGCACAAGATCCAAAGGTCCAGGAGAAACTCAACTGTAGAAACTTTTGGGAGAGAGGGATGACATTGGCTGAGTCACCGACTGGTTCCTGAATCTTCTCTCTAGCTTTCCAAGTTGTCCTCAACCTTTGGTTGAGCACTTCTAGCATCAGGAGTTAGGGGACTGCCCAAACCTGCCAATCCATGGAGTAGCTTCTTTAAAGTGCTTCCTGGTGATGATATTGTAGTAACTGGCTCTTGACCTTGTGGGGCCATATGGACTCGTTTTGGTTCAACATTGACTTAATCACCTGATGCTTATGGTCTGAAAAAGACAGAGCCTGTTGTCAGGGCAAGAGAAGCTCTGTATTTTGATCCAAGTGGTTTAAGCAGGGTGTTCTGGTGGGTCATAGCTGACCAGGGAGGAGGTGCAGGGTGACACCTCACCTGAAAGTGGCAGTGGCATAGCCAGTGACATACTTAGTGTGTGTTTTTGCTGTGCTGGCAAAGATGAGTCTTGCAAATTTCATAGTCTTTTGTTTATAGACATTTTTCTTTCTTTTTATTAAAGATTTTATTTATTCATGATAGACACAGAGAGAGAGAGAGAGAGGCAGAGACACAGGCAGAGGGAGAAGCAGGCTCCATGCAGGGAGCCTGATGTGGGACTCGATCCTGGGACTCCAGGATCACACCCTGGGCTTAAGGCAGGCGCTAAACTGCTGAGCCACCCAGGTATCCCATATAGACATTTTTCAAAAGCATCTATAGTTAAAGGAAACGTGCAGTCTGTTTTTGATAAGAATTGTCTGATGTCCACCTTAGAAATTCCTGCCGCCTCTAAAATGCCTTTCTCTCCTAATGCACTTCCTTTGCCCTGGGGTCTTCATGGTCTTTAATAGAAAAAAGTCGTTAAGGAAAAAAAGTCTAATATGCTGAGGTAGCTGTAATATAAGAAAAGTAATAAATGAAGTGTCACTAGATTCAAACTGCATATTCTTTCAGAAAAAAGGCAATTACTGTTATAAAGATATAGCATTAGAAAAATTATTGCAGCTGAGAAGTATGTGGTATGTCTGTCTGTGGCACAGTTAATTTAAAAAGTATTACCAAGCATACAAATCATAAGACTAAAATGCTGAACCATATTAATTGAAAGTGAATTTAATATGCAGTTCTGAGGAACTGTCTCTACTTATCCAGCTCTAAAAAAATTGTAACTTATAGGCTATTAGTTATCAGATTTTCTTTCAGATGTCCAACCTTTTTTAATGAAGAATATTACTCATGGACCTTATCTTTGATTCCTGAATAATTTTTTTTTGCTGTACAATAAGTAATGGTAACTTTGGAACATTCATATTTTACCCTGATTTTTATGTGCATTGAAATCAAATTTCTGTAGGTTCCAATTTTTAATAAAATACAAAAATTCTGATTAGCAATGAAAAGATTTCAGATTTGATTGTTCTGCTCTTCACTTTGTGTGGTTCAACTATTGATAGAAAAAATTGATTGAAATTGATTTAAAGTAACACTGTAGATAGGCAATATTATCTAATGACTGACAAAAGTTTTTCAAATCATTCATGCTGATTATTTGCAGATTGACGTTAGGAGGAAGAATGATATTACCTGCCTTTCTTATATGTGTGGTATTACCAAACACAGATCTTTTTTTTTTTAAGATTTTATTTAATTATTTTAGAGAGCAATAAAGAGCACAAGTGAGGGGAGGAGCAAAGGGATCGGGGAGGGAGAACCCCAGGTTGTCTCCATGCTGAGCACAGAGCCCTACACAGGGCTTAATCCCAGGACCCTGAGATCATGCCCTAAGCTAACATCAAGAGGTCAGACACTCGATCGACTAAGCTGCCCAGGCGTCCCCCAAACACAGGTCTTGATGAAGTTTTTTTCTGCATACTATTAGCTATATTCTAGAACACCTGGAAAATGCAGAGGCATAACTGAGCAGACACCTGTAGGGTTCTACTTCTGCTCATAGCCGCTATTAACCTCATTTTGTCTTTTCCTACAAACAGACATTTGCTCCATGATCCATATTAGGTTCTTGCACTGAAGCTGTTTTTGCCAATTTCTCACTTCCACCACTCTTTGCTCTATTTGAATTTTATGTTCTTAAGTATATTAGTGTTCATTATTTGTGGATCATGTCACTTACTAATAGAAAATATAATTTATTATATAATATGTAATAAAATTGCCCAATTGAGTGTTTATTGCCTTTGAATTCTGCTTTGTCTAAAATTAGAGCATCACCCTCATTTCTCTTTTGTTCAGATTTGCCTGCTATCTTTGCGTATCCTTTATTTTTTATGTTACTGCCCTGTGATATTTTATTTCAGTATGTCTTTTAATACAAATAAATTTGCTTAAAACAGGGTGACTGTTTCTTGTAAAATCTCCTCAGTGAGTGTGAATGATTTCAAGTTATTCTTTCTGTCTTCTTTCTGTCTTTCTGCTTTTATGTGTTTTTCATTGGTACTTTTGATTTTTATTGTTCTTTCTTAACACGCTTCATTCAGTGTGCTTTACTCTCTGCCAACATTTAAAAGGTAAGCAGCCAGTTTCTTATGCTGCTGGCAGGTACATTTTAGAATATCTTTTCCATTTTAAATTGTGAAATATTTATTAGTAAAACAAAATATATGACACCTAGGATGGAATGTTATAAATTGTGAAGCATAACCTTGAAGCAAACAATGGAGAGCCCCACCAGCCAACATAAGAGATGTAAATTACTCACCCTGGGGTCTGCTTATTCACCCCTCTCCATCTTGTCTCCTCTTATTCAAAGGGGAGGTTTGAGGGTCGCCATTTATTTACAACATGATGTATATTTCCCTAATACAATATTTTTATTGTTTTTGAACTTGATATAAACGGAATCACAATCTATTCTTTTATGACTTACTTTTTTTTTTCATTTCAGTGTAGCATTAGTGGATTCATCCATGTTTGTGTGTATAGCTCTAGGTGGGTTACTTTTATTTTTTTTTTAAGATTTTATTTATTAATTCATAGAGACAGAGAGAGAGGCAGAGACACAGGCAGAGGGAGAAGCAGGCTCCATGCAGAGAGTCTGACGTGGGACTCAATCCAGGGTCCCCAGGATCACGCTCTGGGCTGCAGGCGGCGCCAAACTGCTGCGCCACCAGGGCTGCCCTAGGTGGGTTACTTTTATTGCTGGTATTGCAGCAATACAATACAATAGCAATGTATTTGTCTATTCTCCTTGAGTGGAACAAGTGGGCTATTTATGTAACCTTTTTTTGCTACTATTAACTGAGCTGCTCTATTATAATACCCATCTCTTCTCATACAGGAGGGTTCCTCTGGTATATGCACCCAGATATGGAATCACTGGGTCATGGGGAATGCATATCTTCACTTTCATGGAATAATGTCACATGGTTTTCCCGAAGCCAACAGACACCTAGTAGTGTCCCACCTTTTTTTTTTTTTTTTTAGAACTTCATAGGGCTTGATTTGAAAACTTTGCCAGTCTGGTGCATGTAATAGTATCTCTTGGTGTCAGATTGCATTTATTTTATTTCTGATGAAATTGGCCAACTTTTATGTTTTTATTAGCCACTGTTGTTTCCCCTTCTATAATAGGTGGGTTTGTGCTTCACTCATTTTTGTTTATCTTTCTCTTATTTCTGGAAGTTATTTATATTATATCTTCTGGAGGCTATTTCTTTGTTAAACATGTGAAACTGTCTCTGTTTTGGTTTTGACTTATCATTTCCACTTTCTTTGTGGTTTTCTCTATTTATCAGTCTCTTTCTCTGTGGTTAATATTTGTGCATGTATGTGGGAATTTTTGTTAAGAAATCCATCCTGGAGTGATATAATTAATATGGAAGAAGAGGAGTTTTCTACCACCTTCTCCCACAAAGAACACTGATTTTGAGGATCAGCTACAGGTGGGCATGCCTTTGTGGAAGTCCGGGACTCCAGCAGAGAAGTTCCAGCAAACTGTTGGAGCAAACACTCTCCAAGATTAGATTTGATATAGAGGGTAACAGGAACAGTTACAGGTTAACTGCTTCACCCCTCCTCAAAGGCAGCACAGCTCAGCACCAAGAGAATTGTCTTAGCCCGTGATTTCTCCCAAGGAGAAAAGTGAGATTGCATGCAAGTGAATGTTCCTGTCATCTTCAGCTGTGTGAGATGCTTCCAGAGCCCCATTTATTTCTAGCCCAGTCAGAATACTGAGGTGTGCTAATGACTGGAGGGTAGAAGGGGCTGGGGGAACAGCAGCCAGGGCTCTCAGAAGGCATCAATGGGACATGTATCCTACTAACCATGTCATGGACTCAGCCTGCCCACAAACCACAAGGGATGCCTTGCCTGTGATTCCCCCAACTAGCCACCCATCTGGCTAACAGGCACCCCCGCTACTCTGCATGCCTCACCCACCAACTCCCTCATCTTGTGGATGGCTTCCTTTTTATGCCTCCATGGTGGTGAGTACAAGCCTTTGCAGACAGCTAGTGAGTACATGCAGAAATCCAGCCCCGCTCTCCAGGATCCAGAGAAAGCACATAAACTTATGATTTAGCACTGCTCTAGGGAAATCAAACGGGAGGCTTTCACTTGGACTGGCTTGATGAGATTGAGAGAGAGCAGTCTCAAGAATTCTACCTTTCCCCACTCCAAGAGGGAACAAGAAGTCTGAAACAGGTGTATCCATAGAGGGAGTCTGAGGAAGCCTCAGAATCTCTGTAGGATGACAAGGTATTTTTCTTCTGAAGCCAGCCAGTAAAGATAAGAGGATGTGACTGCTTCTTCAAATATGAAGACAGCAATTCAAGACTTTAAAGAATATGCAAAATCAAGGAAACATTCCACCACCAAAGGAACATGACAGTTTTATAGCAGCTGACCGTAAAGAAATGGAGGTCTGATTTGCCCAATGAAGAATCCAAAATAGTTGTTTTAAGAAGTTCAGTGAGCTACAAGAAAATACAGAAAAATATTTTAACAGAATCAGGAAAACAATATGAAAAAATGAGAAATTTAACAGATATAAATAATTTTTTTCAATATTTTATTTATCTATTCATGAGAAACAGAGAGAGAGAGGCAGAGACATAGGGAGAGGGAGAAGCAGGCTCCCTGTAGGGAACCTGATGTGGGTGGGACTCCATCCCAGGATCCCAGGATTATGACCTGAGCCAAAGGCAAACGTTCAACTGCTTAGCCACCCAGGAGCCCCAGATACAAATAATTTTTAAAAGAAACAGAGATACTAGTGCTGAAGGATAGTATGGATGAAATGAGGGGAAAATATAGTAGAGAGCCTGAACATCAGACTTGATAATACAGAAGGAAGAGTCTATAAAACTGAAGATGGGTCATTTGTAATTACCCAGAGGACAACAAAGAAAAAGGGATGAAAAATGTGGAGAAAATCTACTTAAATTCTAGAATACCATTAAAAGAAACTATGTATTTTGGGGTTCCAGGAGAAAAATAGAGGGAGAAAGAGGCAGAAAGCTTTTAAAAAGAAATAATTTCTTTTAAAAAGAAATAATGGCTAAGAACTTCCCAAATATGGGGACATATTTAAACATTCAAGTTTATGAAACCTATACATCCCCAAACAGTTTGAATCCAAAGAAAAATTCACGGAGACATATTGTAATAAAACTCTAAAATTAAAGACAACTTAAAAAAAGCAGTGAGAAAAAAATTCCTCGTATATAAGGAAACCTCTATCAGGCTTTATCAGTGGATTTCTTAACAGAAACCTCTTGCAGGCCAGGAGAGAGTGGGACGATATATTCAAAGTGAGACCTGCCAACTAAGAAGACTTTACCGGGTAAATTTTTGCCTCAGAAATGGTGAAAGACTTTCTGAGACCAACAAAAGCTGTGGAAATTCCTTCCCACTGGACCTGCCTTACATGAAATACTGAAAGAGGTTATTCCAGCTGAAATGAAAGGACAATAATTAGCAACATAAAAACACAATAAAGTATAAAACACACTGACAAAAGTAGTTATATTGTCAAATTTATAATACCTCAGACTTAACTCTAGTATAAAGGCTAAAGGACAAAAAATAATAATAAAATAACTATAGGTTATTAAATAAACCTACCAAATAAAAATAACTACAGGTACAATTTGTTCATATGTACACAATATTAAAAGTTATATTTAAAAAACAAAGACATTGGCCAGCCCTAGTGGCGCAGCGGTTTAGCACCGCCTGCAACCCAGGGCGTGATCCTGGAGACCAGGGATCGAGTCCCACGTCAGGCTCCTGCATGGAGCCTGCTTCTCCCTCTGCCTGTGTCTCTGCCTCTCTCTCTCTCTCTCTCTGTCTCTTTGTGTGTGTGTGTGTCTCCCTCATGAATAAATAAATAAAAATCTTAAAAAAATAAAAACAGACATCAAAAACAATGTGAGGGGGAGTAAAATGGTAGAATGTTATCTATAAGGTGTTTTGTTAAGCCTCATGGTAACCACAAGCAAAAACCTACAGCAGGTACAAAAAAAGGTAAAGAGAAGGGAATCAGGGGCACCTGGGTGGCTCAGTCGGTTAAGTGTCCGACTCTTGATTTTGTCTCAGGCCACAATCTTGATTGTGGGGATCAATACCACAATTTTCCATACCACTATGGAAAATCATCAGTTCACAAAACACAACAAGATAGGAAGAAAGGAACAAGGAGCTATAAAACAGCCAGAAAACAATAAGATGGAATTAGTAAGTTCTTATCTAGGAATAATTATTTTAAATGTATATACATTAAATTCTTTAATTAAAAGGCATTGAGTGGATGAATGGATAAAAAAAAAAAAGCAAAACTCAACTTTAGGCTGCCTGTAAGAAACTTGTTTTAGGATTAAAAATACACACAGGCTGAAAGTGGAGGTGTGGAAAGTGATATTCCAGGCAGCTGGAAACCAAAAGAGAGCAGAGGTAGGTATACTTATAACAGACAAAGTACGGTTTAAGTAAAAAAATGTCACAAGAGACAAAGAAGGTCATTATATAAAGAAAGGCATCAACTCATTAAGGCGATGTAAGTTGTAAATATATATGTACCCATCCTTAGAGCATATATATATAGCAAATACTAAGTCTACAGCCCTAAAGGAAGAAATAGACAATAATACAGATCTAGCGGGGGATTTTAGTACTTCAGTTTCAACAATGGATAGATCATCCAGACAGAAAATCAATAAGGAAGTGCTGGACTTGAACTATGCTTTAGACCAAATGGACCTAACAGACATGTACAGAATATTTCATCCAACAGCAACAGAATTCACATTCTGCTTAAGTGCATCCTAAACATTCTCCAAGATAGACCATATGTAAGGTCACAAAACAAGTCTTAACAAATTTCAGAAGATTGAGATTATACCGTATATCTTTTCTGATCATCATGGTGTAAAACTAGAAATTAATAGCAGGAAGAAAATGGCTATTTATGCTATTTATGAAAATTTCACAAATATGTGGAAATTAACACATTCCTGAACAATTAGTCAAAGGAAAATTCACACAGGATATCAAAAAGTCTTGAAATAAATGAAAATGGAAACACAACATACAAAAACTTAAGGAAATTTAAAAAAGCAGTTCTAAGACATAAATTTATAATAATAATAGCCTACTTGAAAAAAGGGAAATCTCTCAAACAACCTAACTTTATACCATATGGAACTAAAAAAAGAACAAACTAAACCCGAAGTTTTTAGAAGGAAGGAAATAAAGATTGGAGCAGAAGTAAATGAAATAGATATAAGAAAACATTAGAAAAGATCAATAAAGCTAACAGCTTTTTTTGAAAAGATAAAATTGACAAATCATTAGCTAGACAAACTGAGAAAAAGTGAGAATAAATGAAATCAGAAATGAATAAGGAGACTTTATAACTGATACCACAGAAATACAAAGGATTTTAAGAGACTACTATGAAAAATTTTCTGTCAGCAAATTGAATAACTTAGAAGAAATGGATAAATTTTTAGAAACATACAACCTACCAGATTGCGTCATGAAGAAATAACAAAATCTGAACAGAATATTAGCAAGTAAGGAGATTTAATCAGTTATCAAAAACTTCTCAACAAAGAAAAGCCCAGCGCTCGATGGTTTCTCTGGTGAATCCTACCAAACATTTAAGAAGGAGTAATGCTGATCCTTCCCAAGCTCTTTCCAAAATATTGGAGAGGAGGGAACACTCCCAGACTGATTTTGCAAGACCAACATTACCCTGATACTAAAGTAACGTAAGGACACTGTAAGAAAAAATTACATGTCACTGTTTCTGATCAATATGGATGTAAAAGTTCTCAACAAAATCTAGCAAACCAAATTCAACAGTATATTAAATAGATCATACGCAATGATCAAGTGGGATTTATCCCTGGAATACAGGGATGATTCAACATAAGCCAATCAATAAATGTGACACACCAAACTAACAGAATTCAGGATGAATATCATGTAATCACCCCAATAGATGCAGAAAATATATTTAACAAAATTCAATATCCTTTCATGATAAAACACAACAAATTGGGTTTAAATTTTTTTTTTTTTTTATGATAGTCACAGAGAGAGAGGCAGAGACATAGGCAGAGGGAGAAGCAGGCTCCATGCACCGGGAGCCCGATGTGGGATTCGATCCTGGGTCTCCAGGATCGCGCCCTGGGCCAAAGGCAGGCGCCACCCAGGGATCCCACAAATTGGGTTTAGAAGGAATGTATCTCAACATAATAAACGCCATATGTGACAAGGCCACAACTAACATCATACTCCATGGTAAAAGTTTAAAAACTTTAACTCTATGATCAGGAACGAGGCAGGAGTACCCACTCTTCATCTGTTTGCAGATGACATGATCTTACAGAAGTTCAAATGACCCTACCGGAATACTATTAGAACTAAAAGATGAATCCAGTACAGTTTCAATAGACAAAATCAACATATAAAAATCAGTTGCATATGTACAACTAATTAGGACCTATTTGTAAAAGAGGTAAAGAAGACAATCTCATTTACAGTAACATAAAAAATAATAAAATATTTAGGAATATATTTAAGGAGGTGAAGGATCTGTACGCTGAAAACTAGAAGATATTGATTTAAAAAATTGAAGATTTAGAAAGACATTCCATGTTCACTATAAGAATAAATATCATTAAAGTAGCCATACTACCCAAAGTCATGTAGACATTCATTGAGGTCCCTATGGAAATGGCTTTTTTCACAGATAGAAAGTCAATCCTAAAATTTGCACAGAACCACAAAAGACCCTGAGTAACCAAAGCAATCCTGAGAAAGAACAAAGCTGGAGGCCTCACACATCTGGATTTCAAACTGTATTACAAAATTATAGTCATCAGAACAGTATGGTCATTGACATAAAAATAGACACATGGACCAACAACAAAATTAAGAGCTGAGCAATCAATCCATGAATATATGGTCAACTAATATTTGACGGAGAAATCAAGAATATTCAATGAGGAAAGGACAATCTATTTAATAAATGGTTTGGGAGAACTAGATATTTATATGCAAAATAAATAATTGGACCTTTATCTTATACCACTCAGAAAATTAACTCAAAATGTCAATACCAAAAAACCAAATAATTTGATTAAAAGATAGGATAGGCAGAGGACCCGAACAGATATTTCTTCAAAGAAGACATACAAATGGCCAATAGATACATGAAAAGATACTGAACATCACTAATCATCAGGGTGATGCAAATCAGAGCCACAGTAAGATATCATCTTACACCTGTCAGAATGGCTAGAATTAAAAACAAGAAATAGTAAGTGTTGGTAAAGATGTAGAGAAAAAGGAACTCTCATGCATTGTTGGTGGGAATGCAAATTGGTGTAGCCACTGTGGAAAACAGTATGAAGGTTTCTCAAAAAATTAAAAATAGAATTACCATATGATCCAGTAATTTCTTTATTGGGTATTTACCCAGAGAAAACAAAAACACTAACTCAAAAAGATACATGTACCCTATGTTTATTTCAACATTATTTACAATAACCAAGATATGAAAGCATCTCAAGTATCCATCAATAGCAGAATGGACAAAGAAGATGTGATATATGCATACAAATGAATATTACTCAGCCATGAAACCAAATGAGATCTTGCCATTTGCAACAACATGGATGGACCTAGAAGGTAAAATGCTAAGTGAAATAAGTCAGATTAAGAAAGATAAATACCATATGATTTCACTCATTTGGAATTTAAGAAATAAAACAAATGAACAACAATAAAAAAGAGACAAAAATCCAGACTCTTACACAGAGAAAAGCTGGTGGTTGCCAGAGGGGAGATATGTGGGTTTATGGGTAAAATAAAGGGGATTAAGAGTACACATATTTTGATGAGCACTGAGTAATATATAGAATTGTTGAATCCTTATATTGTACACTTGCAACTAATATAACACTGTATATTAACTATATTTCAATAAAAAAGAAAAATAACTCAAAATGGATTAAAGACTTAAATGTAAGACCTGAAACATTAAAACTCCTGGCAGAATAGTTATGAAGAAAGATCATGGGTCTTGGCAATGAGTTTTTGGATATGATACCAAAAGCACAAGCAGCAAAATAAAAAACCAGTGGCAGCATCTAACAAGAAGCTTATGAACAGATAAAAAAATTAAAAAATGAAAAGACAACCTATGGAATGGGAGGGGGGGAAACATTAGCAAACCATATATCTTATAAGGAGTTAATATTAAAAATATAGAGGAAACCCATATAACTCAATATCAAAACAGATGATATAATTAAAATGGACAAAGGACCCAAACAGACATTTTCCAAAGTATATACATAAAGGGCCAACAGGTACATGAAAATGTTTTCAATAGTCTTTATCATCAGGCAAATGCAAACCAAAACTATAATGAGATATCACCTCACACCTGTTAGAATGGCTATTATCAAAAAGACAAGAGATAAGTATTGGTCAGGGTGTGGAGAAAAGGGAACCCTTGTGTACTATTGGTGAGGATGCAAATTGGTGCAGCCACTATGGAAAACTGTATGAAAGTTCCTCAAAAAGTTAAAAATGGAACTACCATATGATTCAGCAATCCCTCTTCTGGGTATATATCCAAAGGAGATGAAATCACTTTCTTGAAGAGGTATCTGTATTTCCAGTTTCACTGCAGCATTATACATAATAACCAAGATGTGTAGATAGTCTAAGTGTACACAAATGGGTGATATCATAGAGATAGCATGCACACGTGTGCGTACACACACACACACACACAAACACACTGGAATATCATTCAGCCATAAAAAAAGAAGCAGGGGGATCCCTGGGTGGCTCAACGGTTTAGCGCCTGCCTTTGGCCCAGGGCGTGATCCTGGAGACCCCGATCCAGTTCTGCGTTGGGCTCCCTGCATGGAGCCTGCTTTTCCCTCTGCCTGTGTCTCTGCCTATCTCTGTGTGTCTCTCATGAATAAATAAATACAATCTTTAAAAAAAAAAAAGAAGCAAACCCTGTCATTTGTAGCAACATGGCTGAATCTTGAGGGCATTGTGGTAGTGAAATAAGTCACAAAAACAGACACATACTGCATGAACTCACTTATATGTGGAATCTACAAAAGCCGAAATGATAGAAACAGAGCATAGGTTGATGGTTACCAAGGGCTGCATGTGGGGGAAATGAAAAGATGTTGTAGTACCTTTTGATACTAACTTTCAGTTATAATATGAATAAGTTTTGGGGAATTGATGTACAGCATCATTATCATAGTCAACAGTGCTGTATTGTGTATTTGAATGTTGCTAAGAGATTAGATCTTAAATGTCCTTACCATACACATACAAAAAAGTAATTATGTGGGATTGTTACCTGACCTTATTGTGTCAGTCATTTTGCAGTATACATGGGTATCAAATCATCATGTTGCATACCTTAAACTTACACAATGTTATGTAAATTGTAACTCAGTAAAGTTGGTAGACAAAAGAAAAACCCTTTCCTACTTTTGAGGTCATGTAAATATTCTTTTTTTTTTCTTCAAAATCTGAAGTTTTGCTTTTCACATTCAAGCATTTATTCCACTTGGAATTGAATTTTGTGTATGCTTTGAGGTAGGAATTCTCTTTCCTTTCTCTTTTTAATGTGGATAACTAACTATATCAGCATCATAGCCTGTTCTTTACCCAGGGAGCTACAATGCCCACTTTGTCATAAATGTTTCCATCTCTTTCTCTTTCTCTCTCTCTCCCTCTCCCTCTCTCTGTTTCTGGGCAGTCCATTCTATTCCTTTGGTTCATTTTGTTTGTTTCTCTATTATAATGTACCTTTGAGAATGAGTGATATTCTACCTTCTTCTTTTCTCCAGAAATATCTTGACCATTCTTAGCCCTTTGTTCTTTCATGGAGACTTTAGAATCAGCCTGTGAAATTTCATGAAGATCTTTTTTGGGGATTTTTATTGGAATTTTATTATGTCTGTATATCATTTTAGACAGAATGAACATCTTTATGATATGGAGTAGTCCTGACCATGAAATACTATGTCATTCCATTTTTTCAGGTCTTCTACAAAGTATTTTGAACTGGATTTTGCGATTTTTCTCCATAGAGGACTTTGATATCTTTTGATGCACTTATCCTTGGTCACTTACTTTTTTCAATGTCTGTGTAAATTTTACCATTCAAAAAATGCATTTCACTTTTACATTTCTAGATCAGTTTTTGATTTTGTGAGTGTCCTCAACCCTAACCTTTACCAAATTACCAAAATCAAAGATGAAATCTCTTCTTGATATAGAGTAGTTTGTATTGTTTTAAGCATAAAGTTCATTGCATATCAAGAAAAGTAAACTCCTAGGTGACCATCACCATTGTTAAGCTAGAGAACATTTCATTGTACAGGAATTCTACCCCCAAAGAAGTTGTATTTTAAAATCTTCTCCTCTGGAAAATGTATGTTAGCATTTTTGATTTTGTGAATCTAAAACCCCTTTGCATTTTCATTTTATACTTAGATCTCAGATTATAAAGCATTCTTTATTATAAAGGGAACCCCTTTATTTAACCTAGTGATTCACTCCCATGTCGGCTGTCTAATGACAGACCTAAGCACTCTTGTACTCTGATTTTTTGTTATCTCTTTGGATTGGGTACATGAGAATATATTTTCCCCAAGCCATGTATAAATGAAAGTAGCCATCTGTTACTTTCAACACAAGAGAAGTTGGGCTAGTTTCAGAAGTCTCGAGTAATCATTTTTTCTGGCACTAGTAATTTGAGGAAAGTTCTGAAGCCAATGTAAGTTTCATTCTATAGTGAGAACATAATTAAATATTTTGGGCTCTTCTCTGGCGTTTTATATTATTGGTCATTTTAATATCCTCCAAGTGAGGGATTTTTCTCTTTATTTTTATCTCCCTGTTTCTTTTTTGGCATTCTTATGAGTGTTTCTCAAGTTTATTTTCACCAGTTGTTTTCAAACTGCTTTTTAAAAAAGCAGTTAGAATGCTTAAAAACTCAATTTATTGTCTAGAACCGAACTTTATAAAAGAGATAAAGGGCTGTCTTGGGGGATGCCTGGAGCTCTGCTTACTCAGTATCCTTTAGGGTCCTTCAGGAAACAAATGATATAGTCAAATTAGGTAATGTAGAGTTTAATGAGAGACTATTTACAAAGATGAAAGAGAGCTAAAGAAAGCCAGCAGAGGATGCTGAGAGCTTTATAGCTGCCCCTAGGACTGAAGGGCAGAGGGAAGGAGTAGCACTAGAGCCTAGAAAGAGCAAATTCATGGGAAAGGACCACCTGGGAAGAGATGTGGCCTTTAGTAGAAGAATGCAGGCACTGATACAGTGGTCTGGCAAAGAGCGACTAAATACCCCACCATTTCTTCCCTCCTCACTAAAGTCTTAGTGCCTCACATAGCTGAACTCTTGGGAGAATAGGGGAGCCCAGCTCATGTAGTCTGTCAAGGTCAGCCTTCAGGCAGCAGTACAGAGTGTGCAGTGGATCTGGAGGCAAGCAGAAAAATCTAGCAAAATTGGGGGAAAAATTAAATGCTACTGTATGGCAGATATTTTTAGCAACTTCATTTTTTTTTCCAGTATCCTGTTCTTTTCTGTTTCCGTGCAGAGTTTAAATTGGCATGTCTCTCTCTTTTTTTTTTCATTCTTTCTTGTGTGTGTTTGTGTGTGTGTGTGTGTGTGTGTGAGAGAGAGAGAGAGAGAGAGAGAGAGAGAGAGAGAGTGCAGCTTCTTCTTGTCTTGGTTTATTTCATTTTGGTCACCAGCTATTCTCATCTCTTCCTTTTTTGTCAGTGCAACCTGCTCATGTTTCATGGAGGCAATGTCTCTTTATTGTTGGGAAATTTATAGAAAATTTCCAAGAATTTCTCTGGTTTTATTGAACTATTTATTTAAGAATTAGCCTTTCCCCCCCTGGTATCTTGGAACATGCCCTCATTCTCTTCTGATAGGAAAGCCTTATTTAAGTTGTAGATGTGTGTATATATACATACGTGTATCTTTTTATACATTCTTGAAAGGAAGGTGATCTTTCTTTACTGGGAAGCAGTATTACATGGTTAAGAGTATTACATGGTTCCATTTCTTATTCACTGTATGACCTTCACCAAGTTACTAAACCTCTATGTTTCAGTCTCCCCACTGATACCATTGGAATAGTAGGATTTCCTATCTGGGTTGAATGACTCTATCTCCATGCAGACTCAGCTCACTCAATTGTGCAAATGGGGAAAATGATAGAACCTGCCTCGTGGTGAGCATCAAGGCACTCAGTAACCAGTGAATATGTGTGGCCATTGGTATTTAGATTACAAGGGTTGTTGGAATGACCAAAATGAGATATTGCATCTAGGTCCTGGGCATCTTAGTGCACAGTTCCACATGGAACTTTAAATGGTTATGTATCTGGGGTAATGGAATCTAAAAAAGCTGTCAAGTGGCAAGAGATGGATCTTCTCATATGATAATGAGCAAATATAACCAAATGATTGGCCCAGAAGAACAGGAAGAAAAATATCTAGGAAATACTCAAAGTCAAGTTATTATGAAAAAGGAATAAAATAATCTGACAAATGAAATAATAGAAGTTACAAGGAAAAGTACTGGTTTGACTGGTGAAAAGTGACAGGCAGTCAGCATGTCAGAATGAGCGGCAGCCAGGGTGTGGAGGATGAATGCACCAAAGGACAGGCTCGTAAATGGCAAAATGATGAGTGAGTTAGTAAATCTGTCAGATGATGAATGAGCTGACAGTACACATTGGACAGATGACAGAGGAGAGGCCACGTGAAAAAGGCAGTCAGAAGAGATGGGAAGGGAAGGTAAAAAGTCTGCATTTCTAAAACCAAATGACTTTTATATGTGATATCATAAGCAGGAAAAAGTCATGCATTTAATCATGTCCCTGATCTCTTTTGATGACTGTTAAAAACATAGCAGAACTTTCACTGAAGACGCTAAGATTCCATGTAGTGTGCTCATGGCTGTTAATGATCATTTGTGTTACATACCTATCACTCACTAGTTGTTACCCTATCCATTCCCGGGGATTTTCATCTGTAAAATAGGAATAATAGTACAGTATCCTTTTGTATAGGGTCATTTGAGGATTAATTTCATATGAAATACTTAGAACAGTACCTTGCACATAATAAGTAACGAAAAAACTACTCTTGCTGTCTATATTATTAATATTGTTATTACTACTATTCATTTTTTATTTGTTTCCTCTTTGAAGTGTAAACTTTCATCTGACATATCCTCACTGCCTAATTTAGCATATGGATCTCCCTAAAGACTCCCACATTCGTCAAATAAATAAAATGGTGATGAGTTGCCTTATCTCTTACTGAATATTAATAAGTATTACAAACTTTTTTTGAGGAAGAGAGGCTTCTAGGTTTTTTTTTCAGAGTTTAGTTTTCAAACTTTATAAACACCAGAGATAAATTTAAATTCCTGCTTGTAATTATTAAAGTAAATGCATAAATTCACAAAAAGAATAGCTGAAGTAAGATCAAAAGAAAAGTAATGAAATTAAGTTCAAGAGACAATAGACAGTCAAAAAACTCAAAATTCTTTGAAAGGCATTATAACTACACAAATCTGTTATTAGAGATTAAGATAAAAACAGAGAAGAAACCTATAGAACCAATAAAGGAACATAGCAATATGAAGAAGGGATTTTAGACTTCACATAATTACCAACCTTAAACACATATATTTGAAAATATAAATAACTGACCTTAATAAATAATATAAAGAACAGAAATTAATGTAAGAAGAATAAAAAACCAAAATAGAGTGATAACCATTAAAGAACTTGAATTTTTTAAGATGTATGTATGTATGTATTCATTCATTCATTCATTCATGAGACACAGAGAGAGAGAGAGAGAGAGAGAGAGAGAGGCAGAGACACAGGCAGAGGGAGAAAGCAGGCTCCATGCAGGGAGCCTGCCGTGGGACTCAATCCTGGGACTCCAGGATCACGCCCTGGGCCGAAGGCAGGCACTAAACCTCTAAGCCACCCAGGGATCCCCCAGAACTTGAATTGGAATCCAAAATCTCCCTTTTCCCTGATGGACACCAGACTTAGATGGTAAATTTCAGCAAACTTGTAAAAAACAAAAACAAAAACAAAAACAAAAAACAGAAAAAGGGAAAACCGTTCAACTTACTTTATTAATATGGTTAAAAACAAGTAGAGGAAAGGAAAATTATACGCCAGTTTCACTACTGAGCAAAAATGAAAGAAAAAAAACATAATAAATTGCTTCTAGGAATTTATATCAAAATACAATATAACTTAAACAGCTTACTTTAGGGAAGAAAGATTGGATTAACTTTTAAAATCTGCCAATTTCTTAATTTTAAAAATTAAGGATGACAAGCCATATGATTTTTCTCAATAAAAGTTGCAAAAACATTTAACCAAAATCTTAATATAAAAACATAAAACTGGTGGCTCAGTTGGTTAAGTGTCTGTCTTCAGCTCGGGTCCTGATCTCAGGGTTCTGGGATCAATCCCTGTGTGGAACTCCCTGCTGAGCAGGGAGTCCACTTGTCCCTCTCCCTCTGCCCCTCCTCCCACTTGTGCTTTCTCTCTCTCTCTCTCAAATAAATAAAATCTTTAAAACAAAATTTTAAATCCAGAAAAGTAGGATAGAGAAGAATTCTTTTACCCTAATGAAGCATATATCTATATATATGCTGTATAATCTATAGTATATGCCATGTTAAATTTTTTAAATGTTTGAAATTAAGTTGGGAGCAGGACAGGAAGCCTACTTGTCGCGCGCGCTGGGGGCGACAACCGTCCAGGGATGAGGGTAAGGGAATGAGGAAAAGAAAAGAGACATAAACAGAGTGGGAACAGGAGGGACATATGGCCGGATTCAGCCACAATGCCAACTTTATTTGTATTATTCACTCTTTTATAAAGCAGGGTTGTTTAACAAGCAGGATATTTTAAGCTTAGTTCTCCAGACATGTCCTTTCACAGTAGACAGCAACAGTATGCGCCCTTGAATAGATAGCTATAGTATGCGTCCTTGAGCCACAAGCCTTCAACAACAAGGGTGAGACAGGTGGGCCGCGGTTGGAAGAGTCAACAGAGAGCCATTGCTCGATCCATTAACCCCTTCCTGGCACGCAGCTCCCAACACCTACTGTCACACTGTTACTCAGTTTTGTCCTGGCAGTTCTAGCCAATGCAATTAGACAAGAAAAGAATGAATCACAAGTATAGGAATAAGAAAGAAATAAATATAATAACCTTTATTCAGACCGCTTGATTGTCTGTATAGAAAATCTACAAACTGTTAGAACCAATAAAAAGGTAAGATATGATCAAATTACAGAAATAAGCAGTATTTGTATATTATAGCATAAACCAGTATGAAAATTATAATTCAAAAATGTATTTTGAATAATACTATAATTACTATAATCATACTATACTATAAATACTATAATCATAATTCTATGATTAAATTTAACAAAAGATACAGAAGACTTTTCTTAAGGGACATAGATCTCTGATTAAATGAAGAAAGAGCATGTTACAGCCAGTATGGTGTCATAAAGAGGGCATACTTTCTAAAATTAGGTGCAGTTCCTATCAAAATCTCAGAGAGCTTTTTTGTGAAACTAAATAAGCTGCTCCCATAATTGATACCGAGCAGCAAAGATTCCCAAATAGCCAAGCCAATTTTGAAGTAGATCTGGCAAGTGGGATTCACTCTATCAGCTATTGAGATTTATTATAAAATCATAATAATTAAAGTGATGTGGTTTTAGCATAGAGATAATCTAATAGATCAGTGGAACAGAATAATAAGCCCAGAAACAGATCCATGAATTTTGGAATTTGATGTATCACAGAGATGTTATTTAAATCATCATTTTATTGAATAGTTGTCTATTCAGTAAAAGCCACATGTACCACTGGGCATCCATGTGAAAAAAGATGAACAGTATGAGACCCTGCCTTGTACAAGGTCTGAATAAATTCCATATAGACTAGAGACTTAAATTTGAAAAGTAGAATGACAAAAAAACATAAAGAAAATATTAGAACATTAAGGAAAATATTAAGACTAAACATTTCTGTGCATCAGCAAAATACCATAAAAGTAAAAGATGAGCCACTGGTTGGGTAAAGATGTATACGAAATGTATGATCAAGCAAGGGTTGGTGTACAGAATATTATGAATGGTTACAGGATGTTAAATAAGAGGCAAAGTATTCAGCAAGAGAATAGGCAAAGAATCTGGTAGATGGGAGCTAACAGCAAGGTCACTTTCTTCTGCCCATTTCTTCCCTGCTTCTTCTAACCTCCATTCCTCAGAGGCTGACATCTTAACTTGATTTTAATTTTTCTGGTGGTTACATCCATGTCACCAAGTAATAGGACTGTATTGCCATTTCTTGATTCGTCCTCTTGTTCATTTATCCTTGACTTTCTGTTTGCTAGATGATAGACTGTCTTCTAATGCAGCTGTATGCTGTCTGTACTTTCACTGTTGGTTACCTTCATAACATGAATATGATCCTTAAATCTCAAGTTATTAATCCATCAACTGCAGACATTACATGTTCACAACCAATATTGTAAAATGAGTGAATTAGTTTGGTCTCTTAATTTGAAAAACTGTGTAAAATGATAAATAATTTATTGCTTGGTTGGCAGTGTTTGTACCCCCAAATGTGAGGGAGGGGTTCAACAAAGATGTCCTTGGTAAGAAATAAGACGCTTCTGAGTGTCTGGGGAAAATGGAAACAGTTCATAGTAATTTATTCTAGGTTAGTGTGCTATTTCCTCCCCCCTTGCCTTGTTGCGAATTAATTATGTTATCACTGTAAGGTTTTCATAGTGTAGGAAGCTAAAAACACTGCCTTCTTCCTGTATCCGGCAGCTTGGGATGTTTCTAATTTGTGTTATCTTTTGTATTGTTAGTGTACATTCTGGTTTGCCAGCGTGCATGTAAATAAGTCCCATGCAGGAAACGTGAAAAGCCAAAATTCACGTACTCATGATTGATGCCAATTTGTCTGCAGTAGAAGCTTGTATACTTTCCTGATTAAACTGTTCTGTGTGTTTTCAATGGTTATGTTAATCTGGATTTCACAGTCTGATTTGCGTTTTGTCTTTACAATTGTGTGGACTTAAAAGTGAGTTGACTTAATTTTGCTATGAGGATATGTTAGGATTTTTTTTTTTTTTTTTTTTGTGGACCTCTGGAGAAGGAGCACACCCTGTGGCATTTCCTGGAGGGAGGAAGCAGGTTTTGCAGGGCAGAGGGAGTAGTGTTGACCAAATGTGAAAGCCTGATGAATGTTCCGAAGGGTCTGGAAAAAAGCAGACAGTGCAGTCCAGTCGGGATAGCAGCCCCAGCCAGTCTGCCTGGCTTCAGTGGGGGAACAGGCGTGCATGTGACAAGTGGGAGGAACTCTGAGCAGCCAGATCTGCTGCGCATTGTCCCATCACATGGGCTCTGTTACTCGTTTTTGCTCATTGCAACTGCAATTGATAAGATATTTGAGCTGATGCTTTCAGGTTGTGTCTGAGATTCTGAATGATCTTGGTGACGTTAAAATATCTGATTGGAATTCAGACATTAGTTCACAATTGTACGGAAAAAGATGGGCCATTTTCACTTACACCATTTAAATTTCAGGAGGCATCTTTTTCCCCCCAGGTCATCTTTAGATTTATATATAATTGTATTATTTTCCCTGCCCAGTTGCTCTCAGTATCAGTGGGAAGTGGGTTTACGTATCAGGTGAGACAGGGTAGCCCTGCAGGCGTTTGCCTGTGAAATGGATCACGTTTGTTTAGTCCCTCAACTGGTGTTTACAATTGGAGGTGCTTCTGAACGAGACTCAGGTGCTAAGGATGCAAGGACAAATGGGAGTCTGGAGCAAGTGCTCTGCTGGGAAAGTCAGCTGGGAAACAAGAATGCCAACAGTGAATAATTCCAGGCATCAAGAGTGCTCAGAGGCAGCCAAGTGGGGCATCGTGACATCACAGAATGCCCAGGGGCAGAGGCAAAACAGGTGAGAGGACAACAGCTGGCTGTGTTTTAAAGAACTGCAAAAGGTGCATCTGTGCACTTTCCTGGCTGCTCTCTGCCCTCAACTGTTCCAGGTCACAAATAGAACTTAGTGTTACTGCCACCCCCAACCTCTCCTTCCTGCTGGCCCCAGATCTCGGCTCAGTTCCCTGGTTCTGCTACCCCTTTGTTAATAGCACTTCTTCCTGATGTTCTGGGTTTCAGACCTCTTTTTCTATTACTCTGATTCCCAGTGCTTAATCCTCCTCTTTCTGTTTCTGGTCTGTAACCTTAGCGTCAATCCACTGATAGGGCGGCAGGTACCCAGGGCAGCTGGGGGTCGCCATCCCAGCCCTTGTTACTTACTGCTTGGGTTAAGTTAAGTCCCAGCATCAAGCAGCTTATAGTCTATTAGCAAGGATCAGACAGACAAATTATAATTCTAATCAGAAGTCGTAAATTACAAGCAAAATGGGTTTCTGTGCAGGACAGCATAAAAATAAGTCTAGTTTGCAACTTCGCAAGGGCCATTGTGGATGTCCTCAACTAACCGTTCCTATAGAGTGCCATGAAAATCTCATTATCCCCGTGAAAATATCCAATAAACAGTTGCAAAATTGATGTGTTTCCCACGCTGTCTCTTTGACTTTGCAGTTTTGTTATAAGAACCAGGATGGCTTGAGTTTTTAGGGCTGTCACTCTTTTGCAACATCAATTAGTTAGGTGAGCTTGTGAAAATGTACTCCTTGCTCAGATCTTTGCTCAGATGGTTTTAGACTGAGGTTCCTACACTTCTAGGTAATAGCTTCCCAAATGCCACTCTGTCATGACTGGGGCCTCTTGTGGCCCAGACTTGGGGTTGTTCCTGCTGGAACTGTGGTGAAAAGTATAGAATTAGATCACAAATGTGAGTCTCCTTAAAGTGGCAGTCTCTGGGATGGGCAGTGGGAGGGGTCACACAGCCCATCACCTAAGAAGTACATAAAAATCCAGTTTGAGTCTCTCCTCTTTCCCAAAATTTTATGCCCGTTGTGACTAACATCTCCTCCGCCATCTGACCTCTGTACCTACTGGCTCACTACCTCATGGCTCGTTGTTTGTTTGTTTGTTTCTTTCTTTCTTTTTCTTTTTTTGTCCCTTTTCTTTATACCTGTCCTCACCCCATGCCACTCTCTCCAGGCCAGAGGCTGTGGTGTTACCTGGTTCTCCCTCCTTCTAGAAGCATGTCTGGGCCCCTAGAGAATTACTATGGCACTATGGCTGCTTTTTTTTTTTTCTGTGAAACTCTCAGGGAAACATTAAAAAAAAAAAATCTTCCTCTTTACAGACAGATGAGAGACTGTGTAGCAGTGGGGAGTCGGAGCCTAGGATGCCTGCATCTTCCTAGCTGCAAAGTTTGGGTCAGATAGCAGAGCCTGAAATCAGATTTAATGTGGAAGGAAAACCATAATGCAGGAGACTGCTTTTTCCACACAAAAGCTATATTTGTTTCCCAAGATAGCTGTAACAATTACCACAGACTTGGTGGCTAAAACAACAGAAATTTATTCTCTCCTAGTTGTAGAGGCCAGAAGTCCAAGAGAGCAGGACTGGGTCTGTCCAGAGGCCCGTCCAGAGGCCCATCCAGAGGCGGGAGGATCCTTCCTTCCTTGCCTCTCCCCTAGCTTCTGATAGGTGTGTGAATTCTTCTTGTGTGGATACTGTATGGCCTGTGGCTGTTTTTCTATTGGGGCTGGATTTTTATTAAGGTTGTGTAAAGCCCTGGTTCACTTCATGTTAAGGAAGCCACAGAAGCTACTGAGCTTTTCCACTGACCTACTCCTGTGAGCTACAAGGATTCTTTCAAAATTCCTGTCAAGCTTGTCACTCTCCGTATTGGAAACTCTCCTGAGATCCCCTATTTCCTCAGAATAGGAGTCAGAGCTACCCAAGTTTGGGACTACCTTTCTCTCCCACTCCTGAGGCCCTCTTCTGGACTCCTCTTGCTCACTCAGCTCTGGCCACACTCTTCCTCACTGTGTCCTGAGTCTAGAACATTCTAGCCCTGGATAGCAGCAGCACTGCAGGTCTGCACAGATTTCAGCATTTCAGGGAGGCCAGCCCCATTTAAAATTGCTGCTCCACCTTTTAGCCCCCTGCCCTGGCTCTGTTCCCCCCTCACTACCTCTTCATGCCCTATATGGTTTATCATGTTCCTTATCCTCTCAGTCCATGATGTTTACTCTTTGGTTTTATTCACTGCTGCATCTCCATGCTGAAAACAGTGTCTCGCATGGTGAAGACACATGACAGTATTTTTGAGCTGAATCAGTGAATTCAGAATTCAGGAACTTAAAGTTGACTTTTTTGGAACGCATGTGCAAAATGGGCTATTTATCACATATAAAATTGCTTCTCACTAAGCTGATCAACCTCTCAAACCCTAATTCAGTAACATAATGATCCTCCCCATTTGTCTCAGGTTGTGTTCTCTGTAAATGTGTTAAACTGGACTCTCTATGCCTCCCAGTGACACTGGTGTTGGTGAACGGGAAGGTTGGCCTCCCGATAGAATTTTTAAAAAAGATTTTATCGATTTATTTGAGAGAGAGAAAGAGAGCAAGAGTGAGTGAGAGGAGCAGAGGGAGAGGGAGAAGCAGAATCCCCACCGAGCAGGGAGCCCGATATGGGGCTCGATCCCAGGACCCTTGGGATCATGACCTGAGCTGAAGGCAGATGCTCAACTGACTGAGCCACCCAGGTGCCCTTCTAGATAGAATTCTTTGGTCAAGGCTCTGTTCTGCAAGAGAGAAATGCAAAATCCAGCTGATTTTTGCCACCCAGATGTTCTGTCTGCATTGCCTCGGTCCTATCAGTGAAAGAACTGTATGTACATCATGCATTCAGGCTGCTCCTCATCAACCAGCACTGACTGCTTATGAGCCCCTCTAGGCGCTGACCAACTTTACATGGAAGCTTCGTTCCAGTTAGCCCTTTAACATTTTCTTCAGTCACTGAGATACTTGTCCATCTTCACGTGCTTTCTTTTTCCACTTTTCAGATAAAAAGTATTCTATTATAGCAGAGGTGTTTGTTTTTCTCATTCAGTTTGAGATGAAGTCCTGAATCTCTTTGTGTTTCCTCATATGTGTGTAAAATAAAATAATGCCATCTGTAGAAAAAAAAGTAAAAAAGATCTAAATTTCAGAATTAAGAACCTGTATGTAAGATGAAAAATGATTCCTTTTAGGAGTCTGAGAACAGAGGAAGATCCATTCCAGGTTGTATGTAAACAGAGCATTTCAAGAGCATTTCAGATAGTGCTGTGTGATAGGCCATTCTGAAGTGAATCCAGACTTTTCTGTGGACTATAAATAACTATAAATAACAAGGGATCAAATGGGCAGCAAATCAGAAACTGTTTTTAATTCTTGGCCTCTGGAGAATTATAGACCAATATCCCTGATGAACATGGATGCAAAAATTCTCAACAAGATACTAGCCAATAGGATACAACAGTACATTAAGAAAATTATTCACCATGACCAAGTAGGATTTATTCCCGGGACACAAGGCTGGTTTAACACTAGTAAAACAATCAATGTGATTCATCATATCAGCAAGAGGAAAACCAAGAACCATATGATCCTCTCATTAGATGCAGAGAAAGCATTTGACAAAATACAGCATCCATTCCTGATCAAAACTCTTCAGAGTGTAGGGATAGAGGGAACATTCTTCAACATCTTAAAATCCATCTACGAAAAGCCCACCGCAAATATCATTGTCAATAGGGAAGCACTGGGAGCCTTTCCCCTAAGATCAGGAACAAGACAGGGATATCCACTCTCTCCACTGCTATTCAACACAGTACTAGAAGTCCTAGCCTCAGCAATCAGACAACAAAAAGACATTAAAGGCATTCAAATTGGCAAAGAAGAAGTCAAACTTTGCCTCTTTGCTGATGACATGATACTCTACATAGAAAACCCAAAAGACTCCACCCCAAGATTGCTAGAACTCATACAGAAATTTGATAGTGTGGCAGGATACAAAATCAATGCCCAGAAGTCAGTGGCATTTCTATACACCAACAATGAGACTGAAGAAAGAGAAATTGAGGAGTCAATCCCACTTACAATCGCACCCAAAAGCATAAGATACCTAGGAATAAACCTAACCAAAGAGGTACCCTAAAAACTATAGAACACTTCTGAAAGAAATTGAGGAAGACACAAAGAGATGGAAAAATATTCCATGCTCATGGACTGGCAGAATTAATATTGTGAAAATGTCAATATTACCCAGGGCAATTTACACGTTTAATGCAATCCCTATCAAAATACCATGGACTTTCTTCAGAGAGTTAGAACAAATTATTTTAAGATTTGTGTGGAATCAGAAAAGACCCCGAATAGCCAGGGGAATTTTAAAAAAGAAAACCATATCTGGGGGCATCACAATGCCAGATTTCAGGCTGTACTACAAAGCTGTGATCATCAAGACAGTGTGGTACTGGCACAAAACCAGACGCATAGATCAATGGAACAGAATAGAGAACCCAGAAGTGGACCCTCAATTTTATGGTCAACTGATATTCGATAAAGGAGGAAAGACTATCCACTGGAAGAAAGACAGTCTCTTCAATAAATGGTGCTGGGAAAATTGGACATCCACATGCAGAAGAATGAAACTAGACCACTCTCTTTCACCATACACAAAGACAAACTCAAAATGGATGAAAGATCTAAATGTGAGACAAGATTCCATCAAAATCATAGAGGAGAACACAGGCAACACCCTTTTTGAACTCGGCCACAGTAACTTCTTGCAAGATACATACATGAAGGCAAAAGAAACAAAAGCAAAAATGAACTATTGGGACTTCATCAAGATAAGAAGCTTTTGCACAGCAAAGGATACAGTCAACAAAACTAAAAGACAACCTACAGAATGGGAGAAGATATTTGCAAATGATGTATCAGATAAAGGGCTAGTTTCCAAGATCTATAAAGAACTTATTAAACTCAACAGCAAAAAAACAAACAATCCAATCATGAAATGGACAAAAGACATGAACAGAAATCTCACAGAGGAAGACATAGTCATGGCCAACAAGCAAATGAGAAAATGCTCTGCATCACTTGCCATCAGGGAAATACAAATCAAAACCACAATGAGATACCACCTCACACCAGTGAGAATGGGGAAAATTAACAAGGCAGGAAACCACAAATGTTGGAGAGGATGCGGAGAAAAGGGAACCCTCTTACACTGTTGGTGGGAATGTGAACTGGTGCAGCCACTCTGGAAAACTGTGTGGAGCTTCCTCAAAGAGTTAAAAATAGACCTGCCCTACGACCCAGTCATTGCACTGCTGGGGATTTACCAAAGATACAGATGCAATGAAATGCTGGGACACCTGCACCCCGATGTTTCTAGCAGCAATGTCCACAATAGCCAAACTGTGGAAGGAGCCTCGGTGTCCATGGAAAGATGAATGGATAAAGAAGATATGGTTTATGTCTACAATGGAGTATTACTCAGCCATTAGAAACGACAAATACCCACCATTTGCTTCAACGTGGATGGAACTGGAGGGTATGATGCTGAGTGAAGTAAGTCAATCGGAGAAGGACAAACATTATGTGTTCTCATTCATTTGGGGAATATAAATAATAGTGAAAGGGAATAGAAGGGAAGGGAGAAGAAATGTGTGGGAAATATCAGAAAGGGAGACAGAACATGAAGACTCCTAACTCTGGGAAACGAACTAGGGGTGGGGGAAGGGGAGGTGGGCGGGGGGTGGGGGTGAATGGGTGATGGGCACTGAGGGGGCTACTTGACGGGATGAGCACTGGGTGTTATTCTGTATGTTGGCAAATTGAACACCAATAAAAATGAAATTTATTAAAAAAAAGAACTTGCCTTTATTATTATGTTTTAAAAAGATTTATTTCTTTATTTGAGAGAGACAGTATGCATTAACAGGAAAGGGGCAGAGGAAGAGAGAATCTCCAGTAGACTCTGCACTGAACACAATGCCTGACGTGGGGCTTGAGCTCATGACTCTGAGATCATGACCTGAGCCAAAACCAGGAGTCAGACGCTCAGATGACTGCACCACCCAGGCCTCCCCAGAACTTGCCTTTAAGATGTGACTGGTCCCTTTTGGAGTTTGGCCTTAGCTTTCATTTGTAGCCAAGAATCCTTAACATGAAACCATAAAGTGGAGCATTTTCTGAAGTTTACATCATCTTTTGGGGGGGGGGGGCAAACAACAGTAACTAAATAATAGCAACATAAATCTTGATTTGCACAGAAGATGATAGGTTTTCACCAAAGATAATAGGAAAGTGAAATAATGAATTTGGAAGTCAGCTGGAAAGTACTCTTTGAAGCTAAATAAAAATGCCTTTTATGGAACTTCTCTATAAAATAACAAAGAATTTAGTTAATGTAATTATTTGACCTTAATAGGATTAATTTTTGGAGAAAATGACCTCCAAAGACCTCACCAATGACCTCTGTCCCTCTGTCTGCTCAGTGAGGCGCAGAAGAGTGAAGAAAAAGCCCGGGCTCCTGGCAGGGGTTGCAGAGCTCATCCTGGACATCAGCTCCATGCACTTTCCTAGACCCTCACAAGGGCCCAGCAGGTGACATTTCTGAGATTTTCTCACTCAAAGTGTTTCATCAGGAATTGCTGACTATGCTCTGTTTACTGCTGGCTCCTTTGCTTGTCTTTTGCCTGGTTTCATTCTTTGCTATTGGCTTCTTCTTTACCTTTGCTGGCTCTTCTTTTCCTTCTTGATTTCTATGTGCCTGTGTCATCCAGAGCTTTCATCTTGGTATTCCTCATGTGATACAGCTTCTGCCTAAACTCTGGAGCTTGCCTGTCCTAATTCAAACTTGGAGTCTGCTGCTGTTGAGCAGGATAACCATGGAAACTGAGTTACTTTCTCTGTGCCTCCATTTCCCAATTTGAGAATTAAAATGGTTAATAAGGTGCTTGGATCAATGGCTGGCAAGTAATCAAAATCAGTTATCACTTTATTTTGCCTCACTAGGGAATATGTTTAATGGGCAGTGGCCTCAACTGAAGGATTTGGACAGAAGATGGATGTAATAAGCATGCATGCCTGGGAATATAGATGAGTAGGGATCTCAGGCCCTTGGTATCTTCTTGGATTGCAAAGAACTCTCCATGTTGGAGTTGTATTTTAGATTACCCTAAAGCAGAACCCAACACAAAGGAGCAGGCCAAAGTGTTGGGAGAATGAGTGGGACAGGAGGAAGAATCCTCAACAGAGCGTAGTGAATTTGTCACTGTGGGTAGTTGGGCCCCAGTTGCCCAGAATGACCCCAGAACTGATGCCACTGAGTGTTATGCCCGAGAGCATTGACTCGCTTATATCTACTGCTTCCGTAGTAGAGGGGACCCTACTGCACAAAGCAGAGACACATGGTGGTGACCTGGGGTGGCCTGCTGTCAGTCCTTGGGCAACCCTGTCTGCCCCACCCCAAGTGCAATTTTTTTCCCAACCTCATGTTCTTCTTTAAGGTATTACAATACCATGCATTTTAAAATATGATAGATAGCATTATGTTTAAAAGAATTATATCTCAGTGTTTTTAAAAAGTGCCTTCTTCATCAGGAATTCATTTTCTGTGTAACTGGGGAATTCCCTTTTTGTGTCTTAAGTGTATACAAAGCAAATAACATTTATCTCTTAATTTACATGGCATTTGTTTTCGTCTATATACAAAAGTTGATTGTGTCCTAAACTTCATTTTCTATTTTGAATAGGTAATGTATTTATATAGTTTAGAATTTCTGAGTATAACAAAGTCTAAGTTGAGAAAACCTATTTCCATCCTGTTCCAGTCCACCCTACCCCATCCCTCCAAGCCCAATTATTTTCTTCATTTCTTGTGGAAACCTGCTAGTGTTTCTTTATGAATCAGGGTTCCCTGGAGAAACAGAGCCCATCGTATGTGTGTGTCTGTGTGTGTGCACACATATGCATGTATACATATGTATGTATGTATATATTTATAGGGAGGGAGGGAGAGAAAGGGAGAGATATTTATTTTAAGAAGTTGGCTTATGCAATTATAGGGGCTGGCAAATCTGAAAACCCTAAGACAAACCAACAGGCTGGAGATAAGCTAAGCACTGGTCTTGCAGTCTTAACACCAAATTGCATTGGGTACCAGGCTAGAAACTGAGGCAGGGTTTCTATGTTACAGTCTTGAGAAGAATTATTTCAGGGAACCTAAGTCTTTGCTTTGAAGGCCTTCAGCTGATTGGATGTGGCCCACCCACATTATGGTGGGTAATCAGCTTTACTCACAGCTTATTGATTTAAATGTTAGTCACATCTAAATAATACCTTCACAACAACATTTTGACCAGTGTTTCACCAAATAGTGGGGCACCATAGCCTAACCAAACTGACAAAAATTAACTGCAAAATTCCTGTGTGAAAACATAAGCAAATAGGAACATAGATTCCCTCCCACCTTCCCTTCTTTCTTGCAAAAAAAGAAACATACTCTATACCCATTCAATTCCCACCAAACATTACATTTAGATTAACATTACATTTAGATCTTTCTAAATCGAGACCAAATAGCTTCCCTGTTCCTTTTTTACCAGCTCAGTGTTGTATGCAGCTATAAAATGTTGTAAATGTGAATGTTGTAAATTTAAAATGTAAATGTGACCATCCTTGAAGTACAAAGCTTTTGCATGGCAAAATAATTAATGAATCAAAAAAGCAAATACATCTTCTTTGGAAAAATGTCTATTCAGATTCTCTGCCCATTTTTCAAACAGATTGTTTGTGTAAGTTTCTTATATATTTTGGACACAAACCCTTTATGAGATAACTCATTTGCAAATATCTTCTGCCATTCGGTAGGTTGTCTTTTTTGTTTTACTGGGGTTTTTTTATGTTTTGTTTTGTTGGTTTTTTGATGGTTTTCTTTGCTGTGCAGAGGCTTTTTTTTATATGTAGTCCTAATTGTTTATTTTTGCTTTTGCTTCCCTTGCCTTAGGAGACATATTTAGAAAGATGTTTTTATGGCCGATGTCAGAGAAATTACTGCCTGTGTTGTCTTCTAGGATTTTTATGATTTCAGATCTCACATTTAGATCTTTAATCCATTTTTTTAAAGATTTTATTTATTCATGAGAGACAGAGAGAGAGAGAGAGAGAGAGAGAGAGAGGGAGAGAGGCAGAGACACAGGCAGAGGGAGGAAGCAGGCTCCACGGGTCCCCAGGATCACGCTCTGGGCTTAAGGCGGTGCCAAATTGCTGAGCCACTGGGGCTGCCCTTTAATCCATTTTGAATTTATTTTTGCAGGATCCCTGGGTGGCGCAGCGGTTTAGCGCCTGCCTTTGGCCCAGGGCGCGATCCTGGAGACCCGGGATTGAATCCCATGTCAGGTTCCCTGTGCATGGAGCCTGCTTCTCCATCTGCCTATGCCTATGTCTCTGCCTCTCTCTCTCTCTCTCTCTCTGTGACTATCATAAATACATAAAAATTTAAAAAAATATATTGAATTTATTTTTGTGTATGGTATTAGAAGGCAGTCTAGTTTCATTCTTTTGAATGTGCAGTTTTCCCAACACTATTAATTGAAAGACTATCTTTTTTCCATTTGCATATTCTTACCTCCTTTGTCAAAGATTAATTGACCACATTATTGTGGTTTTATTACTGGGCTCTGTATTCTGTTCCATTGATCTATGTATCTATTTTTGTGTCAGCACCATACTATTTTGATCATTGCAGTTTTGTAATGTATCTTGAGGTCCAGAACTGTCATACTCTCAGCTTTGTTCTTCTTTCTCAGGATTGCTTTGGCTATTTGGAGTCTTTTATGGTTCCATACAAATTTTAGGATTATTTGTTCTAGTTATGTAACAAATTCTGTCGGTATTTTAATGGAACTCCATTAAATGTGTGAATTGCGGGATCCCTGGGTGGTGCAGCGGTTTGGTGCCTGCCTTTGGCCCAGGGTGCGATCCTGGAGACCTGGGATCGAGTCCCACGTCGGGCTCCCGGTGCATGGAGCCTGCTTCTCCCTCTGCCTGTGTCTCTGCCTCTCTCTCTGTCTCTCTCTGTGACTATCATAAATAAATTTAAAAAAAATTTTAAATGTGTGAATTGCTCTGGGTAGTACAGACATTTGAACAGTATTTGTTCTTCCACCCTGTGAGCCTTGAATATCTTTCCATTTGTTTATGTCATCTTCAATTTCTTTCATTAATGTTTTATAGTTTTCAGGGTATAGACCTTTCACTTCTTTGACTTAGTTTATTCGTAGATGTATAGTTGGCCGACAGATACAGAAAAGATGCTCACCATCACTAGTCACCAGGAAGATGCAAATCAAAATCACAATGAGGTATCAAGTCAAATCTGTTAGAATGATCGAAATCAAGAAGACAAGAAACTGAGTGCTGGCGAGGATGTGGGGAAAAACCCTTGGGCACTCTGGTGGGAACAGAAATTGGTGCAGCTGCTGAAAAACAACATAGAAGTTCCTCAAAAAATTAAAAATAGAAATACCATATGACCCACTAATTTCACTATTATTCACCCAGCAAAAACAAAAATACTGGCTTAAAAAGATATATGTACCCCTGTGTTTTTTGCCACATTGTTTACAATAGCCAGGATGTTGAAGACATCTAAGTGTCCATCAACAGATGAAAGGATAAAGAAGTGGTACACACACACACACATACACACACACACAGTGGGATATTACAGTGATAAAAAAGAATGAGATCATGCCATTTGAGACAACATGGGTGACCTGGAGGATATTATGCTAAGGAAAAAAGACTGAGAAAGATAAATACTATATGATTCCATTCATAAGTGAAAACCAAAAAAGCCAAATAAAGAACAGAATCAGACTTAACAAATACAGGAACAAACTGATGGTTGCCAGAGGGGAGAGGTATAGGGGATTGAGGAAAATGAGTAAAGGAGAGAAGGAGATATGGGCTTCCAGCTATGGAATGAATAAGTCATTGAAATAAAAGGCAGGGCATAAGGAGTACAGTCAACAATATTATAATAGGGATGTCACAGGACAAATGGTGTCTACACTTGTGGTGAACATCACATTTCAGCTTATCAAATCCCTGAGTTGTACACCTGAAACTAATGTAACGTTGTACATCAACTATATTAAAAATAAATAACAATAAAAACTTGGGCAGCCTGGGTGGCTCAGTGGTTTAGTGCCGCCTTCAGCCCAGGGCATGATCCTGGAGACCCGGGATCGAGTCCCATATCGGACTCCCTGCGTGGAGCCTGCTTCTCCCTCTGCCTGTCTCTGCCCCCTCCCCTCTCTCTCTCACATGAATAAATAAATAAAATCTTAAAAAAGTAATAAAACAGCAAATACATTCAAAAGCAAAATATCAAACTGAGAGAAATATTTCCAACTCAGATCACAAATAGTTCCTGCTTTGTGGAAACTGATAAGAGACATCTCCAAGAGAAAAATGGACATAGAGAGAGAGTTCATAAAAAGAAGAAAATCAAGTGGCCTTGCTCCCATGGAAATACTGTGAATGTCACTGATGCCCAAAGGAAGTCTAATTAAAACAACACTGAGAGGCATGTTTCATCCCTCAGGTTGGGCAGAGACCCACGATCTGGACAACAGGATCTTTTGACGAGGCTGTGGGGAACCTGGTCCTCTCATGCCGTGCTAATAGGAACATAAAGTGGTACAGCCCAGAGAAAGATTACTTAGCAGTGTTAAACTGACCAGAAGTGAATTCGCTATTCTCAACAGGAATCCCCGATCTGGGATTTGATCTTGTGGGTAGACCTGTGCATTCCTAAGGTGATGCCTCAGGGCGACTTGTATGCCACACAAAAGACCAAATGAACACAACCTCTATGTCCATCCATAGAGGAACAGGTTGATAAACTATGGCGCATGCACCATGAAAAACCTGCAGTTTTGAAGCATTTTTGTAGCACTAAAAGCTTTCAGTAGGGCCTCAAAAATAACATATAACTAAGATGCGAGGAATAATCATTTCCTTCACTGTCCCACATGAATGCACATCCAGTACTACCAGGTTTTCCTTCAAAAATTACCAGGAGTGCATTCTTTCATCTCCATCTCTATAGCCACCTCTTGTGTTCAGGCTGCTGTCACCTGTCACCATCCCCTAAGCCATGCAGCAGCCAGAATCAGAGAACCTTCTTCCCAGCACTACGGCCCTGGCTGCAAGGTGAAGGCTAGAATCTGCTGCATCATTGAGAGGGAGAGGCAGCCATTTCTATTTGAAAACCCCCCCTATGGACTTGGGGGCCTGACCAGTATGTTTGTTTGCTCCTTCCTTCCTTCCTTCCTTCCTTCCTTCCTTCCTTCCTTCCTTCCTTCCTTCCTTCCTTTTCTTTCTTTCTTTCTTTCTTTCTTTCTTTCTTTCTTTCTTTCTTTCTTTCTTTCTTTCTTTCTTTCTCTCTTTCGATTTTATTTATATATTCATGAAAAACACAGAGAAAGAGGCAGAAGCAGACTTGCTGAGGGTAGCTTGGGGTGTGGGACTCGATCCAGGACCCAGGGGATCACAACCTGAGCCAAAGGCAAATGCTAACCACTAAGCCACCCACGTACCCCCAGTCCACTTCTTTAAATATATACATGGGAACCTGTCAGTGAGTCCTCTAAAACCTTTCAGTGGCTTCTCATCACATGCAGAAAAAAACCCCAGACTTTCCTTGTTGGCCTGCAATACTTTGCCCAAGCTGCTGACTGAATCCAGAGGTGTCCTGTGCACCAGCCCTTCTGGCCTCCTGACGGGTTCTGGAATGCTCCAGGTTTTTCTTTATGTTTGGAATGTTCTTCCTCCATCTCCATTCATGAGGGCCCTGGGCATGGGTGCCACCACCTCCCCCACAGAGGGTCCCCATGACTGCCCATCATGTAGCCTGTTTATTTCCTCCAGAGCACTTGTCACAAGATGCAGTGTCTTTGCTTCCTGCCTCTCCTCCTCCTGACTGTGACTTCGGAGAGGGCAGGTACAGGGTCCGTGTAGTGCCTGGCCTGTGTCAGCCTGCATCGTGTATTGTGATGGACAACTCCTGCTCATTCCCTGGTCTGGTAGGGGCCACTCCTATGGAGCCTTCACTGAGCTCTCCAGGCTCACCAGCAGATGCACCCGAGGTGCCCGCTTTGAACTGGGTGCAGCACCCATCAGCCTGCTCTAGTGCCTCATGCACGTTGCCACTCAGCTGGACAGGAGGCCCGCATCTTCAGTGCCTGCCGTGTGTATGTTTGATGGACAGATAACTGGCTGAACATTGAAAGAAGAAATGGACGAGGGAACCAACATGCAGACAGATGAATGAGCAAACAAAGAAACCAAACAAGGAGTGAGCAGAGAGAATGTGGTAGAAAAAGGGCTAGGCTAGAAATGAGGAATCCGGGATTTCAGCTGCAGCTTTGCCACCACTGGAGAAGGTGTGCTTGGGCGAGATGTGTTTACTACTTGGGTTGCGAAAGGCACCTTGACCTCTCCTTGGGAGAGTTCCCTCAACTGCTTGCTAACCAGATGTGTGGGTGCTCACTGCTTCATGGGAACGTCAGCTCCAGGTGTGGAAGCTGGTTCTGGCTGGCTCATTGCTGCATACCTGCTCCTACCAGCACGGTGCCTGGCATGTTTGAGTAATGAATAAATGAAGCATTAAATTGGAAAGGGAAAAACAGAGTAGAAAGAAAAGTCAGGGGCATGTAGAGAAACAGAAGTAGACAGTCTGTGACTCTGATGCTGCAGAAATCTTGAAATGGGGCTGATGATCCTTGCAGGGGTTTTGGACTTGTCCATCAGCTGATCTCTCACACATGTGATTTCCTCAGCCACACTGCCAGGTTGTCATCCTGGCTTTTTTATATTTCTATTTTAAAAATCAAACTAGCAGTGTTCTAGGTAACAAACATAGGATGGGAGATGGTAGCAGCTTCCTAGGATAGTACTGGTTTTCTGTTAAAACAAAAACAAAACAACGAGCTTTAGAACCATCAGAAATCGCACAGCTCTCTCTGTGTGGTTGTTGCCTTCATAGTCCTACTTAGCTTAGCTTTATTAGAATGGCTTTTGTCTCAGTTAGTTTTGGGTGAGCTGAGTGTACTTTCCCAGTGAGGCTGCAAACACACTTGGTCAGAAAACATTGCATTCTTCTCCATGGTCTCTCCCCATCACTGGCCTTCTGAGCACCACCCCTGCCTGGCTCCAGATCCATCCTCCTCACTGTTGTAGGTCTGGTCACTTGGCTACCCTGCTCAATGCCCTTCTGTGCCCCAACCCCACTGTCTGTAGAGGAAAGTGCAGACACCTGACCAGTCTGCAGTACCCTCTTGTGGTGTTTTTGTCTCAAGGTTTCACGCATGCCCATGCTAACCTCTTCCCGAAATGCTTTCCTGGAGTTAGTGCAGTTGGCAAACTCCTATTCATCCAACATCGTTCCTGATCCTCCAGGCTGACTTTATGAAATATTTTCTTCATGCCACCACAAAACCTGGCATATATACTAAATTGGATGCATCATAATTCTGCCTTCATGTGGGGCAAAGTTGAAGAATTATAGCTATTTTTTAAAAGATTTTATTTATTTGAGAGAGTGAGTGAGTGAGAGGTCATGAGCAAGGGGCGGGGGAAGGGCAGAGGGAGGAGCAGACTCCCGCTGAGCAGGGATCCTGATGCAGAGCTTGATCCCAGGACCCCAGGATCATAACCTGAGCCAAAGACAGATGCTTAACTGACTGAGCCACCCAGGTCCCCCAAATTATGGCTATTTTACAGTCTTTCTCTGGCCACCATGATTGCATCTGATTGACAGACTTCTTAATTTTATCTTGCAAGAATTTTGAAGCAACCCTTAAGAAAAACTATTAAACACCAGTGCTTAAAGAGAATCTCTTAAATGTCTTACCTTAATACAAATTCTAATTCAGACCTATACCCAGCTAGAAAATCAGGATATAATAACACAAAGTAAAAAAGAATCTTTTATGACAAACTCATCATGTGGCTACATCTAAAAGTAAGGGCTGGCCATGGCCAATGACATTGGGAGAGGACTGAGCCAGACATTTTGTCAGCACCCTTGCTGTCATGTTCTGCTTAGAGGGGAACAACCGGACCATGTTTTGCATAGACAGTTTATTAACTGGTAACATTTTCATATGTTAATGAATGACTTTGGAGTGATGAGATTACATGCCTTACAGTGACAGTTCTTTATATTTGAAAATCCTCCTAATTAGGCGTCTTTCTCTGCAAATCAAAAGATATAATTTATCTTGAAGTTATGCATAAATTGGAGCGCGGCTGGGTGTTGCCGCTGTTGTCATTAAAACATTATTTGGTAAATTAAATCTGTATTTAGTTCAGATCTAATGATTGAAATATTATTACAACATATGGTAGGGGAAGGGCTGAGCATGTTACAGATTGCAAATTCCCTTTATTATGCCTTTACTTCAAAGATGACCCCACATCACAGAGCAGCAAGCAGGCCTATCCCCATGCAGCACCTCTCTCCTGTCACTCCTCATCTGTCCCTGTTAAGTCCTGTTTACTTGTTTCATCTCTACCTCCCTGGATGTTAGAACCTATTCTTATTTTTACTTCTGGTTTTCCCTTTACTTTCCCCCTTCATCCTCAGGCTTATAACATCTCAGAAAGCCTGGTTCCAGGGGTCTTAATACTCACTAGCTCCCTGTCATCTGCCTTGGAGCTGGATTGAAGAGGGGGCACAACAAGCAGCTGCCAGGGGCCTCATCTAATACAGGCCTTGAGCATCATTGAAATTATTTAGAAATGCAGCCCTGGTCACTGAGATTTCTACAGGTACTAGATTCACACTAAAGCTGCTGAATTAGGAATTGGCCCAGTTCTGCTGAGGTTGGCAGTATCCTTGCGGACACAGAATGCTAACGTAAAGACCTGCCTGGGCCAACTGTTCCTGCAGTCCCAAATGTGGAAGGTGGGGCTGGAGACAGGCTCTGAGGCCCAGTTAGAGTTAGCTAATGATTTGAATCTGAGTGGGAGACCATTGGTTGCTGGGAATCAGTAATTCATTTTATGATCTAAATTTTAACCATTTAACTATGCCTCTTATAGTTATTTTATTTGGAAAATGATATTTAAAAAACCTTATTTGACAATTATAGAAGAGGGCATAACAATTTTTATTAAAAGACAAGTCGTTTACTCTCATTCTGTGTAAGTGTTGAACAGATATTAACATCATTAGCTGGAGCATTTGGGGCAAATGCTCAGCAGAATGCTGGGCTGTGAGTCAGCCATGTTTCATGGATGGCTAATCAGATGGAAGGGCTAGTTTCCTGTAGAAGCTACACAAACAGGCATTTGCTGCCCTGCCTCTACGTCTCTTATTTGTACTCTCCATCCTGAGTAATGGTTCCACTAGGAACCATCTGTGGAACCTGGGAGAGTTGCAGAACATCTCTGGGAATGGGGCTGACATAGGCTTGACCTGAGGCTCTGAGGACACCGTGTAGCTGTGTTAGGAGAGTATTCCTCAAAGTTCAGGCAGATTGTGGTTGCCAGTAGATTGTTTACTTTTGATTTTAAAACAGTGTTAGTTTTTATTGTTCATTGGAAAACCATGTGGTGCAGGTTATCTATAAAGCAGATACTACACTTCCAGTTATCATTAGTTGCAAAGTCCAAGTTTAGATGAACATGGCAATAGGAAAAGGGTTTACATTGTACCAGTAAGGAGTATTTTTTTTTAAGACCTGAGCAAAATTTTTTGCCTCTAAAACTGGGGCAGGCAACCAGCAGAAAGGGGTTGGAGCTGTGTCTCTGAAGAGACACGATGGGGGAGACATGTCTCAGGTCATATAGGGCTGTCGTGTCTGGAGGCGACCTGGGTGAGTGACCTGTGGCCCATGTTTCTGTAATCTTCAGCCACACTGTCTTTGGTGTGTCTGATGCCTTCTTGAAATGAGAGCTGTGAAGCCCCTAAGTGGCCCCTCCAGTTCACTTTTATTGAAATTTCTATTATGTTGGAGTTGAATCACAACTTTGCTTATAAGCATTGCCGTAACATTCTTCTTATATACTGTTTTAGTCTCCATTTTAGTCAAGTGGCTGTTAGGGAGCATAAACATGAGATACATGTTTTCCTGGGGAAGTTCACAGTGTAAGATGTGGTTTGACAAAGACCACGCAGTCCTCTATATTAGGAGACATGTTAGTCTCGCTTGTTTGTTAGAAAGCGCCTTTAATGGAATTTCAGTTATAGCCTCTAGATAGATAAACCTACCTAACTCAGTTTGAGGCTGGAAAGAAAAAAAAAATACTTCACAAAAATGGTGTCCCAGCTATCAATATTGCTACATGATAGACGACCTTGAAATTTAGCAGCATTAAATAACCAACCTTTTATTACATTCATGATTTTATGAGTGAGGAATTTAGGCAGGGCACAGCAGAGCTGTCTTACCAGCAACTGGAGCCTTACCATGGCTAGACATGGCTGGGATGTCCATCGTAGGGCTGTATGTCTAGGAACTAGGCTCTGGCTATCAGCTGGGTTCCCTGGTTCATTTTCATGTCTTGTCTGCTGGAACTGGACTATTCAAAAGGTTCTTTCACTCACATGCATGCATAGCACCTGGGCGGGGATGGCTGGAGCAGGGGGGTGCTGGCCTGACACCCCTGTCTCTTCATGTGGTCCATGTGGCTACTTGAGCTTCCACCATGAGATCATGGTGGTTGTACTGATTACCTGGTAGCTGGCTTTCCCCACAGGGAGCTTTCTAGGAGATTCGTCTGTCACGTTTCTTGATCAAAGAAGTCATCAGGTCTAACCCATTTGCAAGGGCACCAGAATTACACTCCACTTCTCAATGGAAGAAGGAGCCATCTAGATTTCAACATTGAAGATTAAACATTGTTTTAAATAAGATGAAATTCAACTTAAAGTCCTAGTTTAATATCTAATATTTTGTCCAAATGCTTAAGATAATAGCAGAGACTCTGTGATTGATGTGAGAGAGGAAACTGCTATACAATCCTTACCATTTTGAGAAACTCCAATGCACTTTCAGGATAGAGCATATTTTATCTGCAGTGGGCAGTGTACATCTCTGAGCTTGTTAGTAAGAGTATTCCTTGGTTTTCAGACACATCACTCCAATATCTGGCTGGTTGTTCACACAACATTGTCCCTGTGTCTCCATATCCAAATTTCCGCTTCTCATTAGGACACCAGTCATGTTGTATTAGGGCCCATCCTACTTTTGTGTCACTCATATGAGTTCACAATGTCTGCAATGACCCTGTTTTCAGGCAAGGTCACATTCTAAAAAATTGGGGGTTAGGATGTCAATAAGAATTTTAAGGAGAGGGAACCCTGGGTGGCGCAGCGGTTTGGCACCTGCCTTTGGCCCGGGGCGCGATCCTGGAGACCCGGGATCGAATCCCACGTCGGGCTCCGGTGCATGGAGCCTGCTTCTCCCTTTGCCTGTGTCTCTGCCTCTCTCTCTCTCTCTGTGTGACTATCATAAATAAATAAAAATTTTTAAAAAAAGTAAAAAAGAATTTTAAGGAGACACAATTCAAACCATAACATAGGACAGCCTCAGAAACATAATTTTGATTATATGTCCTTGGGAATAAAGGAATTGATAAAGCTTTGGAGAAAATGTTATTACTAAAAAGTAATAGAAATCAGGAAAGAGGGACATCACTGCTAGAAGGAGTGGGACATGAGTGCCTGTTGGCTGCCTTGTCCCCCCTACTGCCTCCTCGGGTCAGGGGCCCTGCATGTCCACGTGATGAAATATAGTTGACATATAGTGTTATACTAGTTTAAGGTGTACAACATACTGATTTGATAATTCTGTATATTACTCAGTGCTCGCCACAACAAGTGTAGTCACCATCTGTCACCGTACAGTGTTACTACAATATTATTGACTGTGTTCATTGCACTATACTTTTGACTGGAAGGTTGTACTTCTTAATGCCCTTCACCTCTTTTGCCCATCTCCCTCCCTCTCCTCTGGCAACCACAGGTTGTTCTCTGTATCTGTTGGTCTATTTCTATTTTTCTTTGTTTTGTTTTGTTTTGTTTTGTTTTTAGATTCCACGGAGTTCCTAGTGGATATTATTCTTTGTGAAAATAAGTCAGGTGAAGAAAGACAAATACCATTGGATTTCACTTGTATATGGAAGTCAGATGTCCTTTAAGGAGGCAGTTCACTGTAATGGGCCCCCTGAAAGGTCTCATCAGGCTGATTGCTTATTGGGATCATTTTCTAAGAGGGGGCAGTTTGGAACTCCCCCATTTCTAACAGTGTGCATTATTAGAATGCATTTTGCAAAGACTTGTAGCATTAAGTTTTTAGGTAACTGTAACATTATTGTATGAGCTTTCGCTGCCCTCAGCCTTGCTCCTTACCACTGCTATTCATTTATCCCCACATTACAGGCTGAAAGGAACTCGAGACACCACCTAGCCCACTGTCCTCCCTTCAGGAAAAACTCTCTCAAAGCTCTTCAACCAAATGAAAATTTATTCCATGTTTTTTTTTTTCTTTTCTTTTTTTTTTTTTTTTAATTTTTTTTTTATTTATTTATTTTATGATAGTTACAGAGAGAGAGAGAGAGAGAGAGGCAGAGACACAGGCAGAGGGAGAAGCAGGCTCCATGCACCGGGAGCCTGATGTGGGATTCGATCCCGGGTCTCCCGGATCGCGCCCTGGGCCAAAGGCGGGCGCCAAACCGCTGCGCCACCCAGGGATCCCCTGTTTTTTTTTTCTATTTAAAAACATTCAATATTGACTTCCTTTAGAAGCTGCCCATAAATAACCAGTATAAATAATTGAATGTCAGTGATCTAGAGGCTACCACAGATTTTGCATTTTAAATTTAGTGTTTACATGTAAAATTATGGCTGTAGAATTACACTGGAGTCATGATTTCATATTTCATTTTCTGAACTTTTATACCACCTACCTTTTACAATTTCCTGTTTATTTCCAGTTATTCCTTTGAGGATGGCATGAGAAAGCTGGCAGTTTCCTTTGACCTCTAACATTAGCTGGTATTTGTGTAAATTTTATTAAGTTACATTTTTGTTTTGGTCGGAAGTTTTGCTTTCATTACCAGTACACTGTAACTCCTTCCTTGTATGTCTAAATTATTGACATATATGATTGACACTTTAGGGATTAGATATGAATGATATGTATTTATTTTATAGTAGATTTGTATAAAATGCAATTTGGATTTTTATATTTACTTAATCATTACAGAATAGAAATGATAGTACCAGAGGAGTTCTTTGAGAACATTTGATTGTGGTAGTGGGTGGTTATACAGAGTCTCTACCTTCAGACTTTCCTCAGTGCAAAGACTTCCACAGCACAGGTAAATGAATGCTGCAGGTATGATGGCTGGGAAAGCCAGATTCTTGGCTGGTCCCTACCTTTCCTCTGAGGAGCCTGAACTGTCAGCCATGGGAAGGGAAGATCTCAAAGATCTCAAAGCTTTTATTTTCTTTGCTTGTGTGAGAAGATGGAGTCTATAATGCTAAGTGGCTTGTCTGGCAGCTCAGCCTGCACTCTTGCCATTAACAGTCATGCTGTCATTGGATGTATGTGCACCCATGTTTACATTAAGCATGTTTAATTCATGGGACATGTTGAAATATCATAAAGGAACCCTTTGATTATGTCAGTCATAGGTAGGGAGATGAGACTCTCCCTTTTTAAGCTATATTTGGATAATCTACTTCCAGAAGTATAAATGAAATGGTGCAGAGGCTCGCTCTTGAGTGTCTTGAGCACTAGCACCGGTGACACCTGTGCTTCCTAGAGACTTGTGACAGGAACTCAGGTGGCTTTTTTGACTCACATCCCTGGCTCCTGCGGTATTACTCTGTGGCCTTCATGACAAGGCAGCATGAGGGACCTTATCAGTCCATCTGGTAGTCCTCGTAGGTCTCTCTCCTGTGTATCCATATGCTTTTCTCTCCTGGAGTTCCCATTGTCTGCACACAGGAGCAGGCTAGAATCATCAGGCTACCTGCTACCAATTGAATAGCTCTCTCTGGCCCTTCTGAAAATCATGCTCTAAGATTATTCATCCCTACAGCAAACAAGCAATTGTTTTTTGTTTAGTTTCTTTTCTTTTTAAAAAAGATTTTATTTATTCATTTGAGAGAGAGAGAGCACAAGCGGGGGCTAGGGACAGAGGGGGAGGGACAAGCAGACTCCTTGCTGAGCAGGGAGCCCAACATGGGGCTCTATCCCAGGACCCAGAGATCATGACCTGAGCTGAAGGCAGCCACTTGACTGACTGAGCCACTCCGGTGCCTCCAATAATCAAGCATTAAACCCCCTTTCCACAGTCTGAAGCTCACACCACTTGTAAATTAATTTGATTCAGTAATTGAATCCGGGGAAGACAGCTCACTGGCCTGCCATGTGTTTGTGAGGACACAGCCTCTACGCCCAGCCTTGGGGATTCTGGAGCAACCAGCATTTGTTTGCGAAAGCAACCTGCAATGAAGTGGGATATGGCTGACTAAGATCTTTGTGCTGCATGATTGCTGCTTGGATTCTTTAAAAAAACTTCATCTTTTAGGACAGTTTTAGAGTTAGAGAAAAATTGCAAAAGTTGTATAAAGAATTCCCATAGTTTCCTATTAGTAACATCTGACATTGGTAGTGCACATTTTTAATGACAATGAGCCAATCTTGACAGGTTATTATGAAAGTCCACAGTTCATTCAGATTTCTTCCCTTTTTTTTTTATCTAAATGTCCTTTTTCTTCTCCAGGATCTCATTCAGGATACCACATAACATTTAGTCATCTTGTCTGCTTAGGTACTTCTTGGCTGTGACAGTTTCTCAGGGTTGCCTGGGTTCTAATGACCTTGACAGTTTGGAGGCGTATGGGTCAGTTATTTTGTAGGATGACCCTCCATTGGGATTTTTCTGATGTTTTTTTTTTTTTCTCACAGTTAGACTGGGGTTATGGCTTAGGGGAGGAAGTCCACAGAGGGAAAATGCTGTTCTCAGTACATCCCATCAAGGGGACACGCTGGCAACATCATCACTATTGGTGTTGACCTTGATCACCTGACTGAGGGAGTGATTGTCCAGTTTCTCTACTGTAAAATTTTCCTTTTCTTTCTCCATTTTTGTACTGTCCCCTTTGGTAGAACATCACCATGCGCAGCCCACACTTGAGGAGAGGGTAGTTATATTCCTTCCCCCTGAGGATGGACTGTTCCCATAAATTATTTGGAATTCTTCTACATAGGAGATTTGTCTATTTTCTCCTATATATTTATTTACTTGTTTTTTCACTTATATCAGCATGAACTCATAGATATTTATTTTATGCTTTGAGTTATAGACCAATAGTAATTTACTATGTTGCTAAAATTGTTGCAGTTGGTTCCTATGTACCTCTGTCATACCCACATCATTGTACAGTTATTATTATATATAATTATAGTTTATTATTTTATATATATATTATTATATAAATTATTATTAGTGTCAGGAAGTAAAAAAGAAGTAAAACATGGGCACTACAAAATGCTCCAGGCTCAGAATCTTATGTTTCTTGCCCCACTCCTAGAATCAGCCATTTTTCCAAGGAGCCCTGGCTCCTTTTAATTGGAGGATGGTCTTAGAAACCAAAATTAGGGTGTAAGGTGTGCTTACTGCTCCTGGACAGTCTTTGCGTCTAAGTTCTGTCAGCCAGAAATATAGAGACATATACTAATACCTGTGTATATTCATGCTATAAATATTTCTATATGTGAAAAGAATATTCTTTTATTTCTCTTCACTCTACTCTCAGTACTTGACTTCTGGTCACTAAACGTGTGTGGGACTTTCCCACACCAACCAAGTCTCCAGCAGTCCAGACACCAGTCGGTGTCCTATACCTCAGTTCAATTCTACAATTATCTGAGGCTAGTGCAGACCTCACATGTTAAGAACTCAGACCTACAAGGTTGCCTCCATTACCCCCCCCCCCCCCCTTGCTTCAGATACCAATTGCAAGTAATGAGTCCTCGGGTTCCTCACAAATTATGTCTTATTGGCTACGTATCAGGGCTTCTATGACCCCCTCTTGAGGTTTGATAATTTGCTAGAACAACTCCCAGAACTCAGGAAAATAGTTTACCTACTAGATTACCAGTTTATTAGAAAAGGATATAACTCAGGAACAACCAGATGGAAGAGATGCATAGGGCAAGGGGTAAGAGGCACAGAGCTTCTGTGCCCTCTCCAGGCACACCACCCTCCCAGCAATTCTATATATTTAGCAACTTGGAAACCCTCCAAATCCTTTTGGTTGAAACTTTTTTATGGAGGCTTCATTACTTAAGCATGATTGGTTGAATCATTGGACATTAGTGATTAATTAGACCTCCAGGCCCCTCTCCCTTCCCTGGAGGTCAGGGGGCAGGCCGAAAGGTCCAACCTTTTAATCACATGGTTGGTTCCCCTGACAACCAGCCCCCATTCTTAGGGGCCTCCCAAAATTCACCTCATTGACAAAAAAACTCAGATGTGTTGAAAGGGGATTGAACTACTTCATTCATCTTTTTTTTTATTATTAATTAATTTATTTTAGGGAGAACACAGTAGGAGGGGTAGAGGGAGAAGAAGGGAGAATCTAAAGCAGACTGCGTTGAATATGAAGCCCAGTGGGGCTTGATCCCACAACTCTGAGATCAAGACCTGAAACCAAGAGTCAGAAGCTTAATTGACTGAGCCACCCAGGTGCTCCACCACATTCACCTTTATGCTATATAGCTATTTCAGGAATTAGGGACAGAAACCAAATATGACAACAAAAGATGCCCTGTCACTCTAATCACTTAGGAAATTACAAGTTTTAGGAGCTCTGTGTCAGGAACTGGGATGAAGATCAAACATATAGTATTATGTCACAATATGTAACCATTGGTGTGTATATTAAGCTAAACCTGAGTGCATAGTGAGGTCTCCAACTGTAATCCATTACCACATGGATCCTTCTGTTACTAGACAAAAGTTCATTACCCAATGTGCCGTGAGTTTAACATTGACACCGTCTTTTGTAGAGAAAATGGTTTTTATTGCAGAATGCCAAGTAAGGAGCAGGAGGAAATGTCTCGAATCCTGCCCCCCCCGCCGCCCCCTCCCCGCCCCAAGGAAAAGGGAAGCTGAGCACTTACGGGATTTTACCATGGAGGGGTGATTCTTGAGGGTGGATGTAAGTGACTGGAGGTTGGAAAAAAAGTGAAGTGAGAAGAAAGGAATCATTGTTTCTGGGCAGGCACCAGCCAGTGACATACATATGTCATATGTACAAAAAAATTGGCAGCGCTAGCATGATGAACACAGGGGAGAGGGATAGGTCTCAAGGTGTGCCATCCAAGAGCTTAACTTTTATTCACATTTGGTACTTTTGTGTGAACTGCAAGAATTCTTCCCAGTTTGCTCCAGTCTTAGCTGGTCTTAGGCGTGGTTGGTCCACTTTTGCAAAACAGGCTTATACATAAGTCAGGTCAGCAGTTTTCTGAGGGCAAAACAGTCAAGCCTTTGTTAACGTAATATGTTCGTTTCACTTCTGGTCTCCTCCTTCTGCCCTCATGCCAGCAGTGAGAAACCTGGCACTCACCACCTACCATTTATTTACTTAATTGCTCAGTTCCAGTATACTTGTATGGTGGTATCAGACAACCAGTACCCCCACTGAAACAGTTCTGTCAACTAAAGTTCTGTGCTGACATACAGTTTCTTTTGCCTTCAGTTTTACAGATCCCACGCATTTCCAGAGTTAGTTAGGTTAGCCCCCTTTCCACCCACTCCTTTCAGTGAGATTGTTTCATATTTTTGCAAAACAGATTGTTTTGCTACATTCTGCATTCCATCCGTTGGATCTTCCAACCTCCTAAATACTTCTTTTAAAATTGCATACATCAAGGTTTGCTCTCTGTGCTGTACCAGTCAGTGGACTTCGGCAAATATGTAGTGTAGTATTCACAAGTATAGTGTCATGAGAATAGCTTCGCCACGCCATTCCCCGTGCTTCGTTATTCAGTCCTCTCTGCTCTTTCTGAACTCCTGGCAACTCATCTCACTGTTGCTACAGTTTTACCTTTTCCAGAATGCCGTGCTATTGGAATCATATAGTGTCTTAGTCTTTTCAGGCTGATATAACAAAATACTACAGAGTGCAGAGCTTATACCAACAGAAATTAATTGATTGATTAATTAATTAAAAGATTTTATTTATTCATAAGAGACACAGAAAGAGGCAGAGACATAGACAGAGGGAGAAGCAGGCTCCCTCTGGGGAACCCAATGCAGGACTCAATCCCAGGATCCTGGGATCATAACCTGAGCCAAAGGCAGCTGCTCAACCACTGAGCCACCCAGGTGCCCCAACAACAAAAATTTATTTCTCACAGTCTAGATGCTGGAAGTCAAATCCTGGTGCAGGGACTGGTAAAGACTCTCTTCTAGGTCACAGATAGGACAAATTCTCACATGGCTGAAGGGCCGGGAACTTGTCAGAAGCCTTGTCTGTGAGATACTAATCCCATCATGAGTCTCCACTCTCATGATATAAACTCCTCCCAAAGGCCCCACCCACTAATGCCATCACCTTTGGGCGTTAGGATTTCAACATATGAATTTGTAGGGAAACACATTCAGACCATAGGATATAGTAAATAGCTTTTTCAGACTGTCTTCTTTCACTTAGCAATATGTGTTTAAGATTTACCTGTATCTCTTTTGACCTTTGATGGTTCATTTATTTTATTGTCAAGTAATATACTACTGTGTAGATGTAACCATAGTTTGTTTATCTGTTCACCTATTGAAGGATATCTTGGTGGCTGCCAGTTTGGGGCAATTATGAATAAAGTTGCTAATTCATCCATATGTAGGAATTTTCAAATGAGTTGGGCATGTATCTGTGAGTGTGATTGCTGGATCATATAGTAGGACTATGTCTGGTTTTATAAAAAACTTCTAAACTGCCTCTCCTCCCAAGTAGCTGTACCATTTTGCATTCCAACCAGCAATGCGTGAGAGCTCCTCTTGCTCTGCATTTTCAGCAGTAATTTGTACTGTTGGTTTTGGGATTTTAACTATTGTTATAGGTATGCAATGCTATCTTACTATTATTTTAATTTGGAATTCCCCAATGACAACTGATGTTAAGAATTATTTCGTATGATGATCTGCTGTTTCTATGTCTTCTTTGTTAATGTATTCAGATATTTGCCCATTTTTAAAACTCAGGGTCTTTTTTATTTCTTTTCTCATTGTTCATTTTATTTTATTTTTTTTTGTAAATTTATTTTTTATTGGAGTTCAATTTGCCAACATATAGAATAACACCCAGTGCTCAGTGCCCGTCACCCAGTCACCCCCACCCCCCGCCCACCTCCCCTTCCACCACTCCTAGTTCGTTTCCCAGAGTTAGGAGTCTCTCATGTTCTGTCTCCCTTTCTGATATTTCCTACTCATTTTTTCTCCTTTCCCCTTTATTCCCTGTCACTATTTTTTATATTCCCCAAATGAATGAGTCCATATAATGATTGTCCTTCTCCGATTGACTTACTTCACTCAGCATAATACCCTCCAGTTCCATCCACGTCGAAGCAAATGGTGGGTATTTGTCATTTCTAAAGGCTGAGGAATATTCCATTGTATACATAGACCACAGCTTCTTTATCCATTCATCTTCCGATGGACACCGAGGCTCCTTCCACAGTTTGGCTATTGTGGACATTGCTGCTAGAAACATCGGGGTGCAGGTGTCCCAGAGTTTCATTGCATCATTGTTGCATTTTAAATTTCTTTATGCATTTTGGATACAAGCCCTTTATGAGACATGTGTTTTGCAAATATTTTCTTTCTGTCTGTGGCTTATCTTTTCCTACTCTTAACAGTGTCTTTTGCAGAGCAGACGTTTTAAATTTTGCTTAAGTTCAACTTAGCATAAGCAAATAATACTATACTGATTCACATGTAGCACAGCTATCTTATTAACAGTGTTCCCAATGTCTTTGTCCTTTAGGACATCCTTTAGGTAGGGCACTGCTATCAGGACATTGCATCTATCCAAGTGCTGTAATCACCTACTACATTGTTACTGTTATTTTTTTTAATTTTTATTTATTTATGCATGAGAAACACAGAGAGAGAGAGAGGCAGAGACATAGGCAGAGGGAGAAGCAGACTCCCTGCATGGAGCCCGATGTGGGACTCGATCCCAGGACTCCAGGATCCTGCCCTGGGCCAAAGGCAGACGCCCATCCGTAGAGCCACCCAGCCATCCCTGTTACTGTTATAAGGAGTTATTTTTTTGATCAATTAAGAATATGAAAAACAAAAGCATTTGTTTTATCTTCATTTATTCCTTTTTCAGAGTTCTTCTGTTCTTTATGTAAATCTGAGTTGCTGACCTATTTCATTTTCCTTCTCTCTAAAGAACTTTTTTAACATTTTTTTAAGGGATGTCTGCTGGTGAAAATTTTCTCCATTTTTGTTTCTCAGAGAAAGTCTTTATTTTTTCTTCAATTTTTTCTTCAATTTCATGCTTGCTTTCCTAATGGGAAGTGCACTGTTATTCTCACCTTTGTTCCTCTTTATGTACAGTGTTGTTTTTTTCTCTGGATTCTTTCCAATTTTCCTTTGTTTTTGGGTTTTTGGCAATTTCACTGTGCTATGCCTAAGTATAGACTTTTTGGTATTTATCCTGCTTGGTGTTCTCTGAACTTTATTTATGGTTTGGAGTCTATCATTAAATTTGAAAGTTGTCACCATTATTACTTTAGATGATTTTTTATGTTTCTTTCTTCACCTTTTGGTATTCTGCATATATTATACCTCTTGAAATTGTCCTGTGGTTCTTGGATTTTCTGGTTTTTTGAAGGGGTTTGTTATCATTGTTTAGGGGGAAGGACAAGGAATTGTTTTATTTTTTCACATCAGTTGGGGACATTTCTATTGACCTATCTTCAGGCTCACTAATTCTTTCCTTTGCTGTGTCCAGACCACTAACAAGTCCATCAAAGGCATTCTCCTTTCCTGTTACAGTGTTTTTGGTTTCTAGTATTTCCTTTGATTATTTCTCAGAGTTTCCATCTCTCTGCTTACATTACCCATCTGTTCTGGCATCTTGTCCACTTTTTCCATTGGAGTCCTTAGCATATTAAACATAAGTTATTTCTAATAGCCCATCTGATAATTCCAGAATTTCTTCCATTTTGGAATCTAGTTCTATTATTTTCTCTGTCTCTTCAGACTGAGTGTTTCTTGCCTTTTAACATGCTGTGTAATTTTTTGTTGAAAGCTCAGTATATCATATTGGGCAGTAAGAAGTGAGGTAAGTAGACCTTGAGTGTGAGGTTTTATCTTCCTATGGCTGGCATTTGGATCCTGTTTAATGTTTGCTTTCTCCAGAGGTCCTGGGGGCCCTAAAGTCATCTACTCTCCTTTGTTAGTTTCATCTGTTTTCTTTGGACTTTTCTAAAAACTGCTCTTTGTGTCTTGCAGCTCTTTTAGCTATAATCCATTGTGATTAGCCTAGAGCCCTGTTTGTATGGTGGGAAGGTTTATGTAGGGGAAACACTCAATCATTTTCAGTGTCCAAGTGGGCCAGTGTCCCTGTGCTATGGCCTTCCTAAGTGTTTCTCAGACTTTAAATCATCCTTTAGGTGAAACAGGATGCTAGAGGGGCATGGAGGCATGCTTCCCACAGGTGGAACAAGACTGTGGTAAAATCTTTGTACTCCTGAGAATAGGCCTTTCTTATAGAGAAGGTTCTGTTCACATCTCACAGTGTGGTTTCTCCCTCCCCCTGTCACTGCCATCAAGGGATCTTTTTAGGCTCTTCACCATGAGGAACTGGTGGTGTGCTTAGAGGTAAAATACACAAAAATAGGGGAACAAAGACTGTGGCCCCATGTTCAAGCTAGTTTATACTCAGTCTCCAATAATTTGTCATAATTGACATTTTTTGGTTACCCATCTATGGCTCCAGGAGCTTCTGAGGTGAGCAAATCTCTGTGACTGTCTGGTTCCAACTCTACCTTCAGATTTCCGGGTTGCAGTTTGTCCTGAAACCTTAGCTTCCCAAGGGGCCTAAGAAAAGTCATTGATCTTTGATTCGGTATGTTTTTTTTTCCCTGGTTGTAAGGATGGGAGTGATGACTTTCGAGCTCTTTACATATCAGCGCTGAAATTGGACATCTCTGTTTGAATAATTAGAGAACTTTGTTACTCCATATGAATTCCTTACCAGGGGCTTGTTTGTGGGTGCCAGTGAATTAGTGCAGGAGAACTCATGTCCCACTGTCTAATGGATAGCAGTAATTAGTTTGAATATTTGGGGATAAGAGAGTTGTTCAACAATCAGCAATCTTACAATTCATTCAGTCTAAACGTCCTTGTGTTACTGCAGAGGAAAATAGGGCTGTCTGAGCTTCTCATTCAAAAAAACTAGTTAATAAGTGGGAAATATCAGAAAGGGAGACAGAACATGAAAGACTCCTAACTCTGGGAAACGAACTAGGGGTGGGGGAAGGGGAGGTGGGCAGGGGGTGGGGGTGACTGGGTGACGGGCACTGAGGGGGGCACTTGACGGGATGAGCACTGGGTGTTATTCTATATGTTGGCAAATTGAACACCAATATAAAATAAATTTATAAAAAAACAAAACAAAACAAAATAACTAGTTAGTCTTTAAATTAGGGGTCTGGCTCAGGCTTTCCCAGATTCCTTTTTACTAGTCTGTAAGGAAAAAACCTGTGTATTAATCGAACCTAGAAGATCTGTGGAGTATAATAAATATATGCATTTCTTTTTTGTTTCTGACTCCTGGTACAGAATATCTAAAACCTTTCTAATCCCCTGAGTGACAAGAGTATCTTTTGTATGCTGATAGAATGACTCTTGTCTGGGGGCCTTTAGATTGGCTTCAGGAGTGGGGGCTGGTCTCCAGAAAGGCCAGGTTGTTATTAGGGGATTGGAACTTTGACTCCCAACCCTCAACCTCCTGAAGCTGCAGAGGGGGTGGAGATTGAGTTCAATCACCAGTGACCAATGACTGAATCAATTGTTCCTTCATTTAAAACCCCTAAATAATGGGATTTGGAAAGCTCCTGGCTTGATGAACCTGTGGCAGTGCTGGGAAGGTCATATTCTGCAGAGAGTATAGAAGCTCCTCACTCTGTCCTCCTGCCAGCACCCTCCCCAACTTTGCCCTATATATTTCTTCAATTTAGCTGTTCTGAGTTTTCTCCTTTATCTCGAAGCAGTAAACATAACTAGTGTCTCCCTGGTTCTGTGAGGCATCTGGCAAATCCTTGAACCTGAGGAGGGGATTATGGGAACCTCTGATTCCCAGCTGGCCAGAAGTACAGTGGCCCCAGTACTGGTGACTAGCTTCTGAAGTGGGGGCAGTGGTATAGAACTGAGCCCTTAACCTGTAGGGCCTGTACCATGGTTAGTGTCAGAATGGACTTGAATTCTTAGACACCCTATTGGTCTCTGAGAATTGGAAAAAACCTCATACAACCTCACATTTCCATTCAGATGAAATGAAAGAACAGGTAGGTGGTTGTTATTTTCAAGTGTCTTCAGTGTCCACAGGAACAACATGATGCTTTCTGGCACCTCCTTGCAGAGCTCTCATTCAGTTTGAGAATGTAGCACAGGTGTAGAAATGAAATATTCTTACTTCCCATAGCATTAAAAAAAATTAAATAGGTGCTTCAGGTGGCATACAGTTAAATTTTAGGATTTAGTTTTACATGTGGTTTTTAGCAAGTTGGCTTCTCTTAGGTAACCACTTTCTAGAGGAAAGCACTATGTGACTGTAGATGTTCCTGGCGAAAGAGAGCATTCCATTAAGACTTTGGTTTCCACCTAATCTTTACAAGTTTGCCTCCATCCCATGGATGTCTTTTCTGGGCCCACTTTTTTGGACTTTGCTGCTGGGACACTTTCCATCTCTCTGAGTGAGTTGGTCTCTAAAGCAGTAAGACAAATTTTGTATGGGTCTGTCGCATCTCTCATTACTTTATGGTCAAACCCCATGTTTTCTAGGATAGAATTGAAGCATTTTTGGAATTACAAATTATTGAATTTTCCTCTGGTCTAGCTAATGCATTTGAGCATTTTTAACAAACCAGCAGTTATGATAATTTTAATGGGAGATTCGTGTTCTATTTTGCATAAGTGATGAATTTAAATTTGATGGAGTCTTTGAATATAAATCCCTGGAGTGTACAGATCTAGTGCCTTAATGCTTTGAGGTTTGTCCCTGCCTATTTTTATTAAAATATTTCCTTGGGATCCCTGGGTGGCGCAGCGGTTTGGCGCCTGCCTTTGGCCCGGGACACGATCCTGGAGACTCGGGATCGAATCCCACGTCAGGCTCCCGGTGCATGGAGCCTGCTTCTCCCTCTGCCTGTGTCTCTGCCTCTCTCTCTCTCTCTCTCTCTCTCTTTCTCTCTGTGTGTGTGTGACTATCATAAATAAATAAAAATTAAAAAAAAATAAAAGATTTCCTCATTTTAAATTATTGTATTTACCAGATTATTTTAAAAGGAGCAATATTTTGCCTGTGGCTTTGTAATTAACCTAATCTGATTACTGTGGTTTTTTTTATCGGACAATAGGCAAAAATATGTTAGTGAAGTTTTAAGAACAGCAGGCTGAGCATCTGTGGTGCCACATACTAAATATTATTTATGGCAATAGCTGTATCTTGTTTCTTTGGACTAGTTATATGTCATTGTATGTACCTGGGATTTCAGTTTAGCAATATTGAGTATACACTGGGCATCAATTTAATTCTATTCTAGAAAAAAAAAAAAACAGACAAAAAAGGCTATTTTGTATAATTATCAAACTGAAATAGTTTAATTCTGTCTTTTAAAGATTCTCTTGCAATATTACTTTAATTTTGTGTTTAATAAAATGCTTTTGGTTATTTGTCAATTATACTCACATATTGATTTGTTTTATATTTATGTAAGTATAAAAAATAACCAGCCCTTTGTTCAATCCTGCTACATGACTGACCTTTGTTATACCATTAATTTGCCTTGTGACTTAGGTTTATGTGTCCTTCATTTAAAAATGAATGAACCAAAAAGAAAAGAAGGAACTGAGTTTTCCCAAACATAGGAAGATTTTAAAATCTGGCTACATGACTTAGAGCTGAGATCTGAACCTACATCTTTTTCTTCCTTTTTTTTTTTTTATTTTTCATTGTGGATAATTTCAAATATATGCAAAGGTAAAGAAAATAATGTATCAAAAATTTTTAAAGATTTTATTTATTCATGAGAGACACCGAGAGAGAGGTAGAGACACAGGCAGAGGGAGAAGCAGGCTCCATGTAGAACTCGATCTCAGGACCCCAGGATCATGACCTGAGCCAAACCCAGGTACCCCTGTATTGGACTTGATGCACCCATCAGTCAGCTACAGCAACCCCTCAGCCATTCTTGTTTTACTGATAACTTCCACCATTGGTCCTCTGGATTATTAAAGCAAATCTGAGACATCATATTGTTTCATTTCAAAATACTGAAATATGTATCTGTAAAGGGAAAAGGTTCCTTTTACAAAATGATAAAGTTGCAAAGCCATTACCACACCTAATAAATAGTAGTAATTTGTTTTATGATAAAATATCCCATGTTCAGACTTCTCATACTGTATCTGTCTGTGTCTCTTAAGTCTCTTTCTCTTAAAAAAAGAAAAGTCTCTTTTTTATTTTTTTGCTGGACCAGATGAGGGGGCTGCTAGAGCCCATATAGCCCTTGTTATCTGTTAATATACGACTAGAGAGACACAGAGAAATTGCTTACCCACCAATCCAATATGCTGATTTATTTCATTTTGCTTTTGTTTTTAGGGATTTATTTTTTACATTTTGATTTAATTTTGTGTCATGATCATATAGAACATTTACTGTTACAAAGTCAAAGCTATATAAGGATTTTTGGAGAATTTTAGTTGTCATCCTGTCCCCTTTATGCAGTTTCTATTTCTTTCCTCTCCAATCCCCCACCACTTCACCTCCAGCCCCATGGCAACCAGTCTTAGGGACTTTTGCCTTATACTTTCATCTAAAAATTATAAGCATGTATGTGTACTCTACACATCCTGCATGTATATTTGCATACTAGAAACACCGTCTTAGCTCTTGGTTTGTAACTTAATGATATATCTTGGGGATAAGTCCATAGCATCGTACAGAGATAATTTCTCATGCTTTTTACAGCTGCATGATACTGCAGCTGCTAATGTGAGGGATGTCAACCCTTGTCTATGATACTAATTTATCATTTGTCTTTTTTATTTACTTCTGGTGGTTTTTTTTATATGTAAAGATTGTAATTTCTACATAGTTAAATTTCATATGCTTTTCCTTTACTGCTTTGGATTTTGAGTAATAGGGAGTATTTCTCAAGTTGTAGCTTATAGAGAAACTCCCTGTTTTTGTCTAATACTTAGATGGAAGCTCTCTCTCCTTTCCCCCCACCCGTCTTTACTTTTCTACTTAAATGTCTGATCAATTTAGAATTAATCCTGATCTGATTTGTGTGAAACATATATTTTCCCTTTTCCATATGATATCTGGTTATATCAATACTACTTATTAGAAAATCTATTTTACCCTTAGTGGTTTGAAAGGACACCTTTATTATACCCTAGATTCCCATAAACAGGACTATTTCTGAATATTTTAGTTCCATTCCATTGGTCTGTTAATTCATACACCAGTACTATGTTGTTTTGATAGTAGAGGCTTTATAACATATTTTAATATATGGTAGGTTAGCCTTCTTCACTGATTTATTTCTAAGGTTTCTTTTGAGATTCTTGCTTGGTTGTTCTTCCAAATGAACTACATAACCAATATGCCCGGCTTCTAGGAAACAATGGTGAGATGTTTTTATTGATATGATTTTAAATTTATAGATTAACCATGGGAAAACTGACATCTCTGCTGTTGACTCTTCTTATCCAAGAACCTGGTGCATTTTTTTTCATTTATTCAAACTACTTTTTTCTTTTATGAATGTTTTACAATTTTCTTTATGTAAGTTTTAGACATTTCTTATCAAGTTGACAGTGATGGTATTTCTTTATCTATTTTACTGTTGTAAATGTGGTCTTTTCCTGCATTATATTTTTTGACTCTTGTCTTTGGTATGAATGAACATTATTGATTTTTGTGTATTTATCTTAGTACCTGTTTTGTTTTTGTTTTTTACACAGTTTTCTTTTTCTGTGTGCTTGTTTTACATGAATTCTTTTGGTTTTCCACATATATAATCACATGTTCTGCAAGTAAAGATATTTTAACCTCTTCTTTCCCAAACTTTATGGCTCCAGTTTATTTTTCTTGTCTGATTAATCCCTTGAACTCAAGGTTAAAAAGTAGTGGGCGTGGCAGGTACCCTTTTCTTGTTGCAGACTTTAGCAGAAAAACTAGTATCTTCTGTATATTCATAGGCTAGCTTTTGAGGTGAGATTATGTTGTACATTGTATGTTTTCTATTATGTAGGATGTGACTTTATCATCTCCCTCAGTTCTAGGTTTTTTGAGTGTTTTTCATATGTACAGATGCTGAGTTGTTTACATATCTTTGTAGTATCCTAGAGATTATCATATGATTTTTCTCCTTGGCTCTATTAACACAAGGAATTGTATTTCCTACTGTGAAATCACTCTTGCATTTCTGGAATGAGCTGCATTTGGATTAATCTTTGTCTTCCTGAATCTACAGTCTTCCCTGATTTTCCCTGTAGCTGGACAAAGTCTTGGTCTGACTTGTATCTTCAATGCCTAAAACAATATATATATATATACTATATATAAAACAATATATATGTATATATATAAACAAATATATATATACTCACACGTGTATTATGTATGTATATATATATATGTATGCATATGTATATATGTTTATCTAAGGAATGTTTAGTGGATTTTCTTCCTTTTAAAGTAATGATTATGTTCCCTGGGTGGCTCAGTGGTTGAGTGTCTGCCTTTGGCTCAGGTTGTGATCCTGGGGTCCTGGGATCAAGTCCCACATCAGGCTCCCTGCATGGAGCCTGCCTCTCCCTCTGCCTATGTCTCTGCCCCTCTCTCTGTGTCTCTCAGGAATAAATAAATAAAATCTTTTTAAAAAATAAATAAAATAATTATATTTTTAAAATAATGCATATTTCTAAGAAACTAAGCAACATAGAAAAGTTTAACAGCAAAAGCAATAAATTAACAGAATTCTACCATCCAGAAATGATCTATTTTTTATATTAGGTGGCCATAAATTCAGAAATCTCTCCATGCATATAGCGATAGAAGATGCGAGCTACAAGGAAATAACACTCTGTGTGTTTCAAACAACTGTTTTTATTTGAAATTAATAGAAAACACACTGAAGCAAAATTAAAGTTAATTCTAAACTTCAGCCCTGTGCTCCTTCATGGTAAGACACCTTCGTTTCTAGAGTTAAGGGAAAAAACTCCCAGCCACCATTCAGGTCCCCTTTGTTGTAATTAATCCCGTATCACTTGCCTCCACGAAGTTACTGTGGCGATCTCACGCCTTCCCCCATACCAGTACCTTGATTTTCGCTCATGTCTACTCTGTCTGTTGCTGTTTTCACATTATTTATTGGATGTGCCATGGTGAGGGTTTAATTCTCACTTTGTAATTGGTTTCCTTAGTTCTGTCACCGGTGTCCTATAATCATACTCCAACCGTTTATCACCTCGAGTGCTTCTGGTGTTGGATTTATATTCTTATTAGGATCTTGAGTTCCACGAAGTACTTGCAGGGAGCTTCTATTTCTTGGTTTATGTTTTCTTCCTGGTTGTCTGGCTCTGTTTTCGCAATCCTTCTGCCTCTGTTTGTTGACTTGCCTGTCATAGCGGTAGATGTTAGTATGTGCACCTGCCAACACTCTGTCTCGCTTATGTGCCATGCCATTGCCTCCATCTCTGTGTTCTTTGGCTCCCATGTGTGTGACTCCTGTTCCATCACCTTCATCCCAGTCTATTGTCCCCTGTCAGAGACAGATGTTGCCTGCTAGCCTTTTTGTAAGCGTCCAGGAGATGATGGGGAGGGCCCATGCAGGCTGAGCGCTGCCCTTGCCTAGGCCCTGGAGTCCTGCTTTTCCTTCTGAAACCCCATGAAATGACTCCTTGGCTGAGGCCTGGGTGAGTCCCACTGCTGTGAGCATCGGCCCGGCCCCTCAGTCTTGGCCCTGTCTTCCTTTCTGGAGCCATGAGGTACATACACCATGTGAGCTGCTTTTCCAAAGGGATTTTAAAACCATATCTCTGGGGCACCTGGGTGGCTCAGTGGTTGAGCATCTGCCTTTGGCTCAGGTCATGATCCCAGAGTCCTGGGATCAAGTCTTATGTCAGGCTCCCCACAGGAAGCCTGCTTTTCCCTCTGCCTATGTCTCTGCCTCTCTCTGTGTGCCTTTCATGAATAAATAAATAAAATATTTTTTAAAAAGTAAAAAACAAAACAAAACCATATTTCCTAGAGCTACCTACCCCCAACTCAGTTCACATTGTTACCAGGCAGAGAAACAATTCTGAACTCAGGTTTAGCTGCTCCCCACTTGAAAGTCAATGCTGGAAAGACAAGTATTGGTGGGAAAGGAAAGGTTGCTATATTCAGGCAGCCAACAACATGGGGAGATGGTGGAATGATGTCACAAAGGCTGTCTTCCCTGTGTAGGGGAAGCTGGAGTCTGTTCCGAGGGAGGACACGAGGAAGGGAGAGGGAGCTTTGTGCCGAAGAAGCAATTGCCCAGGCGGAGAGTTGTATGTCCACATGACCTGACCAGACCCGCTGGCATCAGCAGGAGCTATTTCTGAATGTGGTCAGGTCTTATCTTATGGGGAGGTCTAGTCCTTTGCTCCGTAAAGCCAGCGGTCTCCAAGTCCCTGGGAAAGCTAGTTAATTCTGTGACAGACCAGGGAACTTCAGTCAGCAAGCAAGGAGTGCCTAAGCATGAAGCATGTTCACACCTCAGATGGCTTCATGTGCTCTTGGTGTCACTTCAGACTTGCAGGTGTTGCTGAGAATGCTCAGGACTCGATTTACCTTCTGTGCTCATGCAGACTTTTGTTTATTTGTTTTGTTTTGTTTTGTTTTTTTTCATGCAGACTTTGAAGGCCATGAGGGGGCAGGGATCAAATCCTTCTGGCATCTCCTATTTCTTCCCATGTTTCAATCTTCAAGGTCCCTTTCCTACTCAAATATAATGTAGTACCTTCTTCCCCCCCCCCCCTTTTTAAGGATTTTATTTATTTATTCATGAGAACACACACACACACACACACACACACACACACACACACAGAGGGGCAGAGACACAGGCAGAGGGAGAAGCAGGCTCCATGCAGGGAGCCTGATGCGGGACCCCATCCCGGGTCTCCAGGACCATGCCCTGGGCCAAAGGCAGCGCTAAACCGCTGAGCCACCCGGGTAGCCTCTTCCCTTTTTTTGATTGTGCTGGTGAATTTCTTAAAACATTTGTCCAGTGCCTTTCACGAGGAACCGAAAGAGGGGCCTGTGGTCTTGCCTCACATGGGTATTTAGGTGAGTTCCGGGGCTCTGCATTTCTTCCTTGCACTCTGCCACCCACCAAAGCCAGTAGACATTTATGGAGGGCCGCTGAGGGCAACATGTATCATGTTTTAATCTTTGTAGTTGTCCTTTGTGATAGGCATTAGTATGAACATGTCTATAGACAAGGACACTGAGGCACAGAGAAGCCAAGCAACATTTACTTAATTTGTACCAGGAGAGTCCTAGTCCAGAGCCTGAAGTTTTTTTGCACGATGCTGCCTCTGTGTGAAAATACAGGAGGGAATCTCAGGGCATGGAAACCAGTTACTGTGACGGTGTAGGCAATTCCACAGCATGTGAGCAGGCAACCATGTTATATGAACTGAGAATATTTTTTTCAAGAAATTACTCTGGGCACTGTCACTGTTAACCACTCTCAATGACTTCTGAGGGTATTTCTTCTACTGTCATTCAATCGCTGTAGAAATAGCTTCCTATTAGGTGCCAGGAACTGCTCTGGGTGCTTATGAATGTTGGTCTCTCACCCTTCCCACTGACCTTCAAGGGGCTCTGATCTTTGAAGAAAGAGGCGGTCAGAGAGAAATGAGGTGATTGCACAGGGTCACCCAGCTAGTAAGGGGCAGTAGCTGGATTCACATTCAGATCCACATGGCCCCTGAGGCCATGCTCTTTGAATTATGCTCTGCTGCCTGGGGTTAAGTGATTGAGCTTTTGATAGTGAGTTTTGAAGAGCTCTCTGCTTTGCCTGTGACCAGTCTTTTTATTTTTTATTTTTTTTATTTTTTTTATTTTTTGCCTGTGACCAGTCTTTACCATCTTTAATGCATGTGCCAAGACAAGTCCCCACACTTAAAAAAAAAAAAAAAAAAAGATTTATTTATTTATTTATTTATTTATTTATTTATTTATTTATTTATGAGAGTGTGCACAAGTGGGAAGGGGAGAGGGTGTGAGAGAGAGGGAATCTCAAGCAGATCTGTGCTGAGCATGGAACCCAATAGAAATGGGCCTCCATCTCACAACCCTTAGATCACTATCTCAGCTGACACCAGGAGTCAGACACTTAACCAGCTGTGCTACCCAGGCACCTCAGCAAGTCCTCACACTTTTAAACAAGCATCAGAAGGGTCTATATTCCTGTTAGGGGAAATTGTTGGGGTCACAGTATATGAAAGAAGTGATCTAAAAAAAAAAAAAAAAAAAGAAGTGATCTATAGCCAGGAAATCTTGGGGGAAGAAATTTACTTAATTTACAACTGTTTGTTTCCCAGAAAAAATAATAGAAGTATGTGAAAACATTACTACTTATTAGTTAGTATTTAACTCCGCATTTTTACATAAAATGTAAAAAAAATAAAAGTCAAATCTTCTTAATAGGTATCTTAGTTCAGGCTGCCATAACAAAATACCATAGACTTGGTGGCTTAACAACAGAAATTTATTTTTTCTAAGTCCTGGTTAGGCTCTGCTTCCTGACTTGTAGATGGCTTCTTGCTGTGTCCCTACATGGCCATTCTTTGGTGTATGCAAATGGAGAAAGAGTGATCTCCCTCTCTCTTTCCTATAATGGCCACCAGCCCTATCAGACCCTGCCCTTATGACTTATCTAACCTTAATGATCTCCTAAAAGCCTATCTCCAGAGTCAGTCACATTGTGGGGTTAGAACTTCAACATATGAATTTTGGGAGAACACAATTCAATATTTAGCAATAGGGAAGTTGTTTTTGTTTTTTAAAATCTCATTTCTCCTTTTTATGTATTTTTGCTGTATTTATATTTCATTCAATTTTGCAGCTGAATTCTAAACACCAGTCAGAAGGATCTGTTTCTAGCTGATCTACAAACCACTCAGCACATTATTAATTTTTTACTGTAAGTGGTAATTATTATAGAAGGTAATGAGAGTGATCAGTATGCTTAGATTATTTAAAAATTCTAGTAGACTTTGAGTATTTTATATGGTAGCTGAAGAATAATGTTAAGTCAACTTTTAAAAGGCATGTCAATGAAAAAGAGGCTATAAAGAAACCAAAGTAGGTATTTGGAGTTTTGGGGATTACAATCCTGGAGACACAAAGTCCACTGAAATCAAAAGTGCCCTCCAAATTGCTAGCAGAAGTTCAGGTTTATAAAGGCAAACTCCCCCAAGTTACATAACTTGTTTTGAAAGGATTAAGATTGGTGCTGGCAGGGTTTAAACTAACAGGTGTTACATTATCTTTAGTTCAGTCCAAAGTAGAAGGATGTGTTCCAAGAAGTGGTGGAGTTGTAGCTGATTAAAGTAAAAAGTTCATGGTGTTCCGGAAATTGAAACAGAAGAGGTGCATAGGCTCTATTTCCTCAACTTCTTTTCTACTCTATTTTGAGTGACTCTCTTAACAGTGTTATTTCATTTTGAATCTCCCTTCACAGGTGGCTCTTCAGATGTTCATTCTACGGGATCAGGTAATCATCCTGTATTTTTTATATAAGAGAAAGGAGAGGGTGCTCTGTATGGCTTTTGTAGAGAGATACATTCAGAATTTAATGTTCTCATTTAGTTACAGAAAACTAGAGAGAACTGCTGCTTTAAACAGTTGGGTTCTTGGCAGATGAACTTAAAAAAGAATATTGCCAATTTTTCCCTGTGGGTCGTAGGTGCCTTGATATAACTTGCTCTTGGGGAAAAAAATATGAGACAAGTATAAAAAAACTGGCTCCGTGTGATTAGAAAGGAAAGTCTATCTTTTTAGAAATGTGCTGAATTCTGAAAGTTAATTAAAACTAAGACATTGTCACATGGTATTCTAAACTTCTTATATTTAGCTTTTCCCTTAAAAAAAAAAAAAGATACTTCTTCTCTGTAAATGTAACTGTCCTGGTGTCTTAAATCTTCTAGCCAGAGGGTATCACCATCTCCTTTAATATTCAAGTGAACCTGTTTACATCCCAGTGCCCTGTATTTGGGAAACCCAGCATGTTTGTCCCTCTTCTCTTTCCCTAAAGATGGCTGTGCTTGGTCTTGGAGATTTTCCTGGTCACACAGACTCTGGTTTTCCAGCCTGCTGAATGCTAAGATCCTGAATACTGGGTCTCTCATGACTGGCCTGTACCCACTCCACCTGCCCCAGGCTGGGCACTGCTCCCCAGTCTCAAAGGAACTGACACATGTTATGACAGCAACCTACGGGGTACCTGCCACACTGGCAGTTCTGGAACTGTTCCTGGATTCCTTTGATCATCACAATGCAAATTCAATAGTCATTGTTGGCTCATCTTACTTTCCATGTGGCTTATAGATCAGTAGAGTCTCACAGATCTCCCCTACTTCACTGGCTACCCCCTCTCAGCCTCTCTGCTGACTTTTTCTCCTGAGGGGTGAAAAAGGGAGAGTCCTGAGTCTTACTCTCTGTCCATGTTCTCTCACTGCTGTGACTTCAGCTAGACTCATGGCCTTAAACACTACCTCTAGTCCAACCTCTTTCTTGGGCTCCTGCAGACTCATGTATCCAGCTGCCCAGTCACCATCTTTATATGAATGTCTGATAGGCATCCCAAATCGAATATGTCCAAAGCAGAGTCTTCATTTTCCACTCACGTCTGTTTCTTTCAGCTCTTTTCCACATTAGTAACTGATACTGCCATTTACCCTCTTGACCAGACCAAGCATTTAACTCTTTGACTGTTCTTTCTCTCTCTACAATTCCATCAGCAAGACATTTTAGCTCTTACTTCATGGTATACCCAGAATCCCATTCCTTCTCATCACCTCCACCATGACTTCCCTAGTCAAAGCCACTATAACCCTTTGTTAGGCCAACACAGCCATAATACTATCTACCTAATTCCATTCTGGCTTCTAAGTCTGTAAAGCCACACAGGTGCCTTGGTGAACATATAAAACCCTAAGTCACATCACATCACTCCTCAGTTCACAGTTCTTTCGCAGCTACTAGTCTCACTCAGAATATTAATCTCAACTCCTCATCATGCTCTACAAGACCATGTATGATTTGTCCCTTGCCCACCTCCTGGACCCTCCTCCACAAGCCACACTCACCTTCCTGCTCTTCCTTGTACACCCACATGCCTTCCTTCCTTAGGATCTGTGTGTTTGCTGTTTTCCCCCTGCCATGCTCTTCCACATGATCTTACCATGGCTTTCTCCTTCTCCTCTCTTAGGCTATTGCTCAAGTGACAGCTCTACACAAAGGCCATCACTGACCATGCTACCTAAAATACTCCCCGTGCCCAGATTATTTAATGCAACAAAATCTGGTCCTCATTCTCCTTTGCTTCCTTCTTCCAAAATGAGTAGAGTTGATGAGTAGAATTGAAGATGAGAATTTGGGAGAGAGGGACTCCTGAGGTTTTCTATTGTGAACACTAGATAAAACCACTGATTTTCTTGAACAACAAGCCAGTTCCTTGAGATGGTTTATGCCTCTTCCATAATACCTGAGGACAGCTAAAATCATAAAGCTTAGTTTTAAAAGCTAAAATACTAGAAATTTAGATACTTTTTTCCTTCTGGCTATATAACAAGTAGAAAAAATATTGTTATATTGGTATTCTTACTGTGCTATCCAAATAATATATAGCTCTGGATTGCTTATTAGATATTGTGGGTCCTGAGTAAGTTTCTCAGGGTTATCAGGTATTTTCATATTTATGGCAGAGAATTTAAAATATTTTTAAAATTTACCTACAGTAAGTTCCACCTTTTTCTGACATACAGTTCCATGAGTTTCAACATATATACAGGTTAATATAACCACCACCACCACAATAATATTCTCTTATGATGCCCCTTTATAGTTCATTTTTGACTCTACTATTAATCCTCAGAAACAAATGATCTGTTCTCCATCCATATAGCTTTTCTGCTTCCAGAATATGATCTAAGTGGAGTCATGCAATATGTGCTCTCATGAGACTGGCTTCATTTACATTTAAGACTCATCCATGCTGTTGTACATATAAATAATTTTGTTCCTTTTTATTGTTGCACACTGTTTATTCATATGGATGTAACACAGTTGCTTTATCCTGTGGCCCAATGAAACGCTGCATTATTTCTACTTTTTGGTGATAGTGAATGAAGCTTCCATAAATATTTGTTTATAGTTTTTGTATGGACATACATTTTGGTTATCTTCCAATGAAATACATGGAGTAGGATTCCTGGGTCATATGCAGAGGTAAGCCCAAATTTGTAAGCCATGGCTAAACTGTTTTCTCTGGGTGGTTGTACCATTTTGCATTCCCTCTAGCATATGGGACAGTCCAGGTACTCTGCATCCTTACTAACACTTGCCTAGTCCATTTACTTTGTTCTGCCATTTTAATAACTGTGCATGTAGTAATATATTATTGCAGTTTTCATTTGCATTTTCCCTAATAGCCAGTGATGTCCAGCATCTTATCATGTGCTTATTTGTCATCTGTATATCTTTTCACATGGAAATGACTGTCTGAACTTCTTAAAATTTTTATATGAAGGTGTTTGGAGGTTCATTACATATTCTGGATGTAAATCTTTTGTCAGTTACGTTATTTGAAAGTGTTTCCTTCAAATCTATGGCTTCTCTTTTCATTTTAACAGTGCCTTCCCCAGAGTAAAAGTTTATTGGTTATTTCTCTTCCAGTTGATCAGTATTTTTTCCTTCAGGGATCATGCTTTTGGTATTGTATCTAAGGATCTTTACCTAACCCAATGTTCTGAAGATTTCCTCCTTTTTTTTTTTAGTTTTATGTATTACATTTAAGTGTATGATCCATTTTGAGTTAGTTCTTGTGTATGATGGGAAATGTACCTTGAAGTTTATATCTTTTGACATTCAGGTATCCAATTTTCCCAGCACCATCTTTGGAAAAGACTACCCATCTCCATTGAATTGCCACTGTACCTTTGTCAGAGTACAAGCTGGCCACATTTGTGTAAAAGGATGTTTGAGCTCTCTGTTCTGTTCAATTGATCTGTGTGTCTACCCTTTGGCAGTCCCACACTGTATCGATCACTGTAGCTTTATGGTGAGACTTTAGATCATGTTGTGTGAGCTCTATAAGGTTGTTCTTTTTCAAAAGTGTTTCAGCTATTTGAGCTTACTCTTGTTTCTGGGGGCACCTTTTTTCAGTGATCTGACTATAAAATGTAGGCCTTTGCCTTCCCACATCTTCATGTACTTCCCGTTTCTGCGCTTGCCTCAGAGCAAAGGGATTAGAAGGAAGAATCTGCAAGGGTGCCAGCATTGCGACCTTCCCCACTGCCCACTACCCCAGCATCTGCTTCCTCACTGCAGCTTCCACACTAAGGCTGTCCTCAGGAGGGGTCAGGAGAATCAAAATAACTTTGTCTAACAGTCACCCCTCATTGCCCCTTTCCAAGGGACTCTGATAAGGTAGAGTGAGTGTTTTCTTGGAACTTTTGTGTCTCTACATAGTAGAATCTAAGCCAGGGACAGTGGGGGCTAGAAATTAAAACTCAGTGCAAACCAAAAAACAGGGCTAGAAATTAAAACTAAATGCAAACCCATCACCATATGGTTCTTTGAATTTCTGTTTCTTACCCAGTTGACCTGCTCTTATTAAGTTCTCAGAGTCCTAAGATAGTTGCTTTGTATATTCTGCACAGGGTTTTGAGTTGTAATCAGTTGGAGAGTGAAGGTGGAATGTGTTGTCCCATCTTAACTAGAACCAAAAGCTCTGATAGAGAATTTTAATAAAAAATGTGTCTTTGCATTTATAAGTCATTCATCTATTCATTCAACTACTTTTTACCTTCTAACTACTAGCACTGTTCTGAGCATGTGAGTTACATCAGTGAATAAATCATATAGAAAGCTGATATCCTAATGAAAGTGTCAAGTAATAAAATTCAAAGGGTAATGCTGTATGTTAGAAGATATGTGCCAGGGAAAAAGGAATAGGTAGACTGTAGTGCAGAGGACTGAGAGAGTGATAAAGGAAGAGGTTACTATTTTATTTTATTTATTTTTATTTATTTTTTGAGACAGAGGGGTAGGGATAGGGGCAGAGGGAGAGAAAGAATCTTAAGCAAGAGCCGTGCCCAGCACAGAGCCCAATGTGGGGCTCAGTCTCAGGACCCTGAGATCATGACTTGAGCTGAAATCAAGAGTTTAACCAACGGGGTCACTCAGGTGCCAAGAGGTTGCTATTTTAATATGGCAACAGCAGGACTCATTGAGCAGATGATACTTGGGCCAAGTGAGGGAATGAGGAAGTGAAGGAGTTAGCCATATCTGGGGCAGAAGGAATAGTTAGTGCAAAGGCCCTGAGTGGGAGTGACAGGTTCTAACAACAGCCAGGGGGCCACTGTGACTAGAGGGAAGTGAGCAAGGGAGGGAGGAGTAGAAGATGAGGTCAGAGGAAAAGAGCAGAAAATAAGGTATAGGTCCTTTAAGTAAGTTGAAGACTCTGTGTGAAATGGGGAGCCACTAGAATGTGTTAAGCAGATAGTGACATGGTCTGATTTAACTTTTTAAAGGATCATTCTGGCTGCTGAGGAGGGATGAGCTGCAGGGGAGGCATGGAAGAAAGAAGAGCAGTGAAGAGGCTATAACAGTGTGATGGCTAATTGTCAACTTGGTTGGGGCAAAGGTACCCAGATATTTGATCAAACATTTTTCTGGATGTTTCTGTGAAAGTGTTTTTTAGGAGAGACTGACATTTAAATTGGTAGATTTTGAGTAAAGCAAATTTCCCTCCATAATGTGGTGGACCTCATCCAATGAGTTGAAGGCCTTAATAGAACAAAGACCGATCTCCCCTGAACAGGAAAAAATTCTGGGAGCAGACTGCCTTTGGACTTGATCTGCAACTCTTTCTCCAGTCTCCAGCTTGCTGCTCTATCCCCAACAGATTTTGCATTTGCCAAGCCTCCACAATTGTTTGAGCCAGTTCTGTAAAACAATCTCCCCTGTTCTTCACTCTGTGTTTGTGTGTGTGTGTGTGTGTGTGTGTATACATATGCACCCCCCCCCCCGAATATATATACAAACACACACATCCTGTTGGTTCAGTTTCTCTGGGGAACTCTGTGTAACCCAGATAAGAAATGACGGGCACTGAGGGGGGGCACTTGACGGGATGAGCACTGGGTGTTATATGTTGGCAAATTGAACTCCAGTAAAAAAGTATACAAAAAAAAGAAAAAAAACCCAGAAATGATGGTGGATTGAATCAGGTGGGGATAGCAGTAGGGCTAATGATAAATAATTAGATTTAAGGTGATTTGCATAACCTCCTGAAAGTTTGCATATGGGATTAAGAAAAAAAGAAAGATTAAAGGTGACTCAGAGGTTCTGTACAATTTCAACAGAATGACAAATGTGAGAATGCTATAGAAAGCAGAGTGATACTTAATTTAAAGAACAAACTCCTTATAACATATATTGGGAAAAGAGATCTTCTTTAAAAATATTTACAAAACTGTAAAATACTTAGTCCTAAAATTAACAAGAAATATTATGAACCTATAGGCAAATAAAAACACTGAAACTCTACAGAAAATCATAAAACATGATTTTTAAAAACTGAAATAATTGACAGACTCAATAATAGATCTCAATTTCTAGATAATTTTAATTTTCTAGATCTAGAATAACATATAAATGTGATTAATACCAATTAAAATAACTAGATTGGGGCATGTATTAGTTTCCTAGGGCTGCTGAAGTACCACAAACTGGGTGGCTTAAACCAAAAAACACCTATTAGTAGAAAATTGATCAGATCAAATTTTTCAGTTAGTATGCTTTGGAACACTGATGACCCATAAATGGGTTACAGGTGTCTTCAGGTGGTGAGGTGGCATTCCCATATCTTAGGTTACTTGAAAGTGTCCTCCAAAGAAGCTGGTTCTAAAAGTGCATGCTATGTGGTCTCTGCAGGGAACAATATCTAGCATTCCATCTACCATCACAATACTCTGAACCAGTGCTGTTCATTGAAGGCCCTAGACCCATGGAAGTAATGGAAGAGTTTATGTTCTAGCTGTCCCAAGGTTGTAGGTGCATGGGTTGCAGGAAGGCTGAGCTCCTGGATGGGGGTAGTAGCTATAGTTGGTAGTATCAAAATTATGTCTTCATCTATACCAGATACTTCTGGCTATTTGAGCTTATGTGTCCTTTCAGGGCTATCTATGCTAACCATAGGGGAAATATGCCCACGGGGCAAGCACATTCTGCAAATTACAGTACCATGATCATGTGGAAATATGAATAATTCTGAAAAGATTTGAAATCCATTTGCATTATTAAGAGACATTTCTGTATTACATTTATCAAGAAAAAAAGCAGTATTCAATTTTTTAAGTATAATTTCATTTTGTATGGAAAATATTGTTTTTAAATTTTTTTATCATCTACCTGTATATTTCTCACAAATAAGACTATCAAAAATTTAAAGAGCTCATTATTTGAAAAATCTACTCAGAGAATTCTGCTTCCCATCATGACAGCATAACCGGTACTGAATTAGCCCTCCCACTACAAATAATTACAATGGATAAAAAAAAAAAAAAAAAAAAAATGAGGCAACTGTTTTCTGATATTAGATAATAAGTACTACGAAATTACAATTCTTCAGAAAGGAGAAATTTATAAATGAGTTCTACAGTCATCCTAGTTTTCTGCTCCAGATACCACTTTCCATACTACAATGTAAAGAGATGGAGCCTAAGCAGAACACAGTTGTCTCACTGAGTTTGGGGGACGTAGAGTAGAGCTACTAACCTGAGTTTGGAGGGCAGCATATTGGAGAGAAGGGAGCTGTACAGAGAAGGAGCTCCAGAAGTCTTCATAAGAGTTCCCCAGTTACTTAGCCAAATAATTAAGCTGTGCATATGCAAGATGAGATTCTGCAAGGCCTGCCAGGGAAGAACTGTTGGAGGGCTATGAGCTAAACAGATTCTAGAAGTTGCATGATAAAACAAGGAGTTTCAACCATGGACAAACATCGTTGAACAGCATCGGCACTGAGCTCACAGCCTAGAAAGGCCATGACTTCAGAGTAGATCTACCAAAGCTCTAGAGAAAGGGCTACTCTAGACCATGGGTTGGCAATCTGTGGTTCATGAGCGAAATATGGTCTTTTGCCCTTTTATACAGCCCATGAGCTAAGAATGATTTTCACATTTGTAAAGTATTATAGTGTTTAAAATAACATTGAAGAAATATATACAAAAGAGAACATACATGTGTAAAATATTTACTATAGAAGAAAAGTTTGCCAATCTCTGCTCTAGATCCGTCATAATCTTAAAAACAAGCTCAGAAGGATTGAGCTGATCCATCAATAAATCAACTACCGACTAGAACAAAATTCAGCACTCTCTGAAAAAGGAAACTAAAATCCAGATTCTTGACAGTGTCACATCCACAATTTCTAGCATACAATCAAAAATTACTAGATTAATTCATTAGAGAATAAGTTTCAGACAATCAAAATGACCCAAGACATTGACAAAAGACAACCAGAAAGTTTTTACTGGTCCAAATAAGGACAATATGTATATCAAAAAGAATAAAATTGCAGAGGAGTGAAACACATTAAATATGTTTTGGTCTATAAGTTCATAATGATCTTTACCAAAAAAATGACTTGCTACTCCCAAAAAAATAGCATTTTTTTGAAGACTAAATAAAGGGAAGGATTTAATCATAGTAGAGAAGTGGTTCCATCTCCATATGAAAGAATTCAGACTTATAAATGAGGAAGAAATAATATAATTAGAATATCATCACTTTGCAACATCCACTGTAGTAATGCATCCAGGCATTGGCACCTAGACTTGGCATGCCATGTTGTGAATGAACACACTATGACCTATCATCTTACCAAAAAGAAAGAACCTGAGTCCAATCAAACCCCTAAAGCCTATTGCTTAATTTTTGTTGTTGTCACTTATTTACAAGACATACATGTGAGAAGTGAAGATTTTGAACTGCACCAGAAGTAGAGATAATCAGTAAATGCATACAGGTACTACAGGGGAAATGCCTACGATCCTTCAACACATAACATGAAGAGGGAAGACTGAAATTAAAAGAGACAAGAAGACATAATAGGTATTTTTTGGCAATTAAAATGCTTTATTTATATGAGTGGTAGGAGTAAATAAACAAATTGAAAATGTGATTATCACTTAAACTACATCCTGTCTTTTATAACTATTGCTCTCTTGGTGAGAGAGTCCTCCAGATGAATCCTGCTGCTATGTCATGAGGACACCCAAACAGCCCATGGAGAGGCCTACTTGATGAAGAACTGAGGCCAAAAGAGTTCTAAGTAGAATGGAAAATTCTATAAACAATTTTACCAAAATCTCAAAATGCAAAATTTCTGAAAAGTGGGACAAATATGGGGCATCTGGTGGCTCAGTCAGTTAAGCATCTGCCTTTGGCTCAGGTCATGATCCCAGGGTCCTGGGTTCAAGTGCCATGTTCAGGCTCCCTGCTCAGTGGGAAGGGTGCTTCTCCCTCTGCCCTTCCACCCTGCTTGTGATCTCTCTCTCAAATAAATAAATAAAATCTTTTTAAAAAAAAGTTGTACAAATAGGCTTTACTTTTCAGCTGTTCAACCTGTTTCTGTTAGCAAATTTTCTTCTCGGCAAGACTCTAAGGGCTGTGGATCCATTCTTTTAGTTCTGTTCATCAGTAAAAACCAAGTATATCAATTAGACTATTTAGAATCACTGTTTTTATATTGTAGTTTATTTTAAAAGTTTCCTAAGCTATAAATAGCTATTTCCTAAAGAGTTCATTTGAAATCCTGAGGTGCCCATCCACAATGGGCCCCAAATGAGTATACATTTTAGGAGGATTGGGAGGAGGGAGGGAGGATCTGTATATCACATATAAATCTGCAGTATGGAAGTGAATATTTCTTAGAGAAGGTAATATGTAGTCATCAAAGGTGTTTCCTTCTTACAAAAGATCCAGAGTGGTTTATACAGTTCTCATTGGTATCTGATTGGGAAGAGAAAAGGAGAGAGAGAGAGAGAGAGAGAGAGAGAGAGAGAGAGAGGGAAATTGGAGGGGAAGAAGAATAAGGACAGGAGGCTAGAGAGGTGAGGTTGAACAGAGTGTGTCAAAGAGGTTGGAAAAGCGATACAGAGAAGGACATTTGCTATAATGTCATTGATGGCGAGCAAATCACTGCCCAGTTGCCATCTCCTGGAAATCTTTTGTGACCCCTCCCCCAATGCATTGTCCTATCCTCTTTACTATTGATGCATAAATGAATTAACCCAAAACTAAAGACATAACAGTCTTTAAAATGAACAGACTAAACTGTAGTGTCTTAGTATTCACATTCAGTGTTGAAACAATAAAAGAATGCAGCAGCAGAGTATACACGGTTCCTGAACATGTAGAATATTTATAAAAATCAGCCATACACAGGGCAATAAAGCAAGCTTTACCATGTATCAAAGGTTAGAAACACCAAGAACATGGTCTCTGAGAATAGTATAATTGAACTAGAACTATATATCAAAAAGATAAGTAGAAAAGATGTGTATGTTTGGAAATTAAGTACTATACTTCTGAATAGCCTATGGATCAAAGAAGAAATCATAATCAGTGTTCAGAAATATTTTGAACTGAATAGCCAAGCAGAACTAAGGAGATAGAGGTAATGCTCTGTTTAGAGGGAATATATAGCTTTGGAAGCATATATTAGAGAAGAAGCAGAGCTACAAATAATGACCTAAGTATTCCTCTCAAGAATTTAGAAAAACAACTGCAAATTAAATGGAAATTTAGTAAGGAAGAAATAGTAATTATAAGCATAGAAGGGAACAAAATAAAATTTCAACATACAATAAAAAGTATAGGGACAGCCTGGGTGGCTCAGCGGTTTAGCGCCTCCTTCAGCCCAGGGCCTGATTTTGGAGACCCAGGATCGAGTCCCACGTCAGGCTCCCTGCACGGAGCCTGCTTCTCCCTCTGCCTGTGTGTGTGTCTCTGCCTCTCTCTGTGTGTGTCTCTCATGAATAAATAAATAAAACCCTTAAAAATAAAAGGGGATATCACTTATGATCCTACAGACATTATAAAGACAATGAGAGGATACTGTCAACAAATTTATCACAATACATTTGAAAATTTAGAAAAAATGAGGAATGCTTAGAAAAATACAACCTAAAAAAAGAAAAATACAACCTACCAACACTGACACGAGAAGAAATACAAAATTTGAATTAACTGTTAAAAAACTGAATCCATAATTAAATACCTTCCCTGGAAGAAAACTTAAGGCCCAGATGACTTTACTGGTGAATTCTGCTGAACACACAAGGATGAAATTGGGTCAGTTGTACACAAACTCTTCCAGAGAATAGAAAAGAAGATTATTTCCCATTTATGAAGGTAGCATGACCTTAGTACCAAACCTAACAAAGGCTTTACGATAAAGGAAAATTACAGGACCATTTCCCTCTTGAATATAGATGTCAAAATCCTTTAAAAATTTTAATAAACACGTCTCTACAATCAAGGGGAAAAAATCAAAGGAGAAGAAATAACCATGGAAACAAATTCTTAGAGATACATAAAAAGGATGGCACATTGTGATCATGAAATGTTGGATGCAGGACTGCAAACTTGATTTACACCCAGGACAGATTGAAGAAATTTTTTTTTATTCCTTAAAAGATGAAGGAAATTATGTGATGAGCTTCAGCAAATATTCATGATAAAAGTTAGCATATTTGGTAGAGGTGTCTTGGCTACTACTTACTGGTACACATAAACTCTTCCAGCCTTAACAGGAAAACCACTTGCCTCTGCTCATGGGTTCTGTGGGTCAAGAATCCTCAGGGCACAGAGTAGGGTTAGCTTGTCTCTGCTTTGTGATGTCTAGGCCTCTGCTGGGAAGAATCAATAGCTAGAGGGCTGTGCTACCTCTTCAGCATCACCTCCTACCACTCATCTCCAGTACCATTGGGCTGCAGCCACTGGCTTCTTGGCTGTTCCTTCAACACACCAGGCAGGCTCCTGCCTCACAGGCTTTACACTTCTGCCAGAGCCCTCTTCACTCAGATATCCACCAGGTTACGACAATCACCATTTGTCAGTTGCCTTCTCTTTGAGGCTTTCCCTGGACTCCTGTAAAGTGAGAATCCCCTTCCAGTACCTTCTAACACTAGTTACCTTTGTAGCTTTGCTTATCACCTTCTGATAATAATTAATTTACTTAACTATACTTTTATTCTTTTTCATCCTTTCTCACCAGAATGTAAGCTTCATGAGGGTAGATATATTTTGTCTGTTTTGTTTACTGCTCTGTTCTCTGAGTCTAGACTACAATCTGGCCTATAAGGCATTCAAAAAATATCTGTTGACCACATGCAAGGATGGATGGATGGATTGTTGGATGGATGGGTGGATGGATGGACGGATGGATGGATGGATGAAGATGAGGCATGGAATCACCAGGTAAAAAGGGCGTAAGTGAGATATTATGCTGTGACTATTGGGAAGAATGAGTTAAAACTCCATGTTTTGTTGTAAAACTTACCCAGACTTACTATGAGAAAGAAGCAAGGTACAGGACACAGTTTAGTATGCCCTGTTTCTATCCATCTAAAAAATAATTTCTGGATAGATGAATATGTATAGAACAATCATCAGTGTTTTCTGGAAGGAGTCAAAAGATGCTGTTCATAATGGAAGCATCAGAGAGAGGGCCTAGAACTTAGATGACAATGAAGATCTTAACCTTCTCATTTAGTATTTTTTTTGCACAGTTTGAATGTTCTAATCATGTTATTCATATTTTTGCTTCAAAACATTAGAAGGGGTTTTGTGAAGTTTTTCTTTGCAGTGCTCATTGCTAAAATAATAAATAATTGCTATAATTTTTTTTAAGAAAGGGAATTTCATTTAACAAAATTCATGAAAAGCATTGCTTATCTTTAGGGACTTCCTTGAAGTATGGAGAGGTGTTGGTGCATCAAATAAAGATTAGATGGCATTCAGGATTTCCTGTTTGCTAAGGCAGAAGAAAACTTTTACTTATGTCCTTAAGGTATTCATCAACAAAAACTTCAGCTCCTCAGAGTCCTTTGTTCCCTACGCTGTCTGCTTTCCTGTAATGTTACTGAAATCCACAGTAGATTGACAGGCTTTTAGCAAATGGGCAAAGTTTTAAAATTTTTATACTGAGTTTTCTGTCTGAGTCTGTGACTCTGTGTGTTGCCTTTGACTCAGTGATGCCATGGTTATCAATTAAACTGTAGCTCCCTGGAGCTCTCCAGGAGGGCAGGACTTTGGAAGCCCTGGGATCTTTATCCAGCTTTGTATCGTTAATCTATAAACCAATGTCCATTTTCTCTGTGCTTTTTCACTTTCGATGCTTGTTCACTTTGTACATGATCCCACTCTTCATCCTTACACTACAAATATCTGATATAATATAGCATTTGCTGGAGGCTTCTTTTCCAGTAAAATCCCAAGAGGAGAATGAAAAAACAAAAATCTTTTTTTTTTGGAAAATTGAGAAAAGGCTTTTAAGAACATATTTGATTAGCAAGACACGCACAAATATTTCCTTTATCATGATGAGCTTTTCATCTCTCTTTTCATCTAGAATGTGAAATATAAAGTCCTCATTTACCAACTATTTTAAGTATGGTGATGCTGGCTCAGAGAAGTGCAGAGGTTAGTGTTTTAATGGGCCTGTGCAGCTCACTTGCACTCAAGGCAAATAGGAATTAATTCTACTGGAACTTGATAAAGTTTAAGTCTATCAGCCAGACTACTTTATATTAGATTTTCAAATGAATGAAAAATTAATGAAGAGCTCTTACAATAGCTTCAGAATGGGCATATTTATAACCTTATCCTGCTTGCCAAAAATAATTACTCCCATTTTTTTCCTGCCAACCATATTAATGTCTTTCACAGAAAATGGGAAGAGGGAGTTGGTTCAAATTGGGTGTTTCCTATAAGAAAGAAGAAAGGTTTTGGAATTTTTGAGCAACTTGTAAGTCTTATCAATTCTGAAACACTCTGCTTGGAATGTTCCCTATTTTTATGTTTATTTGTTTACATATCATTTATCTTCCAGGTCAATTACACAGCATTTATTTCCAAATTCCATAATTATGAAAGTCTGGCATCACATTAGGAGTTGCTTCTTACGGTGCTTAACTGTCTGCTGAGGATCCTCGATTTGTTTTCCCAGCGGAGGCTGATCCCAGGCACCCTAGCTGATCCAATTCTGGGTTAGCCTGGGGAGGAGAACACCTGTCTGACCTGGCTTGGAGGGACAGAGGAAGAAGGGAGGACTCGATTCTACTTAGACTCATCTTGCCCACATTCCACACTAAAGCTCTGAGAGACTCCTGAACCCACCCAGTCCTCTTCCTAGAAGCTGCACCCTCTTGCCCACGTTTTGGGATACGGGCTCTTCTCACCTGACTCTTCTCAGTCTCTGGGGAAGACACTGAAAAGGAGACAGAAAGGGTCCATTTTTTAATGTTAAAATGTTTTAGTATTATTGCTCCTCATTTGGTTTATAGTTGTGTGTAGTTATTTCCATTTTTAGATTTGTATTATATGTTCTGAACAAGTTATGGTTTTTGGTTTTTGTTTTTAGTCAGTGAATCCAAGTGCATGGAAATGCTTAATGTACACCCAAAGCAGATTTTTATTTTTACTCTAGAGCCTCAGAGAGTTTTTTTAGGTGAATCTTGGGCATTCTTAAATTAAGAAAATATGCCTAAATGGACATAGCTTTAAAAAGAGGGTTGAATTAAAAAAAAATAAATAAAAAAAAAATAAATAAAAAGAGGGTTGAATTAATAAAATTAGAATTAATTTTTAAAAATATTTTATTTATTTGTTTGAGAGAGAGAGAGAGAGAGAGAGAGCATGAATAGGGAAGGGCAGAGGGAGAAGCAGACTCCCCACTGAGCAGGGAGCCCAATGCAGGACTCAATCCCAGGAACCCAGGATCATGACCTGAGCTAAAGGCGGATGCTTAACCAAGTGAGCCACCCAGGTGCCCCTATAATTAATTTTTAAAAAGAAAATGAACTACATTTAAGAAAAAAAAAAACAATTGTAACTAACTAACCATAAAAGTACAAAGTGAGAATGGGCAGGGCAGAGACTGGGATTCCTGGACAGAACACAGAGAGGAGATAAGTTTTATGTTTTGAATATTAAATTCATTTTAAGAAAGTAATGATTTCTTAGCATGGTGATCAAGTCAAGGCTGGACAATATGAATCATGGTATCATGTAGAAGAATGATTATGTACAACCTGGAACAAATAATAGTATTTGTCTTTTGTTTTGTTTTCTGACTAAGTATAATTACATACATTATGGCAACAAATTTTGAAGTATAATTTTAATAAAAACAGATTTCTGCTGCAAAAAAACCAGATGAGCTCCAGCTTTAGACCTATTCGTTGGCTTATTTATTACTGTATGATAAACAGTGTATCCTTTAGATAGATAGAGATTCTTCTCATATTTTCTTTTTTTTAAGATTTTATTTATTTATTCATGAGAGAGACAAAGAGAGGAAGAGACATAAGCAGAGGGAAAAGCAGACTCCCTGCAGGGAGCCCAATGCAGACTTGATCCCAAGTCCCCAGGATCATGACCTGAACCAAAGGCAGACTCAACCACTGAGTCACCCATGTGCCCCTTCTCATGATATTTTCTTTTCTTTTTTTTTTTTTTTAAGATTTTATTTATTTATTCATGAGAGAGAGAGACTGAGAGAGAGACAGAGACATAGGCAGAGGGAGAAGCAGTCTCCATACAGGAAGCCCGATGTGGGACTCAATCCTAGGACTCCGGGATCACGGCCTAGGCTGAAGGCAGATGCTCAACCACTGACCCACCCAGGCGTCCCTCATGATATTTTCTTATATTCAGAACCTCTTGACTTGCGTACATATTTTACCATGAAAATCTTCTTAAAGAGTGTAGTTCTTAATTTGAAAACATTCCCCCAGTTTTATTGATATAATTGACATATAACATTGTGTTAGTTTTAGGTGTACAATGTGATAATTTGATGTATGTATACATTGTGAGATGATCACCACAAGTTTACTTAACATCCATCACCTCACACAGTTAAAAAGTTTTTTTTTTCTTATGATGAGAACTTTTAAGACTTACTCTCTTAGCATCTTTCAAATATATGTCATGGTATTATTAACTAGAGTCACCATGCTGTACATTAAATCCCCAGGACTGACTTCTCTCAACATTGGAAGTTGGTGTCTTTTGACCATCTTTACCCATCTTGCTCACCTCATTCCTGCCTCTGATAACCATCAATATGTTTTCTGTGTGTAGAATTTGGAGTTTTTTAGATTCCACATATAAGTGAATTTTTTTCTGACTTATTTTACTTAGCACAATGCCCTGAAAGTCTATCCATGTTGTTCCAAATGGCAGAGTTCCCTTTTTTTTAAGGTTTTTATTTATTTGAGAGAAGAGAGAGAGAGAATGAGTGCACCAGAGGGAGGAGGGGCAGAGAGAGAGGGAAAAGCAGGCTCCCCGCTGAGCAGGGAGCCCAGCCAGGGGCTCGATCCCAGGACCCTGTGATTATGACCTGAGCCCAAGGCAAACACTTAACCGACTGAGTCACCAAGGCCCCCCTTGAGTTTCCTTCTTTTCTATGCCTCAATATTATTCCATTATATCTGCATATGTATATTATATATACATACATAGACACCTACCTAGATACATATGCAATTTCTTTATCCATTCATTTCTCAGTGGACACTTGGGTTGTTCACATATCTTGGCTATTTAGAATAATACTCCAGTGAATATGAGAGTACATGTATCTTACCAAGATAGTGACTTTGTTTCCTTTGGATATATATCTTATATTTTTAAGCTCAGATTATTTCTGGCGCTGGCCCTTCCTTTTACACAGTGGACCTCACCATCAGCTTTCGTTTCTCCCACGAGGGGACGCTGTGGCTAGGAGGTGTCCACTGCTGCCTCCAGGCCTCCCTGGTGACCATATGAAAGAGGACAGGGAGTGGAGGTTAGGCTGTAGGGAATGGTGAGATCACCCACCCAGTATCAATTTCCTGTCCTGCGCTTACTGCAAGAGCACTCTGTCAGGACAGCATGAGGTATTGATTTGGATGTGGCGATTAGTCCCTGGTAGGCTGGAGAATCCCACTCCTCAGAGTATCTGGACTTAATCTGTCTCCAGTGGCAAAGTTTGAAAGATGCTGCTCAGCACTGCCCACTTTCGTGCTTTTCAGTGTGTGTTGAAAGCCATGCTCCAGGGAGAGTGTAAATCCAAGGACAGAGAGATGGGTTTCTGTCACTTACAAACCAAAGATCTGTCTACTTAATACATAGGTTCACCTCTGTTTTCTATCTTCTTCATTAATGTTTGCCTCTCATAAGGATCTTAATTGAGAAAAGGCCTCATGATAAGGAACAGTTGTTGTGCTGTGAATCATATAGATCCAGCCTGCTGGTGTGTATCAATGATGTGACACATCAATGCTGTCACATCATTGATACATGGCCTCTCAGACAGAGTCTGTGTGCATCACTGCAGTAGAGAAAGCATTATCATTGTGTTTTAATACTAAGTAGTATTGAGAAGCAGAAGACTTTGCTTTTTATCTTGTTTCCTGTGGCAAATGTATTTGACCTGCATCTGGCATTTTTTTAAATAATCATGCATTCTAGAGAATACATAAGAATGGAGAAGAATTGAGAAATAAAAGAAGCATTATGCTCCCCCACTCTGTTACTTTTTAAACCAAGATGTCCAACTATACAATGGTGAACCTCTGGGATTTTTCCAATCCCAAAATATTTCTCTCCATTATGTTATTATACCTTTTTGTGTTTTGTGACATAACCATGTTAAAAGTCATATATGAAATTATGAACCAAAGCCTGTGATGACTGTATTCATATATTAGTGAAATAACTTGTTAAGGTCCTCAAAGTATTGGCAAAATTACAGTCAGGCTTCAGCTAGGTGTTCTTTGATACAGATGAGCTTTTTCTTTAAAGTGGGGGAAATGGCATATAAATTAGAGCAGTGTGGTAGTAGAAAATCAGAAAACCATGAGATGGGAGCTTAGATTGTATCCCAGCATTTAAGTGGTGGACAGTTTCTAAGACTTCACAGGGCTGTACTCTGTCTAGTTTTCAAAAAATAATAGTCACATTTCCTTTTGTTTTAGCTGACATTTAAAATGAACTTCGAACTTCTTAGAAGAAAAAAAAACTATGTGAACCTAAATGTTTTGTTATTATTAATAATAACGATAATAAATATTCAAAGTAAAGATTCAATAAATATTGTTTATCAGCATTTCTCCTGAAATACCAATAAAATGGAAATAAAGGAATTGGGGCATCTGGGTGGCTCAGTCAGTTAAGCACCTGTCTTTGGCTTGGATCATGATCCCAGGGTCTGGGATCCAACACTGCATTGGGTTCCCTGCTTAGTGGGGAGCCTATTTCTCCCTATCCTTCTACCCTCCCCATGCTCTGTCTTTTGCTTGCTCTCTCTCCAAAATAAATTTTAAAAATATTTTTAAAAATAATTTTAAAAACTCATAAAGAAGAAATGAACAGATGGGAAATGCCAGCAGAGTTTTGCAAGGATGAAAAACATAGTTGCATGGTGAGCAGCTTAAGTGTCTGCTTTTCTCCATTCTGCTGAGTGCTGGGGGTGCAGGGTAGAGCCAGGAGGAAACAAGTTCATTTGTGCCTAATGGCCCTGAAAAGTTTCAGGAATTGGAGGCATTGGAGATTTCTGAAGGCAAGGATGTGGATGGGGCAAAAACTAGAGGTTTGGTTTAGTCTGTATGGTAAGCAGTTAAACCTGTCCCCTCCCCTGAGTCCCAAACTGAGACTGTACAGCTTTGAAATTGTCCTTCTCCAAGAGTAGACAAGGGTTGAGTCAAAGAGACATTAGGATTAAGGGGAGTTGGAGAGATGACAGGTACAACTAAGGCAGGAGTGTGATGCCTTATGGGAAAGTCAGGATGAGCTAGTCTATGCTTCAGTAACAAACAAAAAGACTTTGAAATTTCAATGGCTCAACATAGCAAAGGTTTGTTTCTTGCTCACAAAATGTCTTATATTGGCTAGGCAACTCTTTGGGGCAGTGGGAGGTATTGAGACCACTTCTGTTTGTGGCTCTACCATCTTATCTGTGGTCCCCACATAGCTGCCCAGGGAGAAGAAAGGGGTGTCCTAAGTGCCTCGGACTAGAGGTGACACAATCCTGCTGCTCCAGACTTGGCCCCATGACCCCTCCCATCTGTGAGGGAGGCTGGACCCCCTATGGCACACATGGATGTTCTGGGGACACATAAGATTAAATGAGGTTCTGGGGGAGGAATAGTGAGGTCATGCCTCCATCTGCCATCTCAGCCTCCCTCTTTGTAACTCCCAGAGTACTGACTGCTAGTCCCAACCATCCTTAGGCTGAAGCATGAAGATTCTTTTCGGTAGAAATCCATTGTCCAAGGAGAGAAAAAAAAAATCACAGTTCTGGGGAGATAGGGGAACTCATCAGTGAGGCCCACTGGTAGACAAGTTCCTCTTGAGCATTAGAGAGCTTCAGTCAACATTTTAGCACCTTTTATGTCGTTGCTCTTCAACAGGATTTTATTGAGCACCTTCTGTATGCCAGGAGATGTTCCGGATGCTGGGGATATAGCCATGAAAAAAATAGACAAAATTCCCATTCTCATGAAGCTTTATTCTAGTTCAAGGAGATGGAAAAACAGGTAGTAAATCATATGTAACATGCAGATAAGTGGAAAACCAGGAAGCACATAAGGAATATAAGGAATGGGGGCTATTTAATAGAGTGATGAGAGATACTCTCCTGTTGCTGGAGACCTGAATGAGGTGAGAGTGAGCTATGTGATCATGGCCTGGGAGAGGGCTGGGTTGGAGAACTTCCCCAGAAAGGGTCTAGCTAGTACAGAGGCCCTCAGGTGGAAGTATGCTGGACACACTCAAGAGACAACAAGGAGAGATGTGGCTGGAAGGGACTGTGTGAGGGGTAAAAGGCATTGAAATTAGAGGTCCAACAGGGGCTACCTTGTGTGGAGACTAGTGGATGATTTAAAGGACTTTGTCTTTTACCCTAAGTAAGGGAGCTCTGTAATAGCAGAGGAAGGGCTTTGAAAAGGGTCCCTCTGATACCTGTATTCCAGGAGGTCAGGGCAGAATCCACAAAAGCAATGAATGAGGAATGAGATTCATTCACATTGGTGCATTTAGATGGGGTTCCTTAATTCTCATTGCTGTATTGTGTTCTACTGTATGTCCCACATTTTATATTTACATGTTTTATTGTGGATAGTCAGTTTGATTACTTCAATTTGGTGACTTGGCAAATAATGCTGCTATGAATGTTCACTTAAATATCTTTTTTGTGCACTACCTAGAAGTGAAATTCTGGGGGGTGTGGGTTTAGCTTCAGTAGATAATGCCACATATTTCTCCACAGTGGTTGTTCCAGTTTACATTATTCCTAGCAGAGTATGAGGGTTTCGTTTTTCTCCATTATCACTGGTACCTGGTGTTGCCAGAGATTTTCCTTTGAGGCATATGGTGGGTGAATCATGGTATCTTACTATAGTTTTATTTGTAGCTTTTATTTTTATGCATATCCTTAATTACTAATGAGGCTGAACACCTTTTCATATGTTTATTAGACATTTAGGTACCCTTGTTTGTGAAGTACCTATAAAAGCTCTTGCCCATTTTCCATTGTGTTGTAAGTACTTATTTGTTTTAAAGAGTTCTTTATATATTCTAGAAATAAGCCCTTTGTCAAGTTATTTGTAATTTGTCAGATGGATATATATACCCACACACACAATCACAGATATATATATATATATATATTCTTGCATTCAGAGGCTTGTTTTTATTTCAAAACCATCTTTTTGGTGTCTTGATTAATATAAGGTTTTCCTATCTCAAGGTCATAAGGATTTTTTCCTGTGTTATCTTTAAACATCTTTAAAAATAGTATTATTTTCCTTTTTGCATCCAGAACTATAATTGCATTTAATTTTTTTATAATATAGTTTCATTTTTTAAAGATTTTATTTATTCATGAGAGACTGAAAGAGACATAGAGAGAGAGAGAGGCATGGAGACATAGACAGAAGGAGAAGCAGGCTCCCAGCAAGGAACCTGATGCAGGACTCCATCCCACGACTCTGAGATCATGCGGAGCTAAAGGCAGATGCTCTACCACTGAGCCACCCAGGCATCCCTATAGTTTCATTTTTCGACATGAATATCTAGTTGACCTAGATCCACTCAAAAGACAGTCCTTTCCTCATTGCTGTGCAAATATCATCCATGTGATGTGGAAGTGTTCTATCTATGGGTCACTTCCTGGATTCTCTATTTGATATTTTAGTCTTTTTGTCTATATTATATATTGTCTTAAATAACCACAACTTTTAAGTAAATCTTGGTATGCAATAAAGTAAACACTTTGTTCTTTAAGATTGTTTGGCTATTCATGGCCCTTTGCATTCTTGTATAAATTTTGTAGTCAGCTTGTCAAATTCTACAAAGAAACCCTGCTAGAATTTTTGATGGGATTATAGTGGATCTGTAAATCATTATGGAGACAGTTGACATCTTTACCACAGTATATTTTCCATCCTATGAGTATTTATTTGGATCATCTTTAGTTTCTTTCAATATTTTTATAAATATCTGAGTAGAGGCATTACATATTTTTCATTAGCTGTTAAGTCCTATATCTACTTACCTATCTTTAATTTTTTTGGCAGTGTTGTGCATAGTGATCAGTTATCGATTGCTGTGCCACAAGCCACCTCAAAATGTCATGGCTTAGATCTCTACAGTTTATTATCCCTGAACGATGATTCTGTGGGTACTGTGCTGGTCTTGCCTGAAGTCCCTCCTGTGATGGTACTCAGATTATGCTTGGCAGTCCCAATGGCCCCACTTGAATATTCAGAACTTTGATGCTGCTGAAGTTGGGCCTCTCTTGTCATCATTCATTAGTCTAGGTAGGGCATCTGTCCACAGCAAAGAGAGCACTATAAAAGGGAATATCCCAAGAGGACAAAAGCAGCCGATGCAGGTGTGTTCAGGAATATGCTCCAAAATTCACATCATGTAACTTCTACCACACTTTTTTGTTCAAAGCAAGCCACAAAGTTAGTCCATGTGTAAGGGGGTGGAAAAATTATCTGCCTCTTGATGGGAAAAGCAGCTACCCACATTTTAGTACAAAAGGGCATGTAGGATCCATCTTTGGGAAAATTTGTCACATATGGCATATATTTTAATTGCATTTTCTTTGTCATTGAAAAGTGGAAATGAAACGGATTTGTGCCTAATGACATTGTTTTCACCTACTTTGATAACTAATTCTAATGGTTTATCTGTATAGTTTTTTGAATTTTCTACATCTAGAATCATGTCATTTGAAAAAGAAAAGACAACTTTGTTTTTTTTCCAATCTTTGTAACTTTTATTCATCTCAGAGGAACATTTTCAGTATTTCATAATAAAGAATGATGTTTAATGCGGATTGTAGTGATCAGTTAACTTCCATTTCAAGATTTGAGTTTCTTGTTAATATTTTTTAAGATGGATATTGAATTTTCTCCCTTGACTTTTTTGAGATGACCATATGAAAGATCTTTATTTTGTTAATGTGGTGAATCACCTTGATTGACTTTTGAATGCTCAGCCAATTTGCCTTTCTAGATTGAACTCAGCTTTCTCAATGCTGAATCTCTTGATGTTCTCTATGTTTTGTTCAGGGCTTTTGATTATATATTTGTGAGGGATATTGGCCTTTTATCTTCATTTTTCAAAATGTCAGATTTCTATACTAAGGTTATGATTTCTTTATAAAACACAATGGGAATAGTTCCTCTTTTTTTTTTTCTGGAAGCATTTATTTAAGGCTGGTGTTATCTCTCATTTAAGTGCTTGGTAGATTTCACTAGTGAAGTCTTCTGGGTTGAGTTTTTTGAGGAAAGATTTAGAATTACAGAAACAGTAGTTCCTAGGACTATTAAAACTTTGTGTATTTTTCTTATATAAGTTTTGTTTATATTTTTCTAGGAATTTGTCCATTTCATCTATTTTCAAATATGCGAACATTGTAATTCATAATATTCTCTTATCCTTCTAATATATATAGGGATGTAATTTGCCATTGTTCATACCTGTGTGACAACACAATGAGGCTGGTGCTGGGAGTGGAGGTTGAAACCAGTTGCTGCTGCCAGGACAGGGGTATTTCTAGGACCTTACTGACTGGAAGAGCAAGAAAACAAGGAGAAGCAAGGCCTACCAACAGAAACCAACAGGAAGCCATCTATGGTTTACAGACACCCAACCCCAGCATAAGTGAGCAGAGGACTTGGAACAGAAAGATCAGAGCTTAATAAGCAGCACACCCTCCCACTGAAATAGCTTCAGTGTCCTCTTCACTTCTGGAAGAGACCCTTAGAATCATTTTTCTTTACATTCCATCCCCCACCTTTTTTTTCTCCTTATTCCTGGGGTATGCTGAGATTGTTTGGGTCCAGGATCTTACCAAAATCTTACTTCTTCTACTTCAGAAATTATGATCAACTGTAGAACAATTTACATTCACACTATCATTGTCCATTAAGATTTTAAAATAAATATTACACGATTTGTTCTGCTTACTAAACTCTGTTTTCACATCCCATGGTTCCTTGTTTGATATGATACTTTGGTGAGAGTATTTTGGAGTATTCTCAAAGAGGACACCTGGGACACCTGCTTCCCACTCAGCAAATCACATAATCTACTCTTTTATACTCACATAATAGTTTGCATGGGTAGAGAATTTTTTAATTAAAACTGAGAAATGTGATATTAGATTGTTTCTAGAAGCAATTTAACTCTTGTCTGGAAGCTTATATGATTTTTCTATTCTTGAAATTCAGAAATTTTAGTAGGATGGGTCTAAATTCTGCTTTTTCCAGAGCCCTTTCAAATAAGAAGACTTGAGTTGATTTTCCCTTGATATAGTTTGCATATTCTGTCGTATGTTGTTCCCCCAAATGTCTGTGATTTATTATGCCTCCTGCTCTGCCCTTCATATCTTGATATTTCACTTGTGATTTTTATTCCATTAACTTTTGTCCTGTATTGTGTGACACATCTCTCACTTGAACCTTCTAAAATTGTGATTTCGTTTTTAGCAGGGACCATTCTCTTATAGTACTTCTACTAGAATTTTAAATTTAAAAACCAAGAATTATTCTGTTCTAGAAGCATCTTATTGTACTCTAATAATAGTTCATTATATGTTCTCATTATATTTTTATTTGATAGTCTATTTCTGCTTCTTCTAGTAGTTCTGCTCCATAGTAGCCATCTGTTCTGGAATTAGGCTTTTTCCTTCAAACCACTGTGCTTCTGAGATATGTATGTGAGTTTGCTTTGCCTGATCATGTTGCTGGGAGTTTCCCCAATGTTGGTTTGGGCTCAGCTGGTGTCTGTGACAGGATCCCTTAGAGATGAAGAAGGGTGAGACTGTTTTTCCCTCTGTGGGGAAGGGGCAGTTGGGCTGGCAAACTCTACTGTCTCACTTTAGATATGGCAGGAGGAGGTATGGGGATAGGGATAGTGTCCATTTTCAGAATCAAATAGAGCTAGATTGTCTCCAGGCCTACCTTGCAACTTCCCCTTCAATGGAGACAACACCTCAGCCATACTGGCTCCTTCTCTGCTGCTCAGAAGTCCCCTGGGTTATCCTACTCTGGGTTAGGATGGCTGCTTCTCACTCTGAGCTCTTCCACAGATTCAGCTTTTCTCCATATTACCTGACCTTTGGTCTATAAAGTCTTACTGATTTCTGGCTCTCTGTGCTAAGTGTGCACCTTTATCAAAGGCCATGGGGAACAATAGTGGGTCAGCCTCTGGACACACCCCTACCCTAGGCATCATCAGTAGCCACAGGATGCAGGAGAACATTTGCTGGCTGGCTGGCCTGGGGCTCTCAGAGCATAGCTGTCTCCTGGTCGTTGTCATATTAGGAACAGTTACAGGTAGGAAACAAGGCTAGACTTGAGGGTGCTGCATGAGTCCAGGCGGTAAGGATAGTTTGGAACTCCCAAAAACCTCCAGAGCCTGAGATTATAACTTCCTGTCTTCTCTTTCCAAGAAAACTGGAGACCAAGTATATAGCATAGAGTCTCAGGGGTCACAAGTCCACTCATAAACCAGTCACTTGTTATGTTGGTTGTATAGCTTATTTATATATTTAGAAAATATCACCCTTGAGTAAGATTAATCAAATGAACATGTGAATGGATGTTAATATTAAGTGGCAATTGAGTTGGGCTGAATTTCTGTAATCTGCACCTAATAATCACACCTGGGCACCAAAGGATTAAGCATAACAGATATAGCCACATTAATTACTGTGTGAAAATTTCCCAATATACAGTTTTTAAGTGTGTAGAGTAATAACCACACTGAATTAGGTGATTTGCTTAGACATAAATGTGAAAGGAAAACACGCATGAGTAGTATGAACCACTTGGATAATTATAAACAATTGTGCAGTTCAAGAAAATTTCGTAAGCACATTTTTAATGACTGATTGGATCATAGGAAGTGGTTAATTAGCTAACATTTTCTTTTCCCACACCACCTCTCTCAAAATTATGGGATTAATAAAATCTGAATTTAAAGAAATGTCATCCTTTTCAAGAAAGATGCCTTGGTTTGTCCAGCCAGATTATGGGTTGTTGCCAGCTTCAAGAGGCTGCAATCTTTCAGAAAACCAAGCTCCTCTGCCTCTCATGCATTTAGAGCTGTGCTTCCCACACGGTGGCTTCCTGGTTGCCGGAAACAACACTGCAGCCAAGTCAGCTGGGTCAGACACAGCAGGTAGGCAGCAGGTTCCCCTCTGCTCTTTCCTTCACAGATGGATGTGATTTTCACCTATGTGTGGGGTTTTATCTCTTCCTTAAATCACTTTCTCAACCACAGCACTGATGTGTATTTATAAGGTTGCCATTTTTCCCTGATGTCAAAAGGTGTCTTGTCTTACCCATTCTGTTTCTTTCTTCCCCAAGCCTTATTTGTGTCTCCTTTTGTCCAGTTAAGATCAAACTTGTTTATTGCCTGGAGTGTCATTCTTTTTGTTCAAGGCTTCTGAAAGCTACACACAGCATCCACATCTCATGCACATGCAAGGAAAGGAATATAAAGGAATTCTTTATATATATTAATGTATATATCATATATAATTCTTTATATTTAGAATTGTTTATGTTTTATATAATATAAACACACATATATGTGTGTGTGTGTGTATATATATACACACACACACACATATATATATATACACATACATACATATATATAATTTGAGGTGGGGAGGCAGAGGGACAGGGAAAGAGAGAATCTTAAGCAGGTACCACACCCAGTGCAGAGCCTGACAAAGGGTATGATCTCACAAACCTGAGATCATGACTAGAGCCAAACTTGAGTCGGATGCCTAACCAACTGAGCCACCCAGGAGCCCCTATTTCTTTCATATATTAATGGGATTTTACAGCTGAAAAAGTTTGCTTAATTCAGCCCTGCCTTTCTGCTGGTGAAGAGGCGGAGATCTAACTATGAGAGGCCTTCCAGGACCCAGAGAAAATTGGTGGCAGGGGAAGGATGAAACTGTGTTCCATTAAACCATGTAGCAGAAAGATGTTCATTTGTTGCCTAAAATATAAACATCTTTGTGATAATGGCAGAAATAATTTCAACAGTAGACTCTGCTCCATTTTAGTGTAACTTTTTAATTAAAATTTCTTTCTGTTGCTATTGATTCAGAAAGTCTAGGTGCCCTAACTACATCATTTGATGGTTCTCATTACTGTTTTCTTAGTCTTCTGTTTCATCTCATTACACTTCAGAAGGAGCAACTTATTAAAGATTCTTCAGCTTGGCCTTCTTCAGGTCCTTTTTAAAATAGGTTTAAGACATAATTAACATATCATAAAATTCACTTTTTAAAGTATACAGTGTTTTTAGCATACTTCAGAGTTATGCAACCATCATTATCTAATTTTATCACATTTTCAATCACCCCCAAAAGAAATCTCATACCCTTTAGCAGTCACTCCCCATTCACAATAAAACTGTGTTCCACAGAAGCTGTACCATTTACATTCCCAACGGCAATACCTGAGGTTTCCAATCTCTCTGCCTCCTTGCTAACACTTGATATTATCTGCCTTTTTTGCTTATAGCCATTCTGGAGTGTGAAGTAGTATATCATTATGGTTTTGATTTGCATTTCCCTAATGACTAATTATGCTGAACATCTTTTCATGTGATTAGCCATGCTTACATCTTTAGAGACATGTCTATTCAAATCCTTTGCCTAGTTTTACAAATGGATTTTTGACAAGTTCCAAGAGTTGTTTATATGTTCTACATATCATTCCCTTATTAGATACATGATTTGCAAATAATTTCCCCCAGACTGTGTAGATTGCCTTTTCACTTTCTTGAGTATCCTTGGACACAGAAAAGTTTTTAACTTTGATGAAGTGTAATTTATCAGTCTTCTAATTTATCACCTCTGCTTTTAGTCTCTTATCTAAGAGGTCTTTGATAAACCCCATGTCATGAAAATTTGCTATGTTTCATTCTAAGAGTTTTGTAAGTTTTATTTCTTACATTTAGGTCCACGATCCACTTTAATTTTGTATGTGGTGTGAGGTCAGGGTCCAATTAATTCTATTGCATGTGGATATCCATTACCCCAGGACCATTTGTTGTTACTCCCTTGAATTACCTTGGTCCCCTTAAAAAAAAAAAAAAAATCTGTTGACCATAGATGTATAGATTTGCTTTTGCACTCTCACTTCTGCTCCATTTCTCTATATGTGTATCAGTTTACCAGGGCTGCCATAACAAAATACCATGGCTTAGGTGGCTTAAACAACAGAAAATTTATTTTCTAACAATCTGGAGGCTAGAAGTCCAAGATCAAACTGTTGGTAAGTGTGGTTTTCTCTTGAGCCTCTCTTCTTGACTTGCAGAAAGCTGCCTTTTCACTGTGTCCTTGCATGGCCTTCTCTGTGTGCACACATCCCTGGTGTTTCTTCTGGAGATGAAGGATGGTGTCCTTCTGAGGGCATCAGTGTTATTGGATTAGCAGCCCACTCTAATGGCCTCATTTTAACTTAATCCATTTAAAGACCTTACTTCCAAATTCAGTCACATTCTGAGGTACTAGTAATTGGGGCTTCAACTTATGGATTTGAGGAGGAGGAAAACACAATTTAGCTCATAACAATATGTCTATGCTTGTGCCAGTACCATACAGCTTTGATTACCATTGTGTTGTAAGTTTGGACATATTGTAGAAGTGTGAGTCCTCCAACTTTGTTCTTAAGTGTTTTGGCTTTTCTGGGTCCCTTGAATTTCCTGATGAATTTTAGGATCAGCCTTTCAATTTCTATAAAAAATGCAGCTGGGATTTTGTCAGGAATTGTCTTCAATCTGTTTTATATATTGTTAGATTTTGTCTGTTACTATTTTGATAAGGATTTCTGCATCTGTATTCAAAAGGAATGTTGGGGGAAAAAACAAAAGGAATGTTGGGTTTGTAGTTTCTTGTAATGCCATTGTCTGATTTGTATCAAGGTAATACTGGACTCTGAATGAGCTGGGAATTCGTTCTTCAGTTTTCTGGAAGAGTTTGTAAAGAGTTGGTCTTAATTCTTTTTAAAAGAATTTTGGTAGAATTCACCAATGAAACCACCAATTTTCTTTGTGGGAGGTTTTTAAACTACTAATTCAGTCTTCCTTTGTTGTAAGTTTATTTATAGTTCCTATTTCTTCTTGAAATCTGTGTCTTTCTAGGAACTCTTCCATTTCACCAGATTTATCTAATTTGTTGGTATACAGCTGTTTAGTGCTCACAGCATTCTAATTTTTTTCAAGATTGGTAGTAATATCCCCTCCATTCCAGATTTTATTAATCTGGGTGTTCTTTCTTGGTCAGTGTAGCTTTTTGTCAATCTTACTGCTTCTTTGAATTCTTGGATATCTAATGAGCTGTTTTATTTCACCTGTGCTAGGTTCTGTACTTCTTTCTTTCCTCTACAGATCATGCTGCTGGAGTTGCTGGTAAGTAGGCTGGCAAGTGGTGAGAGGCTCAGAAGTTTCTGGCACAGCAGATTTTGCTTCTATGAACCACCGTGAATAAAAGAACACACTGTTTATGGGTCTCCTGAGGTACTGTGAAGCAGCCTCTTGGAGTCCAGACTCAGAATGTTTGAAACTCCTCAAGGCCTCTCCCAGCCTCAAGGCCTGATAGCATTTTGACCTGTCTGTAAGGCTTCCTCTAAGGGCAATTAGTCAGCAGCCTGGGCAAGCACTTGGACTACTCTCAGAAAGACGGACTACTCTCAGAAAGATGGCAGCAGTAGGCTTTCTCAGAAGGGAGACATGGGTTTCTGCTAGTTGAATATCCAAAGTATCACAAGATCCTGAGTCTTCCCAGGCCTTGGGAGTGTGCAGGCCTTCTCCTTAGCAGGTACCTAAGCTCTCATTTGCAACTCAAGGAGGAAGAAGCCTTGTCCTCTCTCCTTTGCAGATGTTAGAGAACCCATGGCCTTTGTGTATTCTCCAGCCTTGAATGCATACCTGCTTTAGTTGTTGATTTAGTTCAAGGGGGGGAACAAGGAAAGAGAGGGGATCAGAGATGGTATCTGTGTCTACCCACCATCTCGCCAGGACTCCTACAGCCATCTCTAGAGTACCTCTGAGTATTATTTCTGGTTTTCTATTTATGACTGTTGTCTCCTTCAGGAGCACCAGTTATACATACATGTGAGATCTATCTTGTCTGCCCTCATATTTTCATATTTCTTTCTCATTCATCTTTTATTCTTAATCCATTTCAATTTGTTCAGTTTTCTCAAAACAACTTATCTGTCTTGCCTCTCTTGGGAGTATTAGCCTTGTCCATTCTCCTCTTTGGTACCCTTGCCATGTGAGTATACCTCTGTTCTAAAATGAAACCTAGAAGAATGAGGCTTCTGTCACCTTGAATGGTGTGGCCTGTGGGAAAATACTTTGTTACATATGGAGAAACAACTAGAGTAACAAATACTTTAAAATATGTTCTAGATTGTCTGAAACTTTTTTTCTGCAGAGGTAAATCACCAGATTAGCTCATATGTACATTCTTATATGGAAAAAGTCTTTCATGATTTCTACTTTGGCTTTATTGCCAGCAATTAAAATCATTAAGTGCATTCTTCAACCATAGAACGTGGCAAGAAACAATAAAAAATCAAATTATATTCAGAGTGCCTCTCATTACATTCAGCAACTTTATAGGTAATAACTTTGTCTAGCTCCATTCTCTTGAAACCAAGTCTCTTTCCTTATTACCTTCATTTCTCCTGCTTAATTGGGTTTGGAACTGTTTAGCCAGAATATTTCCAGTTTTAAGTGAGGAGAATCAACTGGAAGCAGATAAAGCAAAAGATCTGACTTGCTTCAGGAAATAGTTACCCAGGAGTCTGACCTTGAACTCAGGATCCAGGAATTCGGACGGTAGCATTAAGACTGTTTCTTCATCTCTTAGATCTCTGAGTTGGCTTCACCATGAAGCAGGCTACACCCAAGCAAAGGCAAAGGTGGCTAGGTTTACATTACCACTGAGCTTGTTAGCTTGGAGAAAAGAGAACTTATGTGAACCTTTGGAGGATGCCGACTGGACTGCTAAACCAGTCACTGTGTCTGGCCTGAATCACATGCACTCAGGTAGAGCCTTACCAAGGTCTCTTAGAGATGGGAAGAAGCAGTTTGTAAAGGGAAAAGATGCAGAACAAGAGGCAAAACCAAGCAAACAAGAAGAAACTTATTGGCCACTACTGAGACCTTATGTGTAATTTTATAACCTAATAGACCTTAATGGTTTTCTTAAGTAAAAAGTTAGCCTCGGTAACTGGAAGATTTGTATTTCTTGAAAAGAGAGTCTAAGGTATTTCTGGGCCAAATGGCTGCACTGCTTGAAAGGAGCTATCTCATCAAGCTATACCTCTTCACCCCCTTCTACCAGCCAAGGAAAGCTCTATTGCCACCTAAAGTATTCTTGCTTGAAGGACAAAGTGTTATCAAGTAGTCCTATTGTGTGATTTAACTTGTATGTATCTTTGTTACAAATGAGTGGACACAAGGGATTTTATTGCAACCATTAAAGTATACGGAATCCTTTTCCTATCTACTCACCACAACAGGATCTGCCTCCCCTGCTCCAACTCCTTCGCTCATATGCAGCACACTGTCCCACTTTCTTTCACTGGAAAAGGCAGTGAAGCTGCTCATATACTGTGGCTGCATCCTTTTATCATTGCTTTTCTACCCAGAAAGCCCTTACCTGCTTTTTGCACTAGGTTGCTGACAGAAAATGTAAAACCTTTCCCTGGTTTTGCAAAAAATACCAATGAATGAAGAGGAGAATCCAGTAGATAATCAAGATGATTAGAGCTTATTGGCAGTCATTTGCTACCAAGGAGATGAAATAAAGCAATTAATTACTCAGAGACATCTAAAGAGCAAGTGGTAACTGGGAAGCATTTTTGTTCAATACATTTGAAATCTTAGCTAGCTTAGTTTTTGCCTCAAGAATTTTTCTTTTTTTCCCTTTTCAGTCTAGTAATAAAAGTGTTTAGGTCATTAACATAAGCTGAAAAAAAATTTTTTTAAACTACCTGTCTTTGTTACTTCACTGGCTGAACAAAATCACAAATGTCATATTCAAGTCACACTAAATTTACTGAAAATTTGAATGTGTGTAACTGCTATGGCATGGTGTCAATGTGAAGTTAAAATCATTGAGAATATATTTCTCATTTATCTCTTAAGCAAGACAATCAACATTGAGTTTCATTTTTAAAAGAAAATAACTTTAATAGCACTTTGTTTCTTTCCAGACCTTTCTCTCATTTTTGTGTGTAGAAGTGTTGCACTGCAGTAAACATCTTTCTACATACAGCTTCGTAGAGTCCTGAGATATTTTCCTTAACATAAATCCTGTGGAAAGAAGCAAATTGTTATCAACTACCCTGTTCCAACCTTGTGCTAGGTACTTGGCAAACGTATCTCATTAGTTCCTTGATGCCTGGGCTATTATAGTAAGCCCCCCCCTTACCTGTGGTTTTGCTTTTCACTCTTTCAGTTACTCTTGATTAGCTGTGGTCTGCAAGCAGATGATACTCCTTCTAACATATTCTCAGAAGGTCAATAATAGCCTAATGGCTACATCAGTGTCTGTGTCATTCACCCCACTTCATCCCATCACATAGGCATTTCATCATCTCACATCATAGGAAGGGTGACATTTTGACACATATTTACATAACTTTAATTAGATATACTGTTATAATTGTGCTATTTTATTATTGGTTTTTTATTTTAATCCCTTACTGCGCCGATAAATTTTATCCTAAGTACATATGTATGCATAGTACATATAGGATTCATTGCTGTCTGCAGTTTTAAGCACGCACTGAGGGTCTTGGAAGGTATTCCCTCTGGATAAGGAGAGTACTATCTCATCTTGTTAATTTGGAAACAGAAAGGAACATCAGTAGCTCCCCCAAAGTCACACAGGTTTCTAATTGTAGGTCCATCTGACCTTTGCTTTCTCAAGGACCTCATATTATGTTGTCTGCTTCAACATATGGTTAAAAGCAGTGTCTGGAGGTACACTGTCTTATTTTTATTTATTCATGAGAGACACAGAGAGGCAGAAACATAGGCTGAGGGAGAAGCAGGCTCCCTGCAGGGCAGTCTGATTGGGGACCCAATCCCAGGACCCCAGGAGCATGACCTGAGCTGAAGGCAGACGCTCAACCACTGAGCCACCCAAGCATCCCTGGAGGCAGGCACAGTCTTAATTCAAAACCAGATCCACCACCAGATCCACCTATTCGCTATAAGACCCCAAAACAGTTAATATTTCCCTCTATGCCTCAGTTTCTTCCTTTGTGAGAAGAGAAACATAGTAAACACACAGGCCTCATAGGGCTGTTGTGGTAATTAAATGAAGTAATACATGTAGACCACTTAGAACAGAGTCTGACCTACAGTTACCTTTGTAATAATCATGAGCTGCTGTTTACATGTATTATTATTAGTGCTGATACTACCATCATCATAACAGTTTTTCCCTAAACATCCATGGCTTTCCATGTCAATCTGAAATGGAGGGTGGCTGGGTAACTTCTCCATGTGATGCTTAAACTTCATTCTAATACTATTAGATGTCTGTATTTTTTATCACCTGCATTCTTCTGGGCACAGTGTAGAGAGGTAGTTTTAACTGTTGTCTTTTCTGACCTATTTTGAGTATGACAATCTGCTGAGTAAAAATGCTGCTGAAGGATACTGCACATTTACGCTGAAAATGCAGCCTAATTGTTAACAATGGTTTTCATCTCATTTTCCATTTCTCTATTATCTGTTGATTTTTTTTTTTTTTTTTAACTCAGGGTACAAATGATCCTTTTGGAGAATTCTGCAGAATTCTTGATTGCAGGAGATTTAACAGAAGTCCATATTTGTAAGGAAAATGAAGATGAATTTTCTCATTGTATAAAAAAATGAATGCTTTGATATATTTGTTTTTCCTAGTAGGCTTCTGTCATTAAGATTGATGCTTGAGGATATATTGTTAGATCTTGTGTAGAACAGAAAGTTATTACTCATAGTTTGCCAGATTTGCATACTTGCATCACAACACAGAATATCATTTTACATTTAGATTCACAGTCCCACTGCCATTATCAGATTGCATTTTCATATTGAATTACAAACAAAAATTTTATGTTACTAACACTTAATGAAATTTTAATAAGGCTGTGTTTTGGTGCTATTATTCAAATAATGTGTTTTGAATTGCTTTCCTTTGAATATATTTGCATTAAAGAGGAACTCAATATGATTTGGTTCTTTGAAGTGTTCCCACTTTCTGGGCAGCTTTAAAAAGACAAAGTAGGAAATTGTTTCTTCTCTGCAAGTCTGTAAATAGAAAATGAACACATTTGCTAAGATCTGTAGAAGTGATGGCAGCAGGCTGCAGATGGTCTGAGTTAATGAAATGACTCCTGTTGGCTATTAGAGCTGCACAATTAAAAATATATAGACAAAGTGCAGACATCACAGATTATAAGGAATGATACCCCTGGGTTCTCCTTTCTTTCTCACGGAGCCTTCAGGCTAAGATATTAAAAATTAAGAAATTTAAGAGATTCACATTATTCCAGTTCTTGATCAGTGATGCCCCAAATTAAAATGGGAATCTCTTGAGACAGCACGTTTCTGTTTGTAGCATTCTTCTTGGCCGTTTCTGTGCAAATGGTGATCCTGGGCTCAAGGCAGTTTACAGGTGCAAGTGCTTTCCAAAAGACGTAAGCCAAGACTTCACTGGCACATGCTTTGTGTGGTTTTGTCCTGGTTGTCCCACAGGAGGCAGCTGAATGCACCGACCATAAATACTGAAAAAGGGACACCTGGGTGGCTCAGTGGTTGAGCATCTGCCTTCAGCTCAGGTCCCGCATCGGGCTCCGCGCACGGAGCCTGCTCCTCCCTCCTGCGTCTCTCACGAATAAATAAATAAAATCCTTAAAATAATAATAATAATACTGAAAGGGTGAAAACGTGCTTAGAAATCCTGCTTGCAAGGCAAGCCGGCTTTTACCAAACATTCGTGTTTCATAAACTCTTTTAAGGGCCGGACAGAAAGTAACTGGTGGTGAACGTTCTGGAGGTTCTGGACCGCAGCCGAGGGAAAGGCGTGGCCAGGGCGAGCCAAGTGAGCGGTCAGCTGGGTCTTTTATCCTTTCTGCGTAGTTTCGTGTGGAAGGAAATGCTTTTCCTTCACTTCCACGCTCTCCTCCTCCTCCCCTCGCCTTACTTTTCCCCCCACACTCAGACTTTTAAGTAAGCTCCCCCTAAAAATTTTTCAGATTTTCAGACTCTTCGTACTCACTTTCTGCAGTACTTGCCCGAGCCCGTGTGGTCCTGAGCTTGGCTGCGCACACTCGCCCACGAGCCTTGGTTCTTAGTCTCTATCTGCGGGGTCTGGTGAGGACGACCCCGGACACCAGGCCCACAGTCACCGCCGGGACGCCGCTGCCTTCCGCCAACGCGCCGGCCGCGCAGACGCCCCTGACGCAGCGCGCAGCCATCGTGACGCGGCACGCAGTCTCCTCTGACGCAAGCGCGGTCTCCGCGACGCCGCTCGCGCCGCTCTGGCCCCGCCCAAGGCCGCCGGGACGCGCTGCGCGCCAACCCACAATTCCCGCCGCGTTTGGCTTCCCGGCTTCCCCGCTGCCCCGCTGCCGCGGCTTGTGCTGCCCGTTACGGCTCCCGCCGCCGGGGACATGTTGCAGAAGCCGAGGAGCCGGGGCCGCCCTAGCTCCCAGGCGGACAGGGACAAGGACTGGGGCCGCGGCGCCGCCGAGGAGGCCCCGAGCACCTCCCGCGGGGCGGGCGGCTCCCAGGAGGCCCGGGGCGCGGCGTCGCAGAGCGCCCGCCGGGCCGAGGCCTCCCCCGAGGTGGGGCCCCGGTCCCAGCAGCAGCTGGAGCTGAAGGTGGCCGAGCTGGTGCAGTTCTTGCTGATTAAGGACCAGAAGAAGATCCCGATCAAGCGCACCGACATTCTGAAGCACGTCATTGGGGACTACAAGGACATCTTCCCCGACCTGCTGAGACTGGCTGCCGAGCGCCTCGAGTACGTCTTCGGGTACAAGCTGGTGGAGCTGGAACCCAAGAGCAATACTTACATCCTCATCAACACCCTGGAGCCGGTGGAGGAGGATGCCGAGGTGAGAGGCGACCAGGGCACGCCCACCACCGGCCTCCTCATGATTGTTTTGGGTCTCATCTTTATGAAGGGCAACACCATCAAGGAAACGGAGGTCTGGGACTTCCTGCGTCGCCTAGGGGTGTACCCCACAAAGAAGCACTTGGTTTTCGGGGACCCAAAGAAACTTATTACGGAAGAGTTTGTGCGGCAGCGTTACCTGGAGTACCGGCGGATACCCCACACCGATCCTGTAGACTATGAGTTCCAGTGGGGGCCCCGAACCAACCTGGAAACCAGCAAGATGAAAGTCCTTAAGTTTGTGGCCAAAGTCCATAATCAGGACCCCAAGGACTGGCCAGCACAGTACTGTGAGGCTTTGGCAGATGAGGAGGCCAGAGCCAGACCTGAGACAGGTGGCCCAGCCCCCTCCTCTTGAAGTTCCAGGCTTTCAGAGGGACCCCTGGAGAAGGTCCAAGGCTCTGGGCGAAGGGATAGGGGGTGGGAGGGAGCCTGTTTCTGTAACGCTTAAATGTGTGTGGCTTTAGGACGTGTTTGCAAAACTTCTGTTCTCTTTTAATATTGTAAGTTATTTGGACCCACTTTTAAGAACAATCAGGAGAGGATTTTTGTTTTGATTTGTTTGACCTGTATGTTTTGGCATAAAGATTTTGCTAGCTTTATGCAACTGATTGGAAGATTTTGTCCTATGATCTGGGACAGGTATTTAAAAAAAGGAACACATCAGTAAATTGCTTTGGCGCCAAGAAAATAAAAGCGAGGTGGCTATTATTTGGTCTCCTAACTAACCCAGTTTGTAAGTTAAAATAAAAGTCTGTATAAATTAAAATAGAAATGTAATTGTCTACATCCTTTTTCACCTGAAGAAATATTTATATATTTCCCGTATATAAGTATTATGCATGATGTAAGCAAATGTACATATTGTATTTTCTCTGAATAGCACTTTTTTGGTACTCGTAATTATCACTCAGTTCTGTGGCTGACCATTTAGTTCTATTTAGTTTTTTGTCCCTTCCCCTTTTTTGCTGCTATAATTGTAATAAATGCTGTATATCTCTGAAGCAGTTAAATATTGTGCGTTTTTCCGTCATGGTTCATGAGATATTAATTTCGTGACTCAGAACTAACATCTTAAAAATTTTTTTCCTTGCTACGTATTATTAAGCCAAATAGTGTTTTGTAGAGATTGGTCCTTTATATGTGTGTGCATATTGGATAACGATGTAAAATAGAAAATACATTTCTCACTGGGTTCAAAAAAGTTGACAGAACTGTTTGTGATTAACATTGCCTAATTGGGAATCAGACTACCTGGGTTCAGCTCCTGGCTTCACATAACTAGCTATATGACTTTTAGGCAGGTTACTTTACTTGTATACAGATGTTTCCTCACCTGTAAAATATGTTGATGATGCTCATGCTATGTGTGATAATGTAGTAATTAGATATTGGAAGTATATGTAAAGTTCTTGGTGCAGTGCCTGGTGTGGACGAACTTTAGTTGTTAATTTGTTCCTTAATTTTTTAAATTTGTTTTTTAATCTTGGTCTGGAGCAGTTAAATGTGTTTTTTCCAGGTTTTCTCATTATCTTCTAAGTCACGGAGTAGGAGTTACTAGTTCAAAATTATGTCAGTATTCTAGCCTATTGTGTGGTGCCATGGAAAAACATAACTCATGGTATATAGTCAGTATAGCCCACATAAAGTAGAGCCGGACAGCGAGACATAAGATCTCCCCTGGGCTTGAGAGCTAACTATAGTGAAAGGGTGTGGGTTTTGAGGTTGTCTGACAAGTGGGATTTGAATTAGGGCTCATGCTATGTCAGCATGGTGATTTGGGGTAGATTTTAAATTCTCTCTGTCTCAATTTATCTGTAAAATGGAAAAAACAGTAGCTATATCATAGTTTGTTACATGGATTAAAGGAGTCCAAAGGAAAGAGCTCCTAGTTTCTTCCCATTGGTTTCCTTCGATAGCCTCTGGCAAAATGCTGTTTATATTCAGGGACTCAACAAATAATTATTCAGCAGGTAAATAAGTGTAATTGTTTGCGAAAGTTCTACAAATTAACCCTCAAATGAGCTTGAAATAAATACTTTAGCTTAAAAAAAATTGGATTTGATAAACCCTGGACTAAATGCCAACTAGAAGAGTCTATGGTGCAGTGGAATGGAAGAATGTGATAGATTAGTGAGTTTTATTTCATTCTGTTGAAATGGAATTTGCATTTATTTCATCAATGGAATGTAATTGGTCCTTGAAGGTATTTCTTCTTGGCTTAAATTTTATTTCATTGTATAAATTACTTCGTCATTGAGCATCCTGCTTACTGGTCCCTTACCTCACAGACTGTTTTTCCTTCTGGAGTGTTTTAACACTGGTATCTTCATCTGTATGGTGAAAACTATCATTACTCAGAACCCACTATCAGTTATGTCTGAGGCACATCTCTTCTCTCATGCTTTTCCATAGAGATGTTAATAACTTACCTATAATGAATTACCATTTTGTTTCAGATTTTATTCTTTATTTTTTTTTTAATTTTTATTTATTTCTTTTAAGCAATCTCTACACCCAACTTGGGCCAGCACTCACCATGCTGAGATCAAGAGTCACATGTTCCTCCTACCGAGCCAGCCAGGCGCCCTCGGATTTTAAAATGTAAAACATTACAGGCCAGATGAAGCCCTTAAGTCTTTTTACCCTTCTCAGAGGTGTTAAAGTTTGTGGATGTCATTCCATTGTTGGGTTTAACACTTTTACTATATATATAGGTGAACAATGTATAGTAGTATTTTGTGAGCTTTTATGTTATGACTTCTATAGGGGGCATTATACTGTACTGTTTTGCAACTTGCTCTTTTAACTCCCCTTGTTTTTCACATTTACCCACAAAGATCTGATGTATTCATTGTAGTTGTTCTTTACTGTAGAAAAAAGTAACAGTTTATCCGTTTCCTGATGATTGGAGAGGTTCTTTCCAGTTTTTAGCTATTTGCCCACAGTGTATAGTGCTTCCTTAAACACATGCTTGAGTTTCTCTAGCCAGAAATAACTAAGAGCAATCCAGGGGCCTGCCAAATTGCTCTTGAGCTTGTATTAAGTTACAATCCGCCAACATTTTAGAGTTCCTTTTTACTGACCGACCCTCTCACCCCTTATGAAACTTCGGTTCTTCCAAATCACCACACTTCTACTGTGGGTATGCAGTGATAATTTATTGTAATATTAACTTGCTTGTCTTGTTTACTAATGTCGTTAAGTATTTTTTCTTTTCTTCTGTTGTGTGGGGGGTTTTTTTTGGCCTTATTTTGTGTTCTGCTTTTTCTATTTTTTATTTGTAAGATTTCCTTATATGTTCTGCATATTAATCCATTATCTATTATATCTAGTGCAAATAGCTTGTCACATTTCACTATTCGTGTTTTTTTTTTTTTTGGTCCTACAGATGATTTAATTTTAATGTGTCAAAATCATTGCTGTTTTATTTTTAAAGGCTATGTTTTTTGTGTAGTGCTTTTAAAAAATCTCCATAATCCTAGTAAGTGTTAAAAATTTTGACTTTCACATTTAATGCTTTTAATCTATTTTTGTATATGATATGAGGTATGGGTGTAATTTTCATGTTTGTCCTATATGGATTGCTTAGCACCAACTTTTCATAGTTTATCCATACTGATTTATAATATGTTCTCTAATATATCCAATATTAATAAATTTTGGCTAGGAATAAACTGATTTATTTGCTATCCCTTTGCCAATATCATGCTATTATAATTCTATAGCATCATAATGTAAGGGTTTTTTCTCTTTTCCAATTCTTATACCTTTTATTTTAGTCTTGTCTTTTTTGCATTGGCTGGAACTGCAATACATTACTGAAAAGAAGTAGGATTTTTTTTTTTTTTAAAGTAGGATTTTATTCTCAGTGAATGGATGATTTTAAGCAGGGGAATTTTCTAATCAGATTTTTTTTTTAAATCTTCATTTATTTATGATAGTCACATACAGAGAGAGAGAGAGAGAGAGGCAGAGACATAGGCAGAGGGAGAAGCAGGCTCCATACACCGGGAGCCTGACGTGGGATTCGATCCCGGGTCTCCAGGATCGCGCCCTGGGCCAAAGGCAGGCGCTAAACCGCTGCGCCACCCAGGGATCCCAAGAAGTAGGATTTTTAAAAAACTTTTTAAAGGTTTATTTATTCATAAACATAGGGAGGAAGAAACATAAGCAGAGGGAGAAGTAGGCTCCCCATAGGGAGCCCGATGCAGGACTCTATCCAAGGACCCGGGATCACACCCTGAGCTGAAGGCTGACACTCAACCACTGAGCCACCCAGGTGTCCCATAAAATGAAATGGTAACAGGTTTCAAGGATGTTCCTGATTCCTTGTTCCTGATTTTTAAAGAGAATCATTTTTAAAGTTCTGCACCAACTATGTTTGCTTTTAGTTTTTTTCCCCATAAATATGTTTACTTGTATTTTTAAATTTCCCCCATTCCTAGCTTGCTTAGTAGTATTGACAAATTATGAATAGCTTTTTAAATTTGTATCCTGCTCTTTATTAATCTAATGTGATTCAATTTTTATTTTTACTCTGTAAGTTCAGTATGCTTTTTGGTATAGTTTAGGGTAGTAACACTGATAGGTTTTTCTGATATATATTTTTTTTAATTTTTTATTTATTTATGATAGTCACAGAGAGAGAGAGAGAGGCAGAGACACAGGCAGAGGGAGAAGCAGGCTCCATGCACCGGGAGCCCGACGTGGGACTCGATCCCGGGTCTCCAGGATCGCGCCCTGGGCCAAAGGCAGGCGCCAAACCGCTGCGCCACCCAGGGATCCCGGTTTTTCTGATATCTAACAATCCTGGGACAAATTCTTGTGAATGATACATTTTAAAACAATTTTTTTTATTTGCTAAAAATTTATAAATTTTATGTCTTTAGTCATAAGGGGAATTAGCCTATAATTTTCCTATATTGTGGGGATCCCTGGGTGGCTCAGCGGTTTGGCACCTGCCTTTGGCCCAGGATGCGATCCTGGAGTCCCGGGATCGAGTCCCACGTCGGGCTCCCGGCATGGAGCCTGCTTCTCCCTCCTCCTGTGTCCCTGCCTCTCTCTCTCTCTCTCTATGTCTGTCATAAATAAATAAATAAATAAATAAATAAATAAATCTTAAAAAAAAATTTTTTTCCTATATTGCATTGCATTACTGGCTTTGAGATTGCACTTATTTATTTTATTTTCTTATTTATTTTTTATTTAATACCTAAAAAAGTTGTAAGGAATTACAGTGCAAGGAATTTTATCCCTCCAAGCTATTTGAGTGCATTAGTTTTTTTTTTTTTTGAGTGCATTAGTTATGATGTTTCTTTAGTCTCCTTCAATCTGCAAACAGTTCCTTAGTCCTTGATTTTTATAACCTTGATGCCTGAGGACTGCAGGTGTTATTTTGTAGAACCTCTGCAGTTGGGGTTTGTCTGCTATTTCATGATCAGATTCAAGTTACGCATCTCTATCAGGAAGTGATGCTTCTTTTTGGATCCTATCAGTGGCACAAGATTTCAATTTCTCCTGTTATTGAGAATTTGTAAATATTTTGCACCAAATTTTTAATTTATTCATTGTCTGTTTTTATCTCTGTAGACTGATGGGTTATAAACTTTTATTTTGATACTCAAATCATCTCTAATTTGGCCAGTGGAAACCTTTTAAAGCTGACTTGTATGTCTTCAGCATGCCCCCGTTGTGAGCACTTCCTTACTTTTTGGATCTATTATCTACTGAAAATTCTGAGATTATATTGATAACGTCATTTCCATTCTAATACCAGTGTTCTTCTGGTTTTCCCCCCTCTCTCTATTTGTACCTATCTTCTCTCCGATAATGAGTAACTCATCCCATTATCCTTATACTGTGTATTTGATTAATCCCCCTATATGTAACCAGTCTCCTGTTGTGACTGCCCCACCCTCCCACCTGGGGAGCCCTTTACTCCCTAGTGCCGAGCTGACATCCCACAGGAGCTGCCCTCTTGGGCTTACACCCACCTCAGTGCTTGGGCTCCAGCTCCTTCCTGGGCTCCTTGCCTTTCATTCCCCTCCCACGTGTATCTTGCTCTGTTCTACTTCATGGCTTTAGCACTGAATTGCCCAGGAAATAGAAAACATTGTTCCATTCTCATAAATGGTTGGGCTGCTTTTCTTTTGCCATATTAGAGAAGGATTGCATGTTTTTGAAGGTTTTGAAGAAACCCATCTGTAAGAGGCTCTAGGCCTGGAGTTTTTGGTAGGTAGATTTTGAACTACTGATTTTATTTCATTAATGGGATGTTCAGGTTTTCTCTTCAAATTACTTTTTGTCACTTTATTTTCTAGAAAATGTTTTCATCTATTTTCTGATATATTAACAAAGTTTTCTTAGTATTTTCCTTTGATTTAAAAATAGTTCTTTAGCATCTTCATTTATATTCGCTTTTGCAGTCTCAACATTATTTTTGCTTTCACTCTTTTTTTTTGGTTATACTCCAAGCGCCAGTTTTGGCCAGGAGTTTTGGTTATTCAGGGCTCCTTGAGATTTCATGCAAACTCTAGTGTTTTAAATATAATACGAATTCTTGGTTTATATCAGCATATAGCTTTACTTTGAGCATGTAAATAAAACCTTGTCATCCTATTGCATAACTGTATAGAGAATTGTCACTGTTGGAAAGATCCTATTATGAGTACATGATGAGAAAAATAGGATTTTTCATTATTTCCTTCCCGTTTATTTAACAGAACAAGTACTAAGTTGGCCATTTCAGAGCTCTGTTGTAGTTAGCCCAGCCTTGGGATACTCCAGAGTTTCTGAGTATCAAATCCTGTTCTCTGGTTATAAATTGTCTAGCCCTAAGGGCAGATGAGGGAATACAGTGAGCTTCCATACACATTTGTAAATCTGTTTTTATTTGTTTTGTTTTATATGGGAAGAAGAGATTTGAGAAGGTTTAAATGTTAGGCCATATGAAGAAAGAACATACAAGCCATATAGAATTAGTGTAATGACAGCTTGAAGACTGCAAAACATGCTGATTTCTAAAGATGAACTGGAAGGTAAACTTAAAGGAAAGAGCTGACCTTTTATGATAACAGAGCAACACAATCACTGTGTTTACTGGTGAGTCTTTTCATGGTAGTTAATCTCATTTTGTACCTTTTGTGAGCTTTCCTTTTTTTCTCACTGGGAAATAGCAGGCCTACACAAGTACCCTCTAAAACTTAAAAGTGCCTTTTCCTTATTTGGCAATTTAGATTTTCATTTTAGGCACTTTTTTTTAAGGTTTTATTTATTTATTCATGAGAGACACAGAGTGAGAGGCAGAGACATAGGCAGAGGGAGAAGCAGGCTCCCAGGAGGGAGCCTGATGCGGGGACTCAAGGGGACTCAATCCCAGGACCCTGGGATCATGCCCTGAGCCGGAGGCAGATGCTCAACCCCTGAGCCTACCTAGGTGCCCCTAAGCACTTTTTTTTTTTTTTTAAGGAAAGAATGAGTCATTGTTTCTTGCCCTTATATGAGAGATATTATAGTTAAATGTCATCAGTTGTGTTTTGGCATTTGTGAAGGCAGCAAACATGGATTCGGAGAATCCAATTCCTATGAGAAATTACTGAGTTTATGACAACTCAAGCCATCATTTGTTGGATTTTTTTCCCCTTGTGTTGCCCTGCATTTACATCTAGCCCATTGTATGCTCAGACCCCTTTTCCTATCTCATTTACTAATATCCCAGTGTATTTTGTTTCAAAAGATATGTTTTAAAGGACTAATTAGCTTTTATGGTTTAAAATTTTTTTCATTGTTAGACTAATAATCTGCCTAAATATTTAGATCCATGGTTAATAACTTAATTTTTTTTTTGTCTTGGTCTCAGATGTTCAAAATAGTTTTTCCCTATTCTACGGCCAAAAAGTTAATGGACTCCAAATGGAATTTATTCTGCTACAGATTATCAGTAGCTCTGTAGTTACCAAAATGTGTGTTCACTGCTTGCTTGGGATTGAACAGAAAGTTTTGAAAATCTAAGTAGAAGAGTTTACTATGGACTAAAACCATATCTTGATGTCCATGTCCACAAATTAATTTGGTTTTGTAGTAACACTTGAAATTGAGTCTAGGAGAGCCATTGCAGCAGTACTGATCTCTGACGATGTAAAGACAAAGGACCTTTCCCAGGTCAAAGTCATTCCCTAAAATATACCAGACTGTGGGCAGTCAGATTAGAGTCTGGGTGATTTTATTGGACCTTGACCAGAGAGGGGAGTCTGCATCTATCTCTTTTGGCATCCACACCACTTTTTACAGCATCTGGCTCCTGATAGAGGCTCAAAATATGCTGAAGGAGTTAATGAATGGTCCATTAATCCCTTTTTGCATAGTCATATAAGAGCTGACATTTAGTCATCTTGCCCTCTGCTTGGCATATATGCAATAAGTGTTTGATGAACTGTCAAGCTGATCTTCAGTGACATTGTTTCCTCCCTGCCTTGCTTCTTGCAGATACTCATTTCCATTTTGATCATTGTGCAGCTGCTGCCTATGGATTTCTCCCTATAACCTTGTATTCATTCAGTAAACATTTCTCAACACCTGCTGTGAACTAGTTGCTGAGAATGCAGCAGTGGGCAAGATACACATTATCTCTGCTTCTATAGTAGAGAATCCAGCCTCATCTACAGGGGTCGATGAAGGCTTCTCAGAAGAGGTCAATATCAGATGATGGCTTAGAGAAGAGTAAGAATCAGGCAAAGCAGCATGCAGTTTTGGGAAAAGAAAATAACGTGAACAGAAACTTGAAGATTTTCAGGAATTAAGAGATACTATGGCTAGATGGTAGAGGGTGTGGCAGGAAAAGCTGGGGACAGGCTGAGGAAATAGGAAAAGGCCAGGTCAGCCATTTACAAGGTTTATTGGGTCTTGGAAATCCAAGCCAAGGAGTTTTATTAAGGCAGAGAGATACTACTGAAGGATTTTGAGCACAGGAGTGACATTCATTCATTCATTCACTCATTCAACAAATATAGATCAAATGCTTGGCTATGGTCTTGAGGTCATCAGTGAATAAAACAGAGGACTCTACTCTTGATAATCCATTCATATTTTAATAAGATAATTCTGGTTCCAGAGTCCAGGGATTCAAGACCAGAGGCAAGAAGAACAAAGAAAAGCCACCATGGAGAAGATGATGATCATTGAAATTATAGCACCACTAGAGATGGCAAGATTTCTTATGTAGGACTTGCTGATTTATTGGGTGCAGTCAGAATAAGGAAGGATGAGTGAAAGACATCTCACACCTATAATGTGGGAAATTAAGGAGACTGGTGATGCTGATAGTTGGGCAACATTTCAGGAGGATTTTCCTGATTTTGATTTTCTGTGCTAAGTGATTATGAGGAAGCTCTGGGATATCCAGGTGGAAATGTTGAGCAGACAGTTGTTCATATAATGGTAGGATAGGGATGGGAGAAAGACAAAAATAAGAGTCATCAACATAAATGGAGCCATACTTCATGTTCTTAGATTGGATAACACAGAGGGAATTTACAGTATAAGAGCAGTATATGGATGTTGTGGTTATTAGGGATGTTCACAAATCATCCAGTTCTTTCTTTTCAGAGCATATGGTAGGACTGTACTTCCCCATCCTTTGGATGTAGAGCGTGGTCATGTGGCTTCTTTGGCCAATGAAATGTGAACAGCTATTGCATGTGACATCTCCAGGCAGGAACTTTAAGTTCCATGGCTGAAATGATTGTAGGAGCATTGCTAAAGTAAAGCCTTCACTGGCTTGAGTGCCTAAGTGAACCTGGGGCAAAAACCACTTGACCTGTTTTGCTATATAACAAAAATTAAAAAGTACACTTCCATTGTGTTAGGCCACTGAGATTTTAGAGTTATTTTTAACCTATCCTATCCTGATTGGTCCAGAAATTGATCCAGAAATCTTACCCTGATTCAGAGGAGGTTGGAAAGATGACCATACATGTTGTATAATGGAATCTCTTTGGTGAAAGCGACTTTTGTGATAACTTGAAGAAGCAGATTATACACCTAATGAACCTGTAATTCTAAAGTTAGAAAACAGCAGTAGTAGCATGAATGTTGGTGCCTGTGGCTGCATCTAGCAAAATTTTTAGGAAAGAGACGAAATTGGAAGACACTTGGCTGGTATATGTTCAGGGATTAATAGAATACAGAGAATCCAGAAGTGTATGGATATGCAAGTGCTTCTGAATCACCAACCAATGAAAAATAAAACTGAGTTACAAAAGCAAATTAAACCACATTCTTGGGGCAAAAATCAAATCTATGGTATAGTTGTCACTCCCATTGTCAATACACATGAATGTATTAAAGCGGTTTAGGTTTAACTAGGAGTTGGATGTCTCTATTTTTTTAAAGGACAAGATGAGAGAAAGAGTTTAAATGTAGTCTGTCCATCAAATACATGAAGACCGAAAGTACACAATCAAGTAGAGAGAGAAAGAGGAACATGATAGGATATATATAGCAAATCTAAGATGTATACCTAGAAAACAAGTATAGGTGTGGCTATTGGCACATGGCACCAAAAAAAAAAAAAAAAATCAAATTGTTTTTAAAGATCTGACCTGTTAAAAAAGCCCTGGCGTGAGCATGCAAAGTCTGTGACTATCTGAGGTTTAAAACAACCTTAGGTCTCCACCTTTTGTGAATCAATGCCTATAGTATATGTGCCCTAGAAGGATAACGGAAAAGGTAGAACAGCAGAATAGAGTCAAGGTGTATGGTCTCAAAATAAATGTCATGACCTTGTTTACATAAAAAAATTAAAATCTTATTTTTTCACTATGACCAAGTGGGATTTATTCCCGAAATGCAAGGTGATTAAATACATGAAAATCAGTGTAATGTACCACACTGACAGAATTATTTTTTTAAAAAAGATTGATCATCTTAGTTGATGTAGAAAAAGGATTTGAAAAAATTCAACACCCTTTTGTGGTAAAAGCACTCAACAAGCAAGAAACAGAAGACTTCCTTCACATAGTAAAGGCACTATATAAAAAAACCCACAGGTGACCTAACACTTAATGATGAGACACTGAAAGCTTTTCCTCTAAGACAAGGATGCCCACATTCACCACTACTGTTGAACGTAGTATTGAAAATCCAGTTATGCAAGAAAATGAAATAAAATATATCCACACTGGGAAGGAAGAAGTAAAATAATCTCTGCTACAGATGACATGATTTTACAGGTAGATCTCTAAAGGTTCCATTAAAAAAAAACTCTTGGAATTAATAAATGAATTCAGCACAGTTGCAAGATATAAAATCAAAGTACAACAATCAGTTGCATTTTTATAGACTAGCAATGAACAATCTAAAAAAGGAGTTAGGAAATAATTTCATTTGCAATAACATGGTAAGAATTCAATCCTTAACCAAATAGGTGAAAGACACTGAAAATGATCAAATATTGCTGAAAGAAATTAAAGAATGCATAAATGCATGGAAAGACATCCCATGCTCATGGATTAGAAGACTTAATATTTTAATAGGCTGAAAGGTGCCAAAGGTGATCTGCAGATCCATGCAATCCCTATCAACATCCCAACATTTGTCTTCAGAAAGAGAAAAACCAATCCGAATATTCATATGAGATTTTAAGCAACCCCCCAATAACCAAAGCATCCTCAAAAAAGAACGAAGTTGGAGGACTCACACTTCTGATTTCAAAACTTTTTGTAAAACAATACTCAAAACTGCATGTTACTAGTGTTAATGACAGACATATAGGCCAATGGAATAGAATAGAGAGCCACGAAATAAACCCTCACAAATACGGTCAAATGATCTTTGGCCAGGGATCCAAGATCGTTCAATGGGAAAAAGACAATCTTTTCAACAAATGGTGTTGGAAAACTGTATTTCTACATGCAAAAGAATGAAGTTGGATTCTTACCTTATACCATATGCAAAAAAATAATTCACAATGGATCAAAGACCTAGTTTTTTCTTTTGCTGCCTGCCATATCTAAGAAATCATTGCCAAATCCAATGCCATAAAGCTTTCTATGTTTTCTTCTAAGAGTTTTATACTTTTAGTGCTTAGCCTTAAAACAGAAGGAAATCATGACATATAGTACAACATAGATGAATCTTGAACATGTTATGCTAAGTGAAAAAAAGATACAAAAGGACAAATTCTGTACAGTTTCACTTATATGAAATCCCAAGAGTGGTCAAATTCATAAAGAAAGAATGTAGACTACTGGTTTCCAGGATTTGAGGGGAACAGTGAGTGAGGAGTTAGTGTTTAATGAGCATGGAGTTTCAGTCTGTGAAGATGAAAAAGTTCTAGAGACTGACAGTGATGGTGGCTGATGACAATGTGAATGTACTTAATGCCACTGAACTGTACACACAAAAACCATTAAAGTGGTCCGTTCCATGTTATGTTCAATCACAATAAATAAATAATTTAAAACATGGTAAACTTTTTGTTTCGTATTTTACCACAATTTTTTCAAGAGTAAACATGAAAAAAAATCTTATCCCTTTTGTTCCTCAACTTTCTAGTGTTCCTCAACTTTCTATACTGTTGAATACCACCTGTGTCTCACAATAGTCTCTTTTCTTGGCTTCTGTGTAGATTGCTGTCCCAATGTTTTTAACAATTATTTCTGAGCACCATTTTGAAACTTTGTGGACTAGTTCATTTCTATATTATTTGATTGATAATATGGTACTGTTGTGATATCTAAATGTAGAAAATTAATGCTCACCTCTGTGCAGCCAAATCTCACAGGATGCTGTAAAAATCTACAGCTACTAGAATCATTACTGAAATATTACTAACATGAACTTGAAATATTTCCTAAATTAACAAAATATCCTCTTTTGTTTTCTACCCTGTGTGTGTATTTTATTTTATTTTTATTTTTTTTAATAATTTTTTTTTTTTAATTTATGATAGTCATACAGAGAGAGAGAGAGGCAGAGACACAGGCAGAGGGAGAAGCAGGCTCCATGCACCGGGAGCCTGACGTGGGATTCGATCCCGGGTCTCCAGGATCACACCCTGGGCCAAAGGCAGGCGCCAAACCGCTGCGCCACCCAGGGATCCCCTGTGTGTGTATTTTAAAGGAAAAAGAAATTTTGCTATATTTGGTGGAGATACATTTATGGGTAATAAATGATAATACTGATTTTTTTCCTATACTTAATTTAGCCAAAACATTTTAGATATTTTTTTCAAAACATTTTAGGTATTAATAAAAAATTAAGACCTTCTTACTTTTAATACATTGCTGGTAGGAATGAAAAAAAATGATATTACTTCTATGTTAGGGAATTTGGCAGTGTCTAGAGAAATTAAATATTTATCTTTTGATCCAACAATCCTCTTCCTAAGCATATATACCAAAGTCATATTGGCAATCATTAAAAAGATGTATGGAGGGGTGCCTGGGTGGCGTAGACTGTTAAGCAACCAACTCTTCGTTTCTGCTCAGATCCTGACCTCAGGGTTGTGAGGTGAAACCTTGCATTGGGCTCACTGCTCAGTATGGAGTTCACTTACTCTCTCTCCCTCCGCTCCTCCCTCCTGCTCTCTCTCTCTGAAATAAATAAGTAAATCTTAAAAAAAAAAATGAATATGGCTGTTTGTTGCAACATTATTTACCGTAACATACAAAAGACCAAAACAACCCAAATATCCATCAATAGGAACCTGGTTGAATAAACTATGGTACATTTGAGCAATGAAGTACTATATAGCTAAAAAAGGAATATTTCTGTGTACTCTTATTAAGTGCTTTCCACGATATTTGGTCAAATAAAAGTGGACTGAGAAAATACGTATAGTATGCTAATATTTATTTGTCTTTACTAAAAACCAAATAATGGAAGGATAAGATTTAAAAATAAATGGCTACCTATAGGAGAAGCAAGGGAACAAAATGGAGATTAGAATAAAAACTAGACCTGTTTGAAACTTATGTATTTGACTTCAGAATCCTTTTATATACAGTTCCAAACAAAACTAAATTAAAAAAAAACTAACAATAAAAAAAAATGAATCTGTGTTCTCAGTCAGTAGCATAAGCACACATCAAGGAACTCTAGTGACTCTAAAACACAATAATTTAACTACTTTTTCTTGGTAGAATGTACTCTAAGGATAGAAATAAATATACAAATCTTGAACTGTGGGACGCCTGGGTGGCTCAGCAGTTAAGAGTCTGCCTTCAGCTCAGGTCGTGATCCTGGAGTCCCGGAATCAAGTTCCAGATCAGGCTCCCTGCCTGGAGCCTGCTTCTCTCTCTGCCTATGTCTCTGCCTCTCTCTGTATGTGTCTCTCATGAATAAATAAATAAAATATTTTTTAAAAAAAATTTTAAACTTTTCAATAATCATGTTTTTAGTGCTAGTATTAGTATTGTTATTTTGGGACTGTTGTGTGGGTATCATGAGATTGAATCGGATGGATAATTGCAATGAGAAATAAGATTTTTGGCATGGTTGGAAGGAAATAGAGATATAAGTTTGATGTGATTAAGTAAAAACTCCGTAGTTCTAAATTTGAATCAAAAACATCAGTATGATGTTATGATATGTTGTATCTAACAACTGAAAATATTAAAAACAATGATCAAGATTCGGAACAACCAATTGTACTATATGGAGCTCCTTTGTATCCTTGTAAACTTATTTTAAAAAATTGAGACAATTAAAGAAATGTGAACTCTGAACATTTGATGTTAATGAATGATTTTTCTAGAGGTGATGACATTTAGTTATATTTTCAAAAAGTCTTATTTTAGAAATATACACTGAAAGGATGAAATTATATCATGTCTGATATTTACTACAAAATAATCTAGAGTTAGTGGTTGAGTCTGGATGATAGGTACATGGGGGGGCATCATTAAGCTATCTTCTCTGGTTTTGCATAGGTATGAAATTTTCCATAAAAAAATTAAATTTAAAGGCCTCCTAATAAACTTCTTTCTGTTGGTTTTCTTTACTAAATTCTAAAGTGTTATTTTTGAGATGATATAAAAGTATTTTGAGACTGTCTCGTGTAGAGTATTTTCAAGTTTAGCCTTTAAAATACTTTACAGTGTAAATCAAACTTTGAGAAATAATACAATCCTTTAAAAAGTGCAACTATTACTCATGTAATTATTTGATCAGCTTAAAAATTTTTTGAAGCCAAATCACTTTTCCTTCAAACTTCTCCAAGTGAATAATAAATTTTTGTTTGGTTTGTTTCCAGATAACCTTTTTCATGCTGCTCTCTGCAGTGTGTGTAATGCTGAATTTGGCTGGTTCAATTCTCTCCTGTCAGAATGCTCAGCTAGTCAACTCCCTAGAAGGCTGTCAGTTGGTGAGTAATGAAATGCAAACCTTTTATAAAAGGTCATAGGCTTTGATTTTGCCTGAAAGTAATTTCAAAAATAAATTTGATTATATCCTTGGATTTAGTCTGATGTCTTATAATTGCATAATGAATTTTTTTTAAGTCAAATGATTATGGACTTTAATGACATCTACAAAATACCTTCACAGCAACATTGAAAAACGGGGGGCTTATGGCCTAGCCAAACTGACATAAAAAATCCATCCTGCCTTCCTTTTAGATTGATACACCTTTGACCGACTCCATTATCAACAGGAAGGAATTTAAGTTGATTCATTTATAAAAATTATTTCAAACTAAACCTTGTCCTACTTGTAAGTCAGTTGCTAATAGTGTATTTCTAAGGATCACAGTATAGTACTGTTTGAGAGCAAATGTTTTTAGTAATGATTATATTTTGGCATTTGTTGCATTGATTTTTCTCTGCACTGAATTTTTAAAAATAAATTTTCTAAGTCAGTTTTAAGTGCCATATACATATAAGTTTGATAATGGGTACATTGAAATAATTTAGGTCACATTTTGTTTTGTTTTGTTTTCAAAAAGTAGATTATCTTTTAGATCTAGGAAAATGGTAGACAGTGTGCTATGTACATAGTATGGGATCAGTACATAGTTTGCCAGATAGAAGCTTCATTCCATATAGTGACTTAGCTCCCGAGATGGTAACATGTGCTTCCGGGTGGGACAGTCAAGTTCAGTAAGGGTTAGTTTAACTCCGGAATATGACCACGGGTGCCAGATGTGGACACTTGCATTTCCTGATTTATCCTGGAGACGCAGGGCTACCTTTTAGAACTATTCTCCTCCACAGCTGCCTGTGCATTTGCTGGGCCTGCAGCTGTGATTTCTGAGAGGTGAGGGGCCATCCTGAATTATCTGCTGCTTTTCTTGTAGCAGAGCCATGCTTCCTTTTATTGTGGCCATGCTGTCTGAGTTCAAAGGAGCAGCTGTTGGGAAGCCTGCTGCTCTCTACAGTTTTTATCCATCAAAGCTAGAAGGATGAGTGTAAGTTGGCACGGTTTCAATGCAAAAGCACCTAACTGAGTTCCAAAAAACTCATTGTGAGAGCTTCGTCTTGTTATTTTCTGTTCAGTGTGGCACTGATCAGATTTTATCCCGATGGGATATATTGAGTATCCTTGGTATGGTGCAGTATTGCTCATGACTTCTAATAATTGATAAAACCTGGAGCCCCACCACCATCAGAAAGTAGTTTATACTTTCATAGTTCATACTTTATACAGAAAGTAATTCATACTTTCATATACCAAGGTGGTATAGCGCCACCTTGCCAACTTGTCTCCATAGCTAGGGTCAGCCCCTTTATTCCTAAATACTAGGTCCTGTGATTAAGATAATATCTGGCAACTGACAAGGGGCTGGCCATTTTTTCCTCTGATCCCCATTTTTTAATGCAAGGCCTTGTGTGTGGGACACAGTGTTTAGGGTGATGAGAAGTGACAGTGCACAGTGGTCTAGACCGAACAGAAGGCCCACATTGTACCCTGCCTAGAAAGGCTGATCCCTCTAGGTCTTCATCTCAGACCCTCTTTTCCTATGTCACAGCAGCATGAAAAGATAAAGCAGGTAGATTCAATTTCCTTTATTCCTTTCTACCTTCAGGAAACCCCTAAGTAAATTAAAGGGACATCATGTACACAAGTGCACTTTCACATACATCTTGCTTTTATAGTACCATGGAATCATCAACATTTTTCTGACTTTAAACCTTAATCCTAAACTTAATCCCACTCCCTTTCCAGACACTTTTTAAAAAAGATTTTGTTTATTTATTGATTTGAGAGAGGGGGATGGAAAGGGAGAGAGAATCTGAAGCAGACTCCATGCTGAACCCAGAGCCCAGCACAGGGCTTGATTTCACAACCGGGAGATCATGACCTGAGCTGAAACCAAGAATTGGATGCTTAACCTGCTGTGCCACCCAGGTGCTCCTCCATTCCAGACTTTAATCAACTTTTCAAAAATATTCTTAGAAGTTAGCTTCCAGATGAGTTTTAAATTTTTTGGGTCAAGGCTCAAAAGGAATAGATTTGAGAGTTGAACTGGAATCACATTAAAATTATAGATTGCCTTGGAAGAGAACTCATGTGTTAACAATACTGTGTTTTCCCATTCAGGAGCATTGTTTGTGTTTCCGTTTCTCCAAATTGTTTTTATAAATCCTTCAGTGCAGTTCTTGTTTTCCTTTAGGACACCTAGTGTATTTCTGTATCTATATGTGTGTTTGTCCTTTTCCTATGGATTATTAAAAATTAATTCATTTAATCTGCATATGTATGTGTGTGTGTGTGTGTATATATATATATGTATATATATATATATACACATTCCAAATCCTCATCCCCTTCTAGAAAGTTTTTGGTAGTCAGACATTTTGTATGCTTATTTTATGTATTATCATTTTTACACTCATGGAGAGTCTATTCTAAACATCATTATTCACATTGCTTTTGTCAGCCAGCCGTGTAGCTTGGCGACATTTGTATAACAGCACTTGGAGATCTGCCCAGCTGTTAAATAGAGAGCAGCAGAGAATTCCACTGGATGGATGGATGCAGGATAATTTATTTAACTGCCACTTAATGAAGGACAGGTTAGGGATGTTTCTAGTGTTCTGCTAAAACAAACATGGCAGAGAAGATTACCCTTTGTGCACATTCATTACTCCACAAATAGAGTGGCTGTGCTGCTGCCGTGGGAACTGACCTAAGTGTAAGAGGTACAGTGGCCAACCAGAGTAGAATGTGCGAGCAGGTCTCAAGAAAAAATTACTAAGCGTGTCCTTTCAGTCAAAGCTTAAGAGTGCACTTTAAATTTAGAATTTTATTTCTGTATTAACCTCCAAAGATGGGACACCAGACTCTTGCCAACAGTACATGACTGTGGCCGATTTCCCAGATGCATGCAAACTTCTGTGTATCATCAGAATATTTTTTGGTCCTTGCCAGTCTGACAAAAGTGGAAGATCTTAATGTGGAATTTGCATTTCTTTAATTAAAAGTAGGGCAGCCGGGGAGGCTCAGCAGTTTAGCGCCACTTTCAGCCCAGGCTGTGATCTTGGAGACCTGGGATCGAGTCCAAGTCGGGCTCCTTGCATGGAGCCTGCTTCTCCCTCTGCCTATGTCTCTGCCCTTCTCTCTCTCTCTCTCTCTCTCTCTCTCTCTCATAAATAAATGAAATCTTTAAAAAAAATAATTAAAAGTAAAGTTGAGCATCTTGTATGTTTATTTAGATGTGATTTCTTTTTTTTTATTTATTTATTTATGATAGAGAGAGAGAGAGAGAGAGAGAGAGAGAGAGAGAGAGGCAGAGACACAGGCAGAGGGAGCAGCAGGCTCCATGCACCGGGAGCCCGATGTGGGATTCGATCCCGGGTCTCCAGGATCACGCCCTGGGCCAAAGGCAGGCGCCAAACCGCTGCGCCACCCAGGGATCCCCAGATGTGATTTCTTTATTTGCTAACTGCCAGTTTATTTGTGTTGCCTATTTTTCTGTGAGGATGTTGCTATTCACAATTGATTTATAAATGCACTTCGTATATTAAGGAAACGGCCCATTGTTATATGCATTTTTGTTATATATGGTTTTTTCATAATTTGTTATTCATTTTTTTTTACTTTTTTTGGTATTCTTTCTTATGTGGTAATTTCACATACTCAAATTGATTTTATTCGTTTATATATTTCTACCCTTATGATTTCTGGCTTATATGTTTTGTCTAGAAAAGCATTTCCCTATCCGAAATTATAAAAGTTTTCCTGTTTTCTTCCCAGAATCTTAGGGTTTCACTTTTTAATATTTATATATTTCATAGATCTTGCATGTAGTTTGCTATAAGTATCATTATGTTTTTATAGTTTTAATAAATACACATGTGGACTTTCCGTATTTCTTTTAATTTTAGTGTTATAAATTTTAAATAACTTGCTGCTCTGGTGGGTGCATTTTAAAAAATTATTATTTTTTTCTAAAGATTTTACTTATTTATTCATGAAAGACACAGAGAGAGGGAGGTAGAGACAGAAGAAGTAGGCTCCACGCAGGAAGCCTGATGCGGGACTCGATCACGCCCTGAGCCAAAGGCAGACAGACACTCAACCGCTGAGCCACCCAGGTGTCCCTAAAAACTATTATTTTTTTATTGCAAGAGGCCCCTAATGGCAGATAAGATTTTTAGTGATTTTTTATTATATTTAATAGTATGTGCCATTGAATGTACAATTGAGTCTTTGATCCATAGCCTGTCAGAAAAAAATAATTATAATATTGTCTCTGCTTTCCAGTGTTTGTGTTTGTTTTGTTATGCCATGTAGTTATTTTGTCTAAAATTATCAAAATAACATTAGATATTAATGGCATTTTGTTGTCTACTTTTTGTTCCTGAGTATAATGATTTACTGTCAAACATGATGCTGAACGATAGTTTCAGATAGCCATTTTATAACATGAAGGTGATTATTTTCCATTCATATTTTACTAAAAGTCTTTAAAAATCAAATGGAGGTTGAATTTTATCAAGTTTTCTTTGGACATCTGTTAAGATTATATATTTTTTTATTTTGATCCATTGGTATGACAGGTTATACTCATAGATTCTCCAAATTAAGCAACATAGAGCATAATTGGAATGAAATCCCCAAAAATGTTATTGGATTCTATCAGTTTACTTTATTTATTATATTTCACTTTCATTCGTGATTTTTGTTTTATATTTTTCATTCAATTATTATTCATTACTTTCATTCAATTATTTTTTTTTTAATTAATTTTTATTGGTGTTCAATTTACCAACATACAGAAAAACACCCAGTGCTCATCCCGTCAAGTGTCCACCTCAGTGCCCGTCACCCATTCCCCTCCAACACCCGCCCTCCTCCCCCTCCACCACCCCTAGTTCGTTTCCCAGAGTTAGGAGTCTTTATGTTCTGTCTCCCTTCCTGATATTTCCCAACATTTCTTCTCCCTTCCTTTATATTCCCTTTCACTATTATTCATATTCCCCAAATGAATGAGAACATACACTGTTTGTCCTTCTCCGACTGACTTATTTCACTCAGCATAATACCCTCCAGTTCCATCCACGTTGAAGCAAATGGTGGGTATTTGTCGTTTCTAATTGCTGAGTAATATTCCATTGTATACATAAACCACATCTTCTTTATCCATTCATCTTTCGATGGACACCGAGGCTCCTTCCACAGTTTGGCTATTGTGGCCATTGCTGCTAGAAACATCGGGGTGCAGGTGTCCCGACGTTTCATTGCATCTGAATCTTTGGGGTAAATCCCCAACAGTGCAATTGCTGGGTCGTAGGGCAGGTCTATTTTTAACTCTTTGAGGAACCTCCACACAGTTTTCCAGAGTGGCTGCACCAGTTCACATTCCCACCAACAGTGTAAGAGGGTTCCCTTTTCTCCGCATCCTCTCCAACATTTGTTGTTTCCTGCCTTGTTAATTTTCCCCATTCTCACTGGTGTGAGGTGGGATCTCATTGTGGTTTTGATTTGTATTTCCCTGATGGCAAGTGATGCGGAGCATTTTCTCATGTGCTTGTTGGCCATGTCCATGTCTTCCTCTGTGAGATTTCTCTTCATGTCTTTTGCCCATTTCATGATTGGATTGTTTGTTTCTTTGGTGTTGAGTTTAATAAGTTCTTTATAGATTTTGGAAACTAGCCCTTTATCTGATATGTCATTTGCAAATATCTTCTCCCATTCTGTAGGTTGTCTTTTAGTTTTGTTGACTGTATCCTTTGCTGTGCAAAAGCTTCTTATCTTGATGAAGTCCCAATAGTTCATTTTTGCTTTTGTTTCTTTTGCCTTTGTGGATGTATCTTGCAAGAAATTACTGTGGCCAAGTTCAAAAAGGGTGTTGCCTGTGTTCTCCTCTAGGATTTTGATGGAATCTTGTCTCACATTTAGATCTCTCATCCATTTTGAGTTTATCTTTGTGTATGGTGAAAGAGAGTGGTCCAGTTTTATTCTTCTGCATGTGGATGTCCAATTTTCCCAGCACCATTTATTGAAGAGACTGTCTTTCTTCCAATGGATAGTCTTTCCTCCTTTATCGAATATTAGATGACCATACATTTCAGGGTCCATTTCTGGGTTCTCTATTCTGTTCCATTGATCTATGTGTCTGTTTTTGTGCCAGTACCACACTGTCTTGATGACCACAGCTTTGTAGTACAACCTGAAATCTGGCATTGTGATGCCCCCAGCTATGGTTTTCTTTTTTAAAATTCCCCTGGCTATACGGGGTCTTTTCTGATTCCACACAAATCTTAAAATAATTTGTTCTAACTCTCTGAAGAAAGTCCATGGTATTTTGATAGGGATTGCATTAAACGTGTAAATTGCCCTGGGTAACATTGACATTTTTACAATATTAATTCTGCCAATCCATGAGCATGGAATATTTTTCCATCTCTTTGTGTCTTCCTCAATTTCTTTCAGAAGTGTTCTATAGTTTTTAGGGTATAGATCTTTTACCTCTTTGGTTAGGTTTATTCCTAGGTATCTTATGCTTTTGGGTGCAATTGTAAATGGGATTGAGTCCTTAATTTCTCTTTCTTCAGTCTCATTGTTAGTGTATAGAAATGCCATTGATTTCTGGGCATTGATTTTGTATCCTGCCACGCTACCAAATTGCTGTATGAGTTCTAGCAATCTTGGGGTGGAGGCTTTTGGGTTTTCTATGTAGAGTATCATGTCATCGGCGAAGAGGGAGAGTTTGACTTCTTCTTTGCCAATTTGAATGCCTTTAATGTCTTTTTGTTGTCGGATTGCTGAGGCAAGGACTTCCAGAACTATGTTGAACAGCAGTGGTGAGAGTGGACATCCCTGTCTTGTTCCTGATCTTAGGGGAAAGGCTCCCAGTGCTTCCCCATTGAGAATAATATTTGCTGTGGGCTTTTCGTAGATGGCTTTTAAGATGTCGAGGAAAGTTCCCTCTATCCCAACACTCTGGAGGGTTTTGATCAGGAATGGATGCTGTATTTTGTCAAATGCTTTCTCTGCATCTAATGAGAGGATCATATGGTTCTTGGTTTTTCTCTTGCTGATATGATGAATCACATTGATGGTTTTACGAGTGTTGAACCAGCCTTGTGTCCCAGGGATAAATCCTACTTGGTCATGGTGAATAATTTTCTTAATGTGTTGTTGGATCCTATTGGCTAGTATCTTGTTGAGAATTTTTGCATCCATGTTCATCAGGGATATTGGTCTGTAATTCTCCTTTTTGGTGGGGTCTTTGTCTGGTTTCGGAATTAAGGTGATGCTGGCCTCGTAGAACGAATTTGGAAGTACTCCATCTCTTTCTATCTTTCCAAACAGCTTTAGTAGAATAGGTATGATTTCTTCTTTAAACGTTTGATAGAATTCCCCTGGGAAGCCATCTGGCCCTGGACTCTTGTGTCTTGGGAGGTTTTTGATGACTGCTTCAATTTCCTCCCTGGTTATTGGCCTGTTCAGGTTTTCTATTTCTTCCTGTTCCAGTTTTGGTAGTTTGTGGCTTTCCAGGAATGCGTCCATTTCTTCTAGATTTCCTAATTTATTGGCGTACAGCTGTTCATAATATGTTTTTAAAATCGTTTGTATTTCCTTGGTGTTGGTAGTGATCTCTCCTTTCTCATTCATGATTTTATTAATTTGAGTCTTCTCTCTCTTCTTTTTAATAAGGTTGGCTAATGGTTTATCTATCTTATTAATTCTTTCAAAGAACCAACTCCTGGTTCTGTTGATCTGTTCCACAGTTCTTTTGGTCTCGATATCATTGAGTTCTGCTCGAATTTTAATTAACTGTCTTCTTCTGCTGGGGGTGGGGTCTATTTGTTGCTTTTTCTCTAGTTCCTTTATGTGTAAGGTGAGCTTTTGAATTTGAGATCTTTCCAGTTTTTGAATGGATGCTTGTATTGCGATGTATTTCCCCCTCAGGACTGCTTTTGCTGCATCCCAAAGATTTTGAACGGTTGTATCTTCATTCTCATTAGTTTCCATGAATCTTTTTAATTCTTCCTTAATTTCCTGGTTGACCTTTTCATCTTTTAGCAGGATGGTCCTTAACCTCCACGTGTTTGTGGTCCTTCCATACTTCTTGTCGTCATTCAATTATTATTATTATTATTATTATTATTCATTACTTTCATTCAATTATTTTCATTATTATTATATTTCACTTTCATTCGTGATTTTTGTTTTATATTTTTCATTCAATTCATGCAGTTAATTTATAGTTTTTGGTTTTCTCCTGCCCTTCCATACTTTGTTTCATGATTGTAGTAATTTCATAAAAATTAGTTGAATAAATGAAACCTGGGGAATTTACTGTTCCTTGATGGATATTGACACTCAAGTATATATTTCTCTGGGTCCAACACTATTTTATAAAAGTTATTTGGCATCATTTTCTACTCCAGCTTTTTTCTATTTCTTTCCAAACTTTTTTTTTTAAGAGTTTTATTTATTTATTCATGAGAGACACAGAGAGAGAGGCAGAGACATAGGCAGAGGGAGAAGCAGACTCCCTGCAGGGAGCCTGATGTGGGACTCAATCCCAGGACTTTGGGATCACCCCCTGTACCAAAGGCAGACGTTCAACCACTGAGCCACCCAGTTGCCCCTATTTCTAAGCTTTTGACAATGTCTGTATTATTAACATGTATTGATCTTTCCACATTTATTAATAGAAAGTAATACATTGAATTGTCTTAAAAGTGTCTATGGTCAATCTCTATGTTCTTATTCCTTTTATTTGTATTCATAATGCTTTATATTTTCTATTTCTCTTCCTTTCTTGTTATATTTTTCCAGAAATATATCTATTTTGTTTATTTGAAATGTATCCATTGAAAAATTAAAAACTACAGAAGTATAAGAAAACCCCTTATTATCTCAGGTGGCATGCACCCTTATGGAAATTTCTATATTTAAAACTGAGAAATAGCCTCATATCTAGTCTGTGTTTTTTATTCCTGCATTAGATTCTATGGATGCAACTTGTACACATTATGTAACAGCCACCAACTGCAAGGTGCTTACATGGTCTCAAACTTCTAATTTCGTAAATTATGCTGGAGCCCATAGTCTTTTTTTTAAAAAAAGATTTTATTTATTTATTCATGAGAGACACAGAGAGAGAGAGGCAGAGACACAGGCAGAGCCTGACATGGGACTGGATCCCAGGTCTTCAGGATCAGGCCCTGGGCTGAAGGCAGTGCTAAACCGCTAAGCCACCCTGGCTGCCCTGGAGCCCATAGTCTTATTATAAATAAGTCTGTAGCCAAGCCTGTGTGTATTTATGTAGGATAGTTCCTAAAATTTGGATTGATGATGGCCCAAAGGCTAAATGCATTAAAAGTTTTGATTGATACTGCTTTCCAGAAAGGATTATATTCATACATACTTCCACCTGCAGTCTGTAGGAATGAGTATGTCCTACTCCATGCCAGCATTAGATATTACCAATGCTGAAAATGTTTGCGATTCTGAAGGATGAAGAATAAAATCTCATTATTTTAATTTGCATACTCTGGTCACTAGAGAGGTTGAGCTGCTATTTTTTGTTTTTCCATAGAAGCAGCATTGAAGGAATAGATACACTGGGAAGAATTGAGTTCTATGAAGATCAAGTTTTTAAATCCAAATATGGATTATTTCTTTCCTGTTTTCAGGTCTTTTGTGTAGTGAGGGAAGTCTTACAGCTTTCTTCATGAAGTGGTTAAACATTTTATATTAACTTTTCTCATTTGTTTGCAGTTTTTGATGCTAATATCAAGGGTATTTTTCTTCATTATTTTTTATAATTGCTTATTGCTATGGTATAGGAAAGCTATTGATTTTTTTAAATTAACCTTTTCATTTTGAGATAATCATGGGTTTTCAAACAGTTGCAAGACATTATACAGAGAGGGACCCTTGGGTGGCTCAGTCAGTTAAGTGTTTGCCTTCGGCTCAGGTCGTGATCCTGGGGTCCTGGGATTGAACCCCACATGGGCTCCTTGCTCTGTGGGGGGTGGGTGAGAGAGGTCTACTTCTCCCTCTCCCTCTGCTGCTTCCCCTGCTTGTGCTCTCTCTCTCTGTCAAGTAAATAAATAAAATCTTTTTTTTTTAAAGAAATTATATAGAAAGACCTATGTCACTTTTCCCAGTTTCCCACATTACTAACATTTTACTAGGCTACTTTATACTGGTGAAGATGCAGAACATTTCTACCACCATACAGGTCCCCTCATGTTGCTTTTCTATAGCCATCGTCACTTCCCTTCCACCTCCACTCCCTCCTTAACCCCTGGCAACCACTAATCTGCTAGAATACTCCATTTCTGTTATTTTTTTTAATTTTCAAAATGTTACATAAGTGGAATCATACAGTATGTAACCTTTTGGAATTGACTCTTTTCACTCAGCATAATCCTCTGGAAATTCATTCAGTTTGCTGCCATCTACCAGGAATTTCTTCCTGTTTACTCCATGGAGTGAGATTCCACTGTAGGGATATACCACTGTTGGTTTAACCATTTACCTGGGGAGGGACATCTGCAGTAATTCCACTTTCTGACTGTTACAAATAAAGCTGCTATGAACATTCACGTAAAGGTTTTTGCATGAACATAATTTTTCATTTCTTTTAGATAAATACCCAGGAATACAATTGCTGGATTGTACGGCGGGCACCTGTTTAGTTTTTTTTGAGACCCTGCCTAGCTGTTTTCCAGATTGTCAATCACATTTTACCTTCCGACCAACAGTGTATAAGAGGTCCCATTTCTCTGCATCCTTGCCACCATTTGGGGTTGTCACTTTTTTTTTAACTTGAGCCATTCTCATGGTATGGAGTTATGTCTTGTGGTTTTCCTGATGAATAGTGATGGTGAGCAGCTTTTGCTGTGCTTCATTGTGTTCCATATATCCTCTTTGGTGTAGTGTCTGGTCATATCTCACATCTTTTGCCCGTTTTCTTTATACTGTTGAGTTTTGAGAGTTCTTTATATTCTAGATACTAGTCCTTTGTTGAAGATGTGCTTTGCAAATATTTATCCCAGTCTATAGTTTGCCTTTTCATCCTCTTAATGGGATCTTTGAAAGAGCAAAAGTCTTTAATTTGATAAAGTCTAATTTATCAATTTTGCTTTTATGGATCATGCTTTGGGTGTTAAGTATAAGCATTCTTTACCTACCCCTAGATCCTATGAATGATTTTCTCCTTGATGGGGGCAAGAGTTGCCTTTCCCCAGTAGGCCTCCACTGATACCTGCCTTGCTAAGAAGGGTGAGAATCCATCATTATTACTCCCCAGGTGGCTTATACTAACATGGGGTTGGGAGGTGGTCTCATTACCACTGTGTGGTGCTCATTTAACCTGGAAGAGGAGGGATTGCACCTCCTATTGCTGGGTGCAGTGGAAACCCAAATTCTCCATGTGGTCTCCTCAATACTATGGGTGTTAGGGAAAGGAGTATCTGTCTTCAGGTCTTCCTCCAACTACAGGATATATGAGGCAAAAAGAAAATCCAGGAAACTCATTGCTGTTCCCTTCCCTGGGTCCTGGGTCCCTAACTAGTCTATCTTTATACTTTCCAGTCTTTTAATATACATTTGATACATAATGTCCAGGGTTTTTTTAGTTGTACTTAGAGGAGTAGGAAAAGGTACATCTCTATCTTTACAAAAGTAGAAGTGGCGTTGATTTTTGTTTGTTTTCTAGAACTCTTTTTATTCATTCTAAAAGTTTTTCCAACACATCTTTTCATGTCCAGGTGGACTGCCATATACCTGTGAACATAAGGGTGTTGCCCATCTATTATGCAAATTTATAGCTTGTATATTTTCTCTTGGCTTTTTACATTGATAAAGCTTTTTTAAAATTTTATTTATTTATTCCTGAGAGACACAGGGAGAGGCAGAGACATAGGCAGAGGGAGAAGGAGGCTCCTCACAGGGAGCCCGATGTGGGACTCAATCCCCGGACCAGGATCATGCCCTGAGCCAAAGGCAGATGCTCAACCGCCAAGTCACCCAGGTGTCCCCATTGATAGAGTTTTAAGTTGGTATTCAGTACCCTGCAATGTAATAGGCTTTTAATCTAACCACTGAGCTTCATAGAAAGACCCAAGGGAAGAGACAGGGCATAAAGAAGGGAGAGCCCCTTCATATAATCAGGAGGCCCAACAGCTTCCCTTGCCCTTATCTACAAAGCTGTGTACCACTCTCACAGAAGAGGTTCAAGTATGCACAGGCTACCTTGACTCAGAAGAGGCATGGCCTGTTTTCCAACAGTTTTTATAACATGTGGGAGTCTCAGAGGCCCAAGGCCTGCCTCCCAACACACAGCTTTCCTGATAAGGTGGACTCCTGAAGGGCGAGCGAGGCGGGTAGAGCATTCCCATACTGATGTGTAGTGTCTAAGAAAGCAGTGTGACATAAGAAGCCAGAACTTCCAGGTCACTTTCCCAAGTACATCTGGATCAGCCCAAACTTTCTGTTACCTCTTATTCACCATGAGGATACACAAGGGAAAAGTTTAGTTCATAAGAGGCCGTTTTCATACCATGTTTCATTCCTGACTTTCAGGGGGTTCAAAATGAAAGGGGTTGACCTGAGGAGTCACCATTTAGTGTAATGGTTGCTGTCAGCTTATGAGAAAAAGTGCCCTTCATAACTCACAGCACTTCCGTCTGGCCTGGCTCTTGGAGATTTTAATTTTAATCAAGAATGCATGTAAATTTTATCATCATCTTTCAACATCTGTGAAGCTGACCATACAACATTCCACTTTTAGTTTATTAATGTAGTGATTTGCATTAATAGATTTCCTAATGCTGAACCAGCTTTGTGTTATAGAAATAGGTCCTCCTTGGTCCAAGCGCTTCTGACACAACCTATTATGCTACATTCAAATTGCTAATATTTTATTTAAGAGTTGTATGCCTAAATTCATACATGAGACCAATCTACAATTTACCTTTAGTTGTGACTTGTGCAGTTTTTATATTGGAATTATGCTGCTTTCATGGAATGAATGTGGAAGCATGTGGTTTGATCTGTGTTCTGAAACCATTTAAATATCCCAGGAATTATTACAGTTTGTTACATTTTGGGGAGTTGATTTGGCAGCTTTTAAATTTTTATATAGGGTCATTGTGTTATTTATGTTGTTTTGTGTACTTTTGTTTATACTTATCTTTCTAAAATTGTGTACTTCATCTCTTGTATTGTTATAAGGCTACAGGTAATGTTCTTTAATAATTAAAAAATGACTGTTTAGCAAATCTATAGACATAGAAAGCATGAGGGAAGGCTGGAGAGCTTGAGGGAAGATGGGGGGTTTGGGCAGAGCTTAAGGTTTATTTTTGGAGTGATAAAAATGTCCTAAAATTGACTGTGCCTGTATAACTCTGTCAAGATACTAAACACCAATGAATTGTAAACTTTAAATAGGTGAATTGTATGTGATTTGGACCTCAATAAGGCTGTTGTAATTTTAAAAGCCTTTTGGTTGATGTCTTCTCAGATTTCTTTTTTTTTTTCTTTTTTTTTTTTTTCTTCTCAGATTTCTAATACTAGATTATGCTTCCTCTCCCTTGGCTGAAAGCTTACCTTCTAAAAAATCGTTTTCCCCTCAAAGAACCAGCTGCCAGTTTTATTAACCATGATTACTCTTTGAGTTGTTTCGTTGACCATGTTTTATTTTATTAACCCCTTCTACTTCCCCAAGGACTATTTTGTTCACTTTCTAGCTTTTGTAGTGGAATGACAGAGGTACACAGGACTCTCTCCCTGAGTTTCATTGAATTACAATGAGATGATAATTCATTGTTGCTTTGCTGTTTAATCTAAGCATTACTGAAATTTATGTGCTTAACTTTCTAGGTACCTAGATTTTTTTTTCGTTTCTTTCTTTTTTTAATCTTTTTACTGTTAATTTCTAATACTATTGCATGAAAGCATGTGTCTTTTAAATACATATGTGTATATATGTATATCTTTTCTCAGTGTGTTGGGTTCAGAATTAATTCACAGATTTTTGTGTGGAGAGCTTCTGAAAATATAAATCCAATCCTGTGCTTTCCATTGCACCTGGAATGCTGTTCAGAGAGCCCTCCTTGTGGCCTGTGAGTTCTTTGATTGGGTCACTCCTATATATATATATATTTTTAAGATAGTATTTATTTATTTATTCATGAGAGACACAGAGAGAGGCAGTGACAGGCAGAGGGAGAAGCAGGCTCCCCACTGAGCAGGGAGCCCAACATGGGACTCCATCACAGGACCCTGGAATCACGGCCTGAGGCAAACGCTCAAACCACTGAGCCACACAAGTGCCTCAGGTCCCTCCTCTTTCCTGTTTCTGTGGAGTCCTTTTGCCTCACTCCTCCTCCATCCAGCTTCCCACTTACCCTCCAGGCCTCCTCATTTTTCTATTCTCCTACAGCTTCAGGTGGTGGTCCTTAACATCCCCACCCTCCCTTATAGCTTATCTTGGTGTGACTTCCTCCCGTATGGCTTCCTCCACCCCAGACTTCCCATGCTTTCCCTTCCCCTCTTCCACCTTGCCAGGGGTGCCCCTGGCCCCCCACCCCACCCCATCCCAGCCATGGGAGCTCCAGGCTCTTTCTCATCTTGAGCTGCTCCTACAAGCTGCACGCTCTGCATGGGGAGGGTGGGTTGGGGTGGTGTTCATCCTCCCAGGTGGCCAGCAGCGGGAGGTTCTTTCTCATCTTCTAGATTCCAAGAGTAGGTGGTACATCCTCAGAGATGATCCCTGAATCACCCTAACCCAGAGGCTCCCCACCTGTGATATTCTTCCCCTAGGGCATTCTTTTCCTCCAGAGACTGGCCTCTCCCTCATCATTTCCTACTTGGCAAAGCAGCAGAAGGGAAAAGACCACCTCTGTGTTATACCCTGGGCCTGGTGCCTTTCCCAACCCACAGTGCCTGTGAGTGAATCAACCAGTGAATGGCTCCTGGCTGCTCTTTTCCTAAGAGCCCCAGAGGAAAGCAAAAAAGGGATTTTAAGTTAACATGCTGTTTTAGGTTAATTACAAAACAAACAAACAAAAAACCGAACAAACAAAAAAACATTGTTGGTTTTCAAAAGTCTTTTAAAATGCCTCATCACATTTTGTTTCATTTGAAGCTGCTTCTGCAATGAAATAGTACAGCATCAAACTTGTGTTTAAAAATCCTTTCCTGTGGCTTTATTTAATCAGTTCATTCTGCAAAAGTTTTGGATTTTGGTTCACACTTTTCTTGCTTTTTTTAAAACTGTAATTTTATATCAAAGTGTGGTTGCCACAAAATGTTACATTAGTTTCAAGCGTACAACATAGTGATTGACAATTCTGTATGTTATTTCTTACATTGCTTTTAAATGATAGCATAACAGAATGCTCTTCAAATGCAGATCATTATGATGTGATGCATTATGTGTGTTGATAAGTATTTGTCTCAAATGAAAAGATGCTGTTTCTCTTTTTAAATGTGAAATAAAATATCAGAAAGGGAGACAGAACATGGAAGACTCCTAACTCTGGGAAACAAACTAGGGGTGGTGGAAGGGGAGGAGGGCGAGGGGTGGGGGTGAATGGGTGACAGGCACTGAGGGGGGCACTTGACGGGATGAGCACTGGGTGTTATTCTGTATGTTGGCAAATTGAACACCAATAAAAAATAAATTTATTATTAAAAAAAGAAATAAAATATTAATAGTTCTTATTATAGAAGACACAAGAAATACATAAATTAGAATAAAAATGAAAGTTTCCCTCCCACTCTCTACCTCCCACTCCCTGCCATCCTGTGCAATTACTTTATGATGCATCCAAGTCTCTCTGTATACATATATATTTATGTACATCTATGTGTACATGTATATGCACAGAGATTTTTTCACATGGTTTTTTTAAAAAGATTCTTTATGTATTTGAGAGACAGAGATCATGAGCAAGGGGGAGGAGCAGAGGGAGAAGGGGAATCAGAATCCCTGCTAATGCAGGGCTTGATCCCAGGACCCTGGGATCATGACCTGAGCCAAAGGCACTTGCTTAACCTACTGAGCCACCCAGGCACCCCTCATATAGTTTTTTTTTTAATAGACTTAAATACTTTTGTCTCATTTCCCTACAGAATGATATAATTTTAGACATTTTTCCCTGCTCAATGATATTATTTCAGACATTTCTGTGGAAGTATACAATTGACCCTTGAATAGTATGGGTTTGTTTTTATGTGGATTTTTTTAGATAGATACAGTACTGTAAATGTACTTACTCTTCTTTATGATTTAATAACATTTTCTTTTCTCTAGCTTACTTTATTATAAGAATAGAATATATAATTCATATAAAATATGTGTTAACTTATTATTGGTAAGGCTTCTGGTCAACAGTGAAGTTTTAGGGAAATCATAAGTTATATGTGAATTTTGGACTGTGTGGAGGATGTTGGCATCCTAACCCCCAAGTTGATCAACTATATGAAGGGAGTCCCTCATTCTTTTAAAGGCAGTTTTGGGGGGCAACTGGGTGGCTCAGTCAGTTAAGCAGCTACTATTGGCTCAGGTCATCATCCTAGGGTCCTGGGATCCAATCTCACATTGGTTCCCTGCTGGATGGGCAGCCTGCTTCTCCGTCTCCAACTCGTGTGCTCTCCTGCTCTCTCTCGCTCTCAAAATAAATAAAATCTTTAAAAAAAAAATAAGGGCCATTGTGTGCACTTCCCCTAGTGCACCATATTTATCTATACTGAGAGGCACAGACATGACCATATTGAACATGCATTTTTGACCTTGTTTTTGGCAAATTTAAACACAGGTACAAATTTTATTAAGAAGAAAACAAACATAATCTCTGTCACTGTAGTATGGAGTGGATTAAAATATTTTTCTTTCTTGGTATTGCCACAGGAACTAGAAACTTAGGTGGAAAAATTTCATAAAAGGCAGATATTTAACTCATTTTAATATATATTTAGATAGAAGCTTGAAATGTGCTCTTTGATAGTTTTATGCAAAACTACTACTAATTGTTATGTGATGACCACTGAGTTTCTTGAGCACTTGCTGTGTTGAAGGTATTGCTTTGAGCACATTATATATGTTGATTCATTTACTCCTGACAACTATCAATAGGGCACAGGTACTATTTTATCTTTACTTTACAGGTAAAGAAACTGAGGTGTTGGGAGTTAAGTCAGAGAGCTAGCAGGTGCTGGCATTAGTCACCCTGTATTCGCAACCACTGGCAAATCATTACAGTTCTGTTTATGTAATATTTTAACTTTAGAATGATACTAACAGTTAAAAAAGGAGAGGATAAGAAGCATTAGGCAGTGGAAGTAAAGACAATGTCTCATTTATTCTTGATCAAAGTCAATCACTGAATACATGGGAAGTAGCTTCCTGTATAGAGAATAATTTCAAGGATCCTAAATCATAACTTATATGTCACAGAAAAGAGAAGTGAAAACAATGTGTTGTTTTGTAAGAAATGTGAGTTCTTCTCCAGCTATATCAAGCATGTAACTGGGAGAAGTATCCTTCCCTATAAGTAAACAGTAACATGAATATATTGTGCTTACCCTATGATCACATCACTGTTTTTCTGACCCTAAGTCCTTTTTAATTAGATTCATCACACTCCAGGGACAGTGCGAATATATCCTTGTCAGCTGGAGAGCCTGGCTGTCCCTGATCCTGCTGTGCCTGTTATCTGCACACTAATTGGACATCTCTAGTGTCTGCTCAGGTTTTCTGTTATGTACCTGTAACTGCAAGAACAAAATAAAAAGTGGCCTCAGGAGATATGACACCTGGGCAAGTGTTTTGATGGGAAGCAGATCACTACCTTCTTCTTTTCTTGTTTGTTTGTATTTTTGTTTGGAGAGCTTTATTTCAGCCTCTCCCCTATGAGTACCTCCTAGGTATGGTGCATGATTTCTGGTAGGTGAAGCCAGAGTACAGCCTCTTTTCCTAAAAGTAATGAGCAAAGAATATTTCAAAGTACCCAGGAGAGCAGGTGATGAAAGAAAAGCATTTGGTAGTAAAGGAGGAAGGCATGATGTACTTGGGAATTAAAACTTCCGCCTTACCTTTATTTCCAAGTCCATTTAAGGGATGCAGAAGGGATTACGATTTTGTTAGGAACTGTTACCTTCATTTATGTGCAGAAGTAGCTACTGATGAAAGGGTGTGCTGGAACAGACTTGTATCGATTTGGGAGAATGGCTTATTAAATTATCAGATTTTGTGATCTAGTTATAGCCATTATTAAAAATTAACTTCTATAAATTACAATTAAATACATTCTATTAAAAACAAAAATAGGGACACCTGGATGGCTCAGCGGTTGAGTGTCTGCCTTTGGCTCAGGGTGTGATCCTGGAGTCCTGGGATCAAGTCCCACACTGGGCTCCCTGTGAGGAGTCTGCTTCTCCCTCTGCCTATGTCTCTGCCTTCTCTCTGTGTCTCTCATGAACAAATAAAATCTTTAAAAAAACCCAAAAATAATATATATTCAAACTCACCACTTACTTTTTAAAAAACAAATACACTCTTGTTTCCATGATCTTGAGGTTATTTACATCTATTATATCCTTATGGTAGAAATACTGTATTATGTGTTATATTAATAGTCAGGTTTCTCCAGAGAAACAGAATCAGTAAGAGAGCTGACCCTCAGAGAGCACAGGTTTGAACTGCATGGGTCCACTCCATGGATTTTTTTTCCAATACAGTACTATACTGTAAATGGATTTTCTCTTCCTTAAAACTTTCATGATAACATTTTTCTTTTTTCTGTCTTACTTTATTATAAGAATACAGTATATAACACACATAACATACATAATATGTGTAAATTGACTGTTCATGTTACTGGTAAATGTTTTAGTCAATAGTAAGCTATTAGTAGTTAAGTTTTTGGGGAGTCTAAAGTTACATGCAGATTTCCAACCATGTAGGTGATCGGTACCTGTAACCTCTGCATTGTTAAAGAGTCAACATATATACACATACAGAAAGTGTCTATAGTCACTACATAAAAACACATATGTGGAATTTATTATATATGAAGAGATTTGTTATGAGGAATTGGCTTACATGGTTGTGGAGGCTGAGAAGTCCCATGATCTACTGTCTGCATGCTGGACTCCAAAGACCTAAGAAGCAGGGGAGCCTATAGTGTAAACCCCAGTCCAAGGACCAGAGAAGATGAGATAAGATGTCCCAGCTCAACAATGAGGCAGGAAAGGGGCGCCTGGGTGGCTCAGTTGGTTGAGTGTCTGCCTTCGGCTCATGTCATGGTCCTGGGGTCCTGGGATTGGGGACCCTGCTTCTCCCTCTCCTTTTGCTACTCCCCCTGCTTACACATTTTCTGTCTCTATCAAATAAATAAAATCTGTCAAAACAACAATTACAACAACACCAACGAGGCAGGAAAAAAGAGACGAATTCCTCCTTCTTCCAGTTTTTGTTCTATTTAGGCCTTCAGTGGATTGGATGATGTCCACAAACTTTGGGGAGGGCAGTTTACTGAATCACTGATTCCCATGCTAATCCTATCCAGAAATACCCTTACAGACCCAGAAATAATCCAGGCACCTCAAGTTGATGTGTAAAATTAACCATCATATGTGTACTATTGTGCTTCTCCTCACAATTCTGCTTTCACTGATGTCCTGTTGGTAGCTGGAAACTGGCCATGGTGGGAGTAGATTATTTTAAATCATGTAGCTTTCACTATAACATTGAATTCTCTTTCTTGGAACCTTTATTTAGAATGTTAAACATCCTTGTGTTTTATCTTTTTCTGTTATAGTTTTATTTTTTTTTTAATTTTTTTTTATTTATTTATGATAGTCACAGAGAGAGAGAGAGGCGCAGAGATACAGGCAGAGGGAGAAGCAGGCTCCATGCACCGGGAGCCTGACGTGGGATTCGATCCCGGGTCTCCAGGATCGCGCCCTGGGCCAAAGGCAGGCGCCAAACCGCTGCGCCACCCAGGGATCCCATCTGTTATAGTTTTAAAGTCATAATTATAATATATCAGATACAGAAAGATTATCAGTCCATCTCAGTTCTTGCAAATTTTATTTAGCACTTTAGTGCTAATTTAAGTAAGGTACATTTTGGAAATCAGCAAAGACTAAGAATCAGGGCTTTATTTATTAGTTTGCTGATTTTCTGTATCAGGTATAAGTTTTTTAATTTTTGTTTCTGTTTTGTTTTGTTTTTCTGTAAAAGGCCGAATAGTAAATATTTCAGGCTTTGTGGAACAGATGGTGTCTATTGCAACTATTCAACTCTACCACTGTAGCACCACATCAGTCATAGACTTTAAGTCAACGACTGGGCATGCCTATATTGTGATAAAACTTTATTAAACCATGCAGTGGGCTGGATGTGGCCCATGGAGTATAATTCATCAACTCTGGATATAGATTTAAGAAAGTAGTGGAAAAAATGTTAATGGTGCAGATTAAATATAAAAATGTGTTGTGTCTATAGCCACTACATTGAATATAGCACAAAAAGTTGAGGACATATTCTTCCCCTATCCAAAAATAATTATATGATTCAGCAAAGAAGTTGCTCATTTCAGGTAAAGTTCCAAAAGCCTTTATTTCTCTTTCACCATATTGATTAATTTATACAAAAATGCCAAACAAGCACATATTCATAAACTGATTTATTTGAATAATAAAAATGGATAATGAATTTTGCAAGAAACAGCAAGTCAAAAATTGCTATAGATAAGAGGGGGAATTTATAATGATTAAAATGTCTACACAAAAGGAAAATATGACAATTGTAAATACATATGTGCCAAATAACAGAACACTGAAATATATGAAGCATAAACTGACATAATGAAAGGAGAAACAGTCGATTTAACAATAACCGTTGGAAGCTTCAATAACACCCTTTCAATGATGGATAGGACAACTAAACTGAAGATCAATAAGGAAGTAGAAAATTTAAATGACAGTATAGACCTTACAGATATTTATAGAACACTCTACCTGACAACAATGGACTCTATATTCTTCTAAGTTGCACATGGAACATTCTCCAGGATAGACCATATACTAGACCATAAACTAAATAAATTTAAAAGGACAGAATAATACAAAGTATGTTCTCTGACTACAATGGAATGAAATTAGAAACCAATAGTCCTTGGGATCCCTGGGTGGCGCAGCGGTTTGGCGCCTGCCTTTGGCCCAGGGCGCGATCCTGGAGACCCGGGATCGAATCCCACGTCGGGCTCCCGGTGCATGGAGCCTGCTTCTCCCTCTGCCTGTGTCTCTGCCTCTCTCTCTATCTCTCTGTGACTATCATAAATAAATAAAAATTAAAAAAAAAAAAAAGAAACCAATAGTCCAAAAAGAAAAAAGAAAACTCACAAAGATGTGGAAATTAAGTAACACTCCTTAATAATTGGGTGCAAGAAAAGAATCAATAGGGAAATCAGAAAATACCTTGAGGTGAATGGAAATTAATAAATAACATACCAAAACTTAGAGAGTGCAGCTAAAGCAGTGCTTAGAGGGAAATTTATAGTTTTAAATGCTTACACTGGAAAGAAAGGTACCAAATCAATACACCTAATTTTACATATTAAAACACTGGAAAAAGAAGGAAAAGCTAAACCTAAAGTGAGCTGAAGTAAGGAGCAGAAATTTATGAAAAAGAGATTGAAAAAACTATAGGGGGGGCAGCCCCAGTGGCACAGTGTTTTGGCGCCCCTTGTGGCCCAGGGTGTGATCCTGGAAACCCGGGATTGAGTCCCACATCAGGCTCCTTGCATGGAGCCTGCTTCTCCCTCTGCCTGTGTCTCTGCCTCTCTCTCTGTGTGTCTCTCATGAATAAATAAATAAAATCTTTAAAAAAAAGAAAAAGAAAAAACTATAGGAGAGATCAACAAAACCAATGTTTGTTCTCTGAAAAGATGAACAAAGTTGGCAAACTTTTAGATAACTTGATGGGGGTGGGGAATAGAAAAGAATCAGAAATGAAAGAGGGGTCAGGGGAACTGCCAAGCTTATCACATAATAATAATTATAAAGGAATACTATGAGCAATTATATATCAACAAATCAGCTAACAGGTGAAATGGACAAATTTTAGAAACAACAAACTACCTAAATTGACTTAAGAAGTAGACAGTCTGAATAGACCTATAACAAGTGAAGAGCATAAACTACCACCAAGAGTCACACAGGTGCAGATCGTTTCACTACTGATTTTTCTTTTTAAGATTTTACTTATTTACTTGAGAGAAAGGGAGAGAGCATGAGTTGGGGGGAGAGGGGCAGAGGGAGAGGAGAAGCAGACTGCCCCACTGAGCAGGAAGCTTAATGTGGGAGGCTCGATCCCAGGACCTTGAGATCATAACCTGAGCCGAAGGCAGATGTTTAACCAATGGAGCCACCCTGAGGAGGGAAGAGTGGGAGGAAAAAATAGTTAATGAATTAGTGATGAAAACAAAGAAGATCTTTTCTTCAATGAATAAATATCAAAGTGTACTGCACCTTACTGCAACATTATGTCTAGTCAGGAGCAAGAGTTTAATCATCCGCTATCCCTGAGATGTTGTATCATAGACATATTTTGTATTTGATGCTATTTTTGTATTTGATGCTATTTGATGTGACAATGTGAGCATTGTCACAGTGGTTATGCCTTTTTTTGCATATGCATCTGCCTCTGTGTTATTCTTTCTTATGTATTTTAAGGCACTTAGAAAAACCATCTAGACCTTTATTTAAACTGTTTAATCTCTCAGCTCTTGATTGCTCATGGCTAACATGAAGAAGAAGTGAAATGGTTAATTCAATACAATAGATCAGACCCAAATTTACTTTCTTTGGGTACCAAATTATTTTTACAGTTTATAATTACATCTGCAATCCACTGTCTTTGTAGAAGTTTATACTTCAAAAAGGGTTATGCAGTTACCCACATTTTCATTCCATCCCTGACCCAGTCATCTTATAAATTGTTATAAAGCAGTTTTGGGGGGAATAGGAAAAGAAATGAAATGTTTTGGTTTAAAGTGTAGACCTGATTGTTAAGGATTTAAAAATGCATTCAGACTTAGAGCAAAATAATACATGCTAGCGTGGAGAAAGGAGCAAATTACAAAGCAATTTCCCCTTGTTTCTTTTTTCTACATTAATACTTTTCATGTAAATGAGTAAATTGGAAATTGGAGTAGAATGAACACATAGAATTATACAGAAGTAATGAAATTTAGACATTGTCTATGTTAATCCTCTCATTTTAGAAATGGGCAAGGAGAATAGGTCTATCTGTGTTGATCAGATAACTTCTATAAAACAGAATAACCACAAATCCTTTGTTTTTACTCCCTATAGCTATTAGATCTGAAAAATCTCAAGAACCCTGTGAAAATGGGTACAAAGACTTATTTTGTATTTAATGCTACTCCACAGTGAGCATCTATATAAATGTCATCTACAAATGCCCTGTTTCTAAATAGAAACCACCCCCCCCCGAAGAGGGTTATGATTTTTTCCATTGAAATTTTTACTAAGAAATTTGTAGATTCATATGGAGTTGTTAGAAATAATAGAGATTGTTTGTACACTTCTTCCGATTTCCCCCAATGGTAACAATATCACAACCACAATATTGACATTAATACAATTAATTCATCTTATTCAGATTTCCCCATTTTTACTTGTATTCATTTTTCTGTTTGTTTGAGTATTAGAGTATGTGTGTTAAGTTTTATGCAATTTTGTCACCTGTATACATTTGTATATCCACACCACAATCAAGATACTGAACCACATATTTCAACACCATAGGATTCCCCATGCTAGTCTTTTTATAACCATACCTACTTCCTTTCCACCCCATCCTAGTAGCCACTAATCTTTCCACTATTTCTAAAATTCTGTCATTTCCAAAATATTATATAAATGAAATGATAGTATGTAATTCTGTGGAATTGGGTTTTTTCATTCAGCACAATTCTGTGGAGATTCATCCATGTTATACTGTCTATTCCTTGTAACTGTTCAGTAGTATTCCATAGTACTGAACAGTCATATATATTCCATATATATGACTGTTGAACCATTATCTGTTGAAGGACATCTGGGCTAACTCCAGATTTTGGCTATTATGAACATTCATGTACTGGTTTTTGTGCTATCATAAATTTTCATTTCTCTGGGATGAATATCTAAGATGCGATTGATGTACCATATGATAATTATATGTTTAGTTTTATAAGAAACTACCAAATTGTTTTCCAGGGTGGCTGTATAATTTTATATTCCCATTAAAAATGTATGAGTGATCAAATCTCTCCACATTGTCTTTGCTTTTAGTCATTTTTGTAAGTATATAGTGATATGTTGTCATCTTATTTTTCATTGCCTTGATGGTTAATGATGTTGAACATCTTTTCATGGGCTTCACTGACCTCCCTATATGTGGTTTAGTGAAATGGATATTCATGTGTTTTGTCCACTTTCTAATTGGTTTCTTTGTGTTTTACTATTGAATTTTGAAATTTCCTCCTATACTGTAGATACTAGTCCTTTGCCAAATATGTAGCTTGCCAATGTTTTCTCCCAGTCTATAGCCTTGCTCTTCAAACTCTTCAGAGAACAAAAGTTTTTAATTTTGACGAGGTCCAGTTGTTATTCTTTTCCTTTCAGAAATGATAGTTTTGGTGTCAAGTATGAACACTTTTCCCCAATGTCTTTCCTTAATGTTCTGTAGTTTTACACGTTAAACCCTAAAAACTACAGAACACTTCTGAAAGAAATTGAGGAAGTCACAAACAGATGGAAAAATATTCCATGCTCATGGATTGGAAGAATTACTATTGTGAAAATGTCAATGCTACCCAGGGCAATTTACACATTTAATGCAATCCCTATCAAAATACCATGGACTTTCTTCAGAGTTGGAACAAATCATCTTAAGATTTGTGTGGAATCAGAAAAGACCCCGAATAGCCAGGGGAATATTAAAAAAGAAAATCATAGCTGGGGGCATCACAATGCCAGATTTCAGGTTGTACTACAAAGCTGTGGTCATCAAGACAGTGTGGTACTGGCACAAAAACAGACACATACATCAATGGAACAGAATAGAGAATCCAGAAGTGGACCCCCAACTTTATGGTCAACTAATATTCGACAAAGGAGGAAAGACTATCCACTGGAAAAAAGACAGTCTCTTCAATAAATGGTGCTGGGAACTTGGACATCCACATGCAGAAGAATGAAACTAGACCACTCTCTTATACCACACACAAATATAAACTCAAAATGGATGAAAGATCTAAATGTGAGACAAGATTCCATCAAAATCCTAAAGGAGAACACCGGCAACACCCTTTTTGAACTTGGCCACAGTAACTTCTTGCAAGATACATCCATGAAGGCAAGAGAAACAAAAGCAAAAATGAACTATTGGGACTTCATCAAGATAAGAGACTTTTGCACAGCAAAAGAAACAGTCAACAAAACTAAAAGACAACCTACAGAATGGGAGAAGATATTTGCAAATGACGTATCAGATAAAGGGCTAGTATGCAAGATCTATAAAGAACTTATTAAACTCAACAGCAAAGAAACCAACAATCCAATCATGAAATGGGCAAAAGACATGAAGAGAAATCTCACAGAGGAAGACATAGACATGGCCAACACACACATGAGAAAATGCTCTGCATCACTTGCCATCAGGGAAATACAAATCAAAACCACAATGAGATACCACCTCACACCAGTGAGAATGGGGAAAATTCACAAGGCAGGAAACAACAAAAGTTGGAGAGGATGTGGAGAAAGGGGAACCCTTTTGCACTGTTGGGAAGGTGAACTGGTGCAGCCACTCTGGAAAACTGTGTGGAGGTTCCTCAAAGAGTTAAAAATAGACCTGCCCTACGACCCAGCCATTGCACTGCTGGGGATTTACCCCAGAGATACAGATGCAGTGAAACGCCGGGACACCTGCACCCCGATGTTTCTAGCAGCAATGTCCACAATAGGCAAACTGTGGAAGGAGCCTCGGTGTCCATCGAAAGATGACTGGATAAAGAAGATGTGGTTTATGTCTACAATGGAATATTACTCAGCCATTAGAAACGACAAATACCCACCATTTGCTTTGATGTGGATGGAACTGGAGGGTATTATGCTGAGTGAAGTAAGTCAATCGGAGAAGGACTAACATATGGTCTCATTCATTTGGGGAATATAAAAAATAGTGAAAGGGAATAAAGGGGAAAGGAGAAAAAATGAGTAGGAAATATCAGAAAGGGAGACAGAACATGAGAGACTCCTAACTGGGAAACAAACTAGGGGTGGTGGAAGGCGAGGTGGGGAGGTGATGGGGGTGTTTGGTGACAGGCACTGAGGGCAGCACTTGATGGAATGAGCACTGGGTGTTACGGTATATGTTGGAAATTGAACTCCAATAAAAAATTTTAAAAAAATAAAATTAAAATTGTCCCATTTGAATCAATTTTTGTATAAAGTACGAAGTTTAGTTCAGGTTTATTATTTTCCTGTGATTGATTGTTGATTGCTCCAGACCATTTATTGAAAAGGCTATCCTTCCTCCACCAAATTGCTTTTGCACCTATGTAAAAAATTAGTTAAGAGTATTTGTGTGGGTTTATTTCTGTGTTTTTTGTTCTGTCTCATTGATCTATGTGTCACTGGGCACACTATCTTCCACTACCACATTGTCTTGGTTACTGTAGCTATAGAGTCAGCTTTAACATTTGGTAGAGTGATTCTTCCCACCTTATTCTTTTTTGTCAAGATTATTTTAGCTATTCCAAAAGCTGTGATTTACATGTAAATTTTAGAATGTGCTTGTCTCTGTCTCCAAAAATTACTGGTGAGGTTTTAGTAGGAATTATATTAATTTTATATAGTAGTTTGGAGAGAATTGACATATTTCTGTGTTGAGTCTCCCAGTCTGTGAACATGGTATATCTCTCCACTTATTTACATCTTTTAAAAATTTTTTTCATGATAGCATTATTTTCAGCATACAGATCCTCTACATATTTGTTAAATGTATATTTAAATATTTTGCTCTCTTTGGATTGATAGTAAATGCATCTGACATTGGTTTTTAATTTAAGTTTTGCATGTTTATTGTTACTGTATAGAAATATGATTGGGGACGCCTGAGTGGCTCAGTGGTTAAGCGTCTGCCTTTGGCTCAGGGCATGATCCTGGAGTCCCAGGATCAAGTCCCACATCAAGCTCCCTGCATGGAGGCTGCTTCTCCCTCTGTCTATGTCTCTGCCTCTCTCTCTCTCTCTGTCTCTCTCATGAATAAATAAATAAAATCTTTTTTTTTTAAAGAATGTGATTGATTTTTATGTGTTGATTTTGTATTCTGTGGCCTTGCTGAATTCATTTTTTTAGTTCTAGGAGATTTTTTTGATAGATTCCCTGGTATTTGCTCCCAATTTGTATGCCTTTTATCCTTCTTGCCTGTTTGCACTGGCTAGAATTTCTAGTATTTTTTAAAATATTTATTTATTTATAAGAGACACAGGACTCAATCCCAGGACCCCAGGACCATGACCTGGACCAAAGGCAGATGCTCAACCACTGAGCCACCCAGGTGCCCTGACTTTCTAGTATTATATTGAATAAACGTAGTAAAGATGGATATATTTGCTTCATTCACAACCTTAGAGGGGGAAAGCATTCAACCTTCCACCAGTAATGTGATTTTAGCTATAGGGTTTTTGTATACATTTTTTTCGTGTGTGTGTGTGTGTGTGTATGTGTGTGTGTGTGTGTGTGTTTCAGGATGAGATCATTTCTTTCTATGCCTAGCCTGCTAACAGGTTTTTAAATGAATAGGTGTTGGGTTTTTTAAATGTTTTTTTGTTATCAATATCACATGATTTTTCTATTTAGTCTGTTGATAAGGTGGATTACATTGATTTTCTAATCTAATCAGTTTTACATACATAGAATAAATATTTCTTGGACATGGTATATAATAATTCTCATAAATTTTTTGGATTTAGTCTGCTAATGTTTCATTGAGGATATTTTGCATTTAAGTTCATGAGAAATATTGGTCTGTTTTGTTTTTCTTGTTGTCTGAATTTGGTAGCAGGGTAATAATGACCCCATAAAATGAGTTGCAAAGTTCTCCCTTCTCTTTTCTGGAAGACATTGTATAGAATTGTTGTTAATTTTTCTTAAATTGTTTCACAGAATTTTTCAGTGAGTCCATCTAGGCCTAGAGACTTCTTTTTGGGAAGATTTAAAATGATAAATTTAATTCCCTTAATAGTAATAAAGCTATTAAGATTATCTATTTCATATCAGTTGAGTTGTGGTTGTGTTTTTCAAGAAATTGAATCTTTTCATTTGAATTGTTAAATTTATATATGTAGAATTCATATTATTCCCCAATCATTACTTTAATGTATGTAGGATCTGTAGTGATATCTCCCTTTTCATTTATGATATTGTCAATATGTGTATTTTATCTTTTTCCTTGTTAGAGATTTGGCAGTTTTGTTGCTCTTGCCAAATAACCAGTTCCCCAAGCTGTCTGAGAGTGGTGATACTTGAAGGATAGTTATTTGTCAATTTTTGTATTTTTTTCATATTTGTGATCTATTTGGGCTTTTAATCATTTTTTAAGTCATGAATATAAACAATTTATAATATTCTTTTATAAATATTTATAGCATTTTATATATTTTTTTCATTTTGTATATTTTTATCTATTGTTCCACCATATGCAAAGTTTTACCCATGATGTTGCTAATTTATGCATCTTGCTTTTCTTGTTCATTGCACTTATGAGTTAATAACTAAATGTTAAATTAATCTGCTTATAAAGGTGAGAATCTTATTTCTCCTTTTTCTTTTCTTTTTTTTTTAAGATTTTATTTATTTATTCATGAGAGACACACAGAGAGAGGCAGAGACATAGGCAGAGGAGAAGCAGACTCCCTGCTGGGAGCCCCATGTGGGACTTGATCCCAGGACCTTGGTATCATGACCTGAGCAAAAGGCAGATGCTTAACCACTGAGCTACTCAGCTGCCCGTCCCTTTTTTTTTTTTTTCTATTTTGGTAAAATAAACATAGCATAAAATTTACCATTTTAATTACTTTTACTTGTGTAACTCAGTGACATCACGTGCATTCACATTGTTGTGCAACATCACCACCATCCATCTCCAGAATTTTTTTATCCTCCTGAATAGAAACTCTGTGCGCATTAAACACTAACTCCTGTTCCCTTCTCCCAGCAGCATCTGGCCACCATTTTATTCTACTTTTTATCTCTGAAGTTTTGTCTACTCTGGGTACCTCATATTAAATCATACAATATTTATCTTTTTGTTTCTGGCTTATTTCACTTAGCTTAATATTTTCACGTTTTTTTCCTTATCTGTAAGTTTAGCCTATTTATTTGTATTTATGAAAGCATTTTGGTCTCCTTCCTATTAACTTGTATTGTATGTGATGTATTTAAATTTTCATTATGCCTCAGAACTGTAAAGTGTTTTCCTCCTTTTCTGTAATGCATCTCGACTTGGCATGTATCTACTGATTGGAAAAATAAATTTGACTCTTATCTCACTGCAAAGTAATTTAGTCTCTATCAGTTTAAAACAGTCTCTCCTCCAAGATTAACTCTCTTCCCAGAAGACATTCAGCTCTTCAGCACTTCTTCCCTCTTCATCTCCTCCTTTTTGGTCCCTGGTGCTGTCCAGGTATAGGGGGAGCAGATTTAGCATCACAACAGTGGGAGTGGTGGACATAGTGGTTCCTGTCCTTTGTGTCCTCCGAGCTCTTGCTGGTGCATAGATGATAACCCATGGCAGATCCAGCTGAAAAGTCTGTGCTGGCATCTGCTAGGCGTGTCCGAGGTCCTTACCAGGGTCTCAGCTCAAGACTTACCTGCTTGGGATTCTCCCATCTCTTCTCAGGACCACTTGGGACACAAAGGAATTCTGGGATCCCTCATGTCCCCACTTGTCTCTTTTTATTTTTAGGATTTTATTTACTTATTATTTATAGTGTGTGAGCGGGGGGGGGGGGGGGGAGGCAGAGGGAGACGTAAAGGGAGAGAGAGAATCTCAAGCAGTCTTCATGCTCAGCGTGAGCCCGACATGACTCATGACCTGAGATCATGACCTGAGCTGAAACCGAGAGTAAGATGCTTAACCAACTGAGCCACCCAGGCATGCCCCAGGTCTCCCTTATGAGTGTAGGTGTGAGAGGCAACATCTCAGACCCTCTCACCTTAAATATGCCACTCCTTTACTTCTACTGCCTTGCATCTGCCCCAGGTTAGCTCCATCTTAGAGACCAAGTTCCAAAGAAAGGAGGCTGATCCCCAGATGCTCACAAACACAGTTAGGATTTCTACAGGCTAGTGACCCTTCTCCCTTATTCTCAGCCTGATATCAGAGATATGAAGGTACTGGGCTTCTGAGAAAGGACCCCTCATGAATTCTGACCTTCCAGTCCTTTTCCTGGCTGGTCAAGGTATTACTGTCTTTCTTTTTGGAAACTCTGTTAGTCTACCTTCCCTCTAGTCAGTCCTCCACACTGCTGCTCCCCAGAACTCTTTATTCTCTTGGGATCCAACACAAGGCCATGACAAGAGCTCAGGAAACATTTGCTGAGTGCTGGTCTGAGCAGGATCTTCACAGCAAACCTCGCCTCCTGTGTGTGATAGCTGGTTCACTTAGCCAAAATAATCAAATGAATAGTTTCATGATTCAGTCTGTTACTGTTTTTAAAAAGTCATCTATAATTTTTATGAGCCGGTTATTTTCTGCTTTGTCAGTGGGTTTCTCAGGGCCACAGGATGAGACCCTCAGTGGCACATTTTGTGGATGACGACCTTAATTTTGTGGTGGTCTCATGCTTTCCAGAGCCTTTTAGAGTTTTTTCTTGTGGCTCGTAACTGCATTTATTACCACCACTCCAGTCTCAAAATTGAAATCATCCAGTAACCAAGCCAACGCCAATTATGTAGCCACAGCCCTCAGAAGAGCCCCTCAGTAACCAGGGCAACCCTGATTTAGCTTCATCGTGATGAATAATAAATTACGACAGGATTGGGTCTGAGGCTGAGGCTCATGGAAATGGCTGGCTTTAAAGATGAAGGGAAACTTGCTGAAAGTCCACAGCCACTCTCGAGGTCTTGTTGGTCCCCAGGTCCTTCAGTTTCCTCTGTGGCCAAAAGATGTAGCTTTCATTCTGCTAATCAGGAGTCAAGAGTAGCCGTGGCCTCTCTCCACTTCACAAGAAATTTAGCACTTGATGGCTCTTTTGGTTTGTCATGATTACACAGAATCATTCCCCTTGTAGCAACATAATTCTGCTTTAACTTGTCTTCGTGTGCATTTACCATTATCCTGGCTAAAGCAACAGTTTCAAAGTTGATTCCAAACTGCAAAGTTTTCTAGCAAAGAAAACATTCTCAGCAAAATAAAAATTGTTATGTTTGAAGTATGCCAGCAGTGGTTCCATACAAATATTTACCTGTCCTGTGTACATTCACTGACTCTTTCAGTCATTGGATCAGTTTGTTTTTACAGAGGCAGAGCCACGTGTCTGACACTTTCTGGGTGCTGAGGTTGGATCAGTGACAAGACAGACGAGTCCTGGCTCTGCACCTTCCCCGTGTGCAGCATTCCTTCTAAGAGGACAGGGGGATGACACATCAACAAAAGGCTGGAAGGAAGTGGACAGGGAAGTTTCTGACAACAGAAAGTGCTATAAGAGAAACCAGGAAGGGAGGTGTGAGGAGGCAGCCCTGTGCTACTCCAAGCATGTGACACATGATCTGGGCCTGAGCAATGCATGGAAGCCCTATGAGGAACAGAGGAGGAGTTTAAGGAACAGGTTTGAGGAGTGGGTGCAGCAGGGATGAGGTCCTAAGGGTAATGGGATGAGTTTAAAGAGCAGGAAGGAGGCCATGCCACGGGAATCCTATGAGTGGAGAGAGACTCCCTGAACTTACACTGTACCCCCTGCTGTGTGTCCCATGGCCCTTGTAGTGCTCAGACCCTGAGACTTCTCTCCACTGGACTTGATACCTACCTCTAAATAAGATCACTATACTGTCCTCTAGTGGTTTTGCTTCTGTAACTTTGTGGCTGGGGTACTTTGTGACTGTTTTCCTGCCTCTCCAGTCTCCTGCCACCTGTTAGGTGACATTTCCTCATCCTTGTACCTAGATCCATGTAAGCTGTAGGTGGGATTGGTTAACTGCCCTGTCTCCCACAGTTCATGGAAATGTAACAAGGGATTGAAGGTTGGCCATGGTCTATCCTAACAGTGTGGACCCTGATATAACAGCTAGTGCTGCTTAGGAGATGCCCACATGTCAGCATACATGAGTGATTTTTCTCAGACACGGGCATTTCTGTTCTCTGAGCCTACAGTTAGGGCTGTCTGTGTTTGAGGAAGGCAGCCCAAGTGGGCAGCTTCAGACTTTACTTAATCCATTTTGGTACTTCTTCACCCTCCCTGGTCCTCTGTCAGATGTGCCTTCTCTGGAGAAGGGTCTTTATTCTGCTGAGATGTACAGGGTGTGGATGAATGAGGCCAGCGGCAGGGCCCAGGGATGGAGATGGAGGTCCAGGAGCTGCAGGTCCAGCTTCTCAGGGGACCCTTCTACCCTCTCCACCTCCTGGCCTACTGGTCCAGTGTCATATTTTGCAGGCTTTTAATATCTACTATAAGTGTGGGCTCTAGAGGGGAAAAAATGGTGATTAAAACTAGCTCTTTCTCAAGGTAGTTGGGGGCAGCCCAGGTGGCTCAGCGGTTTAGTGCCACCTTCGGCCCAGGGCGTGATCCTGGAGACCCGAGATCGAGTCCCATGTCAGGCTCCCTGCATGGAGCCTGCTTCTCCCTCTGCCTGTGTCTCTGCCTCTCTCTCTCTCTCTCTCTCTCTCTCTCTCTCTCTGTCTCTCATGAATAAATAAATAAAATTAAAAAAAAAAACGGTAGCTGGCATAGTCAGAGCACCCAACTGCATACAGTTTATTCAGCTGGTGGGCTTGTGTCTGCTTCTTCCAGAACCCCACTAATATGTCACTAGAGGGTTATAATAGGAACAAACTTATAAAGGACAAAGTGGGGGCAGATATGATGGTGGGAAGGGGAGTCCACATTGTAGAAGAGAAAAGGCAAGTGGAGAAGGGGACTTCGCTTGGCAGAGAGGAGAAAAGAGAGACTCATGGTCTGTTGAGGGTGAAGCCGGGTACAAACTCACTGGAGCTTTGAAGCCTGGAGCTTTATCTTGAGGGACCAGCTCCCACCAAACACTGAATGAGCCTGGAACTGGGAACTTTTCAAGAAAAGCTAGAAAATAAGATTTTTACGTGAAGTTCCCCAACATTACCCTTAAGCACTAGGTGAGTTCCCACAAGAATGAAAGAAAGTAAAAAAAAAAAAAAAAAAAGAAAGAAAGAAAAGAAAAAGAAATCACTGTCCATTGCCCAGAGGGTGACTGTGTCTGTAAACAGTGATTCCAAATAGGAGGAGCAGGAAGGAGCTGGTGGCCCTTGTACTTGCCCCCCCTAAAGCAAGGGTGGAGTGTGGAGGGGAAAACAGGCCCCCCCGCAGCCACTCCGGAGCATGAGTCACTGAGATGTGAATGGATGTTCTTTTAAAAAGAAGGACTAAGTAAAGAAATGGGGTGAGGAGAGAAGGAGGGGAGGGATGTGGTCAACTCAGTGTGCAGTTGTCTCTGCTTGGGAACAGGGAATAGTACACGCTTTTGATTATTAAAACTCTGAGAAGTTATGCATAGAGGAGTCCCATTTAATTCTTTAAAACATGATTCCTGAGTTCATTTGACCAAAGAACTTCATTTAGCCTCTTTGTAATTTTTTCTGTTATTCCAAACACGGCTGCTGCGAACATTCTTGTCTGGGTCTCTCTGGAAGAGAAGCTCTAAATGCTCCTCATTTTCCTGTTAGCCAGCACAATTGTTCCAGCCCTTTCACCATTTCTACCAGCCACGTGGAGCTCTGCTTTGATTACAGTGTGAACTAATGAAATTTCAGAGTCTGGACTAAAATGGCAAGTCTGCACAATTAACCCAAGGCTTCCAGAAGAAGAATCTCTGTGTCCAACTAGTTCCACACTACTCACCTGATGAGACCATCTCAAGAAGAGCAGTCTTTGTTTTCCTCTTCCCAACGGGGCCGATGCAAAACGTTCATAGCCTTCCAACTTGCGCCATCCTTGAAAGTGCCATTTGAACACAAAGGTCTTATAAAAATCTGCAAGACCGAAGAAATTGTTGCCATGTCCTACGAAGATAACCTTCAAAGAGGACAGTGAGTCTGGCTTGGTGTTCTCATTTGATAACTGCTACCTGGTAGGAAAGTTGCAGTTGGCACCTTCCAATTCTCACACTCCCTTAGAGTCTGTGTCTCATCAGGATGGAACATGTGATGAAAAATTTGAATATCCAGAATATAATCACACAAAAACTGAAATAAAGGTAGCAGAGCTTATGTTTAAATAACAAGGAGGTTTGTTTTGTTTTTTCTCTTGAAAGGTCAGGAAAGGTTATAAGGCTTAGTTGTATGATTTATATTGTTAAAACAAACAAACAAAATCCAACTGAGTACATTTGAATATCTAATTGGTTTTGTTACGTGATTCTTGAGTCATCAGGCAGGTAGAGGGGAAGAGCCCTGAGTTGTACTAAAGGAAAGGTTTTTATAGGAAGGAGGGTGGGGGAAGGAGTTAATAAGAAAAGAAAGGACTGTTGGAGGGGTGGCCACTTTCCCTTTCTTAGGGGGAAAAGCAGGGGCTCTTATCGGGCAGAGTACCTCTGTTGTGCCCAAGATTGAAAATCCGAGAAACCACTGAGGAGCCGACACCGATGCAAGCACACGAGGGTTTATTAACAAGCTCGAGCTTGGGTCCAAGTATACCCGACACAGCGGAGCAGGGACTTGGACCCTGAGATGGGTTTCAGCTGGGTTTTTATGGGCTGGTCTAGGGGATTTTCAGAAGGGATGGAGGAATTTCTTAAGCTCTGTTTTTATTCCGATATGGGGCTTTCAAGGGCATTAAGCTCTGTTCTCATTCTGATATGGGACTCTGAAGGGCGTTCTGCGGTTTTTCCTGTAACTGAAGTAGGGTAAAGTTCAGCTCTTATTCACTGGGGCCTGAGATGGCTGTACTTGTGCTAACGCCGAACTTGAGGTGGAATGGCCTTAATTTTCTCGGCCTCCACATTTCCCCCTCTCAGAGGAACCTAAGGTCCAGGTTGGTCTCAGAGTGAGCCAGGGAGGAATGATTAAACCAGGATTCGAACCAACCTTGTTGCTGTTCTCATTCCCATTTACGTCTAGCCAAACCTTCTCTGACTTTTGCCATAGATCAACATTCCTCGTTTAAGGCAGCACCTAAACCCCCTTGTTATAAGAAGACTAAGTCTAATCCCCTTCTGTTTTGAAGGACAACCTCAGACTAGGGAGTTCTGGAACAAAGTCCTTGAGAATGGTGTGTGGGTCAGCTGGCCGGACGTGTGTGTAGTGGACCCAGGGAGTAATCCCGTCGACCTTGAGAGTGGTGGGAGTGGTCAGGATCACGATGTAGGGTCCCTTCCAGTGAGGCTGAAGTGTCTGGTGTTGGTATCTCTGCACGTACACCCAGTCACCTGGCCATTATCGATGGGGGTCCCGGGGTAGCTTAGGCCATGCCTGTTCATGGGTTCGTTGTAACATTTGGAGGGAGAAAAGGAGTTGGTGATCATCAAATTCAGCAAGCACCTCAGGTTTTAAACTGGGGATAATAGGTGGAGAAAGACTGAACATGATCTCATAGGGAGTCAGACCCATCTTATATGAGGAGTTCCTCACCCTATATAGGGCGAAGGGGAGGAGAGTCACCCAGTCCCCGCCAGTCTCCAGGGCTATTTTAGTTAAGGTCTCCTTTAATGTTCTGTTCATCCTCTCTACCTTGTTCTGAGCTCTGGGGCCTATATGCACAATGTAATTTCTAATCTGCCCCAAATACTAGTGCCACTCCCTGTGTTACCTTAGAGACAAATCCTGGGCTATTGTCTGATCCAATCTTAACAGGAAAACCATACCTTGGTAAGATGTCTTCTAGCAGTTTCCTGGTCATGATCTGTGCTGTTTCATGTTTGGTGGGAAATGCCTCTGTCCACCCTGAAAAAATATCTACAAACAGTAGTAAATACCTGTATCCATATTTTCCAGCTTTTACCTCAGTGAAATCCACTTCCCAGTAGGCTCCTGGGCGGTCCCCCTGGAGCCAGGTACCTGGGTTAGATCCTTGGGCAGTGGCATTAGTTAATTGGCATGCGTAGCAGCTTGCCACAATCTGCTCAATCTTTGCTCAAGAGTCTTTAAAAGTGATCTTTGCATGTCGTATGAGGTCTTCCATCTTCCTTGTTCCCATATGAGCACTCTGATGCATTTTGAATAGGACTTGTCATCCTAGTTCCTCTGGCAAGATGATGCTGGAGTTTGCGGTTTTTCCCGTAACTGAAGTAGGGTAAACTTCAGCTCTTATTCACAGGGGCCTGAGATGGCTGTACTTGTGCTAACATTGAACTTGAGGTGGAATGGCCTTAGTTTTCTCGGCCTCCACAACCTCCTCTTCCTTTGGGAGATGGAGAGGGCCCTGTGACAATTACCTCATTGACACTGACCAGAAAATTCCCCAAATGACTGGGTAAGACTCCATTCCTTGGGGATGTTGAACCTGCAGTTAGGTTAGCTATGAAGCCCTGGTGTACTGACTTGGGGCTTTCATCTAAGTAGTGCCACTTGGGGTCTGTGATTTTCCTTTTAACAATCTGATGCAGGCTACAATAAAGGTACTATTTTCTGGAATCAGATAACTTTTTCCTGAAATGTTTTATACACATATACACGTGTGCACACACACAAACACACTCATTCAAATAAAAAAAAAACACCCTAGATTCTCATCAGCTTTGAGTTTATGAAAGAATATTTTTTTTATAAATTTATTTTATTGGTGTTGAATTTGCCAACATATAGAATAACACCCAGTGCTCATCCCATCAAGTGGCCCCCTCAGTGCCCGTCACCCAGTCACCCCCACGCCTTGCCCACCTCCCCTTCCACCACCCCTAGTTCGTTTCCCAGTTTGGAGTCTCTCATGTTCTGTCTCCCTTTCTGATATTTCCTACTCATTTTTTCTCCTTTCCCCTTTATTCCCTTTAACTATTTTTTATATTCCCCAAATGAATGAGACCATATAATGTTAGTCCTTCTCCGATTGACTTACTTCACTCAGCATAATACCCTCTAGTTCCATCCACGTCAAAGCAAATGGTGGGTATTTGTCGTTTCTAATGGCTGAGTAATACTCCATTGTATACATACACCACATCTTCTTTATCCATTCATCTTTCAATGGACACCGAGGCTCCTTCCACAGTTTGCCTATTGTGGACATTGCTGCTAGAAACATCGGGGTGCAGGTGTCCCGGCGTTTCACTGCATCTGTATCTCTGGGGTAAATCCCCAGCAGTGCAATGGCTGGGTCGTAGGGCAGATCTATTTTTAACTCTTTGAGGAACCTCCACACAGTTTTCCAGAGTGGCTGCACCAGTTCACATTCCCACCAACAGTGCAAGAGGTTTCCCCTTTCTCCACATCCTCTCCAACATTTGTTGTTTCCTGCCTTGTGAATTTTCCCCATTCTCACTGGTGTGAGGTGGTATCTCATTGTGGTTTTGATTTGTATTTCCCTGATGGCAAGTGATGCAGAGCATCTTCTCATGTGCGTGTTGGCCATGTCTATGTCTTCCTCTGTGAGATTTCTCTTCATGTCTTTTGCCCATTTCATGATTGGATTGTTGGTTTCTTTGCTGTTGAGTTTAATAAGTTCTTTATAGATCTTGGATACTAGCCCTTTATCTGATACGTCATTTGCAAATATCTTCTCCCATTCTGTAGGTTGTCTTTGAGTTTTGTTGACTGTTTCTTTTGCTGTGCAAAAGTTTCTTATCTTGATGAAGTCCCAATAGTTCATTTTTGCTTTTGTTTCTCTTGCCTTCATGGATGTATCTTGCAAGAAGTTACTGTGGCCAAGTTCAAAAAGGGTGTTGCCTGTGTTCTCCTCTAGGATTTTGATGGAATCTTGTCTCACATTTAGATCTTTCATCCATTTTGAGTTTATATTTGTGTGTGGTGTAAGAGAGTGGTCTAGTTTCGTTCTTCTGCATGTGGATGTCCAAGTTCCCAGCACCATTTATTGAAGAGACTGTCTTTTTTCCAGTGGATAGTCTTTCCTCCTTTGTCGAATATTAGTAGACCATAAAGTTGGGGGTCCACTTCTGGATTCTCTATTCTGTTCCACTGATCTATGTATCTGTTTTTGTGCCAGTACCACACTGTCTTAATGACCACAGCTTTGTAGTACAACCTGAAATCTGGCATTGTGATGCCCCCAGCTATGGTTTTCTTTTTTAATATTCCCCTGGCTATTCGGGGTCTTTTCTGATTCCACACAAATCTTAATATAATTTGTTCCAACTCTCTGAAAAAAGTCCATGGTATTTTGATAAGTATTGCATTAAATGTGTAAATTGCCCTGGGTAACATTGACATTTTCACAATATTAATTCTGCCAATCCAGGAGCATGGAATATTTTTCCATCTCTTTGTGTCTTCCTCAATTTCTTTCAGAAGTGTTCTGTAGTTCTTAGGGTATAGATCCTTTACCTCTTTGGTTAGGTTTATTCCTAGGTATCTTATGCTTTTGGGTGCAATTGTAAATGGAATTGACTCCTTAATTTCTCTTTCTTCAGTCTCATTGTTAGTGTATAGAAATGCCACTGACTTCTGGGCATTGATTTTGTATCCTGCCACACTGCCAAATTGCTGTGTGAGTTTTAGCAATCTTGGGGTGGAGTCTTTTGGGTTTTCTATGTAGAGTATCATGTCATCAGCGAAGAGGGAGAGTTTGACTTCTTCTTTGCTGATTTGAATGTCTTTTATTTCTTTTTGTTGCCTGATTGCTGAGGCTAGGACTTCTAGAACTGTGTTGAATAGCAGTGGTGAGAGTGGACATCCCTGTCTTGTTCCTAATCTTAGGGGAAAGGCTCCCAGTGCTTCCCCATTGAGAATGTGGGAGCTGCCAAATATATCAATCAATTAATAACAAAAGTTAAGACATACTTAGATAATAATACACTTATACTTGGTGACTTCAATGTAGTGCTTTCTACGATCGATAGGTATTCTAACCACATCTCCAAAGAAATGAGAGCTTTAAATGATACACTGGACCAGATGGATTTCACAGATAACTGCAGAACTTTACATCCAAACGCAACTGAATACACATTCCCCTCAAGTGCACATGGAACTTTCTCCAGAATAGACCACATACTGGGTCACAAATCAGGTCTTAACTGGTACGAAAAGATTGGGATCGTCCCCTGCGTATTCTCAGACCATAATGCTTTGAAATTAGAACTAAATCACAAGAAGAAGTTTGGAAGGATTTCAAATACATGGAGGTTAAGGACCATCCTGCTAAAAGATGAAAGGGTCAACAAGGAAATTAAGGAAGAATTAAAAAGATTCACAGAAACCAATGAGAATGAAGATACAACCAACCGTTCAAAATCTTTGGGATACAGGAAAAGGAGTCCTGAGGGGGAAGTACATTGCAATACAAGCAGCTATCCAAAAACTGCAAAGAACTCAAATACAAAAGCTAACCTTTTTAAGGAGAAGAGAAAAAGGAGCTAGAGAAAAAAAAAAATAGATCCTACACCCAGTAGAAGAAGAGAGTTAATAAAGATTTGAGCAGAACTCAATGAAATAGAGACCAGTAGAACTGTGGAACAGATAAACAAAACCAGGAGTTGGTTCTTTGAAAGAATTAATAAGATAGACAAACCATTAGCCAGCCTTATTAAAAAGAAGAGAGAGAAGACTCAAATTAATAAAATCATGAATGAGAAAGGAGAGATCACTACCAACACCAAGGAAATACAAACGATTTTAAAAACATATTATGAACAGCTATACGCCAATAAACTAGGCAATCTAGAAGAAATGGATACATTTCTGGAAAACCACAAACTACCAAAACTGGAACTGGAAGAAATAGAAAACCTGAATAGGCCAATAACCAGGGAGGAAATTGAAGCAGTCATCAAAAACCTCCCAAGACACAAAAGTCCAGGGCGGGATGGCTTCCCAGGGGAATTCTATCAAATGTTTAAAGAAGAAACCATACCTATTCTACTAAAGCTGTTTGGAAAGATAGAAAGAGATGGAGTACTTACTTCCAAATTCGTTCTTTGAGGCCAGCATCACCTTAATTCCAAAACCAGACAAAGACCCCACCAAAAAGGAGAATTATAGACCAATATCCCTGATGAACACAGATGCAAAAATTCTCAACAAGATACTAGCCAATAGGATCCAACAATACATTAAGAAAATTATTCACCATGACCAAGTAGGATTTATTCCTGGGACACAAGGCTGGTTCAACACTCGTAAAACAATCAATGTGATTTATAATATCAGCAAGAGAAAAGCCAAGAACCATATGATCCTCTCAATAGATGCAGAGAAAGCATTTGACAAAATTCAGCATTCATTCCTGATCAAAACTCTTCAGAGTGTAGGGATAGAGGGAACATTCCTCAACATCTTAAAAGCCATCTAAAATAATATTTTTTAATATTGTTTCATGTCCCTTTGATGCTTGTTCCAAAGCACAATTAAAAACCAAGAATGTTTCAGCTCTTTGCCTTCAGCAGCAGCACAAGTGCTTTTCCTGGACCACGTGTCTTTGTTCTAATGTACTTCAATTATATGAAAAGTGGAATTTGGAAACATTGATCTGTCTGTAACTGCCAAGGTCCTTTGATGGTGTAAAATGTCATAATGAAAGCAGTGTAGGGACCAGAAAGGCTCTCTCAGTGTAAAGGTGGAAATTTAAATTCTAATGAGCTTGGAGGCACTCAGAACAAGCCCAATGGGAACCTTCATGGTGCTAGATGAAAACTAGTCAAGCCCCAGCTTGACCTGTCAGCAGGCTCTGGGCCTTGGGGGTGGTCCTTAGGATAATCTAGGGCAGGAGGGATACTGGAAGGGGAGGTGGGCGGGAGCATGGGATGACTGGGTAATAGGCACTGAGGGGGACACTTGACGGGATGAGCACTGGGTGTTATACTATATGTTGGCAAATCGAACTCCAATAAAAAAATGTACAAAAAAAAAAAAAGGAAAAGGAGGGATACTGGCCTGGAATATGAGCTATAGATGCCCGGTGGTTGGGGGTGTGGGCTCCAGGGAGTGGCTGCTTTGCATATGAAAGGCAGATTCGCCAGCAAGTTGTTTACTCTTCAAATCTTAGCTAGCCCAGGAACAGCTGTCTCTCCAGGACCTATAAGATCCGAGATGTCAGAGCATCAGAAAGTGCAACACATAAAAAACATAATTAATACAAAACCTCTTTGAAGCCTCTAAAATCTGACTGAATTCGCCTAAACGACACTTGGCATCTACCTTTTTTGTGTACTAACTCTTCATCCCTGCATTCAGGGCAGAGTTGGTTATGCAGGCCCTGCCCAGCTGGGGTGGAGAAGGCAGTGCTCGTCCTGGGGCAGTTTTCACTCTGCCGGGGTGTAAGTGGGTGGTGTGCATTGTACCCTGAGAGATGCTCGCATGTGGGACTCAACGAACTCGAGCCTCAGAGTACTGGATCCCACTGGGGAGGACAGAAGAGACTCCTCACTGTAGGGGATGCTTTAGCCAAGTTTTGGAAAACACAATCCATTCTTTGTATTCTTCACATTGGGTAATGGCAACAATGCAAGTCGGGTGTATTCCTGGCAGAGGAAACGGTGTCTGAGGAACAAAAATCAAAACGCAACTCCTCTCTGGTTTCCCACCATCACTCAAAAGTGCCCCCCTGACACACTGCAAGTGTCCAGCTCAGTGACTTCTTAAAAACCTTGTGAACAAGCTGCAGATCCAGAGATAACATGGCCAGCATCCCCAGGAGTCCCCATCTTTCCTTTTCCCAGGGGTTCACCCTCCCCATGAGCAGCCAACACCTTAACCTCCATCAGCTTTCCTGGCTTTCAACATTTTATAAAGAGAATCATACATTAGAATAGTGTTTCCTTCATTTTTAGTCTGCCTTTTTCATCCAACTCTACTCTGTTGGAGCCAGTCATGCCATTGCAAGGAACTTTGGCTTCTCACTGGATGGACACACCACAGTTTATTTTTCCATTCTTCTCTCAATAGATTCTGGGTTATTCCCAGAGAGGCCCTTGAGGTTGGTGGTGCTACGAATATTCTAGTGCACATCTACTGATGAACATTCCTAAGCCATTCTGTTGGTGATACGTAGAAGTGCAATTTCTGGGACCTAGAGTACACATGAGTTTGGCTTTGATAGATGTTGGCAAATACTTTTCCAGAGTGGTTTGAGCTAATCTTCATTTCCACCAGGAATGCATATGCTTCCCATTTGCTTAAGAATCTGACATCCATTGGGTGCTGGTGCCTCCCCCAAACCCGGGGTATAACTTGGGGCAGAAGCGCTGAGGGGAGAATTGTTTCTCCCAGCTGCTGGGCAGAGGCAAGGAGAACACTTGAGAGCCTCCTTATATGATGCCAACATTTCTTGATCATTTCCAAGTAGACCATACCTGTGTAAGGGATAAGCTAATTCGCTTTTCGTTGAACATCAACATTTTACAGTATCCTTATGTACATTTAGTCGGAAGTGAGTTTTTTTGTTGTTGTTGTTGTTGCTGTTTTTGGTCGCCAAATCTGCCATGCTACATGGCAAGTAGGTTTCATCTTGCATGCCAGTCTCTGTCATCTGGCAGTAAGTGCTGAGAGCAGTGCCTTAAATAGGAATCTGACGGTCTCTGGACTTCCTGAGAAAAAAGTATGGAAGCTGTGTTTACCATAAACAAAGAAGGGGGACATGAAGGGATGTGTGTCTTGTGTTTGCCATCTCTTCTATGGGGAACACAAAAGTAAGTCCCAATTCTCAAGAATTCTACAATAGCTTTTTAGGAAGGAAAAAAAAACTTTATGATAAAATATCATCATAAAGTAAAATAAACTGAGTGCTATCATTTAGAAATGGGAGAAGAGAGGACAAAGGTTTTTAAATATCACTGTGGGAGGGACACCTGAGTGGTTCAGTGGTTAAGAGTCTGCCTTTGGCTCAGGTCCTGATCCTGGGGTCCAGGGATCAAGTCCCGCTTAGGGCTCCCCAGAGGGAGCCTGCTTTTCCCTCTGCCTATGTCTCTGCTTCTCTCTCTCTGTCTCTCAGGAATGAATAGTTGCCATTACCCAATGTATATATCCCATGTTTTCTGGGATTTTACCAGTGTCATTCAGTGTCCTCAATGTATCCACCAGCATGAGAGTTCTCTAGTCTCACATCAATAGGGCCTGTGTTTTAGGAATCCTCCAGTGCCATCAGCAGGGATGCTGTAGGACAGAGGGGTCACTCAGAATAAGCAGGGCCAGGACTGAGGGGGGGGGGGGCAGGCAAGTTATTGAGTTTGGCAGTTGTCATCAGATTAACGAGAATGTCTGTGAAAAGGCGAAATGCTGGAAGTATTCGAAACTAGGGGCAACTTTTTGCAAATCTATTCTCCAATTACAGCGATAAAATGAATAGCACCAACTGCTAGCAATCTTTGTGCTTTGCACTTTTACCCCAGGAACGGGAAGCTCAGAAAGCTCCATGCTTTGCTTACCCCATGTCTCAGCAGGCTTGTCACCCTCAAGGACAGTCAGCCCACTGAGTGTCCCTGGGATCTGTGAGTGTCCCCAGATTCAGCCTTCCCTGGTGCTTTCCTTTTGGGAGTGTCTGAAGGTCACATATCTGTCTCATTTGTGCTTCTTAAAAGAATCACAGGGGGCATTATTTTCTGTTGGACAAGCCCTTTCTACTCCCGGACAGGCTGATGGGCCATAAATAAGGGGAACAGGCTGACTGTTACATGCTCCAAAGAGATTCATAAAAAATTACAGCAGCTTCATTTGCAAAGCTCTGCTGTGTCATTCCCAGTGACCTGAACACTGAGGGGCACTCCCGAAATAAATCTGTCAGCCTCTGCACACCCAAGATGTTGAGGTCAAAGAACTCATCAGGAGGTTTCCAGAATTTTTCTTAGAATTAATCACAAACTCGGTGAAACAACTGATGGAGGAGATTTATTTGGATGTCTATTCCCAGGGGTCATGGAAGGGTTATTTAACGTGATAAACTCTGCTTTCCAGCCAAGCCCAGTCTCTCTTTTCCTCCCCCTTTCTCCTCCACCCAGGGAGCAGCAGTCTTGCCACTTACTTACATCAGCTCCTTCTGTCTTTGTGCCAAGGTGGCGGCATGATTATGTGAAATGATTCCTTGCATAGTTTTGAGATGTGAGAGAGCAAACCAGATCAGGAGAGCTCTGGACACTTTGTCCAGTTGATTAGAGCAGAAGGACACACCAAAGCCAAAGACAGTGCTTCCAGATCCAAAGGCTGAGAATACCCATTGGTGCTTGCCAGCCAGTGGTCATGGCATGAGGAGAACTTGCCAGAGTGTAACATGACTCCTGTGTATTACTATAGTTCTATGGGAAGAAGAAATGGAAAACAACCATTGGGTACATTTCTTACAGTTTCTTTTTGTGAGTTGATCAGACTCTAAACCAGATGATACTTTTTGGAGTGCCATTTGTCCTGCTTTCTTTTGGGCAGCACATTTTCCCATTATGGACATTCTTGGTGCCCAGCCCTCAGCCATGCGGCAGGCCTATGAACCAAGCTGTTCCAACTGGAATTCATCTCCAGGACTTGGAATCTTTAGTAGAGTCATCAATAGGTGAGGGAGATGAGGGATTTTATCCCTGCTGTCCATCTAAAGAAGATGGCACATATTTTAGGCCACCTTAGATGTCCCCAGGTGCCCATGCCTTGTAAGATTCCTTCTGTGGTTTGTAGTCTTGTCCATTCTTTTGGTAAACCTGGTTGTTCCATTTTTGTTTTGTTTTTCACATTGCCAATTTTATTAGTTGATGTTTTCATAGAAAATCATCCATTTTTTCTAGATTTTCAAATTTACTGGCACAAAGTTATTCCTTGCCTTTTCTTCTCATTTTTAGTGCCCTATGCATTTGCATTTATGTTCCTTTCCTCATTCTGAAAACTATTAGGGATATTAACTCTCTGCTCACCTCCTGAAAACATATCCAAGAGCTCCAGACCCATAACTTAGTAGGTTAGCAGCCTTGGTGGAAAATGTGTGTCTGTAGTGATTGCTGTACTCCAGGACTGGCTGGCCAGAGACTTTGTCCTGGTCTTTTATTTTGAGAATTTTAGAGCTTTCTGAGATGTTTGGTTTACTTTTAAAAGGACTGTACATTCTGTGTTTATGCAACCATTCTTTTACATTTTTCTGGGTCTTTATTGTTTTAATTTAGACTCTTAGTCAAATACATTTTATTTTTATGTTTTGAGACAATTATAGATGAATAACTTATTATGCCGGCACCCGTTATTAAGTAAACTATCTATTTCCTGATAAGTTGAAATGCCATGTTTTCCATAAACTAATCCTATAGATATCATTCTGATTTCTGAAACTGTTCTAACCTGTTCTAACCTGTTGAACTCTTTATTTTTTAAGCCATGACCTTAGTGTTTTGATTAGAACACTAATATCTGTTAAGACATCCACTCCTCCCATTATCACTTTTCTTTCCAAAAAAATTTTGGGGTTCTTACGTATTCATTATTCTATAAATCTTTAAAATAATCTTTAAAATAATTTTGTCCAGTTCTATCCACTCCATTGGGGTTCTGATTGGAATGCCAGCACATGCGTGCATTTCTTGGGGAGGATTAGCAATTTTTTAGGATATCACATCCTTCCATTTCCCATGGGGCCTATGCCCCTCCACTGACTCAGACAGTATGCATCAGTCAGGGTTTTAAGTTGTGAAGAAACCATCTCAAGCTAGTTTTCACCTAGAAGGAACCCAAGAGCTCACAGAGTCTCCAGGATGGCCAAGAACCAAGTTTGGAGGCTATCGGGCCAGGAAAGGAATGATGCTCCAAGTGATACTAAGGAATTGCTTTGAGGAAGACCCCATCATCACTGGGCTGTGACCCCACCAGTAGTGTGTCAACTGACCCTGATGACCCTAGGCTTTGGATACTGTTTCCAGAACCTCAGTGCCTGCCTCCTCTGGAAATTGTGTGTATCTACTGCCCCCTATCAGAATGGAATCAGTTCAGTACATACATCTGTGTCCCAAGTTCCCACCTGAGGTCTGATGCGGGCATGTCTCATGGGTGAAGCCCTCTCTCAAGTGCTCCCTCTCAACAAGGCAGGCCTGGAAAGCATTTCTGGAGAAGGTGGAAACTCATAAGGTGAGGGTTTCCCAAACTGAGGAAGAGGGTTGAATGGTGGTGGCTGGCCATATAGAATGACCCAGGTTTACTATACCTGAGTATTTGCATTTTAAGAACATTTTATACATAGCTTCACAATGGTCATTTAATTTTCATGATTAATGCATTTCTAGGTATTTTGTATTTGTTACTGTTAACTTTGGGTACAATATGGTTGCCATTTTTATTTTTTAAAGTTTTATTTATTAATTTATTTAATTTTTTTAGTACACCCAACATGGGGCTCAAACTCACAACCCTGAGATCTAGAGCCCATGCTCCTCTGATTAAGCCAGCCAGGTGCCCTGCCATTTTATTTTTATTTTGTTGCTACTAGTATCATATTTATTATATTCAATGTAACAAATCCTCTTAATTCCAGTTGTTTTTTAAGTATATTCTCAGGTCTTTTTAGATAGTCATATCATTTGGAAAGAAAGACAATTCTGTCTTTTTCTATATTTACACAGTTTATAATATTTTCTTACCTTAATGCAGTAGCTAAAATGTAGGAATTATCTTTTCATTAAAGGCTGGAATAAACTGAGCTTGAAATGCCATTTTGGACTTTGTAATGTCTTCTTTGATTATTGGATTTCGGGTTTACTTCATCTCTTGGACTAAGTGCAGTAGTTTATATTTTGCTAGGAAATATCCATGCCCTCTAGATTTTTGGATTGATAGCTGAGGTGAAGCCCATATTTTTTAAATCTCTAACATGTCTATAGTTAAAGCTCCTTTCTCGTTTCTAATGTTGTTTGCTTTGGCTTTTGTTTGTTTATTTTGAATCCTACCCAGCTTTTCTCTGTTTTGTTTTGTTGTGTGTGTGTGTGTGTGTGTGCGTGTGTGTGTGTGTGTGTGTTGTCTATTCAGGAATCATCTTTAAGCTTTATTATCCTAACAGCTTTATTTCTATTACATTAGTTTCACTTTTTTATGTTAGATTCTTTTTTTCCTATTTTTCTGTTAATTTGGTTTTGTTCTTTTCCTAATTTAAGTTTTGCATTTTATTTCTTTTTAAGCAAGCCATTTGTTTTTAATTCCATTAAGAATATAAAAGATATTTAAGAAAGCGTACAAAACAAAAATATAAAGCTCAGCTCTTTATCATGAGGCAAATATCCATGGGACCTCCACTAAAATCTAGAAATAGAGCTTTCCCAATAACCCAAGGTCCTCCTGATGCACTCCCAATTCACTGCCTTTCCATTCCCACTGAGGATAATCACCATCTTAATTTTTAGGATATTCACATATTTTATTTTCTTTATAGTTGTACCAACTATGCATGCACCTCTGAACACTGTAGTTTAATTTTGCTTATCTTTTGGAACTTCATCTGAACAAAAATATTTCTTATTTCTTCTTTTGTGACTGACTTCTTGCATTCAACTTTATGTTGTGCAACTTATTCATGTGGTATATAGCTATAGTTCACTCATATTCACTGCTTTATAATATTGCATGGTATGAGTGTAATATAATTCACACGTCCATTCCACTGTTGATGGACCTCAAGCACTTCTCTGTGGGAGGCTATTTTGCATAATGTTGCTATGAACTTTCTAGCACATGATTTTTGTTACCATTGCATACATTTTTTGGCTGTGTTCCTAGAATATATTTTGGCTATTACATTACATTGGGCAGTAATCTTTAACGTAAATAGGTAATGCCAAGCTGTTTTCCAAATTTGTTGTTCCCTTCACAACCCCATCAGCAATATATGAGTTCTTGTTGTTTTACCTCCTTCATATCTCTTGGTATTGTCTATTGTAATTATTTCTCAATTTTAGCCATTCTGGTGAGGGTGTGACTGACATCTCATTATAACTCTGATTTATGTTTCTCAGAGTACTATTGCGGAAGGGGCTCCTTATCATATGTTTTATATTGTTTGTCTTTTTCTTAATGTTTTGAGAAGGTTTTTCTTGTTTGTTTGTTTTGGATCTAAGTCCTCTGTACTTATACTACGTGTGATGCAAAATCTTCTCCTGCTTTGACTCTCATATGGGTAGTTTGATGAAAAGAAGTCTTAATTTCAAAAAGATACACCAGTCATCTATTTATGATTAACACATTTTGAGCCATGTTTAAGAAGTGTTTTCCTACTCCAAGGACATGAAGATATTCTTTCTTTTCTTCTCACAGCTTTACTGTATTGACTTTCATCTCTAGTCCATGATAAAAATACCTCTCTGAAGAATTATGAACATTCTTGAAATAAATGAATAAATAAAAAACCTCAGCAAAGAGGTAGAAGATATATAGAAGAACCAAAGTTTTAGAAGTTTTAGAAGCTCAAAATGAATGAAATGAAAAGCTCATCTAGCTCAATGGCAGAACGAAGGGGAAAGAGAAAAGAATCAGTGAATAGGAAGATGGAACAATAGAAATTACCCAAATTGACCACCAAAGAGAAAATCAACTGGAAACAAAAATGAACAGAGCCTCAGTGACCTATCGTTTAACATTCATGTCACTGAAGTTAGAGAGAGGACCAAAAAACAAAGTTCAAAAATACTTGAAGAAATAATGTCTGACACTCTCTAAATTTGGCAAAAGACATTAACCAAATTTGGATTTGCTCAAGAAGCTGAGCAAATCCAAACAGGATACTCTGAAAGAAATCCACACCAAGACATATTATGGTCAAACTTAAGACCTTAAAGACAAAAAATCTTGAATCAGCTACAGAAAAATGATAATTTACTTGTAGGGGGAAAAATAACTAGGAAGAAAAGATTCTCTGTTTTCTAAAATAAATAAAATAATAGTGAGGGGTCCTGTTTATAGGCTATGATTCTTTATTTGCTCATTCCCTATCCCTTTTCTTGGTGTAAGATATTTGTATGGTTGCCATATGTTAAATTTTCATCGTACTCATCTTTTACATGGAAGTTCTGGCCATACTGTAAGTTTTCTTTACTATTATGATGACTATTTCTAAACTTGTGGAAGTTAAATAACACACTCTAAATAATCCATGGATCAAAGAAGAAGCCTCAAGAGGAATTCAGATATATTTAGAAAGGAATGAAAATAAAGCATGGCATATTAAAATATGTGGGATGAAGCTAAAGTAATACTGAGAGGGAAATTTGTTGCACTAGATGCTTACATAAGAAGAAGTCTCAAATCAGTAACCTAATTTCCTACCTCAGGAAACTAGAAAAGGAAGACAAAATCAACCAAAAGCAAGAAGAAAATAAAAGAGATAAGAGCACAATTCAGTGAGATTGAAAATAAGACAATTTTAGAAAATCAATGGAAAAAGGAGTTTATACTCTGATGAGATCAATAAAATTGACAAACCTCTCCTCAGTAAAAAAGATAGAAGACACAGATTATCAATGTCTGAAATGAAATGAGGAAATATGTAACTTCAGACTCTGGAGACATCAAAAAGATAAAAAGGGAGGGGCAACTGGGTGGCTCAGTCCATTAAGCATCTGACTCTTGATTTCATCTCAGGTTATGATGTCAGGGTTGTGAGATCAAGCTCCATATCAGGCTCCACACTGAGCATGAAGCCTCCTGAAGATTCTCTCTCTCTCTCTCTGTCCCTCTGCCCCCCAACCTATGCACATGCGTTCATTTGCTCTGTGTTCTCTCTCTCTCAAAAAAAAGAAAAAGTAATAAGGGAATCGTATGAGTGCACAAATAAATTTAGCAATATAGATGAAATGGATCAAGTCCTTAAAAAACACAAAACTACCATCACACACAGTATGAAACCTTTTGAATTGTCCTATAAGTACTAAGGAAATTAAATTTTTAATTTTAAAACTCCCCAAAATAAAATCTCCAGGGCCAGGTAGTTTCACTTGAGAGTTCTATCAGATATTTAAAGAAGAATTAACTCCATTTTCACATACTCCTTTTGAGAAAATAGAAGAGAAGGAAATACTTCCAATTTGATTTTATGAGTGTAATATTGTAGACAATATTTATTGTCTACCAAAACCAGAGACAGTACAGCAAAAGAAATTAATATAGATGCAAAAATCCTTAACAAAATACAAGCAAATAGAATTCAGAATATATAAAGAGTACATATATAAATTGTACAGCATTACCAAGAGGGGTTTATGCCAGGGATGCAAGGCTGGTTCAGTATTCAAAAATCAATCAATGTAATCCATTTTATGAATAGACTAAAGACGAAAATCACATGGTCAGATCAGTTGATACAAAAAAAAGCACTTAACAAAATTGAATACCCTTCCATGGAAAAAAAAATCCTCAGAAAAATAGGCTTAGAGGATAACTTCCGCAACTTGAAAAAGAGCATCTACAAAAACCCTAGAGCTAACATAATACTTAATGGTAAAAAACTAAATGCTTTCCCCCCTAAGATCAGAAACATTCTTGCCATTCTCACCACTATTTTTCAACATAGTACCTAGTACTAGATGTTCTAGCTAATGCAACAAGGTAGGAAAAGCAAATTAAAGGAATACAAATCAGAAAGGAAGAAATAGGCGCAACTTGGTGGCTCAGTTGGTTAAGCATCCAACTCTTGGTTTGGCTCAGGTCATGAGCTCAGGGTTGTGGGATTGAGCCCCTCATTGTGGATCCTGCTTAAGATTCTTCTCTGACTCTCCCCCTACCTCGCTCACACATGCACCCACACATTCTCTCTCTCTCAAAAAAATTTTTTTAAAAAAGGAAGAAGTAAAACTAACCTTATTTGTAGATGACATGAGTGTGTATAGACAAAATCCCAAGGAACCTTTAGAAACAATTCCTTAGAATTTATCAGCAAGTTGAGCAAGGTCACAGGATACAAAATAAACATACAAAATTCAATTGTATTTCTCTATATTAGTAATTTGTATATGGACACTGAAATTAAAAATATGATCCTATTTACAATCACTCAAAAAATGCATAGGTGTGGCTCAATTGGTTAAGCGTCCAACTCTTGATTTTTGACTCAGGTTATGATCTCAGCATTGTGAGATCAAGCTCCCTGTATCAGGCTCCACACTAAGTGTGGAGTCTACTTGGGATTCTCTCTCTCCCTCTCACTCTGCTCCTCCTGCTCCCTCTCTCTCTCTCTCTGAAATAAAACAATCTTTTTTTAAAAAAAAAGACTTTATTTATTTATTCATGAGAGGCACAAAGAGAGAGGCAGAGACACAGGCAGAAGGAGAAGCAGGCTCCCCTCAAGGAGCCCGAAGTGGGACTCGATCCCGGACCCCAGGACCACACCCTGAGCCAAAGGCAGAGGCTCAACTGCTGAGCCACCCAGGCATTGCAATAAAGCAATCTTTAAAAAAAAAACAACTATGTAGGTATAAATCAAAATAGTTATTGGACTTGTACATTGAAAACTACATAATCAGGATCCCTGGGTGGCTCATTTAGCGCCTGCCTTCAGCCCCAGGATCAAGTCCCACGTCAGGCTCCCTTCATGGAGCCTGCTTCTCCCTCTGCCTGTGTCTCTGCCTCTGTGTGTCTGTGTATGTGTCTCATGAATAAATAAATAAAATCTTTTAAAAAAAAGAAAACTACATAATGAAGATAAAATAAGTCAAAGAATTCTAAATAAATGGAGAGACATACTACACTCATGAATTGGAAGATACAACATAATGAAGATATCAATTCTCCCCAAGTTGACGTGCAGGTTTAATGCAATTCCTATCAAAACCCCAGAAAGTTTTTTTGTAGACATAGACATTCTTATACGAAAATATATATGGAAAGGCAAAGAAATTTTTTCTTTTGGAGAGAGAGAGAACTTGAGTGGTCGGGGAGGGGCCAAGGGAGAGAGGGAGTCTTAAGCAGGCTACATGCCCAGCACAGAGCCTGATTTGGGGCTAAATCTCATGATCCTGAGATCATGAACTGACCTGAAATCAAGAGTCAGATGATTAATCAGCTGAGCCACCCTGGCGCCCCTCGCAAAGAAACAATTTTGAAAAAAAGATGAAGGGGAAGAATCAGTTTATTTGGTTTTAAGACTTATAGCCATAGTAATCAAGGCAGAGAGAGAGAGAGAGAAATAGACACATGGAACAAAACAGAAGTCAACCAGTCCACATTAAAGCAGGAGATAGAGGCACAGTGGAATGGTCTTTAAGAAGAAAATGAAGCTAACAGAGCATCTGATGAGTAAGATCATACTCGGGATATTTCCAGTTCTCTTGGAGAGATTGCAGGTGCATTAGAGAAGGGCACATAGGATACTAAACAAGCAATAAAACAAAAGTTAAAACTTCAGAATAAAAAACCAAAAAACCACATATATTACATGATTTTGTTGACTATGTGGTTTGCAGACATTTTCTTATGGTCTATAGTTTGTCTTTCATCCTTATAACGAGTCATGTGTAGCACAGAAATCAATGTTTGCTCTTACACTTCTGGTGTCACTTCAACAGCTCTTTGCCTCGCCTTAGATCCTAATGATTTTCTCCAATGTTTTCTCTAAAGATTGTGTAAGATTGCTTTTCTGTTTTTACATTTAAATTTAATTAAAATTAAACAACATTAAATTAAATGCCAGCCACACCTCAACAGTATTGGTCACAGTAAATTGCTGGGCTATGCATTTACTCGTGTGGATGATGATTGGTCTTAAGCATAACCTGAGGTACTAAGTACTTACTGTATTTTAAATAGATCTCCCTGATTATGGAATCTTAATTCGTCAGTTGGAAAAATGTGTGTGTGCTCTGTAGAAAGTGTTGGGCTGTGGTTTTGAATTCAGAGTGGACATACTTAGTAAGTATCTAACATAAGATATTATTTCCAACTTACATGCAGACTTGGCCATGCGTACCTTGAGAATCTTAGTGTAGGCCTTTCTGCTCCCTTGAAGGAGACTTACCTAGACCTGCCTATTCCCCCAAAGTTATCTCTTCCTTCCTCTTCCAGCATTAGGCTACTTTATCCCCACAATAGAGGGTGATGTGATAAGCTGGTTAGACCAGTGTGGCTAGTGGACAGTGTGATACGTCTTTCCAGGGATCTTTTCACAAAGATGCCAAATAGGCTAGTTACCCCTCATGTTGTTCCAGCCGGGGTGGCAGGCAGGTGGTGGAGAGATTGGGAGGGAAAGCCATTCTCAGCCAGCACTGTTGTAGGTTCTGGCATGCATCTGCAAATAAGACAGACCCAGATCCCTTCCTTATATACTCTTGGGCAGAACAGAAGATGGAGAGAAGGAATCAGTCCTAGGGCATGTGAGAAGGTGGTAAATGCTGCGGGCAGAGGATAAAATAGAAGGGAGTGAGGGGGATCAGGAGTGGGGCTAAGGGAGGGAGAGAACAGAGGAAGGGCTCTAGGGCAAAAGTTTCTAGAACTTAAGTCCCTGACATCAAGCTTTTGATTCTCAAGGCATTCATTTCAAAGACATCCGTCTTGAATAAACACATTTCCCACCATTATAAGCCATGGAACTAGATGAGGACCAGGATGCCTCAGCCATGAAGATTCCCTCTTAGAGAGCCCTAGATGACCTCTTGAGTGATCCTGCTTTTCCCCCTTCCCATGCCCTAATTTCTGCTCTGTGGTTTAAATTCGCCAATAAAGAGTGAACCTATGAAAGCCTAGGCACCGCACCCTCGACCACAGTAAAGGCAAAGCCACAGGTCGCCCAGCTCAGGCGGGGTAATGTCTTTGGGGGCTCATCACAGGTAATATGGATCCAGGTGAATCCCCCCAGGCATTCCTAGCCAATAGCATCACTACCAATAGGTTGAAACCAACATAAAACAGTTTCCCGGACAAGAGGAATGACTGCTGTACTTTCCCATACTTCTTCATTTTGTGGCATCTCTAGTTAGAGAAAAACCTGCAGTCCAAGGGATCAGTTATGGAACAGTATCCCTGCACACAATACAGCCCTGGCCAGCTGGCAGTAAGGGGCCTTGTCCATAGCACACATGGGATGTGCGGGATTGGGGGGGCGCAATCCCCGCTGTCCCCCCTTGGGGATCTGAGTTCTGTGTCTTCTGTGGATCAGAAGGACAGGCTGTCCTATGCAAAGGAGTGGAGCCACGGGGGGGATTTGTACTGAGTGGCCTGGCCCTGCAGACCCCAGCGTGGGTGGCAGCTGCACCTTCTCTTGGGAAGTGTCACAGGTGTGTTGTGAGGGTCCCCTTAGCCAGGCTGAATGCTCAGTGTGGACTTCAGCTCTGGAGACTGGAGATGTTGGTAAAAGCATGAAAGGCAAAGGTGAATTTTAGAGCCCCGTTTCCATTGGTGGGTGGCCAAGGGCCAGGGTGGTGGTTTATGCAGGTGGTTTACGCAGGTGCAGCTCTCCTGCTGCTGCTGCTTGGCTTCCAGCCTCAACTCTCTTCCTCCAGCCTATCACTCATTACTTTATTATTTTTTTTTTAAGATTTTATCTATTCATTCAGGAGAGACACACAGAGAGAGGCAGAGACATAGGCAGAGGGAGAAGCAGGCTCCTTGTAGGGAGCCTGATGCAGAACTTGATCCCAAGACCCTGGGATCAAGCCCTGAGCCAACGGCAGATGCTCAACCACTAAACCACCCAGGCGTCCCTCATTACTTTAGAAGATTGAATTAAAAGAGCAAACATTGCAGCATAAAGTAGATAAGGGATAAACTAGGGATCCCTGGGTGGCGCAGCAGTTTGGTGCCTACCTTTGGCCCAGGGCGCGATCCTGGAGACCCAGGATCGAATCCCACATCGGGCTCCCGGTGCATGGAGCCTGCTTCTCCCTCTGCCTGTGTCTCTGCCTCTCTCTCTCTCTCTGTGACTATCATAAATAAAATAAAAAAAAATAAAATAAATAAAGCAGAAAAAAAAGATAAGGGATAAACTATCCAGAGGTTTGCAATAGATGATAATTTGGCCCACGGGCAGTAGTCTTGACCTGTGGCTGTCCCTTTGTCTTTCTGGAAGTCTGTGTTTGTGAGCAGTTGGGTGTGTATGGGATAGCAATTAGGCATGAAAGGCTCAGCTGGGAATGGGAAGGAGGAAATGAGGGTGAGCCGGTAGGGCCGAGTGGCAAAATGCAGTCATTTCTCATTTCTGCAGTCTGGCTGATGCGTGCTACACCAGGCTGCTGGGGGAGGAGGGCAGCTGGCATGCTCTGAGGATCTCCTGGGCCCTAGGAGATTTGAATTGCATTATTTTTTCTTTCCATGATTTTTAATTTTCCAAGATATTTTTATTCTGCATTTATTAAAATACCACACCTCATTGCATTGTGAGTGCTATGGTGGTGACATATAGTGGCTGCCCTCAGGGGAACAGGGAGGACGCAAGTAACTGCAGAGGGATAGAATAAGTCTCCAGCGGGACCTGGGGTGGGAATATGTTGCCCAGGGTAGAGGCAAGCAGCTTGTGGGGGGAGGCGGGGGAACCAGACAAGACTGTCAGGATGACACTGGATTTGGGTCTTGACGCATGAGTAGGAGTTTGATGGACCGTGCAGTGAGTCAGGAAACTGCTGACCATGGGAGCAGCACAAGCCAAAGCACAGAGCCATGGTCACACATCTCCATGCATAGCTTGACATGAGCAGTTGTCAGTTCATTGACTTTAATCTCTGTGACTCATCTGAAATTGTAACGTCATAGCTTAGGTCACTACAAATTTACTTCTTTTTTATGAATCGCTTTTAAAATCGGAATTTGAAGTTATTCCTACTAGTGGTTTTCTTTGTTTTTTGTTTTTCCCCCAGCTTTGGTCCATAAAAAATCATTTCGGCTTTATTACTTAAAGAAAACTGAACCAGGGTGCATTTTCACACAATCTTAACTGTGTAGCTCAAGTGTACCCACCAGGGCAGAATGCCGTTTTAATGGTGAGATCTGTCTGTGTTCCTCTGTCTAGATTAAGTTTGACAGTGTCGAGGTGTGTGTCTGCTGTGAAAGGCAGCACCAGTCGTCGGGCTGCAGCAACCTTGGGGAGACGCTGAAGCTGAATCCACTGCAGGAGGACTGCAACGCCGTGAGGCTGACGTTGAAGGTGACGGCCAAGGGCACTCCCTGTTCATGCATTCCATCCCATGCATTTACAGACATTTTCGGGAGACTTTATTCATGTATATATTCCTTCCACTTCTTAATCCACCTTAGTTAGTCTCAATACAAGAGGGAATATCTTTGCAGAGAACATTTTCCAGAATTATAGATTTTCACTTTAAGAGGTGTTGCTTTCTGGATCTCCTTTTCCATTTTTATCATCCCACTTTCCTGCCTCTGACATATGTGAAGGAGGATATTGAATGGTTGAAAGGGGTCTTTATAAATGTGGATGTGATGCATTCTACTGCTTTTCTAACATTTTTTGCTGTTCTGCCATCGGAGAACAGATGGGTATTTATTTTGCCTTTTTAAAGATATTTGGAGAAAGACATTTTACAATTTCCCATGGCAGTCTGTTCTCATGTACAGCATCTGATTTTTTTTTTAAGTGACATGGAAAGTTGTTTATATTGTTCCTTTTTTTTTCTTCCTACAAGTGTTTTTGGTTTGTTTTTTGTTTTTTGGGGTTTCTTTTTACTCTTGGAAACCAAATTGGCTGCTTAAAAATAGCTATGAACAATGAACCCAGTTCTTCTCTTTTCCCTGGACAAAAGTGTGCTAAAATTTTTTAAAAGGTTGAGAGCAGGGCAGCCCTGGTGGTTCAGTGGTTTAGTGCTGCCTTGAGCCTAGGGTGTGATCCTGGAGACCCCGGATCGAGTCCCACATTAGGCTCCCTGCATGGAGCCTGCTTTTCCCTCTGCCTGTGTCTCTACCTCTCTCTCTCTCTCTGTCTCTCTCTCTGTCTCTCTCTCTCTCTCTGTGAGTGTGTCTGTCATGAATAAATATATCTTTAAAAATCTTTAAAAAAAAAAAAAAAGGTTGAGAGCAAGGTCAAAGGATTCTTGGTGAGTGGTAAAACTGTGTTTACACGTTGTAGGGAGCTCTAGAGAATGTGCATAGGGAACACAGTAGCTAGTGAACTGGAGACTCCAGAAAGCCACCCTGGAATCTGGGGAGAAGCAGAGAAATTGTTGCCCTCTGGAACTGGGTGCCTGGGATTCATCCTCCCTGAGTGTCCTTTCAGATGCTGGCAAGAATGACTCCTCAGTCTGGGTGAGCTCCCAGGGCACCATGAAACAGAGATACAAGATATACCTAAAGTACAAGGTGGGGCTGGGGCTGGCGCCCTGGGACCTGTCTCATTTCTCAGGGAGGAGTAGGCCAAGTTCCGTGGTCCCAGATGAAAAAGGAAGAGTTTAAACAATCCATCTAGAGTGACAGATCCAGCAGGCTTAGAGGAGCCCAGACTGCAGCATTCAAGGGCCTGGTTCTTACCCGCAAGGTGTGTCTTATTGCCTTACATCGAGTACAACCATGGTTTCTCTCTTACTGTGTCACAGGGCTTGTGCAGGGTCAGTGCCTGAGGCCCGTCATGGGGACTTCTATGGCCCTCCTGGGGTCGGGGTGTGGGCAGCCAGTGCTCACTCTGAGATCTCCTTCTGACAACTGCTAAGTCACCATCTCAAGCTGGACACCCTTTCTGGTTCTAGCTCTCCAATTTCCCTTCATGTGGTAACATTATACCGCCTAGTCTCCTTGTGGTCGTTTAGGGCCATGTGAGCAAAACTTATGTGGATCACTTCCAAGCCTGAGTATTCCCTGTAGTGTGAGATTGTCCAGAGCTCTCTTTCCTTCTGGCATGATAATTGGCAAGTTGTAGATGGGAGCTGTACCATCAGTGTGGGCAACTCTAATGAGTAGGGCCCCCATAACTCACCCACATTTACCAACATTGGACTTTGTAGCATGAGTGAGAAACACACTTTTGTTGCCTTAACCCACTGATATTTGGGGGATACTTGCTACCATGGCATAATCTCACCCATCCTGTCTATGCAAGGCAATGGGTTTTTTTGGCCCAGGTGTCAATAATATTTTTCAATTATAAAGTCCATTTGCTTCACTGTGATACACCTTGATATTGGTCAGCCTTTGAGTTTCAAATGGTAAATGTTTGCAGAGTGAGTTTGCATCCTGCTTTATTTTGGCAAAATTGCCTTGAACTAGAAATCTGAATTTTTTCCTATTCTCTTTGTTTTAGGGTAACTGCATTTCTTGGACCACTTTTACCCATCTTTAATAACTATCATTTTTTCCCCTATGATTGTTTAAACTCTTCCTTTTTCATCTTATTTTGCTCCGTTTCTCTTAAGGCTCTCTTCCTATCTTATTTTCTGCAGGAAATATTATCTTTGTGCTCTGCTTTCAATGTGTTCTTGAGCTTTGGCAGGTCATTTTGCAAGTCTCTGCTTCTCTGTGTCTTATTCCCTGAGCCCTTGTGTTTCTGCTTTAAGCCTTTGGATTACAGCGACCCTCTGTTTGTTCCCAATCGTCACCATAGATGTCTCTAACTGGTTAATTACAGTGGAGTTTTCAATGTAATTCATATCTTTCTTAGATCTTTTCTGACATATATGGATACTTTAAAGCACAAAAGCTAACCTGTATCAAGCGTTGTGCTCTATCTAAATAGGCTTTCGCATAATGAAGATTTTATACTTCCTTCTCATAAGTATACGTACTGCTTCCTCTGAGATTCATATAGGTCTAAGTCTAACATTCTTTAGTTTTCTTATAATTAGTGGTGCAGTTATTTTTAATGTGGTCATTATTCTTGATGTCATTTGAGTTACACTGTGCTTGATGACATCCATGCAGTAAAATACTCTGCAGCAGGGACCTGATGGTGTTTCTGGGCGTTAAAACTCTCAGATCAGGGGTGCCTGGGTGGCTCAGTTGGTTAAGCATCTGCCTGTAGCTCAGATCATGATCCCAGAGTCTTGAGATCAAGCTCCTTGTGAGAGCTTCCTGATCAGCGGGGAGTTTGCTTCTCCCTCTACCACCTCCTCCTGCTTGTGTTCTCTTTTTCTCTCTCTCTCAAATAAATAAATAAAATCTTTTTTAAAAAACCTCTCAGAACACACATAGGTGGTAGGAAGAGGATGCGCTCTTGCCAGACGAAGCACATTTCCATGGGAGCCCCTTCCTGTAGCTTGCAGATGTTCTCAACCCTTAGTCAAAGTAGACATAAGGGGGAGTCATTCGTTTCCCTTGCTCGTTCTTTTTTGGTCAGCAAATTAGGGCAGGTTCACTGGTCTCTTAATAGTCTGATTTGAAGCTCTAGTTATCTGATTAGTAATACTCCATGCCTAAATTTCCATATTAAATTATGGATTATCCATACTCTGTATCTAATGAACTTAGTTTGTGCCGGGGAAATCTCACGTAACTGGCTAAGGAATCAGAACTCCTTTGACTTTAGTTGTGTCTGAGTTAACTAAAAGTGACTTAATGATATTGGTCTAACTACTCATTTACCATTATGCCACCCTCCTCCCTGCTACGCCCTCCACCCACCCATACCAGAAGGTTGTACCTGCACAGTCAGCCATTAGGGAAAACAAGCAGAAACCAATCTTTTTTCCTGGCTAATGAAGAATATATTTGAAATCCAGAAGATGATGCAGACACTGTTTTACTCAGCCGTAAGATTATGTTCAATGGCTTGGAGGCCTGGAAGCCCCCTCTCTTGTTGGTCTCTTTTCTGGCCTTCCCTACAGCCTCCATTCCTGGATTTGCTTATACTTCAGCCAGAGAACCCCTGGGGGCAGACAGGCCTCTCTCGAGGGTATCGATTACCAGTTAAACATAATGCATCATGTCCTGCCAGAGTGTGCTGCTTCATCCTCACCACTGGGGTGAGGACAGGGCAGAGGGCTCAAAGGGGATCTAGGACTCCATCGTGCCATGGAAGGATCCCAGGATGGCAGAACCAGGGGATGAAGCATCCTGACATCCAGCAGTCTGTTGTGTAGCTAGAGTGAGGTCGGATGGCTCCTTGCCAGTCCCTGAGCAAGTCTGGTGGTTTTGGTTTTCCAAGGATCTGGTGTTCCAAGATTCCAGTTTCTGCTCCCTGATGGTGGGAGCTGGCTGTGGGCATCCCATTATGAATAATCTGTAAATAGAGTCTAAAACTTTAGGATTTCAACATCTGCTCTTCTTAAAGCATTAGACAATGGTGGGCAATTTTTACCAGAAGAGCAAGTCAACAAACAGATCCCCTCTCCTGATAAAGTAATGTTTAGGCTTTTATAAGATAAAATGATAAAATAAATGATAAAAGGTGTTTTCGTAGTTGAATGGTCACTTGTGCCAAATCAAACCCAACACAAGATTGGGACATATTTTCTGATCAGTATTAACAGAATTTTTAAAAGGTTACAAAACTCAGAATTATTAGCTGGTGAAATATGCCTCATCATATGCTGATATGATATCCATCCCAACTTTAATTCTTTGCAAGATCCCAGAATGTCCTTATGGTTTTATTATAATGATGTAATTCTAATTCAGAACAGAGTTAAAAATCTATTTCTTGCTTCATCTATCTGGATTTAATTTATTGAGCCATAGGAAACCAAATTACCCAAAGAAATATTATCAATGGATAAGGAGATAAAAGTTTCCCCAGAAATCAGTTATCGAGTTTTTGTGCTTTTTTGTCTTATCTTATAGATGTTTTATCTTTGTCTCTTAAAAAAAAAAAAGGCAAGATCATTTCCTAAAAAGACCTAGGAACTTGGAAAATGAACTCATCATTTAACTGGGGTTCTCTGGTATGTTCTTAACCATGCTAAGAAATAAATAAACATGATTCTGAGCATAAGTGAATAGTCAACATTTTGTGACAAAACTTCTGGCCTGGACTGGCAGCATGCAGCACCATGCACACACACACATGCACCTGCTAGACGTGACCTTGACATTTTCAGAAGTGGGCAGCCACACAGTGTAAGGCAGATGTTTCTATCCCTGTACAGCTTTCTTCCCACCCCTGAATTCTTAAGGGAAACAGAGATGGGATCCTCTCTGGCCAGGCATGATTCTCTATGCTATCCCACTTACGCCAGCAACCATGGGCCCCATGTAAGGGAATGTCTGGAAATAATGAGTTCTCCTGGCCCTTGAACCCAACTTATGTCTGACAGGGCTGCCCCCTCATGATGGAGAAGGGGACCCACCTTGTCCCTGAATGGCACATCTGCCCCTGGTTTCCAACACCACCGAAAGCCTGCCTTGCCGCCCTCTGGTTCTAGTGGTATCACTCCCTCAGCCTGGTTGTAATACGGAGTTTGGTGGATATCTACACAGACTTACGTAGTATCAGTTCAATGAAACAGCCTCTGGAATAATCACACAGATCAAAGGTTCCACCCAAGAGTGCTGTGACTCATCTGCCCCTGTTGAGTTGAACCAGAGTCCAGGATACTCAGATATTGAGGTGGAAATATTTTTAGTGATATGTTCATAGCAGTCCCATCCCACGCAGGTGGATTCACTGGTCTGGTTCCCTCTCAGGGTCTTGTGGCACTTCCGGCCTTGCCCAGGACCAGTGGATGGGCTGCAAGTATGCCGATACCTCCTTGTGCAGTGGGATAAAGGAAGGGCCAAGCGTGGAGAATATAGGCCCCAGTAGGGCTTGCTCACTGCTGAGGATCAGAGCACTTTCTGCAGTGTCAATCCTTTGCCTTGTCCCTTCCTTTTTTCTTTTTTTTTTTTTTTTTGCCTTGTCCCTTCCTTTAATGGCTTTTTCTCTAAGTCTCCTTCTCTTTCTGGTTTCCCCAGAAACATGGCATGCCAGGGAGATGCCTCATTCCAAGCCCTGGAATCTCATGATACTAACACCCCTTCTCTTAACCTCACCTTCTCCATAACAGCCCCTTACCCTGCTCCAAGGTCACCATACGACCTGGTCTTTTCCCTGAGCTGTGTCACCTCCAGGATGGCTTGGTAGGGCACCCCAGTTCTCCGGTCCAGCCTTGTCACCTTTACCTTGCTTGTCCAGCTTTCACTCCCACCAGACTTGCTGTCCAATCTCAGCTGGACTCTACTGTGCGATACCACACTTCTCCCTATCTGTGAGCCATATCCACCGCATCAAGGACACAGGGACCAGTGTGCCAGAGCTCCTGCCCTCTCTTTTTCCTAGTACCTTTCTGGCTGGCTGGCACACACTTGCTGGATGATGTGCACTCTCTCCTTGACTCACCCTGACCAACAAGAGTAGCAGACCTTGCTGCAAGGCCTGTGGCTTATGCCTTATGCTCAGGGGTCACCAGCCTCACCTACAGTCTGTGCGCAGCACTCCTTCTGAGACCTTCCTCCTCTGGTCATCTCTTTCCTCAACTCTGAAATCTCTCCAGTATTTGTCAGGGTTTTCCAAAGAAACAGAACCAGAAAGATGTATGTAGCAATGCATACACATACACATACATGCACACATATGCTATGTATATACACATATAAACAGAGACAGATCTTAAATAATTGGCTCATGTGATTGTGGAGGCTGGCAAGTCCAAATCTGCAGGGTAATCCAGCAGGCTGGAGACCCAGGGTAGGGCTGTTTTTGCAGTTCAAATTTGAAGGCCATAGGCTAGCAGAATTTCTTCTTGCTCTGGGCAGGTCAGTCTTTTTTGTTTCTACTTGGCCTTCAACTGATTAGATGAGGCCCACCACATTTTGGAAGACAATGTACTTTACTCTGAGTCCACTGAGATAAATGTTAGTCTCATCCAAGAACACCGTCATAGAAATATCCAGAATGTTTGACCCCATTTGATAGCACCATGTGAACCAAGTTGACACAAAAAATTAACTGTCACATCCTGCTCCACATTGGTCTCAGTGTATTTTCTGTCCCCAGCATCACACCACCACATATTGATCCTAAAATTGCACAACTGATTGGGTCACTACTTGCTTTTAGGGCAAAACCCTAAATCTTGATTGTGTTTTAGAGTCCTTATCTCCTCTCTGGCCTCAGCTTGTGACATTCTTGTGTCTGCCCTTCCTTGCAGTCACACTGGTCTTCTTTAACCTCTGGGATGCCCTACAGGGGTCTCTGCACTATTCTCTTGGCACGTGATGCTCTCTGTGTCCAGAACATTCCTCCTCCCCGTTTCAGTGAGCTTATTCCTCCCGACTCTTCAGCTTTTGCCTTTCCCTTCAGACCAGACCAGGCCACCCTTGTGCTAAATTCTCGTAACTCCTTATACTTTATCTTCACGTGATAGCTATCATAGATTGTGACTCTGCCTTTATGTAACTTTTTAATTAATTCCTGCTCCCCCTCTAGGCAGTAAGCTCAGGAAAGGCAGAATGGTATCTTTGGCTTACTAGGACTTCCAGGGAAAGGCACCGCATGATCAACACTCTAAATATTTCTGAGATTGGTGCATTTTTAATGCATTCATTCAGGAAGTTTTTTGAGCACCTTTGTTTCGTGCCTGAGTTGGACACTGGATGTACAGAAATAAAAGACAGACCCTCCCCACTAGGTCTAATAGAGAAAAGTCACAAGCAGAAGAGCAATTTCAGTGCACTGTATTATTTCCACTGTGAGAGGAAATAAAAATATTAAATCATAAAAGAATTTTCAGTCTTCCCCTCTGTCATAAGAGAGGCCATTATTTTGCTGAGTGGTGTCATGGATAAAGTTTTAGGTACACACAGGCGATGGGGATGGGTTAGCTATAAGGATTAATTGGTGAATTAGAACTGGTGACATGTAAGAAACTGAGGAAGTAGGAAGAGAGGGCAAACATTTTGGATTCTATTGCCAAATGATCCCAGACACACACAGCTCTAGATGCAGTGATGCTGCCAGCGTAGGTGCTTGGCCATACACATACCCCATCTAATCCTAACAGAAATGACTGAAGACCCATAATAATAGATTGTATTAGTTCTCCAGAGAGACAGAACCAGTAGGATAGACACAGATATAGGTATAAGCATAAATACAGATATATGGAGATCTCTTACAGGAAGTGGAAGCCAAGAAGTCCCACAGTCTATCATCCATAAGCGGGAGAGCCAGGAAAGCCCATGGTGCAATTCAGTCCAAGTCCAGAGGACTGAGAATTGGCGGGGGTAGGGGTTGGAGGTGGTGATGGCATGAGCCATGGTTTGAGTTTGAAAGCTCAAGAAGCAGACACACCAACATTAAAGGAGGGGAAGAGATGACATCCCAGTTAAAGCAGAGAGCACGAATTCCTCCTTCCTCCCCATTTTTGTTCTAGGCAGGCTCTCAGTGACTTGGATGATGCCTGCCCACATTAGTGAGGATGATCAGTCCTGATTCAGATGCTTATCTCTTCTGGAGACGTCCCCCCAGACACACCCAGAAATAATGTTTTACCAGCCTTCTGAGCATCCCTTAGCCCAATCAGCACATAAAATTAACCATCACAGTACGGAAAAGCCTACAACACATTGGACATTAAGGAAGACTATCAACCTATCCTTTCTAGAAAGCTTCAGAATTTATTGGTGTAAGACCAAAACAAAGACAGATAGAAGGGTGTGGCTCACAACTCATCTCCATGAGGTCTCCTTGGAAGTCACTGGAAGCCATCCTCCAACTTAGGAATGTGTCCCAATTTTGAAGAGCCCTTGCTCCTCAAATAGGTGAGGTTGTTGGAGGTGCAGATATGGAATCCATTGTGGTGCCAAAGGGTATTTTTGACCCCCATCATCCATAGGCTGCACTCCCATTCTTTGAAATGGATAGCAGACATTTTTAAGGTCTGATGCAATGTGCTCTGTAAACACAGCTTCAGGATCCACTCCACTGCCCCCCCACCCCAATTCCACCTAGGTTACTATCCTGGAGCCTTCTAGACAGTCTGGAGCTCTCACCAAGGGATAGCTCCAGAGTCCTTTGGCTGTAAGCAGAACTACAGACAGCTTCTCAGAGAGACTCCGGACCAGGGTCCTGTGCCACACAGGTAGACACCTCTGCACCCTCCGCACTGGGACCCACAGTCTTTGGCATATTCAGATAAGGAACCACAAAGAGATATTGGCCGCATTCCTTCCTCCCTCAGGCTGCAGGATCTGTGCAATGTTAGCACAGCCTGCATTTCAACACCTGATGGGGAGCGTTCTGACAAACAGTCTCTCTGGGACAGTTGCAGCATAAGTAATAATAGACAACATTTTCACTCCTGAGAGTGTCCCACTCTGGTGCCCAAACAAAATCAGGGATTCCAGGAGGAGTGCCATTGCTTTGTCTGGGGGCAAACAGACTGGTGGAAACACTCAGGATTTATACAAATGAACCGGAGGAGACAGCGTGGGGACCACACTGGAGAGGAGAGCTTATTTCTAAAGCCTTTAGTTATTTTCAGGGCTCTAAATTAAAATAGGGATGCTGGGAGGAAGAGGGCATGAAGAGGAAAATATGCAGCATGGGAATTTTTCAATATAATTCAATGATGAGGCCATTTGAATGAATGCAAAGGAATAGATGGCAAAAGGGAACATGAAAGCACAAAAGCATTTAAACAAAGGAGCCAGATGCAGCTTTTGAGGGCAGGAGATAAATTCACTGTCTCGACTGTGGTTCTGGCTACTTGGGTGTGTACATGTGTCAAAAATCAAATTGTATGTTTCAAATATGTGTGTTTTATCCTATGTCCACTGCACTTCAATATCTGTTAACTGCCTTCGTGGCAGGAGAAAGGAATTAAAACAAAGACAGAAGCTAGAGTCGGGATGATACAGGAATTCAAACATGAGTCTAGGACGTTTGATTTGATCCAGAAATCAGCAGGCAACTGGTTGCAGAAATTTAGAGTAATGTAATCACGGCAGGGCTGAGCAAAATTGCTTTGAGCCATAGTGGAGATGGGCAAGAGAAGTGAACAAGAGTCCCCGGACAGAGCACATTTGGCTTAAGAGCAAAACGTATGGCTAAGGAAACCACTCAGCAGAGGAAGAGTGCAGTGATAGGGTTCCTTTACATGTGGCCCCGGTTGGGCTTTTCTGGGTAGCCATCCTCTCTGAACTGCTTGGCCAGTCTGTTCAGATGCAGCACGTTGTGTTCTTCATTATTCCAGCCCCAGTGAAGTCTGAGACGCAGACTTTGTCATTTGCCTGTCAGAGATGAGAAAATAGGTCCAGAGTGTGCAGGGCTGAGCTGTGGTCTCCTAACTGGTGGTGGATCCAGATTCTGTCTTTAAAGTCAAATCTGGCATTTCCTCCACCACCACCATGATCTGCTTAGTAGAAAGCAGAGGCGGAGCAGTGACAGGCGTGGAGTCATTTCTGTCCAAACAGCGATGTCCCAGGCAGGCCCTTGCCCTGTTCATCTGCAGGCACATGTGAGAGTTGACGCCTCTGTCCTGCAGAAGTTAGGAGCTAGTTCAACATACCAAAACATCTGAGAATAATGTAGCAAATACCACCCAGACTGGCCCAATTTGGCCCGATCCTGCTAGATTTATAATATTTGCTTCTAATCTTTTTTTAATATAAGAAATATATTATTATAAACCCAGCTGAGACTCCCTAGCCATGGCTCCCCCTCTGTCTGAAATTAGAAGGTGCCCAGGGGTAGTCACTATCCCGAGGTCTTGCCATCCTCATACATTTTCCCATACTTGGCTAAAATTTTACTTAAAATTTGACACAATCAGTACCAGAAGCTCAGTCTTTTAGCTTCACCCACCATCGTGATGTTTATCCACGTGGATCGTGGATATGTGTAGCTTACTTCTGCCTTTTACACTTCTGTGTAGGTTTGTAAAATCCAAATGTTCTTCACTCATCTCACTTATCTGTCTCATGTTAATGGACATTCATGTGTTTTCAGTTTTGTGCTATCAGAACAATAATAGGTAGCCATGCACTCATCGACATGAGCACATGTGCTAGGTTTTCTCTGCATGCAGACTGTAAGGGTATAAGGGGTGTGCACCTGCACTTTTACAGGACATTTCCTATTTCTCTACAAAGAAATTGCACCCACCTGCTCTTACTGCTGAAGGAAGGGGTCGCCTTGCTCCAACCACATGGATGCCAAGAATTCTTGAGGTTCAGACTTTTCAAATGATTATCGCCTGTTTGTGTTTCTCACCAGTGAACTGCCTGTTTTGTCTGTTCGCCTGTTGGGCAATTTGTTCTTTGTTCTAAATGATACCATTAGTCATAAACATCTTGCATGCAGTCTGTGGCTTGTCGTTTCATTATGTTTTGGATGGCATTTGTCAGAGAGAAGTTTTCCATTTTAACACAGTCAAATTCTTTTCCAGAATGATATGTCCTGTTTTTGCACTTAAGAAATATTTTTCCTCTCTGGAGGTCATGTAAATGTCCTCTATTTGTTTCTGTCAGTTTGAAAACTTTGACTTTTCACATTTAGTTCACTAATCCACCTGGGGTTTAATTATGCATTTGGTATGAGATATGTATCTAATTTTATTTTATTATTTACATATAATCACCAGTTAGTACCAGTCTGTGGCCATTTATTTGTATAGCCATATATCAAGTTTCTATATTTGAAGACATCTATTTCTGAGGTTTTTCTTTTTCATTGGTATATGGCTTGACTCTGTCAATACCACATTGTATTAAATGCTGTTCCTTTTTCTTTTAAAGATTTTTATTTATTCATGAGAGACACACAGAGAGAGAGAGAGAGGCAGAGACATAGGCAGAGGGAGAAACAGGCTCCCTGTAAGGAGCCCCATGTGGTCTCAATCCCAGGACCCTGGGATCACAACCTGAGCTGAAGGCAGACGCTCAACCAGTGAGCCACCCAGACATTCCTAATGCTGTTTCTGTGTAAGTCTTGTATTTGGTAGGATAAGCCAACACTTTGTTCTTCAAAATAGTCTTGATTCTTTTTGGTTCTTTGTCTGCCTCCCTCCCTTTCCCCTTCCCCCTCACCCTCCACCCCTACCTGCACACGTGTGTGTGCGCACACACACACACACAACCATTGTTCATAACTGCATTGCATTTTTAGATTAATGTGGTGAGAATGGTCATTTTTTATCTCCATTTATTTAGCCTTCTGTTATGTATTTCAATAATAAATATATAAATTTTGACTACGGTCTTGATCATCTCTTCTTAGATATGTTTCCAGGTGTCATGTTTTGTTGCTGTTGGAAAAGTAGATCTTTTTAAAATTATATTTTCTGATGTTTACATTTTTATATAGAGAATCCATGTTCATTTGTTCATTGATCTCACATCCAGTTACTTCTAACTCCATTTACCCCAGAAGTATGACTGTAGATTACTTGGGATTTTCTATTTAGGGAGTTCCATTGTTTGGGCATAATGACAACTTTTCTTCTTTTCCAACTTTTACATTTATTATTGATTAATTTTTCCTGTCTTCCTGAACTGGCTAGGACATTTTTTAGTCTAGTACATTTTTTAAAGGTTTTTAATTACCCTGTGCTCATTATGACAAGTGGACTCCTTAATGCCTATCATGTATTTAGTCATCCCCCAACCAACCTCCCCTCTGGTGACCATCAGTTTATTCTCTACAGTTAAGAATCTGTTTCTTGGTTTGCCTCTCTTTCTCCATTTCCTTTTGCTCATTTGTTTTGTTTCTTAAATTCCACATATGGGTGAAATCCTATGGTATTTCTCTTTGTCTGACTTATTTCACTTAGTATAATACTGTCTAGCTCTATCCATATCATTGTAAATGGCAAGATTTCATTCTTTTTGATGGCTTAGCAGTATTCCATTGTGTGTGTGTGTGTGTGTGTGTGTGTGTGTGTATACATACATACACACACCACATCTTCTGTATCCACTCATCAGTTGAAGGACATTTGGGCTGCTTCTTTATCTTGGCTGTTGTAGATAATACTGCTATAAACATTGGGATGCATGTATTCCTTGGAATTAGCGTTTTTGTATCCTTTGAGTAAATACTCCATAGTGCAATTACTGGATAATAGGGCCTATTTTTAACTTTCTGAGAAACCTCCATATTCTTTTCAATAGTGCAAGAGGGTTCCTTTTTGTCCACATTCTCGCCAACACCTGTTGTTTCTTGTGTTTTTCATTTTAGCCATTCTGATAGGTGTGAAGTGATATTTCATTGTAGTCTTGATTTGCATTTCCCTGATGATGAGTGATGTTGAGCTTCTTTTCATATATCTTGGCCATCTGGATATCTTCTTTGGAAAAATGTCTCTTCATATATTCCTCCCATTTTTTGTTTGGATTATTTATTTATTTATTTATTTATTTATTTATTTATTGGGTATTGAGCTTTATAAGTTCTTTGTATATTTTGGATACTAACCCCTTATCACATATATCATTTGCAAATATCTTCTCCCATTCAGTAGGTTTTCTTTTAGTGTTGTTGATGGTTTCCTTTGCTGTGCAGAAGCTTTTTGTTTTGATGTAGTCCCAATAATTTATTTTTGCTTTTGTTTCCCTTGCCTCAGGAGAAGTATGTAGAAAAGTGTTGCTATGGCTGATGTAAGAGACATTAATGTCTGTGCTCTCCTACGATTTTTTATGGTTTTAGATCTCATATTTAGGTCTTTAATCCCTTTTGAACTTATTTATATATATGGTATAAGAAAGTGGTACAATTTCATTCTTTTGCATGTGGCTGCCCAGTTTTTCCAACAGTATTTGTTGAAGAGACTTTTTTTTCCCACTGCATGTTCTTTCCTGCTTTGTTGGGATTAATTGTGGATTTATTTCTGGGTTTTCTATTGTGTTCTTTGCTTTTTGTGTCTGTATTTATACTAGTACTCTGCTGTTTTAATGACTACAGCTTTGCAATATAACTTGAAGTCCAGAATTGTAATGCCTCCAGCTTTGGTTTTCTCTTTCAAGATTGCTTTGACTCTTTGGGATCTTTTGTGCTTCTGTACACAGTTTAGAATTTTTTCTAGTTTTGTGAAAAATACTGTTGGTATTTTGATAGGGATTACATGAAATGTATAGATTGCTTTGGATTGGGATCCCTGGGTAGCTCAGTGGTTTAGTGCCTGCCTTTGGCCTAGGGCATGATCCTGGGTCCCGGGATCAAATCCCACATCAGGCTCCCTGCATGGAGCCTGCTTCTCCCTCTGCGTCTCTCTCTCTCTCTCTCTCTCTCTCTCTCTCTCGGTGTCTCTCATGAATAAATAAATAAAATCTTTTAAAAAAAAGATTGCTTTGGGTAGTATAGAAATAATCTTAATATTTGTGTGGAACCAGAAAAGACCCCGAATAGCCAAGGGAATATTGAAAAAGGAAACCAGAGCCAGGGCATCACAATGCCAGATTTCAAGTTGTACTACAAAGCTGTGATCATCAAGACAGTGTGGCACTGGCACAAAAACAGACACATACATCAATAGAACAGAATAGAGAATCCAAAAATGGGCCCTCAACTCTATGGTCAACTAGTATTCGACAAAGCAGGAAAGACTATCCCCTGGAAAAAGGACAGTCTCCTCAATAAATGGTGCTGGGAAAATTGGACAGCCACGTGCAGAAGAATGAAACTAGAACATTCTCTTATACCATATACAAAAATAAACTCAAAGTGGATGAAAAATCTAAATGTGAGACAAGAATCCATAAAATATGCTATATTTTGACAAATCAAACTCCAATAAAAAAAATTTACAAAAAAAAAAAAAAGAATCCATCAAAATCCTAGAGGAGAACACAAGCAATACCCTTTTTGAACTTGGCCACAGCAACTTCTTGCAAGATACATCTATGAAGGCAAGGGAAAGAAAGGCAAAAATAAACTATTGGGACTTAATCAAGATAAAAAACCTTCTGCACAGCAAAAGAAATAGGCAACAAAACTAAAAGACAACTACAGAATGAGAAGATAATTGCAAATGACCTATCAGATGAAGGGCTAGTATCCGAGATCTATAAAGAACTTATTAAACTCTTTTTTATTAATAAATTTATTTTTTATTGGTGTTCAATTTGCCAACATACAGAATAAGACCCAGTGCTCATCCCGTCAAGCACCCCCCCCAAATGCCCGTCACCCATTCACCCCCACCCCCCGCCCTCCTCCCCTTCCACCACCCCCAGTTTGTTTCCCAGAGTTAGGTTCTGTCTCCCTTTCTGATATTTCCCACCCATTTCTTCTCCCTTCCCTTCTATTCCCTTTCACTATTATTTATATAATAATATTGTATATAATAATTGTATATAATTATATAATTGTATATAATAATTGTATATAATAATATATTGTTCTGTCTCCCTTTCTGATATTTCCCACCCATTTCTTCTCCCTTCCCTTCTATTCCCTTTCACTATTATTTATATTCCCCAAATGAATGAGACCATATAATGTTTGTCCTTCTCCGATTGACTTATTTCACTCAGCATAATACCCTCCAGTTCCATCCACGTCGAAGCAAATGGTGGGTATTCGTCATTTCTAATGGCTGAGTAATATTCCATTGTATACATAAACCACATCTTCTTTATCCATTCATCTTTCGATGGTCACTGAGGCTCCTTCCACAGTTTGCCTATTGTGGACATTGCTGCTAGAAACATCGGGGTGCAGGTGTCCCGGCGTTTCACTGCATCTGTATCTCTGGGGTAAATCCCCAGCAGTGCAATGGCTGGGTCGTAGGGCAGATCTATTTTTAACTCTTTGAGGAACCTCCACACAGTTTTCCAGGTGGCTGCACCAGTTCACATTCCCACCAACAGTGCAAGAGGGTTCCCTTTTTCCGCATCCTCTCCAACATTTGTTGTTTCCTGTCTTGTGAATTTTCACCTTTCTCACTGGTGTGAGGTGGTATCTCATTGTGGTTCTGATTTGTATTTCCCTGATGGCAAGTGATGTGGAGCATTTTCTCATGTGCGTGTTGGCCATGTCTATGTCTTCCTCTGTGAGATTTCTACAGCAAAGAAACAAACAATCCAATCATGAAATGGGCAAAAGACATAAATAGAAATCAGAATCTTTTGGGTTCCCTATACAGAGTATCATGTCATGTGCAAATAGTGAAAGTTTTACTCCTTCCTTGATATGGATGCCTTTTATTTCTTTTTCTTGTCGTATTACTGCAGTTGGGATTCCCAGTACTATGTTGAGTAAAAGTAATGAGAGTGGACATCCTTGGTTCCTCAACATAGAGGAAAAGTTCTCAGTTTTTTCCCCATTGAGGATGATGTTGGCTGTGGGTTTTTTATATATGGCCTTTATTATGTTGAAGTATGTTCCATCTCTATCCACTTTGTTAAGGGCTTTTGTCATGAATAGATGTTGTACTTTGTCAAATGCTCTTTTCTGCATGTATTGAAATTATCATATGGTTTTTATCCTTTCTCCTACTGATGTGATATGTTCTAGTACATTTTTGAGTGGAGATTAAGGCAGTAGGTAGCCTTGTCTTCTTCGTGATTTTAAACGAAATATGTTCAGTAATTAAGAATATATCCAGTAATGTTTGTTGAAAATTTCTGTACTAAATAGTATTTGCCATGTTAAGGGTATTACCAGTTTGCTAAGAGTTTACCACTAAGAATTTTAGAATTTAGCAAATGCTACATCTCTAGAGATCAGTATGTATGCATGTGTTTTTATATATATACATATACATTTGAGTGTACAAATGTATATGTACATACTTATCTCAATAAGGTATAATGCTCAGACACAGCTATTTGCTAAGACTTAAAACTCTTATATATATTAATATATTAATTTAATTAATTATAGAATTATAATTTGTTTTATATTAATTATATAGTTAACTAAATTGTAGTAATTAAATATATTAACATATTTAGGGCAGCCTGGGTGGCTCAGCGGTTTAGCACCGCCTTCAGCCCAGGGTGTGATCCTGGAAACCTGGGATCGAGTCCCATGTCAGGCTCCCTGCATGGAGCCTGCTTCTCCCTCTGCCTGTGTCTCTGCCTCTCTCTCTGTGTCTCTCATGAATAAATAAGTAAAATCTTTTTAAAAAATTAAATATATTAACATGTTTAATGCATTAGATACATATATCTGTGAATTTATATATATTCACACAAATAATTTTATTCTGTTGATATAGTGAATTACACTAGTGAATTTTTTGTTTTAAAGATTTTATTTATTTATTCATGAGAGACACAGAGAGAGGCAAAGACACAGGCAGAGGTCGATGTGGGACTCGGCCCCAGGGCCCTGGGATCACGACCTGAGCCAAAGGCAAATGCTTAACCACTGAGCCACCCAGGTGCCCCTACACTAGTGAATTTCTAAAGTAGAACAATTCTTGCATTTCTGGGATAAAACTCAGTCATGGTGTTTTCATATGATTATGAAGATCCACTTTCCTTATGTTTTATTAAGGATTTTTCATTATTACTCATATCATCTTCCTCCTCCTTCTTGAGATATTCTTAGTATATTTTACTTTCCTGGAAGAATTGTTCATTTTGTTTAGGTTTTCAATTCATTGACACATGTGTACTGTGCCTATAATTATGTCTCAATTTCTGGTGTTTGTAATTTTTCCCTTTTCTTTCTTTTGTTTTTCAGCCTTGCCAGAGCCTTGCCCATTTTACTAGGTTTTTTTTTTTTTTTCTAAAGCACAAGCTTCAGATTTATTGATCCTATTGTTTTTTTTCCCCACATATCCATAATTTCTGCTCTCATCCCCCATTGAATCCTTCCTTCCAAATTGCTCTCCCTTTTGTTCCCTTCCCGGGGTGTGTGCTTTGTTATAAATTTCAGCCTTTCTTCTTTTCTCATATAAGGGCATAAGATTTTTTTTTAAAGATTTTATTTATTTATTCATGAGAGAACAGAGAGAGAGAGAGAGAGAGGCAGAGACACAGGCAGAGGGAGAAGCGGGCTCCATGCAAGGAGCCCGACGTGGGACTAGATCTAGGGACTCCAGGATCAGGCCCTGGGCCGAAGGCAGGCGCTAAACCACTGAGCCACCCAAGCAAGGATCCCGTAAGGACATAAGATTTTAATGTCTCTCCCTGCATACCCCAAGTTTTGATGTCTTGTCATTTTTGTTTTTCAGTTCCAACCTTCTCTGATTTTCATTATAATTTATTTTTCAATCCCTGAGTTACTGAGCAGTATATTTTGAATTGTGCAGATATATGGAGGGATTCCTTGCTTCCCTTCTTTTATTAAAAGCAAATGTAATTACACTGTAGTCAGGTAACGAACCGATGCACAGGTGTTTTTGGTATTAGTTCACTGAACTTTACTTTGTATCCAAGTTTGTGGTGAATCTTTGTAAAAAGTCCTGTATAATCATGTTGGACACAGGGTTCTGGTAGGTGTATTAGATCTGGCATGTCCGGTTCTCATCTGTCCTCCCTAACTAATCGTCTGCTGGGAATGTTGAGACAGGTGTGTTAAAAACTCCATTGCAGCAGTGGATTTGTCCATTCATACCTCTGGCTGTTCTTGGTTTCCCTTCTCTGGTCATTCCCATCTATTTTTTAAGATTTTATTTATTTATTCATGATAGACACACACAGAGAGAGGCAGTGACATAGGCAGTGAGAGAAGCAGGCTCCACGACATGGAACTGAATCCCAGGACCCTGGGATTATGACCTGAGCCAAAGGTAGATCCTCAACCACTGAGGCACCCAGGTACCCAATGGTCATTGCCATCCTGATGGAGTCAAGATTCTGGGCTCTAATCCAAACATGCTTCTGGCATTTAAGGAAAAGTGTCTAGTCTGGTCAGATACAAAAAGAGACATGCCTACACCTTTAAAGAAACGTCACATATCAGTTAAGTACAGATCAGAAATGGTACTTCTGGTTATAAATAATTCCAAGTACACAAGAGGAGAAGGTTAATGAGATCGTTTAAATTACTTTAAACGTACTTCTGCTGCGTGTTCTTGAGTATTTTCCATGAGTTTCTCCATTCCTCTTAACTTCATTTTGATCCGCCTGGGCTCTAATCAAACTATTCTCTCTCACACGTAACCTCAAGGCTGAGGGCTAGGGGAGGCAGGGCAGCAAAAATAAGCAGCCATGGGACAGAACTTTTAGGACACAGAAAAATAGCAGAACAATGAAAAGTGGACTAGCATCAGAATTCTTTCCACTCAATTGAACAAAAAAGAACAACAGTATAAGATCAGTTCAGAAGGCAAAAGTGTATTCTAGGATGGACATCTAATACTTTTTGGTGCTATTTTTTGAAGCTTTCATGGACAAGGCCTGAAAGTCCTCTGTTGAGTTTATACTCTGGTACGTGTGTTTTTAATCAGAGGCACTCAGGTGACCAGCCATGTATAATAATCATAGCCAGTGTTGATTGAACCCTGCTGTGTGCCAGACATTGCTCTCAGCACTTAGCATTTATGAATGAATTTAACCTTTGTGACAGTCCTGTGAGGTGTGAGTATCGTTATTCCCATTTTACAGATGAGGATACTGAGGCACAGCCAAATTCCCACAGTCATGCAGATGGTACAAGAGTCCCGGCCAGTCAACTCTGAACGCCCAGCTCCCACTGCCATCTGTAGGGAACAAGTAGACCTACTACCCAGGACCATGGCTTAGGCAGAGGACAGTGAATACATGCTCAGAATAAGCTTCTGCAAGAAACCAATTGCTTTCTTTCTTTCTCTTTTTTTTAAAGATTTATTTATTTGAAGGGCAGAGGGGCAGAGGGAGACAGAGAGAAAGATTCTCAAGCCGACCCTGTGTCAGGCTTTTGCTTTGTGCCCAGCACAAAGCCTGACATAGGGCTCGATCTCACGACCCTGAGATCATGACCTGAGCCGAAATCAAGAGTTGGACGCTTAACCAACTGAGCCACTCAGACATCCCAGAAACTGACTGCTTTCTAAATTACCCAAAATTAAACTGTGCTCACTCTAATTTGTGTTCAGTGCCTTTAAAAAAATTCTGTGAAAATTGATAAACCACAAAGTCATGTTTTACATATGTGATAATACTCTTTGAACAGAATGTTTTGTGTTGCAGGACACCTGGGTGGCTCAGCAGTTGGGCATCTGCCTTGGACTCAGGGCATGATCCTGGAGTCCAGAGATCAAGTCCCACATGGGGCTCCCTGCAGGCAGCCTGCTTCTCCCTCTGCCTGTGTGTCTGCCTCTCTCTGTGTCTCTCATGAATAAATGAATAAAATCTTTAAAAAAAAAAAAAAAAGAATACTTTGTGTTGCCTAAGTTCCTTTTACCAAGCAATCCAGGTGAAAAGCCTTGGCAGGTTGTGTATTCCGCCCTCTGTGAAGAGAAGTTCTTGCTTTACAAGGCAAAGCTTTAGGGCTCCTGGTATGAGGTGTTTCTAGTTTTGACAGACTCCTGGGGAGGGCAGTTTGCCCCTTCCTTACCAGCTAAATAAAATATCAGTGAAGTACCCTTGCAGTTCCATTCTCTTGTCATGCAAGGAATGAATTGTCATTTTGATACATGGGGAAAAATGATATGTCATCTTCCACGAAGTCAACATTGACGCACAAGTGACAAGTGACGCTTGGGATCCTCCTAGTGAATGAGGACGCATCCTAAAGCTCAGGGGAGTGCCTGTAACCAAGTCATATCTGCAGGTGTCTTTATTCAGGAAATGGCGATCTTAACAAGCCCTCATTTGCAAATTTTTCTTTGAGGGTTATGATTATCTTACTTTCCTTTTTTAAATTTTTTTTATTTAATTTTTTTAAAATTTTTATTTATTTATGATAGTCACACACACACACAGAGAGAGAGAGAGGCAGAGACATAGGCAGAGGGAGAAGCAGGCTCCATGCACCGGGAGCCCAACGTGGGATTCGATCCCGGGTCTCCAGGATCACGCCCTGGGCCAAAGGCAGGCGCCAAACCGCTGCGCCACCCAGGGATCCCCTTACTTTCCTTTTAAAATAATGCCCGAAATAAGGTCTACTCTATTTTCTGAATCCCACGTATTTCCCCATTCACCTAACGTGAGTGGAGTGTCTTTCCTTCCTTCCTTCCTTCCTTCCTCCCTTCCTCTCCCTTCCTTTATTTTAGCTGTCAAGAGATTAATTTTAACTATAGAGTTTTCACTTATAAATAGTTATAATCAATTGCTTGTGTACCTGCTAAATAAGAGATTCTAAAACATTTTAAAGCATTTAAAGCAATTAAAATGTAATTAACATTAGAAAGTAACATGAATACGTGTAATTATTATAAGTGTTAATTAGCTGGAAATGCTTCCTAATTTTACAGACGAATAACTTACTTATTTTGCTCATGGCCACCTGGGAGCTGGCCCGTGGAGAGAATGGGAGGATGCCACCATGGCCGTGAGGCAGAAAGGTTGTTGGAGAGAACGACAGGCCAGGGAAGCAGTGTAGATTTTGTCCCGCTGCTACTGGCATCCTTCATGCACTTTAAGCTGGGAGGGACAGGAAGCAGGTACCCTGGAGGTTCTTGGAGGGGGCACTGCAGATGGCAGGAATGGACCGTGGGGAACTGGGAGCCCCCCACCCCACCCCAACTCTGAGGGGAGGATGAGGGCTTTGCTGGGAGGCAGGCAGAGGACATATTTCTGGGACCTTGGTGGCTGTATCAACAGCACCATGGAAGGTTTGGACTTAGGGTGTGCAGGACAAGTGGATTCAAGGATGATGCTAGGATTTGGGCTCTACCAACCGTGCAGATGACATTTTGGTTAAGCAGGAATGACAGACATTGTGGAAAGGCAAGGGGGCCTGTGTTGCTGTCATGTTCTCCATGCTCCATCTTCCTTTGTCCCCCATGGACTTTGCTTGTCATGCCTTGGTAATGGTAATAGGCTGCCTACTTGTTTTCTCTTCTCCTCCTCCATTGGCCTGCACCAGTTGTGACCTCATTCCTTCCTCAAGGGTGTGGACTTCTGTACAAGTACTGGAGTCTGGGTCATTACGTGTCCAAATCTCCTCACTTGCTGACCTCCCCTTTCAGCTAGACCCCCTCCAGATGGCTGTGTAGCCAGTCCCCATGGAATTTACCAAGAGAGGTACCAAGCAGATGCTGAGTTAGTTAGTCTGGCGCTTGCCCAGATAAATGAGTCAATCAGTTACTGTCCTTCATAATCAACACTAAATCAATAAATAACGATGGAGTAAGAGTTTGCTGTTTTGATCTAATTCCTAAAGTCCAGATTGGTCTCTGGCCGTGTGACTGTGTGGATTTATAGGGCCAACTAATTGATTCCTGATTTTCTTTTAAGCAGGCTCAAATGTAATCAAGTCTTCAGTTCCAAAGCATAGGAGGTACATTAAGGGTACTTTCATGAGTGAAAACACTCCACTGCTCTTTGCAGTCAGTCAAAGCTGACCAAAATGTATGCCGCAGCACCGCATGAGGAACCTTTTGTACACTTGGTCAGTATTGGCTTATAGACCTTCACAGTCAGGGTTATGGATGACAAGAATGGTTTAACACAAGAGAAAAATCTAAATGGCTTGCCAGTAGGTGCACAATGTAATGTCTAAAGCTACAATCTTGGAGCATCTGGGTGGCTCAGTTATTGAGCCTCTGCCTTTGGCTCAGATCATGATCCTGGGATCCTGGGATCGAATCCCACATCGGGCTTCCTGCATGGAGCCTGCTTCTCCCTCTGCCTATGTCTCTGCCTCTCTCTGTGTGTCTCTCATGAATAAATAAATGAAATTTTTTGTCTTTTAAATTTTTTTAAAAATTTCCCTTGCAAATCATTCGGCAAGAAAACACCTTAAGGCACATTGTTGTTTTAACCAATGGCTGGTTGAGTTGGAGTGCCCCTTGTGCTTGCTGGCTGTCCTTTTGGGCACTGGGTCTCCTGCCTTGCAGAGCTCCCTCACCTGACTTGACTGCTCAGACATCACCATCCATCACTGCCTCCAGCTGTGCCCTGTGGACTCTCCTTTCTGAAATGACAAGCTTGGGCAGTTTCTCTAACCTCTGGTCACTCCCAGCTCTTGACATGAGATTTGGTCTCCTTCAAAGCTTCACTCCACCTGCAGTTCAGGTGCCCCTTCTCTGGGCTCCCTCTTGACTCTCTCCACGCTAGCAGCTGTGGGGTAAGGGCTGGGACACCTCCATCCCATCCTTCTGGGGTCTAGTCCCTCCAGGGCATTGGCAGGTGAAGGGATGAGAGAAGGAGCCTTGCTCTTTGTCTTCTGTCAGGGGAGGGGCTGCCGTGCCTGCCCTCCATCATACTGATTCCTTGGCTTCCATGGTGGCCTCTGTGTAGATGGTGTGGTTGATTTCCCATGGCATCAATTTGACCCTGTCCTCTCCCATATTCCGAGGGTCAGCCAGGCTTTCTTTCATTTTGGCAGTAGTCCATGCCCCCAACTGCACCCCCCTTGCTCTGTGGCTTACCAGGAGGCAGGAGGACACTGAATTCTGCACCCAGGACGTGTCTGCAGAGGGGCTGCATCCCTGCCTGGTGTAGAAGAATTCACCGGCCCCCTGGGCACTGGCTTAGCACCTTCATGTTGCCCATGGAATCTTTTTAGAACTGAACATTACGTTTAAGAACAAGTGAAACTTCCAGCAACCAACCAGATTGACAAAAAATTGACGGACATTTTTTAAACTTTGGCCTAGCCTGAAGAACCGTTTCTGAGAGGAAGACAGGTTTGCTCTGCATTGGCTCTCTCGTCCCAGCTTCACCCTGGGCAGCCAGTGACAAACCATTTGCTACCAGCGCCTCCACTTGTCTTATCAAAGCATTTGTTTTGAAGTTGTTACACTGGCGGATGAAACATCTAAAAGTGATCGTTGCCGATAAAACTTCTCTTGACTCAAAGATTGGTTTAAAAAAGTTATCACCTGTTGGTTTTTCTTTTCCCTGTCAACTATTTTGACATTACTTTGGCATTTATTCAAGAAAACGTAAAGCTTTAGGACTGACTTGATGTAGTGTCTTGAATGTGGAGAGTTAAGACAACTCCCCCAAATTATTCTTTTTCAAAAAAAGATTTTATTTATTTGTTCATGAGAGACACAGAGAGAGAGGCAGAGGCAGAGACATAAGCAGAGGGAGAAGTAGGCTCTGTGTGGGGATCCCAATGTGGGACTCAATCCCAGGACCCCGGAATCACACCCTGAGCCAAAGGCAGATGCTCAACCATTGAGCCACCCACGCACCCCTTCCCAAAATTATTCTGAGAGGAATTTTATACAGTACATTTTAGGGTTTTTCCTCAATACTCTATTGATTCAAAAAAAGAACCTCAATGAATATTTTCTCATTATAAAAGCAATACTTGACCAGTGTGTATGTTTTACAAACTAGACAGATAGATGATTGATAGATTGTTAGATAGGTAGATAATTTTAAAATGGATATGTTGTATACTATAATTTTTCTGCACAACACTCATATTTTATAAATAAGTCATATATATAAATATCTTAACACAGAGCAGGAGCTGTGTTAATAGTGTTAGGAACTTTGGTTTTTTTCCAATTAATATATCACATAAATAGATAATAGATATGCTAGTTATTGATTATTGGTTATTTCTCTTTACCTCAAACCCTCCCTTCATTATCAGCTCAAGGCTGGTCCTTATATTTGGAGTGATCCAAATCCTCAGACTCCATCCCTCTGGCATCTACTTGGGTATTCCCAGTGAGAGGCACCAGCAGGAGATTGGAGGGTGGGAAGAGAAGTCAGGACATCTACTTTCAGCCTCCCCTTCTCACAGACTGGGTTTTTACCTGTAGCCCCAGCTTTTCTGGAGGGGCTTCCTCTCTTGGCTATACTTTTGCTGGGTCCTGCTAGCATGGCTCCCTTCCTTTGTACCCTCAAGCATGGAGTGCTACCAACTCCCTCTTGTTGCTTGCTGCTGGATGATTTGCCATTCTTTCTTTGTTTGCTCAACCCTGTCCACAGAGATTATTCATGAAATTTTCTCTAGTCAATCTCAATACTCAGTACTCAAGTGTGTCAACTATGTACTGCCAGGAGCGTGACTTACAGAGACAAACGGTTGTGTACACAGATATGTGTGCAGGTGGACCTCATTTTTTGTAGTCCCATAGAAGGTTCCACTGTATAGGCTTCTTATTGACATTTTTATTGACTAGGAAATAGTTAAGATACACAGAATGGTCTAGAAAATGATGCAGTTAATTCCCATGTGCCAGCCGTATGGGTTAGAATAGAAAGGGTTACTAGTTCCGCAAAAGTGTCTCTCCACAATTGCATCTCATTTCCCCCTCTTCCCTGTGTTCAAGCTCATCATAGTTCGGCCTATGTTTGTGTCCCTAAACAGCGGTGTCAGTTTTTCTGTTTTTAGATTCACGTAAATTGTGTCTATTCTCATTGTAGCTGCCTTTCACTTATGTAGAATATTATTTGTGAAAGTCATCCATGGTGGTGTGTAGGACTCTGTTTCTGCTGCAGTACTATCTTCTATTATAGGGATCCAGCAACATTTATTTACCTTTCTCTTATTGATGGAAATTTGGAATCTTTCAAAGATGTTTTCATTACAGATAGTATTACTCTACACACTCTTGAGCATGTGCCCCTGGGCTGCTGTGTGAGCATTTCTCTAGGAAATGTTCCTCAGAATGGTCTTGCTGGGTCCTGGGCCTTAGGCCTCTTCTGCTTCTCTAGGCATTGCTGAGTCATTCTCCAAAATGGTTGTGCTAATGTGCACTCCCACCAGGGCTCTCTCATGAGCCCCATTTATCTATGTCCTTGCCAAGCCTTCTACTTTTGCCATCATGAAGAGGAACAGTATCTCATTATGTGTGCCACGTGCATTTTTCTGACCACAGGAAGGTGAAACATTCACATGCTAAGAACCATCCCGTTGCCTTGTCCATACTTGTTTCATATCTTTTGTTGCTTTTTATATTAGGTTGTCTTTTCATTTTTAGAAGCTTCTTATATATTCTGAATCCTGATCCTTTCTTGGTTTTTCATATTGTAAGCATATCCTCCCATTCTGTGTGTGCGTATGTGTGTGTGTACCTGTCTGCTTATGATGTCATTTGTCATATAGAAGGTTCACCATTGCAATATAGTTGATTTTATCAATCTTTTCCTTCTGGATTGTTCCTTTTATGTCTTGGTTAGCAAATATAGTTGATCCTCGTTATTCATAGTACTGATGTTCTATAAAGTCATTGCAAACACTAAATGAATGAATCCTGAACCATTGCTCCTAGAGGAAATACAGGGTTAGGTTTCTGTGAGTCTCTGGTCACAACATTTTCATCAACCCATCAATATAGGACTTTGTTGTATGTGTCGTTCTGTTTAAAGACACCCTATTTAATACATATATTTAATATATATTGTGGGTTCACTGAACTTGAAGTCAAGGCCAACAGCACTAGAAATCATGCCTGAATGAAGCTCATAAGGCACATTACAGGCTTCCTGCACTTTTTTTTTTTTTTAAGATTTTATTTATTTATTTGAGAGTGAGAGAGAGCATGTGCAAGAAGGGGGGAATGGCAGATGGAGAAGGAGAAACAGACTCCCCCACTGAGCAGGGCTGGATCCCAGGACCCCAGGATCAGGACCTGAGCTGAAGGTAGACACTTAACCGACTGAGACCCCCAGGTGCCCCCTTCCTGCACTTTAGAAATACAGCACTTTAACTCCATGCTTGGGGGGCATTTTAAATAGCAAAATCAACAACAAAAAAGCACAAAAAATATGGCACTGAATAGGCCATGAAAAGGACACTTGTTTACAGTGTGAGAGCTGAAACAAGAAAGCAGAACATATCCTTCGTCAGCTTAAGCTTGGAAGTATGCACATCAGGCAACTTGAATTTTTTCCCACTACATGCATGTCCTCAAATGACCAGGAAAGCACTGTGGGTGATTTTTGGGGTTGCAAATGGATTTTAGCAAGTTCGTGAATTTGCAGATACGGAATTTACAAATAACGAGGATTGACTATACTTTCCTTCCCCAAAGTTATAAAGATAGTCTCTTCCATTCTCTTCTAATAGTTGTAGAGTTCTGTTTTTCAGGTTTAGGTTTTTTAAATTCCCATTTGTGAATGGTTGTGTAATTAGTAATGATTTTGTATGGATAAACAATTATCTTAGTACCATTTATCACTATCCTTTTCCTACTGATTTGTCATATGTCAGTTTTCCATATACATGTGGTTCTTTCTGTGAACTCCTCTGCTCCCTTAGTCGATTTTTCTGTTTTTTTGTCACTCTACTTTTATAATAGCTCTTGATATGTGATGGATACAGATTCTTTCACCTTGTTTTGTTTAATTTCCATTTAGTATCTCTTAATGCAATAATGGATACAACAATAGAATAAGTATTATATAGATTATAATGCAGAATACTAAAATGAACACCTGGGACTCACTGGAATATCACCAGTCCTTGGCATCTACCCGTGTGCTTCTCCAGCAAAGAATTTGAATTTTATATTTTACCATCTTGAATTTTATATCTTTTATTCCTTAATTGTTTCTTTATAATTTAATCACATAGGCACATGTGCCTATATACAATATGATTTAGTTTTGTGCTTTTTCCTTACCTTTACAAGTGGTATATAAGCATTTACTACTTATTTTCTTAAAATTAATCCATGTTGTTTTGTGTAGTTGTAATTCATTCATTCATTCTCACAGCTGTGAGCATAACACAATGTATTCATCACTTCCCTTGTGGAAGGACACTGAGTGGGTCCCTGTTTGCTGTTAGTAACAATACTGGTCTGAATGGATACCTATGCATATGTCTTATGGTCCATGTGGTAAGAGCTGCTTATGACAATAGTTTCAGGAATACAATTGTTGCAAATACTCAACTTTAGAAGATGGTGCCAAGTAACTGTATCAGTCTCTGCTCCCATCAGTCAGCATCCTCAATGGTCCACATCACCAGCACTTAGTATTTTTTAATATATTTTGCCAATCTAGCAGGCATACAAAAGGTATTATATGATTGCAATTTGGATTTCTCAGCTACTACTGAAATAGATCATCTTTTCAAATAGTTATCATTTCTGTTTCCTTTTTTGATAATTATCTTTCATGTTTATTGCCTATTTTTCTAATGATTGTCTTTTTAATTAATTTGTATAAGGTTTGTTTTTTGTCTTGTTTTAGAAGCCCATCCCTATTTCAGGGCAAAAGGCTACTCTTATGTATTTATTTGACTTAATTTTTCCTTTCACATTTATGTCCTTCATCTATATGGCATTGATTTATGAGTATGATGTATGGATAGCCAATTATTTTAACATAGATTATTGAATAGTTCATTCTCTTAATAAAAATCTTCTTTGTATCGTCTGTCATGTATTGTTTTAATATTTATTTGCATCATTTCCCACACTCACTTTTTTGTTTATATGAATGAATCTTCTTTTTCCCCTCTGTTGGTACCACAGTGTCTTCATGACTGCAGTTTCATGATGTCTTGATAGCTGGTAAGAATTTAAACTTATAAATGTACCCCAAAGTAAAACTATTGTTCCCTCCCATAAGTATTAGTATGTAGTCCTTACCTTTGATATCTACACTCCTCTGCCCTGAGCCTTTCTCTGGAACCCAGGATCTTTCGGGATCCAGCCACTGGGGCATTATGGGCACCCTGTCATTGCTGAGCTCTGCCTGGTTGGCTGGTGCTCAAGTTGTGCCAGCTGTTAAATCTTTGAACTCTCACCTCTACCATAACCTATCAAAATTAAGCAAATTTGTTGAACCTTTTAAATAATTTTTAGATCTACTAATTTAGAGTTCCTTTTCTTGTCTTTGCATAATTACTTAATGCAGATTTGATGTATAAATTTCACAAGCCAATAGCATGCTGCATAATGACTCTTAATAAACTAATAAAGAATCAGCATACTCCAAATCAATGATAGCTTAATTATGCTCTTGTTCCATGCAAGAGGAGACAAAAGAAATAAAATCCAAATTTACTTCAGGTGTACCTTTATAAGAGCTGGTACTCAGAAGAGATGGCTTAGGCAACCAAGAGCTGATCTCCAGCTGCTAAATTAAAAAAAAAAAAAAAAAGATAAATAAAATAAAATAAATTTAAAGACCTGATGTTCATTCTGGTAATCTTTATTCATGATTTATCATTGTGCTTCCATTTTAAAATATTTCCTTAAGCATATACATAGCTGTTCTGTACTCCGTATCTCTAACAATTCCGGTATTTGAAGTCCTTTAGAATCTAAATCTGCATTTTATTCTTTCTGATGCCTTCCACTGGTGGGTGGCTCGTGTCCTCATATACAGGATGATTTCTGATTGAGAACTCCTATTTGCTTAATCCTAATGTATAGGAATCCTGTGGACCTAATTGAGGACTACTTCCTCCAAAAACGATTCATCTTTGCCTCTCCTAGAAGCCAGGAACTGTTGCACACTTTTAGTTTCTTTTGAGTGTCTAAGCTGAATTCTGGAATCTTTATTCATTGACCCTTTTTACTGCTAGCCCAAGGAACCAAATCCCAGTTCTGGTGTTAGCAGTTACCCTCTGGACAATCCTGTTCCTAGACTTGCTCTCTGCTCACATCTTCCAGTTCTAGTTTTGGCTCATAAGTTGGTCCTCCAATTTGGAAGGAGGAGTGGAAATGAGGTCTTTGGAGATATCCTCTATTTCTGCAATGTCATCAATGCATCAAGAACCACACATTATTTGGAATCTGTTCTACAGATGGGGAGGGCCCCATCTCAGGAAGTCTGCCAACCCTACTACCTGAATTGGAAGTCTGCCATGGCAATCCTTGGCCTTATACTCTGCTCTCTAGGTTTTAGAGTCATCCTGTCAGTCTATACACACATACACAGAATCTTGTTGTCATATTTACTGGAATGCAATTAGGTTTATAAATTAATTTGTAGAGAATTAACATGTTAATGACATTGAGTCTTCCTATTCATGACTACAGTCTGTCTTATTTATTAGTTCTCAATATATTATTTATCATTTCATCCATTTTTCTATCTTCTCAAGTGTATTTTTGTTGCTGTGATAAAATCATACTTTTTTAAATATTTTTTTGTTTTTTTAGAGAGCAAGAGAGAGGACGAGCAGGCGGAGGGGCCAAGGGAAAGAAACAGAGAGACTTTCAAGCAGGTGCCCCACCAAGCTCAGAGACCGATGCAGAGCTCAATCTCATAACCCTGAGACCATGACCTGAGCTAAAATCAAGAGTCAGATTCTCAACTGACTGAGCCATCAAGGCACCCTAAAATCATATCTTAGAAAAAATTATTCTTCCTGTTTGTTGCTGGTATATGATAATGCAATTAATTTTGCATATTGATCTTACATCCAGCAACATTGTCCACTAATCTTAATTTAAATATTTGAAAATGTTGTTGGGTTTTATATGTAAATAATCATATCATATGGAAACAATGGCAGCTTTACTTCTTTTCTAATTATATGTAATTTACTTCTTTCTAGTGTTTCATTCCAATGGTTGAGATCTGCTATATGGTGTTGAATAGAAGTGATAATGGTAGCCATCCCCATCTCTTACCTGATATTTGCTGTAGGGCTTCTTAACTTAAAGGACCATTCATGTATTTTTAGTTTATTAGGAGCTTTTAAAGTAGTGTTGGAATTGCAACCGCTATTTTGTATCTATTGAGATTAAATATGGTTTTAATTTAAATATGAGATTAAATAATTTAATTAATTAATAATTTTAATTTAAATATGAGATATAATAATTTAATTTAATTTAAATATGAAATAATTTAATTTAAATATGAGATTAACTATGGTTTTGAGATTTAATATGGTTTTCATTTAATGGGGTGAATTCCGTTAATAGATCATCTTGTGTTAAAACATCCTTATAATGGAGGAATAAAACAAACTTGGTCATAATGCTTTTTTTTAAAGTAAGCTTCACGCCCAGCATGGGCTTGAACTCATAATTCTGAGATCAAGATCTGAGCTAAGATCAGGAATTGGACACTCAACTTACTGACCTACCCAGGTGCCCCTTATAATGAATCTTTTAATATTTTACTGGATTTAGTTTTTTAGTAATTTGCTTAGCATTTTTGTGTTTAGGTTCACAAGGAAGAATTTTCCTCTCTTGTTCTTTTCATATCTAGATTTGTCTCATTTGTTTTTTTAAAAATGGCTAATTATCCCAACACAAGTAATATAATGTGCCATTATTATGATAAGGATCTGTATCCTTCTCTTCTATATAGTTATATATCTATATATATATATATCTATATAGTTATATACCTATAACTCTTCTATTCCTGTATCAGTGCCACACTATTTTGCGATTGTAGATGTATGGCACATTTTCAGGTGTGCAAAGCCCTTCTTCTTTTCCAAAGATTTCTTGACCACATTTGTGTATTTTTTCTTTCCTAAATATATGGTAATGTTTTGTTTGACACTGTTTTAAGGCTAGAGGCTAGTTAGAATCATAGTGAGTTTTTAAAAATCCTGGATTTATGGGAAAAATATATGTTATAAAGTAATATATAGGAAAGATATATTTTGTAAAATATATACAGACCATTAGAAGTATGTTTTATGTAAGCCTCTGGGTAATCACAAAGAAAATAACTATAAAAGTTAAACAAAAGAAAAAAAGAAAGGAATCATCACACACACACACACACACACAAAAACAGAAGACTGGAACACAAAGGAAGATGACATGAGAAGGAGAAAAGAACAAAGGCCTAGCAGACAAACAGAACACACTTAACAAAATGGCATTAGTAAATCTTTCTCTGTCAATAATTACGTTAAATCTAAATGGACTAAATCCCCAATAAAAAGATATAGAGTGGCTGAATGGATTAAAAAAAATCCAACTCTGTGCTGCCTACAAGAAACTCACTTTAGATTCAAGGATACACATAGGCTAATAGCTAAGGGATGGAAAAGGATAGTCCATGTAAATGGTAACCAAAGAAAACGGGTGGCTATGCTTATATGAGACAAGGTAAACCTTAAGTCAGAAACTGTTTATAGACAAAGAAGGTCATTGATAAAGGTCAATTCAACAGAAAGATATAGCAGTTGTAAATAAATATGCACTCAACATCACAGTACCTACATAGATAAACTAATATTGACATATTTGAAAGGAGAAATCAGCAAAACAATAATGGTAGACTTCAGTATGCCACTTTCAATAATGAATAGAACATCCAGACAGAAAATCAATAAAGAAGCAGTGAACGTGAACAAAATAGACCTAACAGATACATACAGAGTGTTTCATTCATCACCATAAGAATACATGGAACATTCTCCAGGATAGATTACAGGTTAGGGCATAAAACAAGTCTTAACATAAACTTAAGAAGATTGAAATCCTACCAAGTATCTTTTCCATCCACAGTAAAATGAAACTAGAAATCATAACAGCAGGAAAACTGGAAAATTCACAAATATGTGAAAACTAGCATGCTCTTAAACAACCACTGTGTCAAAGAGAAAATCAAAAGGAAATTTTGAAAAAACTAACTAATATACATATACAAAGATCCATATATGTGCACACACATGCACTCACACACACACAGGTAGAGGAGCTTATTTTTTTACCTGATTACCCTTTCTTGAATTTCAGGAACATGGCAAATTGTTTTCTTGATGTTAAAACTTGATAGAATTACAAGAAAATAATTAGTCTGTGAATTACTGTAACTTATATAGTTATCTAAGCAATTTATATCCACCAACTAGAAACCAAAAGCTATTGCTTCAGGGGGCAAAGAACAGGTTTTGAATTACCAAATAAGGTGCAGTTCTGCACCATTGTGGGGAGTGTAAATCTCCCCTGAGTCCTTGCTCAAAGTTAAAAGTGTGATTGAACAAACAGCACATATTGTATGAGAAGCAAACCTGTCCTCTTCTAGTAGCATTTGTGTTATTGATGATGCTCAAGAGGCCAAAGCAAGACCAAAATTCACTTAAATTTGTAGGGATCCTAAGTAGAATGTTTGCATCTGGAAATAACTTTCACAAATTCCTTCGTAAATCACTCACCTTTTCTATATGAGCCTAATTTTAGTTCCATTTGTAAGATCAGTATTCAAGCCAGCCACAAAGACCTCTGTCTGCAAGAACTGCTTTCTACAGAGACAAATTAAATGGCCTGGGATCTATTCCAAGATGTGCTCATCACTTGAAAAATTTTATGGAAAAGAGAAGTCACAAATTTTACACATACACACACACACACACACACACACACACACACACAGATCATACTACCAATGAGAGTTCTAATTCAGAGTCTTTGCTTATCCATGAATTTACTTGGGTGATGGTGAATTTTTCTGTGTGTGTGGTTGGAAATTTAGAAATTCAGCATCTCATTTCCTTCCAGTCTTCTCTTAAAACTCAGAAAAGAACAATGAAACATCCTGTACATTTTCAAACAAATGTTTACCAGTCGCTTATTTTGAATGAGGTATTCTATTATAAATAATAACAGAAGACTGGGTCTCTGTTCTTGCTGTCCTCTCAAAATTAAAATGGAAATATACTGTCAGGAACTATGCAGGGTCTGAGATTGTACTTGCTCTCAAGCTAACAAAGTAGCCTGTTGCATTTACTGTCACTTCTCAGGCAGAAGACATGAGACCCCTGACTCAGAGACAAAGGACTCTGTTACTCATGGCAAAAGCAACTGCCAGAACTTCATGTTGGTTTGTGTCAGTTCCCTGTGGCCCTCAAGTCTTTTGGGACAATTGCAAAGGGCCCATCATGAATGCCTGCACACGCAGTGAGACTGCATTATGGGAGAGAATCCCTGAGCCTGGAGAATTTGCTGCATTTGTAATAAGCCTACACTTTGTCTGAGGTTAAGGATACCTCCTTCCTCAAGGTTGCTTCTTGCAAACCCAACCCTGGGAAACGAGTGGGGTAATGAGCAGTCCAGGTTTCTCTTCTCGGCAAGCCCAGCAGGAGTTTGCAGGTATGCTCAGGGTCCTTGGCAGATTGCCCCTCCCAACGCAGATCTGCATGCAATGTCAGGTAACAGTCTATGGCCAGTGTCTAACATCACAGTGCAATCAAGAATACATGGGGCAGGTCATCCTGGGGCTTCAAAGGAGGAAAAATTCCCTGGGATATCGGCTGTTGGAGAAGAAGACCCTGGGGGAAATGAGATTCAACCTGGACCTTGAAACTGGAGTCACATTTGGATTCAAGAGGCAAAGTCACATAAGAAAGGACTGCAATTAGAGAATACTCCACCTGGGTAGGGTGGGTCAGAAGAGGCAGAGAGCAGTTGGGAAGCTGGGGTAGGTTGTCCAGGAATGTAGGTGTGAATGAAGGCCTGAACTGGACAGGCCTGGGATTCGGGAGCAGGGGACAGATGGAAAAGACCCACAGAGGATGCTTGCATTCAAGCTGGTGACATGAGAACTACTTGTGCAGAGTTTTGAAATCTTTTGCTTCATGCTCAGAGCAGAACGACCCAATTGCGAGTGTACCTTATGCTTCCATGCAGGAGATTCTAAGCCCTGGAAGTTACCAAGGATGGCCCTACCCACCTGGAACACAGAGCAGGATGGGGATAGCATAGTGTCTCTGGTCATAATCCCCTACACTTCCATCCACCTTTTCTAACGTCCGGTTTTTCCACATTTGAGTCCCATTCCTACCATGAAAGACCCTCTAAGATAGACATCCCTGCATTGAGTAATTAATAAGCTTCAATAGGATAATTCTGATAAAGCCCAACTCCCATCCCTTAATTATAACAGACATAAAATTACTGTTAGCTATGGTCTCCTCACTTAATTTTTATGCTGTGGCTGATAATGGTCTCCTATGGGATCTCTTTTTTAATTCAAAGAAAGAAAAGAAATATGTAGGGGGACAAATGGTCGGGGAGCTAATAGAAATGAACATAAGACCATTTGTCCTCTGGGCAAATTTTATTGGAGTGAGTATGCACAGTGGCTGGCAGCGAAACTTAGCATCCACAGTGAAGACATGCCTTGTTTTCACACTTGCCATTTTGAATGACCTTATAAAAATATTTTATAGAACATGGATTTCAGTGCTTGCGGAGGAATCTCTGATAACGCTGTCAAAGGGCAGAAGTAAAGGTATTATTTAAGCCAGAAAGAGAATTCCAAAGAAACACATAAGCATAATTCCAGGTGGTGTGCCATTATCGGGGGGGGGGGGGGGAAGCCAAGCATTTTAACAACTGGAAGAAGAAGAAAAAAAGTCTTTTTTGGTGTGTGTTTCAAATGAATACACTCCATGAGACATAAAGCGGTGTTTGCCTCATGATGCATATTCAAAAAAAGGATGTGATTTGTGGGGTATTTTTGAGAGGTTTTATTTGGTTGCAAATGAGAGTATATACAAAGTTAATGTTCTTTTCAGAAGGGCATTTCTTTTCATAACAGTGGAATATATGGTCAATAAAGTTGAAATTTTTAGGTTGAGGACAAAATTAAGGCATTGATTATATTTTTGGTTATGGTACATTATGAGCTGTCACTATATTGGTTCTAGTTTTTAAAATTACCCCCTGATATATATATATATATATATATATATATATATATATATATATATTTAAGATTTCTACATACTATCTCAGGTTATCTCTGGTGTATCTTTAAGGTGATCATGGCAATTTCATCCAGGAATGCCCTCTTCTCTGGGGAGTCTGAAGCACCCTAATCCCCTGCAGTCTGGTGGATCTGGAAGAGGGAATGAGTAAACCCCAGGTCATCAGATATATCAAAGGGTACCCACAGAGGAAGACACATATTGATTCTGTAGGGATGACACCTAGTCTGCATCTCCTGTCCTGATCTTCATCATGAGCTCCAGGCCCACCTTTCTAACTGATCATGAACATCTCTGTGGGCAGGTCCCTGGCAACCAGCTTTATGTGTCCCAGATCACACTGGTTATTCTTCAAAGACTGCCTCTTTCCCACAGGCCCCTGGCATACTGCTAGCATCAGGCTCTCATTCTCAATATATGCCTCAGAATCATCTCCTACTCTCATTCTTCTCCCTCATGCTGGTCTGTCCCCAACCAGTGGCCATGCCCTGTTGATTTCAGCTTCATAGTCATTCTAAGACTCCCAGTCTCCATGTTCCTCCACGTGCTCTGGTTTCACCCTTCTGCTGCAGTGGCAACGTGCTCACCCCCATGTTTCCACCCTCTCATTTCAACACATGTTTACTGAGCACCTGTTACATCCCAGCTTCTGCAGTTGGCCCTACAAAAGGTGTCTCAGTCATTTGTGAAAATAGGTTGTATTGTCTCTTTCCCAACATCAACACATCTTCAGAGGTATCACATCACTTAGAGAATAAAATCCAAGCTCCTCAGCCTCTCTCCAACCACATCTGTGCATGTATTCTTCCACAACTGAGCTCCCACCCTGCCCCATCTTTAGTGGCTACAGGGGCAGGGAGGACATTCGGGATGGCCATAGTAATGTTGCACAAGAACTTAAGGCAGCTGTCTAACTCCTGCTGCAACCACTTAGGAAATGAAAACCAAAAAAGCCACCAAGAGCTTTTGACCAAGATGGAATTATAAGGACTGGATTTAGTCTCCCACCTAAAGTGACTCCCCACGGTCCTAGCCAAGAAAAACCAAAAGAGACAAAATGTGAAGACACACCAGGCAATAAGGACAGTGATCCTGAAATATGGTCAACAAATGAGGTAAGCCCTCGAGGGGCCCCAGCTTATAGCCTCGAAGCCGCCAGGTCATAGGGGATCTCAGGAAGATCCCTGCAGACTCCCAGAGTTGGGGACATAGAGCTAAGAAAATTAGGGAGACTAAGGCCTGGGGACTAGAGTTCCCAGGACAAGAGTAGTGGAGGGAAGAGAATTTTGAGATCTTCAGAGGATCCCCCTGGAGTAGTCAATCGAATATTGATTAGCCCATGCATATGAAGAAAATATTGGAATCGTAAAAAAGAATCACAGAAAAAGGTTTAGAAATTGGTGCAGGCCTGAGAGTAGCACCTGTTCCCACCTTGTTCAGAGGGCCCAGAACACTCTTACCTCAGGAATGGGGAATACTTAGCCCTAGACCAAACTCTTCTCTCTTCTAACAAATCTTACAAACAAGATTTTCTCTCTTCACATTGTCATTGAATGATTTAACATTGGGGATATGTTTAAACATGGTATGTTAATTTTGTGCCCTATAATATTATCATTATCATCCTCCTTTTGGCTATTTTACAAGGCAGCTTTGAGAGCAAATGAGCAGGGAAAGGGGTTGCACAAAGGTGTGATCACAATAATTTACAGGAGATTGGGGAACTTTCTTAAAGGATGGTATAGATAAGAATACATTTCATGTATATATGAGTAAAACCACTGGGAAGGCTCTCAGACCAAAAGGTCATTTGGACACATACCTAGTGCATATATCAAGCATTCCATGAGGAAATACAATGAGTATATTTTCTCTTGAGGATTTGTCAACCCCTTGATTCGATCATTGAAACTAGCCTCATTAATACCATTGTCTTTTAGGTGAAAGATCCATTTTTTTCCTGATAGCTTTTTGAGTATGTACAGTATTTTGTACATTTTTGTATGAATAAGATTAGATTGGAGGAGATATCATAACAGGAATACTTTGTTTTACTGTGCTTGGTTTTATTGTACTTCTCAGATACTGCGTTTTTTACAAATTGAAGGTTTGCTTTGAGCAAATCTATTGGCAACGTTTTTCCAACATTTCCTCATTACCTATCTCTTTCATATTTTGGCAATTCTCATAGTATTTCAAACTTTCATTGTTATTATATTTGTTATGGTGGCCAGTGAGGAGTGATCTCTGATATTACTATTATGATTGTTTTGGGGCATCACAGACCATGCCCATGTATAGGATGGTGAACTTAATTGATCAATATTATATGTATTCTGACCACTCCACTGGCTAGCCATTCTGTAGCTCACTCTCTGTCCTTGAGTCTCCTTGCTTCCTGGGAGACAACAATGTTGAAATTAGGCCAACTAATAACCCTACAAAGCCTCTAAGTGTTCAAGTGAAGGGACAAATTGGATGTCTCTCACTTTAACCTAAAAGCTAGTGATGATTAAGCTTAGTGAAAAGGGCATGTTGAAAGCTCTGATAGGCCAAAAGCTAGGCCTTTTGCACCGGCTATCCAATTTGTGTACAAAAGAAAAGTTCTTGAAGGAAATTAAAAATGCTATTCCAGTAAACACATGAATGTTAAGAAAGTGAATCTTATTGCTGATGAGGAGAAAGTGTAGTGGTCTGGAAAGAGGATCAAGCCAGCCACAATATTCCCTTAAACAAAAGCCTAATCCAAAGCAAGGCCCTATCTCTCTTCAGTTCTACAAAGGCTGAGAGAGGGAGGAAGCTCAGAAGGAAAGTTTGAAGCTAGTAGCAGTTGCTTCTTGAGGTTTAAGGGAAACAGCCATCTCCATAACATCAAAGTGCAAGGTGAAATGGCAAGTGCTGATGTAGAAGCTGCAACTAGTTATCCAGAAGATCTAAGTTAATGAAGGTGGCTACACTCAACAGTAGATTTTCAATGTCAGCAAAATAACCTCATTTTGGAATAAGATGCCATCCATCTAGGATGTCTGTAGCTGGAAAGGAAAAGTCAATGCCTGGCTTCAAAGATTCCAAATACAGACTGATTCTGATGGACATACAATGAAATTAATGTTGTTTTCAGGCCTATCAATACAACATCTGTTCTGTAGCCTCAGATCAAGGAGGATTTTAACTTTCAAGTATTATTATTTAAGAAATACATTTCAAGCAAATCAAAACTGCAGTGAGATACCACCCCACACATGTCAGAATGGCTAAAATCAAAAACACAAAAAAACAATAAATGTTGGTGAGGATGTGGAGAGAAAGGAACCCTCTTGCACTTTTGGTAGGAATGCCAACTGGCACAGCCACTCTGGAAAGCAGTATGGGGGTGTCTCAAAAAGTTAAAAATAGAACTACCCCAATGATCCAGTAATTGCACTACTGGGTATTTACCCAAAAAATTTAAAACACTAATTCAGAGGGATACATGTATCCCTATGTTTATAGCAGCATTATTTACAATAGCCAAATTATGGAAGCAGCCCAATTTTCACTGACAGATGAATAGATAAAGAAGATGTGGTGTATATATATACACAGTGGGATATTATTCAGCCATTAAAAAGACATGGTAAAAAAAAATAAAAAAATAAAAAGACATGGTATATCATGGTATATCATTGCACACTTATCAGAATGGCTAAAATAAAAATAGTGATACCAAATGTGGGCAAGGAAACAGAGAAACTGACATTCATACATTTCTGTAGGAAAGTAATATGATTCAGCCACTTTGGAAAAACAATTTGGCAGTTTCTTACAAAACTAAGCATTCAATTACCATCTGACCCAGCAATTGTACTGTTGGACATTTTTCCCAGGGAAGTAAAAACTTAGGTTCACACAAAGACCTGCCCACAAACATTCATGGCAGCTTTATTTGTAACAGCCCCAAACTGAAAACAACAGATATTTCTCACATGATGCCCTAGTAAGCAAACTGTGGTATATCCACAATGGAATACAGCTCAACAATTAAAAGGAATGATCACATGGAACAGAGTGGATGAATCTTGATGGAATTATGCTGAGTGAAAGAATCCAGTTTTGAAAGGTTATGTGCTGTACGATTCCACTCGTGTACCATTCTTGAAAGGACAAAATTATAAAAATGGAGACCAGACTAACGGTTAATAGGGTTTGGGAATGAGAGATGGAGCTGAAGGAGGGGGAGAGGGGTACGTGTGTTCTGACAGGTCACCGTGGGGTGGGGATCCCTGTGGTGATAGAAATGTTCTAGATCTTGACTACATCACTTATCAGTCCTGGTCATGATATTTTACTATAGTTTTGTAAGATGCTACCATGGAGGAAACTGAGCAAAGGGTAGGCAGGACTTCTCTGTATTATTTCTTACACCTGCCTGTGAATCTACTGGTACTTCAAGGTAAAAAGTTTAATTAAGGGATGTCTGGGTTGCTCAGTGGCTGATCATCTGCCTTTGGCTCAGGTCGTGATCCCAGGGTCCTGGGATCAAGTCCCACATCAGGCTCCCCAAAGGGAGCCTGCTTCTCCCTCTGCCTATGTCTCTGCCTCTCTCTGTGTGTCTCTCATGAATAATAAATAAAATCTTTTTTTTTAGTTTAATTAAAAAGCTTGGCATTTTACTAAACTCTTCAAAATTTTGAGTTATATTTTAATTGCCAAAGATAGCCCACCCACTGAAATGTTGATGATTTCAAGATTTTCTCAGACAGTGAGTGCCTGGTAGTGATTGAAAGTGTGAAATACATCATTTAGTATCTAAGAATAATTTGATCAGCACCGTAGAAGGATAACAAATGTGTCTCTGTTAAAGGCCAGTTTTGATTATTAAAAAAAAAAATGAACAAAAAGCTACAAAAGAAAAACCTACGTGGAGTGGATGGCATTTGGCCATACTCATTACCGACCTTGATGGAAATGCTAAGGATCTGCCATGTTGTCAGATGAGACTGACATTCTGCTGCATTTTTCTCTCACAGGATCTCCTCTTCAGTGTGTGTGCCCTCAATGTCCTCTCCACCATCGTGTGCGCGTTGGCCACAGCCATGTGCTGCATGCAGATGGTCTCTTCCGATGTCCTGCAGATGGTGAGTGGGCCCCTTCCTTCCCAAGCTACTTTGAAACCAATGGAGGGGGGGGCAGTTGGGTGGCTCAGTGGTTGATCATCTGCCTTTGGCTCAGGTCATGATCCCGGGCTCCTGGGATTGAGTCCAGCATCAGGCTCTCCACAGAGAGCCTGTTTCTCCCTCTGCCTGTGTCTGCCTCTCTCTTTGTGTGTCTCTCATGAGTAAATACAATCTTGAAAGAAAGAAAGAAAGAAAGAAAGAAAGAAAGAAAGAAAGAAAGAAAGAGAAAGAAAGGAAAGAAAGAAAGAGAAAGAGCAACAGAGAGTAGACACTTGTAGCTTCCAACCAGAAGTCCCAAGGGTAATGGGCCCTGAGAGTCCATGGTGCTTGGCAGTCACCTCATGCTGAGAACCTGTACATTTGGTGCCACTAATGTATTTCTTTTAGGCATCATTGGAGTCGCATGTTAACAGAGTCCTGCCACCCTCTTTGTCCTCTGGATGGCCCCTTGTGTGTGCCTTTGAGTAATTTTAGTAACAGTCCTATAGCCCTAGACACCCTCTGGGCCCAGAACCTCCAGAGCAAAGTGCTTCCTCAAGCTGCAGAATTTTCTTTTAATAAAGGAAGGTTTTTTAGAAAATGAGTTCCTTTCAAATTGAAAAACTGCTCATCTGTGCTTTTTAGATTTGCTAATTAACCCTGAGCTCATAATTTAGTGGCGGAGTCACTAGCTGGCCATCATTTGACACTACCCACCGCCCCCCTACCAGTTCTTGGTCTTACAGTCCAAGAACTGCTGCTCCCACGGGGGAGAAATGAGAATAGAACCAAGGGTCACACACTTATTAATATACATTTATAAGTACACGCTTAATAAATAATGAAGGCTCTTCATTATTTGGACGTGAATGAAACGCAGCCCACTGTACAGTATATTACCACTAAAAACATTACAAAAACCAGAAACTGATGGGAAGATACATTCTCCAGTGCTAAGGGTAGAATCATCCGTGTGTCTGTCTCTGTCTTCATCTCTGTCTCTGTCTCTCTCTTTTTGCTTCTTCAAGACCTACCCTGCTTCCCTCTCAGTGTCTTAGGCATCTCATAAAAGAAAAAGCAAGTTATTCTTGTAGTAGGCTGTTTTATTTGCTCTTTCTTATCCACCCCATGGCAATACATCAGTTCATCAAGTTACAGGGCCAGAGAGCATCATTACCAAGATGTTAAAAATTCATTGGTTCTAATCATATGCAACGTCCGCCTCTTTGTCCCAGTGTATATCTACACAGCTGTCACAGCCGGGCTGACCTTTCTGAGAGGTGGCAGTTTTCTGAAAGGGATCTAATTAAACAGTTATTCAGCTGTGATGAACTTTTGGCCTCGCTCACCGAGGCCTCATGTTGGTGATTTTCTCTGGTGTGTTGTATAAAGGAAAGGTTAAGTACCGTGGGGTTCTACTCACCTCCGCACATTTTACTATTGATTTGTAAATACCACACCAATTTGACCAAACTAACAGAACCAAAGGGCTATCAGTGTAAAAGTTTGCCTTCCCTGGTTTGAAGCATTAGAGTGAAAATTACCAACTAAATCCAAATCAGGTGTACGGTGGCTGTGACGGCATATACAGCAATAACATCGATGCAGGGTCATGCTGTCATTCCACCATGTGGCACCTGAGTGGGCCTGGAATCAGCCACGTCTGGGTCAGAGTTCCACCTCTTCTGCATATGAAGCAAGTGACTCTAGATGTGTCACCAAACCTACCAGAGCCTTGGTTTCCTCACCTCCAAAGAGGACCTAATGGCATACCTGGTGAACATTCAAGAAGTGTGACCTATTTGACTCTTAAATGCGGGGGGAGTATTGATTTGTTATTGGGAATCTCCTGCAGCCATGACCATGAGTGCCATGGTCCTTGATCTACTGTCAACTATAAAACACCATAGGGAAGTGAGGTCTTGTCATAATGAACACAGCCACCATCAGGACCTCTGGTTTTTCTCTTGCTGGGTATTCAGGGGTAAGTTTGCTTCTAGCCCCTAGCATGGAAGTAGAAATTTGTTAAATCCCTGCTGGTGAGTCCTTTTCCCTTTGCTACCAGGGGTTATGGGACCAGACAAGGCTCTGCTCTCCTTCTGAGTCCCTGGCTGTGCTGCTGACCTGCAGCATCTCTGGGGAGTCAAAAGGGAACTAGTGGCACATGACCATGGTGCCTTGTGGGACCAGTGGGTGACCTTGGGGCATGTCACTGCCTATTTATCCCAGTTTTCTCTGCTCTATGTAAGACTGTTCATACTTTGCTGTCCTCATGGGGCCGCTGAGGGAGGAATCAGATAGTACATTTGCATGGGCTTTGAAAAACCCTGCTGGCCACGTGGAGGAGGTTGGCTTTTACCACATGGGTCAGAGGCTGGGCAAGGCTGGCCACACAGGCCACATCTGGGAAAAAGGAGAAGAGGGGAGGCCCAGGGGCTTATGGTTCGACCCGAGGGATGGAACCTGGAATTGAGTTATTCATGAGCATGCCTCACAAGTTCTTTTTAATTTTTTAGAAAAGTCTTCTGCTCTTTTTCCAGCTTTAATTTGACTTGACTTTAATTTTCTGACTTCACTTCATTAGACTACTTAATTAAAGAAGTAACATATGATCACTGAAACAAGAAAAATAGAGAGATATATAAAGACAAAGTTAATAACTTACCTTCTCCCACCTCATACTCCTGAGGAAAGTTTACAGCAAATCCTTCCATTTCTTTCTTGATTTCTTAGGTTTATATTAACATAAACAAATAGTCTATCTTCCTTGTCCCTCCTTCCCTCCATTCTTCCCTTATGTCTTCCTTTTTTTGTTTTTAAATATTAATTTATTTGGGAGAGACAGCATGAGCACAAGCAAGGGGGAAGAAAGAAGCAGACTCCCTGCTGAGTTAGGAGCCAACACAGGGCTCCATCCCAGGACCCCGGGATCATGATCTGAGCCAAAGGCAGATGCTTAAATGACTGAGCCACACAGCTGCCCCTTGTTGTCTTCCTTTTAACTACATGGAATCACACCATTCATATCACTCTGAAACTTGACTTTATAACCTGAAACTATCACAGACATCCTCTATGTCAATATACACAGAAATGTCTTCATGTCAACATTGATCTGTACCATGGATGTAATGTCAATCAATTGGCCACTTCTCTATGTGTGGGTGCTTGAGTCGTTTCTTGGTTTTGATTTTGGTTTTGTTTAGGCCTGTGCAGATGGTGCTACCAGAAGCTCCTTGCACATACAGTCCTAGCTCTCTTGGTCTACTTATGCTAAACCCATTGGTTCAGTGACCACGGTTCTCTATCCCACCCATAATGTGCCCTGCCCACTCCTCATGGCACAGCCACCCACTGGCAGCTTCTGGGGTTCACCCACATGCCAGCTCTGCTCCCAGCAGTTGGGTCACAAGTTTTCCAAGGGACAATTGTAGCTGTCCCCAAACCAGTCTAGGCCAGTGGTATTTGGCTTGTGAGTACATACTGTAGTGCTACATAAGCCAATGAAATGTGAGTGCAAAAAAGATTATTGCTTAACCAAAAAAAAAAAAAAAAAAAAAAAGTGCTTTGGAAAGATTCGGTGAAAAAGGGTCCCTAGATATATTGCTGTCAATTTTGATGTGAGTGAGACAATTAGTAGGGGTTGGGATACAACTTTTTAAAAATATAGGAGGTGTCTGCATACATGTTGTTTCATAAGTACCATTAAGTTCCAGCTCTGCTCCAAAAACAGAAACGGGAAGCAAGATAATTCTCATGATTGTCGTTTAGGCACCAAAGGCTACGAGGCACTCCAGACAGCAGACTGACTCACAGTGAGGGCCTTAGCCTGGCTCCAGGGGAACCCATAATTCCTCCTTACTTCTGGGGATTCACATCTTGGGATAATTAACCATTTTTGGAACTTATATCATGAATGCATGTATACATGAGATGCAAAGTTTGATGTCTAGCATCAGAATTTATAAGGCTGAAGTACTCTAATATGTTTGGGAAATAGTGGCAAAAGGCAACTGATTATAAAATTCAGTTTATTGATAGTTTTGTGGAGAAAGCTTTTACCTCTGTGCCTCTAATCTCACATTTTTAGTTTTATTCCTTGAGCGTAATTTCATTTTTCCCATTTTTTCATGTAGCTCTTTCCTCCTCATGAACTTTATTGCCAGCCACTTTAAGGGACATCATATGCTATTACATGTGCCTCCATTAGGCACTTGCTTGTGAACTTCATCTTTTATTATTGTCATTTATGTTCTCAACACTAGTCATATGCCCTGTAAAGCAGAACACCTCCAGAAAGTGCAGTGCCACGCCTTTCCCAGACATGCTTGCTGTGGTCTTTGCCCATGGAACTAGCAAAGGGTCAAGGGTGGTTGTAACACCACCCTCTGGAATTCCCAGAATCACTCAGATTTACCAGTATTTTCACCTCTCCAGCTCACCCCAGTGCCCCACAGAGACTGGCCCTCCTTGGACCCACAGTGATCTTCCTTGAGGTCTGGGTTTAACAGAAACATCTCTGTGTAGTAGGTGCTACTTATCTATCAGACTAGAACTAAGTGTCAGATTAATCTTTTTTTTTTTAGATTTTATTTATTTATTTTTGGGGGGGGGGTGGCAGAGGGAGAGGAGGAGAGAGAGACTCTCAAGCAGACCCACACTGAATGTGGAACTTGACTCACGGCTGGATCTCACCACCCTGAGCCGAAATCAAGAGTTAGATGCTTAACTGACCAATCCACCCAGGCGCCCCCTATATCTTAAAGGCTAGTTACAGCAGACAGTCCTAACAGTGAAAGGAATATGCTGCAAACATTTTGACTTTAAATATGCAGATGAGCCTCTGTCCACCAGGGTTTTGATTTGGGGCCAAGATCTTCTGTTCAATTGTGGGTCTATGTCTTGGTGTTTCAAGTTGTATTTCTTGTATAAACTTCATAAAAGTTGCACCATCTGTGATTTCCAGATTCAGTTCCTTTAAATTGGAGCGAGAGACCTGCAAAGTGAGCAGAATGCAGGTCTCCCCTGGATGTTTTATGACTCTTGTCCACTCCCTTATAGCTGCCTGGCCAGGACCCAGCTTGGCAGCACTTTCTGCTCAGTAGCTCTCCTTTGTCAAGTCTTTCCAAAGCATTCGACTGGGTTCTCATAGAACAAGCAAGTTCTCTCACCTGCATTCATGTCATGATGAATTACAGCAGTAATTAAACTGGCCTTTAGCTGTTCGGGAATGCACCCCTGTGCCCCGGGTAGACAGGGAAGGCACCTGGCATGCCTGGCGTCCTGGCAGGACCAGAGAGCAGCAGTGTGCCTCAGGCAGGCAGGACTGCAGGGTCTGTACCAGGAGGGGAAACCCAGCTCATCCGGTCAGTTGGCGATGAAAAGTCGATTAAGAAAACTTCTCCTGTAGTAATATTAGAGTATTTCTGCCAAGTCTCGGGAAGGGTAGAGGAAGAGGGCTATTGCCCTGTATTTCTTAGTCCTTATGGGAAATCTCAAAGATGTGGGCAATCATTCAGTAGCTAGAGTGTGGTAGGGAAGCTGGAGGGTGTGAGGGGCTGGTCGGAAGCCTGGGGAGGGATGTAAAAGGAGGCTGGCAGGCCTGCCCAGAGGAGAAAAAGCAGCCCAGAACCCAAAGAGTTCCTGGAAATTCTAGCCCCTTGTCCTGTCCTCCATCCCTTACTTCCCCACCAGCCCCTGTGGCAGGAGATGGAGGTATTAGGGCTGCAGAGCTCATACCAGTGATCTGGTCCTTTGTTTAAGCCACACAAGTCTGCCATCTGGGTCTCTGACTGAGAAGTGGTATTTCCCAGTGTGACCTGTCAGGCCAGGTGGGGTCAGGGAGGAGGATCGAGATTCAAAGGGACCAGAAATGTGATCACAGTCTCATGGGCCCTCAGTGGTCAGCCAGGGTCACCGAAGCCCACTCACCTCCTCGCACCCCCAGCAGACCCCAGGCTGTTCTTATGGAACCAAATTTTAGGGTCTCTATTGATGGGCCTTGGGAAGATGCCCTAGGCCAGGTGGTACCCCAGCCCTCCACCCTGGTTCCAGTGCACCTGGAGGGACAGCGCACACCCACGTTGGGGTTCCCTCTGCAGAGTAGACAGATGAGGAGAGGCTAAAGCGCTTCTCAATTGTGGATGACAAGCACTGGGCAGCATGATGCTTGCATCAGGTGTGTGGGCACCTCAGCCAGGTACCAGCACCACTCCACTCCACGGGGACAACCAGGGCAGTTGCAGGTGACCCACCTGGGAAAGAAGTGACAATTCAGAGCCACTTTTCCACCCACCACAGCCCGGTGCAGGCTTATTGCGCCTGGCCACTCCTTTGCCACACTTTGCATGAAGTGTGTGGTGGGTGGGCTGGCCGGGGGCATTCCTGCCAGCTCCTGAAGGATGACTAGGACGTTGCCAGGTGAAAGGGAGGTGGGGGACATCCAGGAAGAGGGAGCATACACAGGATGAGCATCCATGGAGGCAGCTTCCACCCCTTAGGGTGGAACACCGGGGTAGGAGTGGAGAACAGGAGCTCTCTTCTTCCAGGCTCCCTCTAACGCCCCCTGGTGGCAGAGCCCAACAGGGAACCAACTGACCTGGGAGTCTGGGCCACGTGGTTTGCAGACTTCCAGCCCTAGCATCTCAGAGCCATTCCGAGCAGTGACCTTGGGCTTAGAGATAGACCCCACCTCATTAGAGAGAGATATTGATGGCGGGGGGTGGGAGGTGGGGGTGGGTGTATGTCAAGTGTCACTTGCAGGCTTCCGCCTGGGAAGGCTGAGGAACCTAGGTGAATAGGACAGTTTGCAGCAAGCTGGTCTTGAGTTGCTTCCCCAAAGATGGAGCCAACACACCACTGGAAAGGTGATCTGGAGTTTAGAGCAGAAGTGGTTAAACCTGTCATTTAGCCCTTAAAAAACCTCTGGTGTGTGGCAGCATCTACAAATTTAAACCTGCTAATAGAATCATCTGGAGCGCCACACCTCTCTCCTTGAAAATGCTTATTATTCCCATTCCTGGTGGGATTGTATGTGTAATAGGAAAGCATTTTGGCTTTTGCATTTCATGCTTGAGTGTGCTATTGATTTTTCTAATTTCTGATAGAGACTAATTCAAAATATGTCCCTATTAGATCTCAAGGACATTTGGCCTTGTCCTAACTGCTCTGCTTTGGGCAATAAGCATCAGGGCCGACAGCTTTCCCAGGCAGAGGACGATAGACACACATTCAGCTCATAGCCACTGACTCACCTCTGTTTCACATAATTAAACAAAGCCATGGCTCAGGCCTGCTGAAAAGGCAAGGAACGTGCTCTGTGTGCTAAGAAACCCCAGAAGAGACAATTTCAGTCCGATGTGTTATGTGTGTAGACACGGTCACTATTCTTTCTCCGTTAATCCAGAGCATGATAAATTCATGGCATTTGATCACATTCAGGATCATGACCTCACCCATGCTTGTGCAGAAAGGTCCTACCAACCCAGACTCTTATCAAGTCCAGACCACCCTACCCACTGCTACCAGAAGGCACATCCTACCATGCAGCTTTAATAGCGCTACTCCCTGGCTCTAGCACCCTCCCTGGCTCCCCAGTGCCTCCAGAATTAAGAATTAACTTCTAGAGTCTTATATAAATTTGCTTTTCTTAAACACGTTTCATCAGCTCACCTGTTCTTCTTGAGCCTGGTGTACCTTCTTGTAAGCCCACCTGTTGAAATCCTACCAATTTTCAGAACCATTCAAGAGTCATCTTCATTAACCCTTTGTCGACTCCAGATCCCTGCACAGTGCTTGGAGAGCTTGTTTACTAGCGGAATTGTCCTTGCTCGGCCATGTATAGTTGATTGTCTCACCCATCCCTCACCCTCCATGCGGTGGGAGGTCCCAGTGTTCGAGTAGCACAGAGTCTTCCTGCACCGGCAGGCACCCACAGTGAGGTATTAATTGGAAATAGAGGAATGGCTCAGACATCTCCATGCCACAGGTAACCTCTGGGGAGCAGTGACCAGAGGATGGGAAGTTATTGGCCAGTGCTTCCCATGGGCAGAAATGGAAAACTAGGCAGAGGTGGGGTTCTTTTTGTTTAAGCAATTTTACCTGTTTGCTCAAGCAGCATCTTGGCTTTAAGGTTGCACCCAGAATGTTCTGGAGCTCATGATTTCTTTTCCTGAGGGAAAAGTATTTTACCAAGTTTACGAATCCTAGGACCGAGAAGTATTCATTCGTCCTGTGTGTCCAGAGGGACCCATAATGAAATATTTGAGAAATGTTCTGTGAATGGGTTAAACAGATTTTTTTTTAATACAGACCTTCTCAGGGCTTTTAACACACTAACATGTGTTATAGGGCTCCAAGAGGGGAGAACGATCTGTAGCATTTCCCAAATTTCTTTCACTGTAGGAATTTGACAGGGGGTTGGAGATGAACATCTGGAAGGTCTGGTGTTTTCTCACGAATGCACTTTGGGAAGGGCTATCTGAATTTATGGATGTCAGGCACCCTTTTGACCCACGGGCTTTGAGTAGTATAATCTGAAGAGAAAGATTTCAGGGTGGGAATAGAATTAAAGACTCCCCAGACTATTTCTCCTGAGAACGGAGGCATTCTGTGTAGCAGTGCAAGAAACAAAGCCTAACGAAGGAGTTTGGGGGCGAGGCATTCCTCATGGAGCCATCATTTTGAAGCGTGTGTTTCGCCGTCATAGCCCGATGGTTTAAATTACATAAGTTCTGAACAGACCATTAAAGCTTATGTGTAATCAGCTTAATTAGACACAAGCCACACAAGATATCCCGAATAACTCTGGATCTCTCTGTTTTCTAGTTCCTTCCGCAAAGGGCGCATTCTGCCAGCCCGGCCTGCGTGACCCCCCATGGCACCGTGCTCCACCAGACCCTGGATTTCGATGAGTTCATCCCCCCGCTCCCACCTCCGCCCTATTACCCGCCAGAGTACACCTGCACGCCCACCGCTGAGGCCCACAGGTGGGTCTTGCCGCTGATGGTGGCAGCGACCCTCGGGGATGCAAGGGAGGTAGAAACAGTCCAGGATGTGGAATAGGCGATAGCCGTGCTTGTTTGCACTGGGGCAGTTGAGCCGAGGAGAGGGGACATCTGAAAGGCGTGTTTGATTAGAGAGTAGAGCATGAACGGTGCCCAGTGAGAGAGCACTGGCTTAGAGAGAGAGCGTTTCTCTGGCTCTCACTGCAGTGAGAAAAAACACAAAAAGCAAAACTAGCCCGACAAGAGCGGCTCTGTTATGTTCTCTTGAAATGCAAAAGTGCCATTGAGTTATGGTCATTAACATGACCTGCAAAATTTAATTAAACATTTAATCGGCTCTATGATTATTTTCATTTTAATGGACAGGGCCAGAGAGTTTATTGAAAATGTCAGTATCTCTCCAGGAAAAAAGAAGAAACAAAACAAAACGAAAAAGCCAAAAGGTAAAACTGCCTAGCGAATGAGACTTTTATTTCAAAAACACAATGAGTATTTGACCAGGGGAAACCCTGATGAGTGATGGTCTGATCGCTTTTAAGAGAAATGTTAGCAGTACAGGCTCCTTCTCCCGGGAGCGACAATGTCATGGTTCTGCCTTTTCAGGGGCCTCCACTTGGACTTTGCTCCCTCTCCATTCAGCACTTTGTATGATGTTGCCATCAACAGCCCCGGCCTGCTCTATCCTGCCGAGCTCCCCCCGCCCTACGAGGCCGTGGTGGGCCCGACCACCGCCAGCCAGGTGAGACCTCAGCCCCAGACAAGCCACTGCCCTATATATAATAAGGCCCACTCCTTGCGTTTGTATTTCTCTCTGTGGTTTTGTGGACAGGAGGCAGCAGGCTCAGAGAGTAGAACCTGCAGAAATCCCACCCCAGGCCTAAGGATGCCAACCCAATATTTGTGCTGTTCCCCCGCAGCTCCTTTCAGATGCCCCTGAGCCTCACACCGGCTGGTGGTATATCTGGGGACACAGTGCAGAAGGAGCTGGAGCAGGTTCAAACCTGGGAGCAGAGACCCTGGGGATAGAGCTCAGGCCGTGAACCACATACTCAGGGCACCCCGGCCTATTTCAGCTCCGTGCCTCTGTCATTGTCCACAGGGGAGGTGAGACACCAGTCCAGGATCCCTAGTCCTGCCTGATGCCTGGCAGCTGTAGGCCAGGGAGGTGCCAGAGCCACCAGGTGGATGTAGTAGGCCTTCTCTGAGCCGGGGGAGCCAAGCCCTCCCACCACCTTGGGGTTCCTGACCCACAGTGGGCATGTGCTGTTGGCAGATCTGTTTCCTCGTCTGTAAAATGGGGATCATAATAGTACTAAGCATATAGCAATGGATCCAGCACAGCACTTAACACAGAGCAGGTTTTAGCAAAAGTCAGTTGCCCATTTTACAGTACCGTTGTCATTGTGACTGTTATCATCACAGTTGTCACTCCGGCATATCGAAGGCCACTAGCCAGGGCAGAGAGATGGCAACACTGAAAAGTTCACACAGCACCCGAGTGCAGGACTGGCTGCGGGAAGGCCACAGGGTTGGGGACACATGTGAGGAGCACAGCAGATAAGCAGAGAAGGGGCACATTTAGGGAACTGAGAAATCCTGCCAAGGCAAAGGCTGCAGCAAGTTCTGAGGTCTGAGCGCGGGGCAGAGGAGAGAGTAGGCAAGACCAGGACCAGGAATAACTGAAGGGCATCATAGCACTCTCCGGAGCCCGTCTGCACCCACATACCTTGGGACTTCTCAGCAGCACCCTGAGCCACCTGCCAGGAAGGGGTGCAGGCCTCAGACTTGGCGTAGACCTTCTAATGTCCTCTGACATCCTGGACCCACGTGGTGAGTGAGAAGGCCAGGAGACGTGCCCATCCTTTCCCGAGCCACCCACTCAGGAGCTCCTGGCCCACAGGGACGTCTGTGGGTGGAGAAATTTTTGCATGATGGCTGATCAGACTTAGCGTCCGCAAGCCTCTGAAGATGATCGCATCCCCAAGGGAGATGACATTCTGCAGGCTGGACAGTTGTGGGACTGGAAGAGAAGGCAAGATGTGCCTACCTCTAGGCCCAGCGGGATGTTGGCCACATGTTTGTTGCAAGAAGGATTGTCCTTGAGGGTCACCTGGGCGGGACTGCTCACCCTTGCACAGGCGACAGTCAAGGGCCTTCTCTCCTGCTCTTGCCCTGGAGCATCCTGGACCAGCTCATTAGGCTGCAGACAGCAGAGCAGGACTCGGCCAGGGACTCTTGACCGTTTTTTCTGCCCACAGTAGAAACAGATGCATGGGAGCTGCGGGTCCGGGGGTTGGGGGATTTATTAGCGAGAGGCATGCCTGCAAAATCTCGTTTTCAAACACACAGTAATTGGATTTCTCTTGAATTTCGTAAAAAGCTGAGTGAAGAGTTCTGCCATTCTGAAGTGATTTATTTTCCTCTTAATGATAAAAGTAATTCAAATCAGTATTACCAATGAGAACTGTGTCCTGTAAAGAGAGTCATAAGGACTCTGAGGGAGCCCTCTGTCCTGCTGGAGGGCACTGGGCAGGGGCATCCAATTCATAGTTGGGGGGTCCAGGGAGCCTCTGTGAGCTGAGGGCTCAGGCCAAGCAGATTGTGGCAGGTGGCAAGGCTCAGAAGGAGGGGCAGCACAGCATGCGTGTCCTCAAAACAGAAAGCTGCTCAGGATGTCTGACATGAATGTGACGTGGGTAGAGGGTGACCTGCTCAAGGCAGCTCGTTGGATTCAGGGGTCATCAGGACCTCCCAAGCAGGTGTCCACAGGGTAATCGGATCTCTAGCTTGTGGCCTTGGAGAGCTCCGGGTTGGCCACAGAGGCGGTCACTGAATTCCGGGGAACCAGGAAGGGGTGGGAGACCACTACAGAATGACAATACTTTGAGTGCTCGAGGAACAGGACAGGCTGCAGAGTCAATAGAGTACAGAGGGGGTCCTCGAGGGCCTGGACTCACAGACACAGCACTTCAGGAAGGAAGAGACGGGTCAGGTGGTGCCAGAGGCTGTGGAGGGCTGACCCGGCTCCCTCTGGCTCACCATCCAGAGAATGCCGGTGAAAGCAGCATTCCTTCAGCTTCAGCAGGAGCAGCTGCAGTGGGGCAGTGGAGCAGGTGCTGGCACTGGCTAGAGGAGGGGGTGGGCCATGAGGTGTAGCAAGGGTGTGGGCTGGTAGGTTTTGGACTCCAGAGGGCCTCCCAGGCTTGTCAATCAAATGCAGATGGCTGAGCCCATCCCCAGAGTTTCTGAGTCAGGACTGGGAAGGAGAATCCTGTAAAGAATTTGCCTTCCTACCAAGTCCCAGCTCTGCTGCTATGCTGCTCTTCTGAGGAGACACTTTGGGAATTCTTGTGAGACCTTTGGCAAGGAGGAGAGAAGTTAGGAGATAGTTAGAAGGACGTTGGCCTTAGGGCATGAGGGCTTACCAAGGAGATGTGGAAGGGCCCAGAGGATGGGACCAGCTGAGCCAGGGTCAGGGAGGGAAGCCTATTGAAGGTAGGAGGGGAAGGCTGACCAAGCATCAGATGGTCAGCTCTGCCCTGTAACCAGCAGGGGCACCAGGCAGGGCAGTAGACAGGCCTGGAGACCCCTAGCAAGCCCACAGAAGTGTGCTTCTCCACGGCTGCCTTAGGAAGAAGAAGGAGCTCTGCTCTCACCCTTCCACCTGCTGCTAGAGGCCATCAGAATTCCAGATCCATGCTGGGGACCAACCTGGGCCTGCCTCTCCATCCTCCCTTTTGTGAGTTGTTACTCCCATTTCCAGCAAAGAGAATGCCATGGAAGGATGAGTGATTATGTGCCCACTACTCTATGGAGAGCAGCAGGACTTCTCAGAGCCCTTTGCTTCTGGATCTTGATGGCGAGAACCCCCCAACAGCAGTCCTAATGATGAGATTGTGGAACGTCCTTCTCCATCCTGTCAAGGACCCCAGGTCCTGGAAAGTGGCCTCTGGATTTGGGTGTGACGTTTGATGCACCACCCCACACTTTCACATCAGAAGGATATTGATGAGTGTTTTATCGCTGGTTTACTCTTTTTTCTCTGGAGCATAGAATACAATTCTTCCTTGACTAATGACGGGGTTATAACCTGAGAAACCCACATAATTTGAAGATATCCTTAATACCCCTAACCTACCGAGCATCATAGCTTATCCCAGCCCTCCTGACATGTGCTCAGAACACTTACTTTAGCCTACAGTTGAGCACAACCATCTCATACAAAGCCTATTTTATAATAAAGTGTTGGCTATCTCATGTAATTTCTTGAACACTGTCCTAGAAGTGAGGAACAGGATGGTTATGGTACAAAATAGTTGTGAGTTCTGTGGTTGTTTACCCTGGTGACTGAGTGACTGAAAGGGAGCTGGGGCCCCCGCCTCTGCCCAGCATCACAGGAAAGGATCTTGCCCCAGATTGCTAGCCTGGGGGAAAGAATTAACAGTCAAAATTCAAACTACAGTTTCTTTGTAATAAATGTGTTAACCGCATTTGCACCATCGTAAAATTGAAAAATCCTAAGTCGAGCCATCGTACGTTGGGGACCGTCCGTATGTGGGAGGATAATACTGGGTCTCATATGACACCGTTCTCCAGAACTATTGAGAACTCTTTAAATGGAGATTTCTTTCACATCATTTTAATGATAAAATCATCAGGGAGGAGGAAGGCCTGTCTCCTAGTGCGTTGACTCAGAAACCGCCAGCTTACAAGAGCCTTGTGTAGCACCATCTGCGGAAGCAATGTGTGTCTGCATGGCCCTTCTCTGGGCTGGCCCTCCTGGGGAGGGGGGAGGATCTGGTGATTCAGGGGCCACTGCCATCCTCCCCTCCAGGGGAGGCCCATTCTCTTGGACCCCCTGGTCTGGCAGCACTTCTCAATTCCACAGACACCTCTGGAAGTCTGGAAGTCAATGAAACTCATTCCCGTGCACAGAGGGAAGGCTGCGCTGGCCAGCTGCCCCCTCCTCTGGGGCAGCCCTCCCATCTGAGGACAGCAAGGAGCTTCCCCCCCTTTACAGCACCATCCTCTCTCCCAGGGGGCCCGGGGGGGGGGGGGGGGGGGAGGAGGGTTAATTACTTCCCCTTATGGACAAATGTCATGGAAATCGCCTCTCAGTACAGGTCTGGATAAAGAGAGGAAGACAGAAAAGCAGAATGCGCATTATGCAGGCCTTGTACAGGGGCAGGAGGCCGTGCATCTGGGAGGGATTTTTTTATGCAGGAAGGAAAAGCACCCCTTGGCTCAGCACATTGCTTTTGACCCATTCACTCTGCTGGATTGGCCACATGCATGTTGCATTCTGACTTCGTTTGCAATATCCTTTTCTTTCCCATGGCTTAAGACTACAACTGCAGGACAAGATGAAACGAAGTGCCTTCCTTTTTATAGCAGGAAAGTTCCTGAGATTTTGCCAGTTTGATATTCCTACGTGGATGATGGGACTTGCATTCCAGGGATCATGAAAGACTGTGCCGTGATCTGTGGGATACAGAACCATGAGCTGAACTGGATCCCCTCCTCATGGAACTAACAGTTTGGCATGATGACAGGACAAACTCTAAGAAACTTCTCCCGGCTTCAGGGGAAGAACCAGCCTTGACAGGTGGAGCGGGATTGGGTGTGTGAATAACAGGCAAGGTCATCACGGTACAGCCTCGGCAAAGACACGGTGATGGGTCAACGTGGAGCCTGGTTGGGGAACGTAAGGTAATGAAGGATGTTCACTGAAATGATTTGGGTACAGATTTTATGACCTTGGATGTCAGACCCTAGCAGTGCCTTTGAAGACGTTGGCATTTGGAGTTGACGTGATCCAGTGGTGCTTTAGGAATTTTAATTTGGTGGCCGTCTGGCAGGCAGGAAGGAAACCCGAGATGCGGGACTAGAAATTGTGAGAAAGGCACTGGAGGTGGCCAAGGTACAGCCAACTACAGGTCCTAAAAGTTAGAATTTATAGTTTTGAATGCAATTATTTTTACACTTAAACATCTGCAAAGTGAAGCTGCTCTGAAGATTGCCTTGAGAAACTAACCTAAAATCTTAATTCACATTTTCTGTGATTGCAGACAGTTGCCCCCAAAGAACAGCTTTTTATAACTCTGACACTACCTGGTTGACCCAACCCAGGAGTGGGAAATTTACTCCAGAAATAGTAGTAGGCAGAATTTGCATGCGAGTGTCTTAGCTATAGAGCTTCCTAAAAGAAAGGGAGGTGAGGAGACTTAGCTTACTTGCCAAAATTCCAACTGACTTTTTAATTTTTTATTTATGAGAGGGAGAGAGAAAGAGATGAGCTGGAGGGGAGAGGCAGAGAGAGAGAGGAAGAGAAATCAAGAGTCTTATGCTTAACCAACTGAGCCACCCAGGCACCCCCCAAACTGACTTTTTAAATTCCAACAACTGGTCAACATAGTGTGTCTGGGAATAAGTAAATGCAGCCTCTCTGAGTGTCCCATGTGAAGCCACACGCACAGCCTCACCTCTCAGCGGCCCTCTCCTGGAAGAGCTATGTTGTAAGCCTTTGTTGCTAAATTCAAATTTCAACTAAAATTCTGTGCTATAAATACATTTCTTCTCCCCCTTCTCCGCTGCCTTTATATTTAATGGAAAATGCCATGTGAACTGCACAGCTATTACCTCTGCGGCTTTCATGTGGCAAGGTGGCCTTGGCCATCGAGGAGGGCCAAATTCAAATTAAACCCTTGACACCCCGCTTACAAGACATGATAGATATGCTGCCAGGAGCCATCTCCTCTCAAAACCAGATTTGACCAGGAGCCAGAGGGAAGCCAGTGCCGCTTCTGCAAAATATGAAATGAATCCAATTTCCTCCCGACCTTGTCCCGCTGGGCCTTTTATTTTTCTTGTTTTATTTATATTTCTTTATTACCAGCAGTGCTTCTTTGGACCTTGAGTGTCCAACTGACAACCCATCCCTGCAAAATAAAAAAAATAAAAATAAATAAAAATTTAAGAGTCAGGACGGAGCATGGAAGGAAATGAACCTTGAGGGCATTGTTCTTTTTTTGTGTGATTTAGAATATTCTCAGCAGAGATGTCCAACATCATTTGTAGGCATATAGCGACTTCTGTGAAAAAGCAGGTGTGCATTGGTAGCCACGTGATTCCCCCTCCCCCGATTTCCCCCACCCCCTCCAGCAGGACGGGCGTGCTGAGGAGGGAACACGGTGTGTGCAATATCACACATAAGTGGGATCAAAGGGAACAGTTAGGTGGCTATGGGTCTTCACCACAGGTGCAGTTCTTGCCGGCCAAACCTGGCTGCAGGTCCCCGCCCAGGGCATGCTTCCCCTTCTTGGTGTTGGTGAGGGGGCTGCAGCCCAGCACCTGCCACAGCTCCAGCCTGGTTGAAAGAGGAGAGAAAAACCGTTCACTATCTGATTGAAGTGGCGGGAGACAAGGGAGGCAGGAATGTAATTACATGAGCTGGAATTGGACCAAGCTGCAGGGGCCCATCTCACCTTCCCAGGCCTCCCCCAGAGCTCATTATTTGCAAGTAGGTCCCCAGAGCAATTCTGAAATAACACAAGCATCCAGAAATTGTTTTTTGAGGTAGCACAGGAACACACGTGTACGGTGTTCATAACATTGAAGCACATGGTCTATTTGGGGCCACTGTCCCCATAGCAGTAGTAATGGAGCAGATGTGGTCACCCAGGGTGGGAACTGAGGATGCGAGCAGAGGACGGGCAGGCAAAGACAGGGCAGGAGAGCAGAGGTGCCTCATCCCTGCCCTGCAGAGAAGGCCTCTCTGGGCAGAATGATCCATTCAAGAAGAAATCTGCAAGAGCACGATGACTCAAACACAATGCAAGCTGCACAGCCACCCACTCCCTCAGAGCAGGACAGTGTGTCCTGAGCCATGGGGCCCACATTCAACGCAGCACATGGCCCAAGTGGACCTAGACTCAGAGCCCAAGCTCAGGCAGGGAGGGCAACCTTGGAAGCAACCCCTTGATTCCATCTGCTGAAAACAAAAGGTTAGGAGGAGCAAATGCCAACTCCGGGCGTAGTCTGGGAGCTCACCGAAACTAAGATTGTCTGTTAAATGTCCAACCTGCGTCCAAGCTGTGCTGGCCCAAAGCATTACAGGTCTCATGGCTGTCCCCTGTGGCTTTTTTCTTCCTGGTATGGAGGCGGAGAGGAGAGCAGCTGAGAGGAGAGGGTTATAAGTGAGGCCAGGGGCTATCCTGCCTCTTAGAGTGACTCTGAAGAGTCCTGTATGCCCTTTGTCCCAAACAGTGGCCCTGGAAGTAGAAGGTGAGTGGGGTCAGGGTGGCTGGCGCCTGGCCCTGCTGAGCTCCCAGGGAATGCTCAGCACTCTGCTTTCAGGAGGGCAGAGAGATGGGATTTGGCCCTGGCAGTGGTCCTTTGGCTTTGGCATCCTCATTGTCTGACCCCATAAATTTTGGGGAGAAGAGCAGAAATGTACATACATATCATTTAGATCTTCCTAGAAGATGCACTCTCAAGTCAGCCTTGATTTCTGGAGGCTGTCGTGAGGTCCCCTCCAAACTGCAGATGACCTACCTGATGCATTGTTTCTTGCTGCAGCTTCCGAGCGTAGATCAACAGGCGACCGAGTCCAGCCCCGGGGACCCAGATGCCATGGCTGGCTGCAGCACACAAGGTAATCTTACCCCTTTCAGCATTTGGAATAAGACGTTTCTATTTTTCAAAGCATGTCCTCTTTCCTTCTTTTTCCTTCTTTCTTCCTCCCTGCTCCTGTACTCCCTCCATGGCTTGCTCTTCAAGAGGATGGAATTTGCTCCAGCCTTTGCTGTTAAATACCATAGAAGTTCTCCACTGTACCTCCCTTAGCTGCATGCAGTAGTAAGTCAGTGCACCTGAGGCCTCATGCTTTCTTGGGGAAACTTGCCCCCTCTCCCCCAGAACCCTTCTCCTTCATTTGAGGGGTGTGGGTTTGAAGAGACACTTGACTCGATCTGGGATGGACCTTTTCTTTTTCTTTTCTTTTTTTTTTTTTAACAAAAGCATTTATTTGAGGTCTTAGAATTGCAGTTGGGGAACACAGATTCAGGTGGTAACCCAAACTATGTCCCACTAGGGAATAAGAGGTTATTTTTTTATTATTATATTTTTTAAATATTTTATTTAAATTCCATTTGCCAACATATAGTATAACTCCCAGGGTTCATCTCACCATGTGCCCTCCTTAGTGCCTATCACCCAGTTACCCCATCCCCCCATCCACTTCCCCTTCTGCAAAATTTTGTGTCCCAGAGTTAGGAGTCTCTCATGGTTTGTCTTCCTCTCTATGGGATGGACCCTTTCTGGAGCTAAAACTATATACCAGGCTCATGTCCACTGAGTTCCTCCCATGGGAGGGAGCCATGCCTGGGCCCCTGTGCCCTCTCGCTTTGGCAAGAGAGGCTGGGGTAGGGATGCTGGAAGTTGTGTCCTGGCGGGAAGTTGTGCAAGGTCTCGCATCAGACATAAGTTGAGAGCTGCAGTACAAAGCCAGAGGTGGAGAGATAGTCTGAGGTGTCAGGAAGGCAGACGAACCCCTAGTAGCAGAACAAGTGGGCAGGGGCTGGGTCCTTAGGTGGGCTCTGGTGGGTGGGTTACTCAGAGATGGAAGTCAGCTAACACATGAGATAACTAAGAGTCCCTGAAAGCACCACCGCTATAGTCCAGGGCTGTCTGCCCTCGACCCCAATTCTGAGTTAACATCTAAGAAATGAGAAAGGAGCATCCTTCTAGAAGGATGCCGTTAGGTTGTAGGAGACCTGTCTCTGAAATTGTAGGATTTGGGAGTGACCTTGTCTTTCACTCGGTGGCTCCTAGCAACCCTCAAAAGCCATGTCTGAGAGGTGGTGCCCTGTGACCTGCCCAGAGCTATTGTGACTGCCTTCAGGGCACCGTGGGCCTCAGTCTTCTAGCACAGGTGACCACACCAGCCCAGTTCTTTTATTTTTTATTTTTTTATTTTTTATTGGTATTCAATTTGCCAGCATACAGAATAACACCCAGTGCTCATCCCATCAAGTGCCCCCCTCAGTGCCCGTCACCCAGTCACCCCCACCGCCCCCCCGCCCACCTCCCCTTCCCCCACCCCTAGTTCGTTTCCCAGAGTTAGGAGTCTCTCATGTTCTGTCTCCCTTTCTGATGTTTCCCACTCATTTTTTCTCCCTTCCCCTTTATTCCCTTTCACTATTTTTTATATTCCCCAAATGAATGAGACCATATAATGTTTGTCCTTCTCCGACTGACTTACTTCACTCAGCATAATACCCTCCAGGTCCATCCACGTCGAAGCAAATGGTGGGTATTTGTTGTTTCTAATCAGCCCAGTTCTTTCTAGACTTTGGACTGACAGGGCCCCTTTCCCCATTCCAGCCACATCCCTTCTGAAAATATAAGTTCTGGAGGAAAGCATGGTTGGCAAAGCCAAGCAGTCTGGTGGCTCCCGGAGCCCTGGGCAGACAGAGGTGGACAGAGGATTCAGGAATGCATCTGGGCGGGGCCTTCCTCACTGCCCAGCATTTGGGCGGTTAACCGAGCTTGTCCAAGAAACTTGGGGCTGCTTCGGACACCAACTCCTGGCAGAGGGGCCAGCCTGGAAGTGGGCAGGAATGTATGGAAGGGTACTGACAGACACACTCATGGGACAGCAGGCCAAGCAGGTTTCACTTTAGCAAAGATGCCTCCCACCAGGTACTTGCTGTACAGGCTGAGGTTGAGGTCCATGTCACTGTTTTGGCCTGTGCATATCCAACTCTTCCAGCTCATTTGTAGCTTTGGTGCCTTTGTTAAAAGTCAGCTGGGCATAACGGCATGGGTCTATTTCTGGGCTCGGTATTCTCTTCCATTAATCTGTGTGTCAGTCTTTCTGCTAGGATGGCTGTCGCCCGGTGGGAAGCCTTTGTATCAAGCACAGCCAGACCTCTACTTTGCTCTTCTTCACCAGGATGGTTCTAGATCTTCCAGGGCCATGTGTTTCCATATCCAGTTTAGAATCCACTTGCCTGTGTCCACAAAACACTCTAGCTGGGAATGTAGCAGGAACAGCATTAAACCTGCAGCACATTTGGGTAGAATTGCTCTGTTTGCAAGTCTGAGCCTTCTAGTACAGGCACACATCACGTCTGTCTCTCCGCTGATTTGGAGCCTCTTTGATTTCTTTCATTCACATTTTCAGAATACAGATCCTGACCATGTTTTGTTGTGTGTACAGTTGGGAGTTTCATTTTCTTTGGAGCCACTGTAAGTGGTATTGTGTTTTTACTGTTGGTTTCTGCATGCTCGTTGTTAGTACCTGTGACTGACCATGGTACAGATGGGATTCGTTCTTGTGTGTTCAGCTGGTAGCCTGCAACCTTGCCAGACTCATGGATTAGCTCTAGAATTTTTTTTTGGTGGCGGTGAGGGGTTGCTCAGAATGGGGTAGATGCTGGTGGTATTGTTTCTCATTTATTGAAATAAAATAGTGATGAGGACATGGATGCTGGCAAGGGCCCAGGGAAGCTGCTACACCCAGCCCTGACTGACGGCTTGTAAATCAACCCACCCCTTTGGCAAAGCATCTTGATAAAGAGCCATAAAAATGTTTATGCCGTTAGATGTGGTGATCACACTTCTGGAACTGCCCTAGGAGAGTAACATTAAAAAAAAAAAAAAAAGAAAAAAGAAAGAGAACCGTAGGCATGAAGATAACGTGCATTTTTCTTAGGAGTAAAAGCTTCCAGGGGCAATGAAGTCTATTGGTAAGAGTCAAGGAAACTATGTTACATACGCTAAATATGTCATTATACATTAATTCAGAAAAAATGCTTGTAATCTGTTAGGTGAAAAACTGGAAGTCCACTAGGGTTATTGCTCCTGTGTAAATGAGCTCACAATACAAGCAGGTGAGAGAATCTTGGCCGATGAGCTTCCCCTATCAGGTTATCCCCATTCTCTAAGTTTCCATTAATTATAGCTATTCAGAGCCAAGTCACATTTCTCTCTCTGTGACTCCATTTTCTGGAGGAACTCAGCCATTGGGTTATTGCTGACATTAAGAAAATTGGGATCAAGGGTAGATGCTTATGTCCAATCTCATCAAATGGTACATATTAAAAATGGGCAGGTTTTTGTATATCAATTATACAATATGTTAAAGCTGTAAAAAAAAAAGAAAAATGAAGATCAAAAGACATCAGCAGGAATGAATATTATTCAGAATAATTTTAATATGCTGCTGTGTAATTTTGATACAGTTAATAATTACACTTACTGGTTTGAAGTTTTCTAACCATAGAGAGAAGTGTTTCTTTTCTACATCGATACATTCACCTTTGAGTGCCTGCCCAGTCATTCCCTTAGAATAAATTGCTATGAGTGAGATTGCTGAGTGCAAGGAAGTGGGTATTTTAGGTTTTGATGTGTCGGCCATGTTGCACTCTGGAAAAGTTTTATTGCTAGTGTATGTATCCACCAACAATGTCCATGACACCCCGAGACATCATCATTCCTGATGTCTGTCACCCCTGCAGCTGAACGTGATATGCACGCAAGATTAAGCACCTTTTTACATGTTTATTACCTATTTGTAGGTCAGTTTTCCACCTACTTTTTTGCAGTGTTTTGTGGGGGGGGGTGGATTTATAAGAAAAATATTTATTAAATAGAGACATTTCCTCACCTTTCCTAGTCATTGCAGGGGTGCTTTCCCAGTTTGTGCTCTCCCTCCTATTTCTTTTTTAAAGATTTCATTTATTTGTAAGAGAGAGAGAGAGCATGAGGAGGGGGCAAAGGGAGAAGAAGATTCCCCACTGAGCAGGGAGCCTGACGTGGGACTCAATCCCAGGACCCTGAGATCATGACCTAAGCGAAGGCTTAACCGACTGAGCCACCCAGGCACCCCTGCTTCCTCCCTATCAATGATGTCATTTACCATACAACTTTTATAATTTTTTTTTTTTACAATTTTTCTTATTGTCAGATTTGTCAAGCTTTTCCTTTCTGGTGTCTATCATTTTTACAAAGTCTTTCTTCACTCCAAGTTCGTAGATTTATTCTCTTATATTTTCTATGAGTATTCTTCTAGTACCTTAAAAAAGAAAAGGATTGGGGCGTCTGAGTGGCCAGTCAGTTGAATGTCCGACTCTTGGTTTTGGCTCAGGTCATGATCTCAGGGTAGAGAGATTAATCCCCACATCGGGCTCTGCACTGAGTGTGGAGCCTGCCTAAGATTGTCTCCCTCTGCCCCCTGCCTCCCCTCTTTCTAAAAAAAAAAAAGAGAAGAGAAGAAATAAAAAGATTAATCATCTTAAAAAAAAATTTTTTTTTGCCATGATTTCTGAGGTTTGGTTCATCTTTCTGTTTCTGCTAATTGTCTCAAAGCATCTAGTAAGGGAGCAGGGGTAGACAGGAGAGGGCAGAGGAAGATGGTGGAAGGCAGGGGTAGACAGGGGAGGGCTGGTGAAGCAAGAGTACTCTAGAAATGGCCTCCTCCGTTCCATGGCCTCGTGACCCTCTTCCCCTGAGGCCCCTCAGCTGTGTGTCCTGCGTGTTGTCCTGGGCCGTGAGGTCACCAACCCCTTGGCATGGGCAAGCTCGCAGGTAGAGAGCACTGGAAACAGACCTCCCACAGGACCCATGCGAAAGGATGGAAGGAGTTGCTCACGCGGCTGTGATTCTTACAAAGCTCCCCGCAGCGAGCCGCTGACCTCAGATGTCTGCCCCGATGGGTGAGGAGCCTCATGGAAGCCGCTCTGACGTTGTCTGGTAGAGGGATGAGAGCAGAGGGAGCAGTGCTTCTTAAACCTTAATAATGTGCACACAGGCCCCTGGGATCTTGTTAAGACAGATTCTGATCCAGGCCCCCGCCCCGGGGTGCCAGCCTTGGAGTGGTGGGGGACAGGAGCCCGAGCTGGCCAGCATCACAGGGAGAGAGGGCAGGGGGTGTACACTTGAGGTGGGGTGGCATCGGAATCACCTGGGGCCTTGTTCGAACCCCAGTGGCTGCGCCCACCCCCGAGTTTCTGATGTGGGGACCTGAATGTGTCACGTGCCCCAGCGGTGCTGATGCTACCGGCCTGGCCCTGGATGCAGTCCAGGCCCTGGGTCGTTCCTCTGTGTGCGGCAGGCAGCTTCTCGGGCCTGGGAGGGCCTGGCTGGGATGCCCGACTGCCCCCCGGGCCCGCCTTGCTATGCATGGGCTGTGTCCACGGAGCCTCCTGTGCCGCGTCCTTCCTGTACTTCAGATGCCCTGGGCATGCCCTGGATGGGAGTTGGGGCTGGTTTCTGACTTCCAGTCCCTTGTGGAATGTGAAGAGTGTAAGTGCCCTGCACCTATACCCCTCCTGGGATGATTTTTGGGAGGTCATCTGGTGTCCACTAAAACCTTCCTGCCGTCAAGCATTTGTGAATTTGCTCAGCGTTTCCATGCCCTCAGGATTACAGGATTGTCTAGATTTGGTGTTGAAGGGCAGCCTGCTCAGGCCCCCTGGGAGGGCTCCAGGAGGCAGAGATTTTCACTCTCGGCTCCAACAGGAGTGTGGACAGGCCCTGTGCCTGTTGGGTGGCTCTGTGGTAGCCCAGCGTCCTTGCTAACTAACACTGTCTCTTGCCTTGCAGAGCCTGTGGATAGCTCGAGCCTCATGGCATCCGAGGGTGCCACTGCACCCGGCCTAAGCCCTGAAGACCCTATGGGTGCCTCGCAGCCTCTGCCACCCAGCCTTGAGCCCCCAGAGGGCCCTGACCAGGGCACGCGGGTGGTGCCAGGTCCTGGGCATGTGGCCCGCTCCACCAGCGACCCCACTTCGTGCTCATCCAGTGTGGCAGGTATGACTGGTCCAGTGCCCCTGTGTCCCTGGCGTGTGCCCTGCTCTGCCCTGGACACTGCAGGCCTTGGTGAGCTGAGAGTCAAGGCCAGGCCTTGGGACCTCTGTGCAGGGAATGTAGCCTTAATGCCCGAGGGCCCTAGGGAGTGGTGGCCAGGTAGGGGCCCCTGCTGTACACCCACCAGGCTTCCTACTTTCTAGCTGGGGAGGAAGGGGAGGAGAGATGGAAGGTGATGAGAGCTCACCTGGGGTCAGCTAGCCTCTGACTTTATCCTGCTGGTTCTGCACTAGCTCTGGGGCTCAGGTGGGGACTCAGGTCAGGCAGGTGACCAAAGGCTGTATCCATCGACCGACCTTGATGGCTCTTCCCTGGGACTAGCCTGGGCTCCACACCTGTGGGCCGTGCCAGTGCCTGGTTAGTGGTCTGGTGGGACCCAGGGCCACATAAGGCAGGGCTGTGCCTCAATGGCAGTGCTGGGTTGGTGGGGTGTCCTCTGGCACCATTGGCAGCACTCCCTATGTGGCCTGGAGCCCGGGTCAGAGTCACCCCTCGTGACTCTGAGGGGGTGGTGCCCTCCCTGGGCTGCAGCTCCCCAGGGGTCCTGTGTGCCCTGGAACTAGAGAACCACCACTTCCTCCCATGGTGCTAGTTTTGAGTGGGGAGGATGGCAGTGTCTACACCGGTAAGGACGGGTGGGAATTATACAGCTGCAGGGCCGTTGGAGTGTGGACTTCCTACCCTGGAACCGAATGAGGCCCAAAGAGGCCCCCTGGGTGCCTGGCCTCAGTGGTCCAGTCCAGCTGAACCCCAGATAGACGAGACCCGTGTCCCAGGAGAATTGTGTCCCTGGAAGGAACCAGGAACCTGCCCAGGTCATTGCCCTCAAGGGCCCTCCAGGTAGAAATGCCAGATTTGCCCCTCCAGGCTCCTGGGCCTGCGCTCCTCTGTCTCTGTCCAGGTTCGGGTGCCGGCTCACCACACGGGACTCCATCAGAGGCTTCTCCTGAGGCCCCTCCCCCCCCCCATGCTGGGGGATTCCAGACTCAGCCCCTCTCTGCTCCTGTGAGGGCTGTTACCTGTAGGATCCCATGTACCTGGGGTGTCTGCTCTGTGGCCTCTCATGGCTCCCTTGGGCCTATCCCCCATTCAGGGAAATTGGGGCTCGGCCGATCATGGCATTTTGGGGGTGGGAATGAGGAGAAGAGGTGGCTGGATGACAGGTTGTCACAGGGCCTTCTCTGCGTCCCCACACCAACCCTCTTCTCAGCCAAACAAGGTAGTTAGTGTTGGGACTGGCAAAAACATGTGCGTCCCCGGGATCTCTGGGGACCCTCAGGTGCAGATGGGCATTCCGATTGAGGGTGCTGGGTTTGCTTGCGGCCCTGGCCCTTTGCTGGGCTGAGGATGTGACAGGCCCGGGGCGGCCCCTGCCTTGTGGGAGCCAGCAGTGGGCCTGCTCCCGTTGGATCTGCACACGGGTTGGCAGCAGTATGGGAGGCCCCCCTCTGCTGGTCTGGCATCTAGAGGGTACTTCTCAGCCACGGGAGGGGGATTGTAGTGTCCTCAGGAACTCCTTTCTCCCTCCCACGTGTTAACTGAATACTCTCTCTGATGAAGGCAAGGCCTCTTCACACACCCCCTCCTGCAGCCGGGACCTCGAAGCAGGACCATCCAGGGCTGCTCTGGGGACTGGTGAGACATCCTTTTCTAAACCACTTTGACACCTGCTGTGAATGGGGGAAGGTGGGCAGGGGTGGGGGCAGTGTCTGGTGGTCCTTGGCTGCCCGTGTGTGTGTGTGTGTGTGTGTGTGTGTGTGTGTGTGTGTGAGAGAGAGAGAGAGAGAGAGAGAGAGTCGGGGCCTCATGGTGTCCCCCAGGAGCACAGGCTCTCCAGCTCTGTGGGCTTTGAAAGGACAGCCTTGGGACACCTGGGCGGCTCAGTGGTTGAGCATCTGCCTTCAGCTCAGGGCATGATCCCCTGCAGGGAGCCTGCTTCTCCCTCTGCCTGTGTCTCTGCCTCTTTCTCTGTGTCTCATGAATAAATAAAATTAGAAAAGAAAAGAAAGGACGGCCTTCCCTTGCCTCTGTCTCCTCAGGAGAACACCTGAGAGGCTATCACTGAGTTAGCATGCACGTGGTGCTTGTTTCCCTGTATTTATGAGATGCTATTTTAAGGGGAGATTGGCCTCCCATGTGAGGTTTTTTTTGTTTCTTTTTTGTTCTTGTTGTTGTTGTTTTTTTAACAGTTTCTCTTGCTTAGTTGTCAGGCTTGCTCCGCTGCCACCAAAAGTATGCCAGACCACCCAGACTGTGTTTGTTTCCTTTGTGTGACTTGAAACATACTGTGGGCAAGTCAGGCCTAATCTAGTGCTTGGGAGACAGTCACAGGAGCCTGCCCAGGGCTGGCTCTCCCTGGAGGCACTGTCAGGCTGTTGTGCATTCCTTGGCTCGTCCGGAGTGGCTATGGGCCTTGTTGTGAACTAGTGTTGTTTCCCTGGCCTTGCCTGGTGGGGACTGGGAGCCAGACCCTGGTGTCCTGAGCCCTGGTGCCAGGGAGAGGTGGTGCCAAGAGGAGGGGTCAGGTGCTCTCACTGCTCCTCTGTCATCCCCAGTTCCGGTCTTAAGGTGGCCCACTCTAGATGCCATCAGCCCCACAGGGGCAAAGGTCATTGAGCCAAGGACAGCTGAGAAGGATCAGCCCCCTGTGAGTGCAGGACTTCCCGCAGAAGAGACCAAAGGAAGGGGGTCCCGACCTGTACATGCCCCTCTCTCCCTACCCGCTTTGCATTTTGCCCTCCCATCTCCAGTCCTCCAGCTCCAGGTGGAGCTGTGGCCCCTCTGGGTTAACCCAAGCTCCATTCAGGGCTGAGAGGGGCCAGGCCACCCAGGGGACGAAGGGACATGGAAGCAGGGTCAGTCCCATAGCTGCTGGCCCCAGAACGTGGAGATGCCAACAGAAAGCTTGTCCCCAGTAGGCTTGTGTTCACTTGTCAAGAACTTCTATAACAGCGGCCTTCTGTTTTGTTCTGGTTGTTTTCAGATTTTATCTTTTCCCTTGATTTCTAGTTTCGCGATCACACTCCATCACCGCGGCCTGTGCATATCAGCGCCTGCGCTCGCCCCCTGGGCCCCTGGACACCTGGAGAATGGACCAACGGGCAAAGCCAGAGGCCTTACACACCGTCTTCAAAGAGCGGCCACACTCGTTGGTGCACAGCGAAGCCCACACAGACCCCCGGGGTTTGGTGGTGAAGTTCTTGGAACACTCGAACTGTGCGCTGCCTCCTGAGGTGCGGCACGTGGTGGGCACATTCTGCCCAACGGTTGCCCCTGATGAGCCCCACACGGAGGAGGCCGTCCTCAGCGCCACTGTGCTGGACCAGGTGTGAGCAGGCTGCAGGGCCCGACGGGGACATGGACAGGCCCGGGCCAGAGTGTCCCTGCTGGCGGGCCTGCTGCCCAGGAGTGTCCTGGGTGGCCCGGGTGGGGAACCCCTGTCTTTCTCTGGAGAAGGATCTGGTCCCTTGTTTTCTTGGGGATGACACTTCCTACCTATCCCGGTAATATAGAAAAATGACTCTCAATGGCCATCGTCAGTTCCTTGGTTTTTTCAGGCACATCACACCCCACCAGCGTTACGGGAACACAGTGACAGGTGACAGTGGAACTAGAGACAGTGAAGTAGCTTCAAAACCTGGGCCATCCAGAAGCAAGATTCTCTCTCCCCCCACCTCTGAGTGAGTTGAGTGTTCCGTGGCTAGAGGAGGGTATCCAGTAATGAGACCATTTTCTTATATGGTTTGTGTCATGCAGTAATCTACCTTTTATCGTCTGCTGAGTGGAAAGAAAATGGGTAATTCTAGCACGGATGGCAGCCTGGGCCCAGCTCCCTGCCTGCAGGGTGCAGGGCTATTGTGCTTACAAATCACAACAGGGGACCTCGCTGTGGCTGTGGCTGCTCTGCTTCCTGGAAGCAAGCTGGTGTGGCAGGGAGCTTTGCTTGACACCCCCACCCCCTTCTGCCCCCATCACCCAGGCTTCTGGGCCTCCCGTCGCCCCCCTCCCTCCATGGGGTGCCCTTCACACTGTCTCTCCAGCTCTTTTCCTGTCTACTGTCTCCTACTCTGCAGACACCTTTGGCGAGCCCCCGTGGGGCTTCTCGCTGTCTGCTGTCCCAAGATGGCCTGGAGGGGGTGGGGGTCTAGGGGAAGAGGCCTGTATCCCAGGATCTGTGCACTCCCCACAGAGCATGTCACGGATGACCCCAGAGCATTCCCTTCCCAGCCAGGCAGCAGCCACGTCTACATTGGAGGATGCAGGTTGTAAATCGTTTCTTTCCATCCAAAACCCCCTGAATTGGCTACTTGGAAGCAGGCCGGCCCAACCTCTCTGTGGGGGCAGCTTGGGCATTTTGACTTTCTTGGTACTTCTCCCCACCCCCACCCCCCATGTTCTGGCAACCTTAACAGTAGCCACTTCCCCACAATGGCCCTGGAGCAGCACTGTTCTCAAGAACCTTCTGCAGCGATGGGAATGCCTGTCCCTGTGCCATCCACAGCAGCGGTCACCAGCACCTGCACTGCAGCCCTCATCGAACAAGGAACTCACGCTTCTCAACCCAGAGCCCAAGGGTTGAGAGAGCCCAAGGCCTAGCACAGAGAGTGCAGGGGGAGGACCCGATGGTTACCCACTGTTGCTCGCTGTCCAACAGTCTAGGCTCTGTGTGCTGTCCTCCCCTCTGCTCTGCGCCCCACTGTAGCCAAACTGCTGGGTGGAAGCTGGGAAGGGGGTGGCAGGGAGAGTCTGCAGTCCAGACGCCAGGAAACCCCCTGGGAACGGAAGTTCAAGAAGCCTGCAGTGACGGTCAGCTTGGAGCACTTTGCTTCAGTCATGTTCCTTGTTCACTGCCTCCTTTGCCTTTGGAAGAGGTGAGAAAGCTGGAAAAATTCCCATCAGACCTTTGGATGCCAACCAGAACTTTTCCACTGGAGAATCCCAGAGATGAGCACTTTATCCAGACTATCAAATGGGAAATCCCTAATTTCTCTCAGCTGAGGGCTTCTGAAGTACCCCCCAAAGCAAATCCCTTCCAGGTACGCTTAATCAATGGTTTTTCCAAGTGGCCTCCCCTGAGCCCATCCGCAAGGCATTCATGGCCTCTGAATCCAGGCATTCTCAGTGTTGCTGGGGTGGGAAGTGGAGTTTAGGGAGCTGTAGGAATGTTCGTCTGCACATGCTGGGGCCCCACTTTCAGGCTTGGGGCCCACACAAGCAGTGGCCCTGGGCCGAGCCCCGGGGCTAAGCCTGCGCTCTCTGACCTGGCTTCAAGTTGACTGAGGCAGCCCCTTGCCCTCCCTCACACCTGTGGGGTGGAGCTCAGGCATCAGTATTTTTACTGTGCACCAGGGGGAGCGGCCACCAGGAGCTGCCCTGGTGCTCTGTGCCCTTTGCTTCTCCTCCCTGCAGCGGGACAGTGTGTTTTCTGCCATCCGGGGCTCCTGCTGCCGCCTGGGCCTCCACTCATGTACAAACGGGTGATCCAGCCAAAGCCCAGAGTCCCAGATGTTCTCAAGGGCTCTGCCCTTCACACACCCTTCCACGCTCAGTTGTGCTTTTGCTCTCAGCAACTCTGTCTTGCAGTAGAGGAGAATGTAATCAATTTTATACCACTGAGCTAGAACCTTCTGCCCATCTCCTACGGGCCCCAGGTGGCCCATGTGGGCTCTAGCAGGGCCCAGATCCTGGCTTTCTGGAAAGGTTCCAGATGAGAGAAGTGACAGAGCCACTAGGAACAAGCCAGGGAGCGGACCTGCCAGTTCTAGTACCCGAGACCCTGCTCTGCTCAGTGGCATCTGGGAGCCAGGAGCCCCAGCAGCGGGCACCCCCAGCCCTGACCATGTGGGCGCGTGGCGGAGCGCGGTGGGGAAGCTGGTTTCCTCCTCGTGCTGGTACACCCTCTCCCACCTCTCCTTTCTGTAGAACATCAGCAGAGCCCGACACGCTGTGCCAGGAAGCTAAAACATGGGACCCCTACCTGCAGGGACCCCCCCCACCTGCACAGGCCTGGGTCCTGAGTGCTCTCCTGGCCTTTTCCCCACAACCCAAATGGGGTCGGTTGGGTTGTGTGTGTGTGTGTGTGTATGTGTGTGTGTGTGCAGAGCCTGTCCATACACTGCCATTTGCCTGGGGGCCGGAAGAAGGTTGTGGTGGGTGAGCTCCAGACCCCACCTCTCTGGCAAACAAGGGGGGACTCATCTGTCACAAGGACCTAAGGTCTTCTTCAGCTGGTGACAACAATGCAAATTAAATGCTTGTAACAAACCACGTAACAGAAAGCTTATTTCAAATGGATGTTTCCTGCTCCCCTCCCCCCTGCCCCCAGCTGTATTGATTCACAGATGCTGCTATTAGGCAGAATTTATAGGCAATTGTTTTCAAGCCACAGGAGACCTGTTTGTACAACTTGAAGGTTGTATTTATTTAATGTACCTCAAGGTGTTTTCATAATGATCAGTGTTTTAATAAAAACTATTTCTGGCCTCTGTGTCTCTGGGTCTAATTGGGACAGACAGGCAGAGAGCCCGTGTGGGCCTCTGAAGACCAGGATCTCCAGCGGCGGCAGGGAGCACGAGGCACCCACGGCTGTCCAACCGTGTCTCCCCATATCTTTCCAGAAAAGGGCAGGGCGTGGGGGCCAGGAGGCGGGAAGGTGCCCCCCCCCCCGCCCCGCCCCACGCAGGCCCTGCCAGAGCTGGCTCGGAACATTCTTTAATTTGGATTTTTTATGTGAATCATTTGGTGGGACACCCCCCCCCCCCCCCGCCACCCTATACCCCGCCCTCATGTCATTTGCTAGCCATGCCTTTTGTCTCCGGAGCCTGTTCACCTGCCCTGTCTTGGGCAATACAGGGACCTACCTCTTGGCTCTCCTAGGCTAAGGTCCGTTCCCTCCAGCTTTTATCCATGTGACATTTCCTGTCATCACCCAAGGATGTGGGGTAATCTCTGGCTAGCTGTGAAGGGCCCCTCATCAGTAGCTCACAGCATGGAGTGCAGATTGCTGTGGGGAGACCAGAGGTGGGTCCCACTGGGCCAAGCTTCCCAGACCATCAGGGGGACACATCACTCCAGGCCTTGTGATCAAAGCCCATGTTCACCCCTACTTCCCTATACCAGGTGACAGGCCACAAATAACCCTACAGGTAAGCAAACACCACTGGGATGGGTTGTCTAAGTTTCTGTTTTATACACACACACACACACACACACACACACCCCTCATCTCTCCTGGAGATAACTGAAATTTAAACCAGGAGAACAGCAAGGCTCCTTCTGTCCCTTATTCCACTAGCAGCCTGTCTCCCCCGTGGGATGGGGTGGGTGAGGCAGGCCTGGTGACCGGTCTCCATCACTGATCCTGCAGCCCCCCGATGGCCAGCCCCAGCCTGACCCCTGGTGCCTCGAGCACCCACCTCTCCGACCCCACTGGGGAGCACCCCTGAGGCCCCAGACCCCAAACCCGAAGGGGCTGCCATCAGCACACAGCACCACCGCAGAGCCACGCGGTGAGGCGTTGAGGTTGAGAAGTCAGGCATCCACTTCTCCGTGAACAAACCAGTCACGCAAACAGCTTTTCGTCATGACTTCAGGTTTATTAGTGAGATTAGCGAGTCTTCCTAAGGTCGGCTGCATGCAACACACAGGTCACTCCTTGAATACAGTAATCCTAAAGCTTTAGTTACTGCATGGTAAGGCTTCTTAAGTCACAGTGTATTCTTCAAGGCCTGGGCAAAAGAAAGAGACTTCCAGACAACATGACGTCAGTTAACAATGACCTCTAATGAGCTGAGCTAGACTACGTTTCACTTGATCTACACACACTCTAATACTGCTCGCGGTGACGTGACGCCTGGCTCGCCGGCGATCTGAGCTCTCCTCCGGCTGCCCGGGGGCGGCAGTTTTCCAGGCTGGGCTGTGGCTCTGGGGGTGGGGGCGCTCGTGTGTGGATGCGTGTGTGCAGACAGAGGTCTGAGACAGAGGGCCGCTGCCCCTTGTCCCTGGGAGGGGGAGCCAGTGGGCCCCAGCCTGGGAAGGGCGGGGGCTCGGTGGCCGGCTGGAGGGGTGCCCACGGAAGTCCAGCCTCCAGGGAGGACAGGAGCAGCAGGTGTGGTGGCAGGTCATCCAACAACCCTAGAGTCTCAAGAAGGGCTGGTCAAAGCAAAAGTCAAAACCGTGATGTTATCTAAATAAATATGGAGTTTTGATGTTGTAGCCATCATCTTTTATTTAACTCAGGAGCGTCTCCCTGCTGGTTAAATACAATCACATGTTCCCGGACTTCACATATAAGTCACAGCCTGGGAGCTGGGCTGCAGCAGCTCCAGCGGCCCTTTCCCCCGAAGCACCCCAGGGTTCCCCTCCTCCCCAGGGAAAGGGGCAGAGGGGACAGTCACTGCCACCCCCACCCCCACCCCCACCCTCGAGCCTGCTGCCCTCACCGGGCTCCCTTCACGGCCGCTCCCCAAGGCCTCAGGGAGGAAAGATACACTCCACGCCACACACAGGTACAAACACACACCCTTGTCCATCGCAACGAGGAAACGGGTCAGAATGGGCAAAACACGGGACTGTTCTACAGAGATTGCTTCCTGTGACTCTCCTTTGATGAAGACATACCCCTTTTTATCCAAAAACAAAACAAAACAAAACAAAAACAAAAACAACAACAAAAAAAACAAAAACCAAAAAAAAAAAAAAAAGTGGGTGGTGAGGGCAGGCCCTGCAGAGGAGCCAGTGTCCTTGGGTGGGCCGTGGGGTCAGGGGTCAGGTCCTGGGTCCGGCCTTTCCAGCTCCTCCGAACCCAGGTGGGCTGGGTGGTGCGGGCTGGGCGGGCCTAGATGTACAGCGGGGTCTCCTGGCCCGTGAGAAGCCTGAACATGGCAGCAGGCATGGTCTTCATGTGGATCTGTCAACGAGAGACAGGGGCTGAACTGGCTCTCTCTCTCTGGCCTCTCCCGTCCCCACGGTACTGTCAACCGGAAACAAACGCTGGGCAACCAGGTCGCTCTGGGACCCCCCTGAAGGTTTTCTGTGCAAAGCACCAGCTTTCAAAGTAGAGGAGGAATGACCACACCTCACTGGAGATTCAGGAAGCATTTCCTGACACTGCAGACTCTCATCTGGCCTCCCCATCTGGGTCTCCTAAGGGTTTACACACGTTCAAGGGCTAGCTTTCCCCTCTGCTCAAGCTGACAGCAGAGGAGCGACAGATCAGACTTTTAGTTGTGACTACAGCTTGCCCACTCAGCTGGGGGCAGGCTGGGGGTGCCCAGGCCTCTGAAGCCCTTCCTGTGAAGCCAGGGAAAGTGAGTGTTCTGGGGTCCAAGAACTGGCTCACTGAGGGCCAGGGACCTCAGCCCCCTCACCCTTTGGGGGCTCAGTTAGCATGTGAGCCTTTGGAGCCTGGCCTCACTCCGTGGCGCAAAGGGCCTGGGTGGACAAGCAAGGTGCAAGATGGGCCCCTGGGGGACCGACCTTGTGGGGCCCACCCCCTGTGGCGGCTCTGGGAAGAATCAAACCAGTGAAAGCACAGAGGAGGTGGGCTCTGCTTCAACTCATCTCTTCTTAGTGTCCTGCTCCCAGGATGATGCCAGGACTGAGCCTTGTGGCTCTAGGAGGTCTGGATGGCCTCACCCTCCTGGTGCCCAGTAAGAGGTGGCTGGTTGCGGTGGGGGGCATGGTGTGGCTGCCCCTCCTCAGGCAAGCAGGTCTCAGGTGTCGTCTGACCAAGCCAGAGAGGTCAGTTGTGCAGATAGTTCTCACAGTGTTACAGGCTCCTTGCCCAGCCCCACTACCAGGATCTGTTTGATCGATTTAGATTTTAGTGCTCCCACCACCCCCAGCATAGCTTTTTCCATCAGGAGAATATTCTGTGTAATTCCTCAATCTGAAACCCACCCAAAAAACCTCAAGTCTTGGTATCAGGGACTAATGTTCCAAATGTGCTCAGAGATGGTGGAAAATGCAGGCAGACACTGCAATCCCCCAGCCACACCTCGGCTGCTCCTGTGCCTCTTTGAATGCCAATTCATCTCAGGTCTGAAGAGTTGAAAACGTTTCTCCTCCACCTGATTGGTTTCCTCGTAGATGTGAGCCTGATCACCCCAGCGGGGTGGCCATTTCAAACATCCACTGAGGAAAATTGGATTTTCCTTTCTTTGAAGCCATTTGTAAAAGGAGGCGAAATGTTGCCTACCTGGCACCCCTCTTCCTCTTGAGAACCAGCCATCTGCCACCGCCCACCTACAGGAAAACAGGCCTCCTCCCCCAAGCTGGGAGCTTCACAAAATACAGTGTAGGCCCCCCCAGGAAATGCGGTCAAACGCCCCCTCCGAAACAGCACCTACCCACTCACCTAGGCACCAAGCTCCACCTGCAGTGGCTACCAAAGAGCCTGAGCCTGTCACTGCCCTGCTCCACCCTTCGGGGTATGAACCCCCGACACAGCACCTGTGCCCTCTACAAATGCCCCCCCCACACACACACACACCTACCTCTGCAGCTGTCTCAGCCTCTCCCAGGAAAACTCTCAGCCCATTTGTCCTGACTCCGGGGGCACACGGCCACGGACACCCAGACATTCTCGTGCTGGGTGAGGCCTCCTTCTGGACACTGGGTTCTTAGACTCTGAGCACCATACTTCTCACCCTGAATTACCCTGTTTACTTGTGAGCTCCTTGAGGAAAACTGTGCCCTCCCCTCTGATTCTTGTCCACCTCAAGCTGACATCATACTGGTGCCAGAAAGAACTAGAAAAGGAGGAAATTTCAAGGCAGCAAAGCAGGAAAGTATGCAGCAGCCACAGCTGGCCTGCTCTGCGGGCAGGAAGATGGCAGGAAGCAGGCAGGTCCAAACCCTGGACCACAGGCTTGTCCCTGGTGAGGTGGGTCCTGTAGAGGGCAGGGCTCCCTGACTGAGCATGCAAGACCCAGTTCCAGAAACCAAGTCAACCACCTTTGCCCTCCTATCTGCTGCACTGAGCCAGAATGAACAGCCAAATGCCTGCTACTCTGCTCATCCTTGTCACAGGCACTTCCTGGGGCAGGAGACACAGCCTTGCAAGCTCAGTTGAGGCCCAGGGCCTCTTGGAGAGGGAGTGACTCACAGGTCAAGGTGGGAGCCCAATGACCAGCACAGGCATGTTCCAAGGTCCCAGCAAGGACAGACTCTCCTGAGAAGGTAGGTTTTTCTGGGAAGGGGACCAGTGGCTTTCCCGAGAGCCTCATATACTGCCCCCTCTTCAGGGGCATAGATATTGGTCTTGGAAATGTAGGGCCCAGATGGCTCTAGGCTCCAGTTCTGACTCCAGCAAGGGGACAATGGAGTGTGGCCTTACCTCTCCAACGGAGTTAGAAAGAGCCTGCACTATCTTCTCATGGGCTGTGGCCACCACACTCTGCCCGTTGATCTCAATGATGCGGTGGCCGACTCGGACGCCTCCTCGCTCTGCGATGCCCCCTCGCATGAGGCTGCAGATCTAAGCAGACACATGTCAGGTCAGCACACAGGTCTCCACTCACCCCAGGTGGAATGCAGGGATGTTAATCACGCAGAGGGAGAAGCCCACAAGACAAGTGTTTCTACATGCAATCTGCTGACTGACGGGGACATTTATAATGTGGAAGAGGTTAAAAAACCCAAGTCGACAGCATGGCCAGTGGGAGAACCCTGTGGGCCCTGGGTGGATCTGCCCCCCCTCCTACCCCCCAGCCATTCAGAGCCTCTGTTCCTGTGTCAGGGGAGTGTGGAGGGCTGGTGGTGGACACAGTTGAAGCACATCCTAGAAGATTCTCCACCAGCTACATTCTGCTCCTCTTAGAGGTAAAAAAGTCATTGTTTCCATCTCACAAAGAGATGATGAATTCATGAGCCAACCAATGCAAAGAGTTTGGGGAAATGACAAAGAAGGCCTAAGTTTTTTATATCCGCCCCCTTGTGGGATTCACTAAAGATCATGGCATTAGAAAGCTGGCCACCTGCCCAGACCACTGGGAGATGGAGGCAAACCCCAGAGGGGGTTTGAATTGCTGAGAACTGCTGGCTCAGGGGGAGGATGTGGGCCAGCTGTACCTCGATGGCCCTGCAGGAGGAACGCTGAAGTCCTGGAGATGCGGCAGTGGAGGGAGCAGAGGGGACATAGGGTCCCTCCCCACCACACTGCTGCCCAGGACCCAGTGCAAGGGTGGAAGCAGGTCCCACAGCAGGGACCCCTGGGCTGTGGTTTCCTGCAGCCTCCACTGCTGGAGGTCTCTCCCGTCTGCTCCCCACCCCCCTGGCACCTGACCCCAGACGCCTCTTCTCAGCCTCTGCTCAGCAGCCCTGGAAGGCTGCACCCCACCAGCCATGCTTGAGAGCAGGGAAGGCCCAGCCCAGAGCCAGTCAGGAGAAGGCCCACCCAGGAACCAGCCCACATCATCTAAAGGCCTCACTGAATTCATGGTGGCCTCTGTGCTTACAGTTTCCTCAATCCAGAAACATTACCGATACAGCTCTTGTCTCAGTGAGGATTTGGTCACTTTTTAAGGCATCTTCACACTTGAAAAGGCAGGGGACCCCAACAGAATCAGGAAGGGTTATTCTGATCAGCACATGAAGAGGTCAAGGGTTGGCCTACCTACAAGTAGAAATAACACGCAGGACCAGCCAAGCCCTTCCTCCCACCTCACTGTTCTCATTCCATGGCAAGGCTCTACATTATCCAGGACTCTGCCTTGTGGTGAACACCCTCCTGCCCTCACCCCAGCAACCCCTGCCTGTGTCAGAGCCACCCCTGATCCCACCATGGCCAGGCCTGCTCATTAAGCTGGGGCCTCTGATTGCCAAGGCCGCTGGGGGATGACTCTCCCCTTAGATGGGACAGCCCTGCCCCCCACCCCCCACCCCACTTCTCTCCCTCAGATCCTGGCATGGAAAGTTTTTAAGGCTGAGATAGGCTTAGAAGGCCACCGGCCACAGGCTGACCTTGGTACCACATGCAGGATCCCATCTGTCATGTGTTCTGTGGATCTTGCCTTGTCACTGATGCCACAGGCCTTTCTAAACCAACCATGTGGGTCCCTCCCAGTCCTCAGGGACTCTGTCTTTCTGGTAGAACACATATACACAGACTGATGTCATGGTTCCACGCCACTACTGCCCAGCCAACTGGACTCCTGCAGCAGAGCTTATCACAGTCCTAAACCCGAGCCCTTGAGTTGGACAGGGCTCAACCAAGAGGTAGGCAGAGAAAGAGAAGACGATGGCCCCAATTCTCCATACATGAATTAAGGAGTAACTTCTAGTTTTTATCTCCCCTCAGATGATGTAAGGGCATTTTTGAGCCTGCTGTAACTGGGTCTGTGAAGATCCTGAGGAAGGTGCTTCAGGATGACCTGGCTCACTTCCTGGCCTGACCAAGCGCCAGAAGCTGGCACACTCCACAGAAGGTGCAATCTTGGTTACACCCCTGGTGGCACCTTCCTCCCTAGCAATGGAGATTCAGGGAAAGAAAGTGAAGAGGGAACGTGAGACAATGGCTTTGCACCTTTAGAGGGAATTGGCAGGAGCATGGACCTGGACCCTGGCAGGAGACTCCAGCTGGAATCCAGGGGGCAGGCAGGGGAAGAGGAAAGAAGAGGAGCAGGACATACCAATGAGAAAGCCATGTGCATGTGTACAGGAGTACACATACACACACACGCAGGCCCTGGCCTTCCCAAATGATGCATGCCCACAGGAACCACGGTGTATTCCAATTTCAGGGGGTACATTTCTGCGGGGGGAAGGCTGGTGTCTCCCAGCGGGAGACGTCTTGATTTCTTGAATGGTGTTGTGGAAAGAGAGAGGAAGGATCCATTTAGAAATAGTGCTAACTGGGTCATCTGGGACCCGGCTGCAAACTAATGCCTTGTGCTTTGGGTGTAATGAAGCTGAAAATGGAAAAAGCAGTTGTGCAAGACAAACTCAGATGCCAGCAAACTTTTCCAGGGGATTCAGGGGAACTTGGTCACGTGGGACACCCTCGCTGGTAGGCACAGCAATCCCTGCAGTCTTAGGGAGGAGAGAAACTGGCAGGCCCACCACCAAAGCCATGATCAGGGCCCCGTGTACACTTACAGGAGTTACTAATGCTCTGAGCCCTAAATACAGACTTTTCGGCCTCTGCACCGCTCACAAATGCTGCCAAGTCTATGCACACCCTCGCCCATCTGCACACAGGGCCAGGGTAACAACCTGATGATGGGCAATGGGAGTGTGGGCATGCTCTTCATGACAGCTGGCCTCAGGCGCAATCAATCCCTGCTCTGCACCTTCCCAACTGGGAGCCTGGGGGCAAGTTATGTGACCTCCCTGCTCCTTAGTCCTCCATGAAATGATAACAGAACATGGTCCCTAACTGGACCAGCCTGGCAGACACCAGCTGCACAGGGATACTCTAGGTTTGTGGGAAGAGCTTACCCGTTGGGTGGCCTTCATTTCTTGGTTCCTAGAATAGATCACCCCAGGCAGATGGACCAGGGGGCCTCAGAGCATGTGCAATAATGAAACTAGACAGACTGTTCACAGCAGCAGGATTCACAATAATCAAGAGGTGGAGGCAACCCAATGTCCACTGATGGATGAACGGATACATGAAATGTGGTCTAGTCACACACAGGAGTATTAGCCCTGAAAAGGAATGAAATTCTGGCACAGGCTACAAGGTGGATAAGCCTTGAGGGCATCATGCTGGGAGTTAACTAACCCAGTCACCAAAGGGCAGGTACTGTCTGATTCTACTTATCTCTACAAGGTACCTAGAAAAGTCAAGCTCATGAGACAGCAGGTACAACAGTGGCTGCCAGAAGCTGGGCTTAGGAGAGAGGAATGGGGAGTCAGTTTGTATGGGTACAGAGTTCCCCTTTTGCACCATGAAGACTTCTCGAGACTGGTTGCACAACAGTGTGAACGTACTGAACACTTGAAAATGGCTAAGATGGTAAATGTTATGTTAATCGATTTTACCACAATTCAAACAAACGAAAGAAAAAACAGATGTCCGAGTCGAGAGCTGGGGCTGAAAGAAAAGGAGGTGGGTAAGGCTGATTCCAGAACATAATACAGCTTCTTAGCCACATGGGGCCTCTCATTTTGGAGAAAAGACAGGTTGTGCCAAGCTCCAGGAGGAGGCCAGCACCAGCGCTAGCACCTTTCCTGTGCACACACCCATGTATACACACAGACGTGAATGTACACTCTGACAGGTGTGCAGAGGACACTTCCCTCTCATGTGACAGCACCCCGATCTCCTTCAACGCCCCGGTGCTGGGACTTCTCTCATCTAAGCACTTATCCTGCACAGTAACAGCTGCCGCCCGCCACAGCAAAGCCTTCTGTAGTAATCACGCAGAAAACCACCGTGGGTGTGCAGAGGAGCTAACTAATGCCATTTCCTAGCCAGGCATCCCGTCACCACCCACTCCTGCTGTGGTCAGGTGGTGTGGAGGTGGAGGGGCTCCTGCACTGCTGCCTATTTTGCTTGGAGGACACAGGCTGCCTTGTGGCTGCCCCAAGCCAGCTAGGGGCTTGGTGGGGGGGACTCCAGGTGGGGCTTGGTGAGGGGAGAAGGGACCTCTGAGAGCCTCGCTAGCACTGGGGACCAGGAGGCCAGAGGTCATGAAAGAGGTGCCAGCCTGGGAGAGCTCCACCACTGCAAGGCAGCAGGAGACCACAGAGGAAGGGACGGTCACCAGGCCAGGCCCCTCTGGAGAGGCAGGGTGGGCTAGAAGCCCAGGTCCAATCTGATCATGCTGTGAGAGGCAAAGCCTGGCTCTTCTGTCCTCAGAGCAAGCTCTTGGTCAGGAAGAGCCAGCATCCTCAGGCCTCCTGAACGTTCTCCCAAACATACTCCTCCAACAAGGCCTCAGCTGAGCAAGGGAGCCTGTGGCATTCATCAACCACCACGGATGATGGGACATGGCCTGAGCTGTGCTGGTGGTGGCAGCTGAGTAGAAGGGCCTCTGAGTGTCTGGGTGGGGGTGGGGGGTGCTGAACCTGGACAGCCAGCTCCTACACCCACACCTGCCCATGGCATAGGTGTGCTACTCATGGAGCAGGTGCAGGAAGACACTGCAAGCACTGCTGACCTGAGGGTCACTGCTGCAAGGCCAGGAGGAGATGTGGGGCTGATTTGTACAGCCGCCTGCAGCCCATTTCCCAGGTCATGACAGGAGCAACCACGCAGATTCACATGCTTTATCTAAAACCCTCCCTGGTACTCTGAGCGCAAGCTGCCACATACTCGGAAGGAAGTCCTCATGAGCCACCACAGCCCCCACCTCTCTGGCATCAGCCACCCCACTGCTTCTCATCCTCAGTGTCGCCCCCAGGCGACACCGAGCTTCACACACACCCTGGACTCAGCCCCTGGAGCAGTGGCCAGCGTGGCTAGAAGAGGACAGCACTCTTGTCTGTGCATCTGTGACTGGGATGGGCGGCCCTGGCAACGCTGTCCTCAGCACTGGGGGTGATCTTCCCCCCAGCTTCAAGACCCCCAAAGCCTAGATCTGCTGCTACCTCTAGCCCCACACCTCCCAAACCTCAGAGAAGCCCTCTGCCCTCCTCACTGCCCTCGGCCTCCCAGCCACCCACATGGATGTAGCGTGTCCCTCCCCCCTGCAGAGACCACCCCCTCCACCTCCCCAGGAAAGCCCCCCCACCAGTCACCCTGCCTTCTTCCCAGCTGCCTCCCCTCCCCACCTCTGAGAAGGAAGGCTCACGCTTCACCTCAAACCCCCCCACCTGTCCTCACCACTGCATCTGCTTCCTCTCCCATTTGCCTTGATTTAGCCCCAATCAAACACAAACCAGAGCCTGGACCCTTCCTTGTCTCTTCTTGCCCCCAGCCCTCTGCCCCCTGCCTTCTCTCCTATAGTCCCAGATGGCCTTACTAGCTGTGTGACCCGGGGCAAGTTACTAAATCTCTCTGTGTGGCAGCTGCCTCCTCACTAGGACCCACGCTCCTCTTTGTGCTGGCGTAATTACACAAGCTGAAGAGACGAAGGTGTTTGGGGAGGGGGCGGCCATCAGGCTTGTCCTGGGCTCACAGTCCCCAAGAACAGGCAGTCCTCCTAGCCACCACCCAGGAGCCTGGGAGGGAGGCATTTCTGGAGCAGTACGGCTCCCAGGCAGGCCCCGTGTGAGGGCTTGCATGTCAGTGGCAGGTCAGAGGCCTCTGTCAGCCCCTCCCTGAGCAGGGGGCCTCTACACAGTGCTCACAGCGGGTGCAGGCAGAGCCCCTGGTGGGGGTTTGCAGAGCCGTTAGGGCAGCTTCTTGTGCCCAGGGCACCCACATATACAGAGGAGCTGGCAGGGCAGGGCCAGGCCAGACCACCAGCTGTCCACCTCCTGGGACAGATGTACTGACCTGGACAGAAGTCCCAAAGGGGATGCAGATGACCCCTTGCCTGGGTGCAAGTACCAAGGGGCCTATCTCCTCTGCAGAATCTGTGCCCCAGGGGGCCTTCTTTAAATGCCTTGGTTTACTTTATGGATTTTCTTAGTTAATCTTCATAACCACATTTTAAGGAGAGTCCAGAGAGGTTAAGTGACCTGCCCAGGGTCACACAACTATGGCCAACTGGTCACACTGGCTAAATGCCCTCATACCCCTTCCCTCTTTGTCATGGGCACCAGATGGCCATCTTCCCAGCCTGCCCTGTGTTTTGTGGGGCATGTGACTGAGCTCTGTCTGGCCAGTGAGATTTGGCCAGAAATGGCAAGGGTCACACCTATGTCCCTATCTTTCTCCAGCTGCCAGCCAGACACAGAGCAGCCAGTGGGGAGCCTCCAAAACCCAGCTGAGGACATGCCTGGGCCCCTGAGTGGCCCTGTGGAGCAAAGGCCCCTCCCACAGTGGGAAAAACCCACTGAATGAGAAACCAACTCTTTGTATGCTGAGATTCAGAGAATATTTGTTATAGCGGCAAGGGTGCACTAACATGAGAAGAATTGGAAATGGCCCTGTGACTCTCCCAGCTCCATGTACCTCTCTATACTTCTGCACCAAGAGAGCAACAGGGATAATTCTGACTCATTTGTAGTTGTCTTTCTAGAATGTTCTCCCATTGTGTTTCCTCTCTGCTCATGGGCAGGCTTATACATATCCCCACCCCTTACCTAACACTACTCCCACCTACTGTACAATCTCTTCCTCAGTTCTTTACTACTCAAGGCTGGCCTAAGCAATCTGGAAATGACTGGACTCGCCTCTTCTGTCCTTCGTCTGTGGCCATGTTTTTACCTGCTGGGACCTTTGCACAAGGAAACACCAAGAAAGAGATTCATTCATTCCAGCCAAAAACTCAGTCAAAGAAAAGGCAAGAACTCTGAATGAAGAGCTTTGGCCTGAGGAACAGGCACAGATGTTTGGGCAGACCAAGGCTCACTCAAGCCCAGAATCACCTCCTCCTGGAAGCCCTCCCACTCCCTCAGTGCCTGACAAAGTGCAAGCACTTCACACATGGCTCTGAATGGGTGAATGAATGAGTGAATATCTGTTTGTTGAACACAGAGAGTCGGATGTTGCCATTGACTGGATGCGTCCAGATTGCAGTAGTTGGAAAACCTGCCTCTCCTCCAAGGCAGGTATTTGCCAGTAATAGACATCACAGGGACATTCCCTGGCTGCATGCCAGCCCTCCCTCCTACCCATGCCTGCGCCAGGAGCTGCCAAAAGTTCCTGCCTGGTGTGGCCTGGCTACTGGCAGCTGTGTCCACCAGCTGGGGCCCATGCCTACAGACAGAAGGGGCCTAGGGAGCAGGGTGGGTGGAGAGCTGCCATCCCCAGCCCCCTGCATTCAGGCCCACGCATGCACAGTGGAGGTGGCCAAGGCGGAGAGGGCAGACTCACGATCCCGTTCTGTACGCTGAAGCCCAGTTGGTACTTGAGGTCGGGCCGCTTGATGAGGACTGTGGTGACAGGTGGACAGCTGACGATGTTGAGCTTCACTTGAGTCTGGTTCTTCAGACCCTGCAGAATGGGGCAGGGGCCACGGGAGCCTTAGATGCCACCTTTGAGCAGGCTCTCATAGGCCCAGACCGAGGCTGCACCAGCAGGCAGGGTGGAGGCCCTGAGTGCAGGGGAATGAGTCTGGCAGGTCAGCCGCCTCTCGGCTTCCACGATCCTCCATGTGACCCAGAGATTGCCAGCTACCGCAGGTGGGAGCCAGAACCATGGCCCACTATGCTCTGGTGTGCTGTCGGACCCAGGTGAAAACAGGCTATTCCTAGAGCCAGAGGGGCCAAGCCAGCACACTATGGTGTATGACCAATGGGACGGCAGCAGGGTCACCCTCACAGGGTCATGGGAGGGGTCATCCCTGCGTTGAATGCAGGAGGAGCACCTTGTTTGGAAGGACCGTGGGGGAGTCCTCCTCAAAACAAAACATGTCAATGGCAGGGGTGGGGACAGGGAGTGAGGGGTTCAGTGACAATCTGTAAGCAGGAGGGTCTATTGTCCATAGAGAGACTAGCCAGCTGGAGCCAAGGGCCACCTCAGGCCCTGGGGAGGCTGTGACTGTCAGCAAGTGCCTCAGGCCACAGTTGTGAGATTAGGTCCGGGGGAGGAGGGGGCAAGGGGCTCTAGTTCCATCTTGTTCCTCTGGCCCATCAGAGCCTGGGTGACCAAGTGCCCTAGGCACTTCAGCCCTCGGAGGGAGGCTCCTGGCAGACCAAGCCTCTGGTTCTACAGGCTGAGGCCTTTGCCTCATCTACCCTCTCTCTGCCCAGGTGCTCACCCATCAGACAGATGCTCTGCTGGGCTGGCGCTGAGAGCTGGCTCATGGGATGCTATGGCCCCAAGAATGCCTTTCACTTCTCAAGCAGACAAGGGCAGACACAAATGTGTCCTCTAGCACCGAGACCACAGTGGGTGAGGAGGGAACAAGCCACAGAGGGCTGGGGACAGATTACAGACAGAAGGCCTCAGGACTATCCACAAGCAGACAGAGCACACTGTCTGGAGACCCTGGACAGAGCAAAGGCACTGTTGTGCTAGGCCTCCCGAATGGCATCTCTGATCTTAGTGCCCTAAGGCTCTTCTAGACCTGGAACAACTAGGTGTGAAGACCCCCCACCCCGCTCCCAGCAGGGTCCAGCAGCTCAGTATCTCCCAAAGCTGCAAGCTCAGGGGTCACACCGTCAGAGCAGCCTCCCTGCTCTCAGACCCATGCAGGGTGACCAACCCTCCTGGTGTGCCCAGAAGTAGGACCCTCGGGGGCTAACCTGGGAAAGTCCCATGTGAATGGGGTCACCCTGCACCTGCGCATCTATGTCACTCGGAACTAACATTTGTGAAACCCCCAAGGGCAGCCCAGGGCCTTCTCTGACTGCGGTGCTACGGTACAGTCTTGGGTCTCTCTGGACCCGTTTCCTCATGTGTCAAGGGGGAAAAGACAATGCGGCAAGAATAAAAGTAGGCAGGGACCCTGTGTGCGTACCTTGATGATGCCCTGGCAGGTGGCGAGGGGCAGCCCCACCAGGCTGGTGCCGTTGATGGACATGATCTGGTCCCCAATGCTCAGCTTCCCTGAGCGGGCCGCCGGGCCACCATTCATCATGTTCGCCAGGATCACCGTGGGCAGGATGGAACCCCAGCCTGACTCCACCACCACCACGCCCAGGATCTCGCCCTTGTGCTTCTCCAGCTGCAGCTGCAAGGAAATGAGCAGTGAAGGGTGCCCGTGATAGGGGCCTGGACACCTGCGCACCTACCCCCGGCCTCGCCCAGCTCTGGCTCCAAGCCCTCGAACTCCCTCCCATCCATGCCTGGCAGGGACACCCCCAGGCCCAAGCGTGGCTCCCGCGTCCTGTCTCCTGCTCTGCTCACCTCCCACAACCCACGGAAGCGAGAAGAGTGTTAGATTCCAGGGCTCAATTCTGCCCCCAGCTCCTGCTCATATCTAGAAAAGGTCTACCTTCTGTCCACCCCAAGGGACACTCTCTTCGGAAAGCTGCCTGTCATTCATTCAGCAAAAAGCCAGGATCGATCATTCATTCATTCATTCATTCACTCATTCAACAAGCAGTCTGATCATTCCTTCCTTTACTTCTTTACAACTAGTCAGGGTATGGGTGGTCCCCAGGCTATCTGTTCCCATGTTAGGACACAGAGGACTTTCTAAAGATCCCTGAGCAGCACACACTGAACCATGTGAGGGAGGGCCTCCACCACTGGCAGCTTTGAAACTCCCCTGGGCAGCACACCCAAGCTCCCCGATCTTAAAGATGCTTCTCATATCCTTTTCAGAAACACCTCCTGGGTGCTGAGCTCCAGTAAATGATAATAGCAGCATTAAAAGGCACATTTTCAAGGTCATTAAGACAGATCGTAATCAGTTCCTTTGTTACAACACCACCTCATTTCACACACAAATGCTCAGCTCTCAAGGCAGGAGCAAATGTACCGCCCTTCATTCTGCTGTGAGGATGTGGATTTGTGTGTGAGGGCCCTTGGAGGCTCACTCTCGAGTCCTCTCACCAAGAGCTGCTCTGGGGCATCACCAGGCGGCTCTGGCTCTGCAGGAGCTCAGCATGGGTGGCAAAGGCTACTACAGCATGGTGGCATCCCCATGGCATCCCTGTGGCACACCCAGGGTGCATGTGGCTCACCTCCTTGCAGTTCTCGGAGTTGGAGAAGTGGATGAGGTCATCGTTGTACATCTCCTGGGTGTTGATGATGTCACTGTACTCTTTCTGGCTCAGGTCTTCGGGATTTATGCCATTGGCCCGCAGGAACTCCTGGTAAGCCACACTGAAGGCCTGACCGATGGACTGTGCGATCAGCTGGGCCTGCAGGCAGGGAGAAGCCACTAGAGACCAGCACAGAAGCACAGGCACCACGCAGCCTGGAGAGGAGGGGCTGCGGGCTGGCTGCAGGGCACACACATAAGCCGGGACTGGGCCTTTGCCTGGGCTCAACGAGCAAGAGAGAAGCTATAGGCTCTCATCCGGTGACAGACGTCTTACCACCTGCACCGTTTAGTCCCCTGCCATGGGCCAAGCCTCTCTGCTGCCTCATCCCCATCAGGGCTCAGTCCTGGCTGTTCCCATCTGAGCCATTTACAACCTGGACCACCCAGGACAAAGCACCATTCTAAATAAAGTTGGGGAATATCAGAAATTATTTGCTAAATATCCTACTTTTGTGGCTTTAAATGACTTTACCAGGTTTCCTTTCCACCCATCTTATTGCAAAAATCGACCTGAGGTGTGTTCTCTGAGGAGGGTCACAGAGACTCTTAGTTGCTTCCCCAACATTTATGTCTCTGTAGCAATAAAACCCAGTGTCAACGGGGGAGACAGGGTATGTGTCCAGCTGTTCTTGTGGGGAGTTGTGGCTGTTCCCAGCTGAGGCAGGTCAGAAGTACAAGACCTGGGGACCCCAGCACAGACTCCACAGAGCAGAGTACTTCTTTCTACTGCAGGGAACTGTCTGCATGGACATTAATGAATTTCTGACACTGCAGAGTCTTGGACATGGAAAAGTTACTGCCAGGCTTTGCCCATCACCAGCCAGTGTGCAGACAGGGGACTGCAGGGTGGCAAGAGCTAAGGCCCTGAGCTCCTGGAGGGACACCAAGCACTGGCAACAGTGTGGCCACCAAGAACAATGGGGCTCCCAGGGGCTTGGCCCCCAGCAGTCCCTTCCCCCACCCAGCCCTGACTGCAGGAGCCTCCACCTGCCTCCCACTGGCCACCAAATGGGCCTTCTGCATGGCTGCCCCCAGCAAAGCTAAGGACCAGAAAATGGTGAAAACAAAGGATTTGACCTAAATGCTAAATCCCTTCCTCCTACGTACTGCATATTTAAGTGCTACAAATGAACATGCCTCTGTAACAAAGCGGGTGGGGCCAGATAATAAAGGCAGAACCAGAGCGTGGAAGGCTTTCCTGAAATAGGTATGGATTCTAGATTGAACTGCCCTCCCACACTGGGCCCAGAACAGTTTACATGAGGGACAGGCTGATATATACTTGGCAGAAATAAGCCCTGCTCACTCCCAAGACCAGTATCTTGGCATTTTGGCAGCACTGCTCAGGGTGGACTGGCCAGAGATGGCCAGGTGACACCCTGACCTGGACAGGTGTGGAGTGGAGGGTGGGGAGCCCAGAGATGGTGCACTGGAAACCAGCAGCCAGGGCTCTGTTTGAAGCTAGGAGTCAGGCCTGGGGAAGAGGCCAAAAGAAGGTAGAGGGTGACGGTGGCGGGGATGGGAGCCTAGGACATCCCAGGGCTTGCCACCATCTGCTCCCAGGCCTCCAGGTCTGTCCCCACCTGACTGTGGTCCCCTGGCAGGGAAGGGTTCTGGGAGTATCACTTCCTCCACCGCTGCATGGATAGACTGGCAGCGCTGTCCAACACTCTGGGACTCTGTCTAGGGTTCTGCCTGGGTGCCCCACCCTGCCAGGGTTCCTCTGGGTGCAATCCAGGAGCTCTTGGCATCTCCCCACTGACTGCTGATGGCAGTCTCCTATTTCTCCAGCCACCTGTGTCCTGGTGTCCCTCCCAGCTGGTCTGGGGGAGCCCATGGGGAGCGCTGCAGACAAGGGGCTTCCCTGCCTCCCAGGTCACAGCCAGGGCCTGTGGGTGCTCAATGCTGTGAGGCCAGGAGCCCCATGCAGACAGGTGGGAGTGCAGGGGGCTCAGAGAAGAGCTGGCATTGGCAGCTTGGTGCTCAGAGTTGGCCTCCTGCAGGAGGTGAGGAGGCTATCACACCTGTGTGGTATTATTACCTGTGTGGCTCATCTACCCTGGCCTCAGCCCTGCAGTGCCTCAGCTCCATTTTATAGAGGGAAACTGAGTCTCAGAAAGAGCCTTGGTATCTGTAATGCCATCTTCCAGGTGTTCCACTCCGCTGTCATCAGACCCTCAAATCCCTTACTTGTCCCCCACAGCCCCCTGGAGGGAGCCACCATCCAGATGCTATGCTCTGGGCAGATGCTGAGTGTCCCCCCACACTCCACCGGGTGGATCCTTCCCTCACTCCTTTGAGGATCACTTAGAGTCTCACTCATGCCCACTTCGGCCTGCCTTCAGCCTTATCTGCCCCCTGCACTGAGAACACCAGGGTCAGCACCATGGTCAGCACCCCTGACAGCAGCACCCCCAACTCTAACCCATGGCCCCCAGCCATCCCTGGGGCTGGCATCTCAGATCCCCATTATGCCTCCCCATTATGACTTCTCTGCTCACCCTGTGCCAATGGCTTTACCCTGCCCTTCACTCACAGCCCTTCCAAGGGCCCATCTCCCCAACCTGGTCTCTAAGATATCCTTAGGCCCTGAATCACACAGATGTCTCCATCCAGGTGCCCACAGATCTCTGCATTGTGGTGGAAAGAATCTGTGTGCACCAGTGGGCTTGCGTTTAAATTTCTTCTCCAATCAACAGACCATCACTTCAAAGCACTTCTAGATGACTTCAACTTTTTAGCAAAAAGAGGACTGCCTCCATCCCTCAGCCCTGTCTTCAAATATAAAAATCTGGGGGCCAGTTCCTTCTGCTTCAGGTCCCTGACCTGCAAGTTCACCTAGAACAAGAATGCCCCTTTCCAAGTATCCACGGAAGAAACTGCTTTTTAAAAATTATACTTTGGCAACAGCCACAAGATCTGCCCGCCAGGGGGCAGGAGAGAGACCTGGGCCGCTGTCCCCAGTGTTCACCTCTTGCCCCCACTCCCCTCCCTGATCCCTTTCTCCCAATTCTGGGCTGGGAAAGATGCTCTTATCCCACTGCAGGAAAGGGCCAGAGGTTTCGTGGTCTCTTAGTGAGTCTGAATTATCATAAACTCCAGAATTACAATGTGAAATAGCCATGAGCAAAAGCAGAACTGTTCCTTGGGCACAGATGTCACCTCCCCGTACACAAGCCTGGCATCTGAAAATGTGCACCTAACCACAGACAAGCCAGGGAGTATTTTGTTTTAGGAGAAAAAAGGTTGTGTTAAAGGATTTCTGCAGATAGCGCCCCAAGCGTATTTAACTATAGTTCAATTTATCAACTGCCCTAAAGGAACTTACCTCACAAAGTGAAGTGAAACTGCGTTCACTGTCTCTGCAAACTCTTGAGTGTTAGAAAACAACCCCACTGACTCCCCTGGAAACATCACTGACGGTGCACAGGACTTCTCTACCTGAGACAGGGTTCCCGAAGAGCCGGGGATGCCAGAGCCCTTGGGAAGTCAGGCCAATGGGAGAGCTGGCATGCCTGTGTGGTCACTTACGTCCTCGGACTCGAACACATGGCAGATCATCTTGTACTGCTTCTTCCCCTCTTGGGCCCCAGGGGTGGTCTCGATGCAGTCCTGAGAGGCTGACCGGGGCATGCGGCGCCTGGCCATCAGCACCACGATGTTGCCAATGTCTGCTATGTAGGAGATGGTGCGCAAGGCGTGGTCCATCATGGTCTCCTGTCAGGAGGGGGGTGGGTCCATGTTAGGAAATGTTAGGAAGAACCCACTAGTAAAAAACTCTCAGGTTTGGGATTCCTCAGCCTCGACGATAATGATGTGTGGGGTGGGTCATTCTTTATCGGACAGTGAAGGGCTGTCCTGGACTCTGTAGGATGGTTAGCAGCAGCCCTGGCCTCTACCCACTAGATGCGGGTAGCATTGCCCCCTTCCTAAGTTGTGACAGCCAAAAATATTTCTAGCCTTTGCCAAATGTCCCCGTGGGAGACAAAATCATCCCAGTTGAGAACTGGTGCTCTAGCAAACAGTGCCAAGGTAAATCTGACTTTGCTCTACAGCACCCTCCCACTTCTCAGAGGCACATGTCAGAGTGGAAGGAAGACAGGAACACTGGCAGGTGGTGACACCCGTCCCCACCTGATCAGAGGCAGTCTGTAGCTCTGGAGAAGGGTCCCTTCCCTGCAAGGCATGTGCTTCTCCCTAGCAGATGAGGAAGGCTTCGAGGCCAACTGTTTCCACAGATGGGTTCTTCCGGGATCCCAAGCAGCATGGGCCCTGGTCAGGGGACACTGAGGCAGCTCCCCTGACTGATCGATGGGCCTCTGGAGCTATTCAATTCCCTCGGCTCCTGGCAGGTCCATTACCCTTGAAGGCTTTTGTTGTCTGACAGGAATCTCCACTGAGTGTCTTGCCTATGACCCCTACCTAACAAGGCTGCATACAAAGGCTCTGAGAAACTAATCAGCTGGTCTTTTATGCCTTTGTGCCTTTTCCACAAAAGAAAATTGGCTGCTGCTGCAACCTCTGAAGCCCCCTTTCTTTATCACAGAATCCATTTTTACAGCAGGTATTATTCCTTGTCTGTCCTCCAGGAGTTGATCTGTTTTCTGGCCAAGGCTACGGGGGTGGTTTCCAACCACAAGAGCCACTTTTCAGGAAGGGGACTTGGAAGAGAACTGTCAAGGGCAGCTTTTCGGCATTTTCTGATTTCTGGCCACATGACCAGGGCAGAGCCACCTTCCTCACAGGTACAAGGAGGAACTCTGGGCTTCTTAAAATACATAGCTGTCTAGTTCTCTTCATTGCAAGGGTCCAGGACCTATGACCTCCCTGCAACAGTGAGCATGGCCAGCACCCAGGTCTTTATTTCTGTAGTACAATTCCCCACTAAAGGGAACTGTGTGTGCCTCCTCGAAGTAACAGGCAATTCCAGGTCTGGGGCAGGAGCAGCCTAAGGAGAGCTCAGAACACCTCACCACTTCAGAAAGCAAGGACATGATCAAAGACTAAGGGGAAGATGTCAAAATCACACAGGACACAGATTAAAGGTCTCTGGCTGAATCAAAAAGAATAATGAGGATAATGATTAAAGCACAAGCTTAAAAAAAATCCACCAGTCCACAGTGAAAAGAAAGAGAAAGAAACAAAAGGTCTTCTGTGTGGGGAAAGATCTGATCATAAAAGTGGAGAGCGTGGCCTAAGTAGAAAATCAGCATTCTGCACTTCCAATCAATGTTGGAACTAACTCAAGCAAGACACTCACTGGGTGCTGAAACCTGCAGGCAAAGCAGGTGCTGGGGAACAGGGTATCCACACATCTGGAGCGTCACCATACAAAATGACTGGCTGATGACAAAGAAGCAAAGGGGTCATTCCCCGGGCATCTGGTGGCTCTCTAACAGCCCATAGGGGGGTCTAGTCCCAGGGTGAGTGGGGCTTCCCTCTCACTCAGCAAACCTCCAGCACATGGCACTGCCTGAGGTCTTCCCAATTCCTCCTTCCATCTGCCCCGTACCCTTGACCTCTGCCCTCTTTCTCCTCAGCTTCAGGCCTTTATATCTTGCATGGTTCACTTGCTCCTCACAATCTGTCTTCTCCACCAGCAGCAGATTAAGGCCCAGGAGAAATGAGCAGAGGCTGGCCATATGGCACATGGTTTACAGGTAGGAAATCTTAAGACAGCATCCCCTACCACCCCGCTGGAGCACCACCCACTCAGAGGGCCCAGAGCTCACACAGGATTTCCATCCTCCCGTTCCATCCCCCAGGCCTGGCATGCAGAGGTTTCAGGAAGGCCCTCCTAGAATCCTGATGGTGAGCACACACATAGCTTCTAACTCCCTGTTTTCTTTCCCTGCCATTTTGCCTACTTAATCTCAGCTGAAACAGACCTAAACCACATCCTTGTCTCTTCCCAGCCTGGTGCTCCTCAGCTCCCTGCAGCTTGCTCAATCCATCCAAGACTCAGGGTCCAGAGCAACCATCCTTGGGGAGGACAGCCGTTCAGCTCATACCAGAGGGAAAGTTCTCCTGCAGCCAGACCTTGTTCTCCTCTGGTCCCCGAGGAGGGAAGCTAGGGGTTGAATTACCTGATTTTAAACAATGGTCTTTAAAACACTTACCTGTGTGTCCGCATTTAAGACCTTGATCCTCTGGGTGGAGATGAAGAGATCCACCTCAGTCAGGGTCTGGGCATCCCCCTCCGAATTCTAAGAAAAGACAGTGGATACTGTCACAAATAAAAAAAAAAACTAATTTGAACAAAGGCCTGACAATTTTACTAATGACCCTGAGTGCCCCTAGAGGGAAATGCTACTCTAGCTTGGAGCAGCCAAGGGAAATCTAAATTGCATGCCGTCTTCCAGCGCAATCTGTAGCGAAGTGAGTTCTAAAGGCAGTTTGCACAGGGCGTGAAGAAGGAGGGAGGAGACAGCTTCCGGAAGCCTGAGCATGGAGGGGGGCTGGACACCTGGGGTCTTGGGTCCCAGCATCCAAAGCGCACCCCCTCCATTCCCTAAAAAGTAGGCCTGCCTGCCAACCCTTATCAAACTCCGCAAAGGCACAGAGTCTGTGTACTCGGGCTACATACGTTCCTCGGATTTGGGATTCCAAATATCCCCAGGAAATGCAGAAGAAATTTTCAAAGAAGTTGGATTAGATTGTCAGCATCCTCTTCTGATTTAAATAGTCCCAGTTATGTCAACCCCCAGCAGGCTTAATGCTGATCTTCCAAAAACCGGTAAGGGAAGCAAGACCCCAACTGGACTCAGTGCTGCCCTCCTAGCAACGCAGGAGAAACCAGAAGCTGTGACACAAACACCCCTGTTTTGTCAGATCTTGGAGTATGTTTGTCATATGGCCATTACTTATGTGTACATGGAATGTTATAGAAGCTGAGTGAACTATTTATTCAGGGTTTGCTCTAAACCAGGACAGTCTTTCATTGGTTTTTATATCAATGGGAATCCTAATTACTACTGCACAGTGGCAATGAAATACAAATTCTTTCGGCTTAGCCACTGAGGTAAGTAATTCTTTATGGTCACTGGGAGCCTACAGAGGCATATCTTCCACTTCAAAAGAGCAGAAACTGTGATTTAATTCCTCACTAAAAAATCGAAAATCCCTCTGCTGAAAACTCCTCAAGAAATTGGGAGTTGCAGAGAGGCCTTGTATAATATTGATAAATTTGGATTTTAGACCAGTGTTCAGGGGAAAAGGTCTTCTGGGCTTTTAGCCCACCATGAGGTGACACTGCCTTTAACCGATCTTAAAGAGAAGAGAGTTCCAAACAATCCACTTGAAAATAGTTCTGCATGGATGTGGAAGAACTACTTTTTCTGATTTGAGAAACCAGGTTATATTCTATGTCCACATGCTTTTAAATGGTACATATTATGGGACTGTTCCTCAAACCCCTCTTGCTGAAAAAAGTAGATTGGGCCAGAAGCAAAAAAGAAAAAAGAAAAGAAGAAAAGAAAGAAAAGAAAAGAAAAGAAAAAAGAAAAGAAAGAAAAGAAATAAGAAAAGGAAGGAAGGAAGTTAGTTAGTTAGTTGCAGGTGGACTTGGTTTTAATGACAATTTTTGGAGGACATTTGAGTGCTGTACACTTGCTTGGAGAAGAGGGACAAATGTGGAGCTGAATGAGTTCAAACCAAGGGTGAATGGATGAAGGCAAAACCTGGTCATTAACAGGAAACAGCAAAGCTTGCCCCGTCATCCTCTCTGCTGGAAGAAAGTGAGAGTGCCAATAGCAGGAATCCAACAGAGGGCCACCAGACAATAGGGTGGGCATGTTGTGGATGCGGGGGGGGGGGGGGGGGGGGGGGCAATAGCTACCAGCGGGTTAGCTGTGCGGGGGATGCTGCTTACTCCTGGTCCCAGGCTCATGAAGCACTGTCCTATCAGGACCCACCTGGCCAAGTGTGAACAGACCAGGAAAGGGGCCCTCCGCAATGATCCTGGACATTTCCCTGCCTGAAGGGAAGAATAACTCTCTATGGATATAACTGGCGGGTGGCGGGCCTCAGCAGGCTGCAGAGGCTATTTTGAGCTGAATCCTCCTGCTCCCAGCCCCCTTGGGCTCTTTGGATGGCAACCCTGGAGGACCAGGCTGCCATGGATGACAGAGCCTTGCTATAGCTGCACGGAGCTTGTGCAGCCCAGGGGTACGCTGGGCAAACTGCAGGCAAGGGGGCCCTTTCCCTTACAGGGAAGCACAGCCTCACTACAGGTCTGCAAAGCCAGGCCCATCTACTCTGCCTGGAGGCACCCAGCAGAAAGCCGTTATGGCAGAGGGAGTTGGGTGAGTTCCTCCGTCTCCGCCAGCTCAAGGAATCCAAGGAGAAAGCACTGGGCAAAGAGCAAATGTCACAGGGAGTACAGTCTCACTGCAAGAGAAAGGGAGCGCCCAGATGGGCTTCTCTGGCCACGCAGCCAGAAAATGGTGTTCTAGGAGAGGAATGGAAGATTAAATCTCTTGCTGTTTAAGCACCAAGCCTGCACCAAATCAGTGCCTTCCAACACCAAGCATTTGAGGTTCTCTGTATCGGGAAGACCTGGCATTTACAAAATGACCAGGTTTACAAACAAATGACTGGAGGTCAACTTGATTTTTTTTTTTTAAGTTGGTTCCTGCTCCAGAAACTCTTCCCCCACCCCTTTTTTTAAAATACACTCCACATTGGGCGTGGAGCCCAATTTGAGGCCAGAACTAGGAACCTGAGATCAAGACCCGAACTGGAATCAAGAGTCGGATGCCTAACCAAATGAACCACCCAGATGCCCCACAGCAACTCTTCCCAGTGGGGAACGCATCCCATGGGCAAACTGACCTTCTTCTCATCCTGATTTAGTAAATCAGCTTAACAAGTCTTTAAATATCAGAACAATTTAATGAACTTTGTGCAGGAGGCCTAAGCAATAATGCGTCACATGGTCGTATCAAATGCCACATGTAGAAACGTCTGTGTGAAACTAACATCGAGGCATTAACCACGTTCTAGCACAGGAGAGACTACCCAAGAGACTTATAAAAAGGGCAATGATGAGGTTCTTCTGTAAGTGGGCGGTTAAAAGTTTAAAAAAAAAAGCACCTGCGGTTTCGTTCAAAAGCCTACTATATATCTGCCAACGGAAGAGGAAAAAGCTGTTTGCCACGTGATGTGTGCTCCCACCAACAGGACCATCCCCCAGACTGCACGGGACAGAAACACAGGCAAACCCCTCAGCTCCACACACCGCTTTTTTCTTGATTTTAGCAGCCTTTTGCATCCTCTGAGCCGCATGTAAGAGAAGAGAAAAACAGATAAAAGAAGAAAGAAAGGAAAAGAAGGTAGGGCAGCCACATTATTTTGGTCTTGTTGCCAATACCCCAGCCCTATGGCCTGGCCCTTAGAGGAAGCTTCCCCGCCCAGAGGCAGGACAGGTGGGTGGTCATCACTTCAGGGAGCGCTCACGCTGGCCACGAGAAGCCTCAGCACCTGTCCGCTGAGCGCTGCACATCACCAACAACCGTCCAGATCTATGAGGGCAACACCGGGGATAAAAGACGCTGCCCGCAGAGGATCAGGACTGGGGTCTGGGGCAGGAGGGCCCAGGGCTCTGCACTTCTCTTCCCCTGTCCACCATAGTCTCATGCCCAGGCCCCTGCGCCTCCATAAAGAAGGTCAGTGCATGGTAAGGACACTGGTGAGACCCCTGATGTGGTTTCTCACCCCACGGGGGCTTGCAGCATCTACAGACCCCGTCCTGCCCAGAGGGGGCACCTCCTCGGACCACCGCGCCCTTCCCTCCCCACCCCATTAGTTTTGCTGACTTGGCCTTATCCACCCCCTGCCCAGATGCACCCACTTTTCACAACCAGGCGACTCAGGATGTATGTACCCAGAGCCGCATATATGGCAGAGTTTTCCTTGAGGTCATGAATTCAAATGACATGAGATTTCTTTGTTTCCACTTTCTGAGAGCACCGTGGTGCCAACGATACACATATCATCAAAATGTGACTGGGGAATGCATCCCAACATGTTTTATGAGTGGAATGCTGTGGAACAGTCATCCTTTAAAAACTGTTTCCAGGGGCCAAGTGGTGTTTCCTCATGAAGGAGCCAGCTGCATCGGCCCCGCAGCCCTGCCACAGCATTCTTCCAGACAAGCCAATGCTGCCCTTGGCCTCGGCCAGACACCCCAGGCCTTCCTGCTCTGTGTGGAGGGCTTTGGGGTCCCTCTCTCCCACTCCAGCATCCCGCCACCCCCAACAAAGTGAACCAGGGCTCCACTGAGCCCACCAGTACCTTGACCCGGCTGACGGCCTCCTGTGCCTGCATCATTCTGATGTTTTTGGAAGGGTTACGTTCCGAGAGCAGCTGCGTGGACCCCAGATAGTTGGCAGCAAAGATGATCCCATCAATGAGGTCTTCTGGTTCACAGGGCCCTGGAACTAAAGAGGGCACAGTTGGGATCTTCCCAGAGGACAAAGGAACATGGCCTCAGGGGAATGTAAGACAAGGGCTGACCCACCTCCCACCTGCAGCCTGCAGAGGGAGGCCGGTCTGCTTCCCTCCTTGCTGCACGGCGGTGCATGGTGCAAGTACCTACACAAAACCAACATCCAGGCCAGAAAAGTCCACATGCATGGCTCAGGAGGACACCTCCTGGACCTCGGGCAGCTGTCACTCAGGGCACCTCAGTCTCCAAGGTGACAACCATGTGTTGCAACCCCAGGGATGCACTTTCCCAAACTAGGCACCATTCCCATGCCGCCCCAGAGCCCTCCGAACTCAGGACCCGCTACACTCCAGTTCTTCTGGGGCCTCTTCCTCTGCTGCTCTGCTGCAGGGGTCTGGTCCCATTACACATCTAGGTGGGGTCCCCCCTCCATCCCACACACCTCCACCTGCTGCCTCTAGATCAGTGCTGTTGATGGGACTCTCTGCCAGAATATAGAATGTTCTATCTTGGTGCCGTTTAATAGGGGAACCCCTAGCCACATGTGGTTTTTGAGTGCTTGAACTGTGGCTCTCGCAAGAGGAAATGAGTTTTTAAATCTTATGAAATCAAATTAATCTACATGGAAATAGTCGCACATGGCTAGTGGCTCCTGGCCCGGGCAGTCAGCAGTAGGGAAGATGAGCGGATCTTTTCTGCGAGGGGCTAGATGGAAAATCTCTTGGGCTTTGGGTCTGTGTGAAATTAGTCACCTCTGCATCCACAGGACAAGAGCAGGCACAAGCAATCTGTTCTATGAGTAGGCACCACTGTGCTCCAGTAAAACTTTATACACAAAACTGGGTGGCTGGAGAATTTGGGCCAGGGTCCATCATCTGTAACCTGTGGACCATTACTCGGCCTTCCTCTGAGACCCACCACCTCCCCCACCATGTCACTGTTTCTTCCCTCTCCCGGCCCACCTCTGGCCAGACCCTCCTTCTGAGAGACCTTGGCTCAGGCTCTCAGGCTCCTCCTCTGTCCAGTGTCCACAGGGGTAATGGTCCTGTGGTTCCCTGGTCCCCACGGCCAGCAGTCCCCTCCTGGTCCCTCCCCTCAGCCAGATGTTCTATATTCTCACCTCTGACTCATTCTGCTTCTAAAAGCATCAACTTGCCTAGCTTGGATGATGCTGTCTACCAGTTCCATAACATGAGCCCAGCACCCTCAACTCCCTGCCCCATGCCCCACCTGTCAGCCCCAGGGAAGTGGTGCAACGCCAACCACCTGTTACCAGGTACCTGCAGCTAGAAAGAGCTGGAGTCACCCAACAAGGCAGGTCGATTCCATTACAAATTCATGGGCCAGGATGTCCTCAAAACTTGTTGGTCACCCTGAAAGGTTCTTCTGAGAGGCACCCCCTCTCCCTCTGTGCAAGCACCATGTCATATTTTTCCTCATTTTCTTGAACTTCCAGCTGCCCCTCCCTTGGCTATACCTGCAGAGCATCACCTTCACACCCCATGTGGCAGGTGTCTGTCTGAGCAGGCCTCCATCCTACTGTTCTGTGCAGTGGTGGGTTCCCCCTAGGATCCCTGATATCCCATCCCTCTCTGGACCAAGTCCTATCAGTTGGGTCTTCCCATGGCTTTAAAATATCCTCCAGCATCTCCAGGCAGGTTCAAAAGCCTCCTTCACCACATCCCTGACTCCAGTGGGGCCCCCTCCCTCCTCCTTCCAGAAGGCAAATGTCCAGAAAGAACTGCCTATTTGGCTGGCACCCCTTCCCCAGCACATCCCCACCTCGCTGTTAGCTCCCTGCTCCCACGCCACCAATGATAACACCATGTGTTATCACCTCAGTGCCCTCATGTCCATGGCGCCTGGTGGTCACTGGGTCACCATGGCCCCCCCTTCCTGAGATACATCTGCCTAGCTGGTCAGTCACTCAGTCTCTTCCTCCCTCTCTGGCTGTTCCTTCTGGGCTCCCTGCAGGCTTGGCCTCCCCCACGGGGCCACTGAATGCTCACAATCTGGGAACTTGGTGCTGGTGATGGGTACTTAGTTCTCTGAACCCCAAACCCACATACTCAACAGCCCAAAGCAAAGCCTGGATCCTCCTCCACCTCAATCTGGGCACTGAACCTGGCTCCTCATCTCAGACACCACCACCTTCCCAGCTACACAGGCCTTCACCCCCAAATCCAACCCATCCCCAAGTGCTGTCCACTTTGCTACCACACCAATCCTGTGTCTACCTTCCTCGGGTTCAGCCACCACACTCTCATTCCACCCTGGACATGAGGACAGCCTTCAATTGGCCCATGTGAGCTGCAACAGACTGTTCATGTCCCTCCTAAAGTCCTGTGTCAAAGCTCTAACCCCCACTGCGATGGTATGAGAAGTATGACCTCTGGGAGGTGATCTGGGAGGCCAGGAGGGTGGGACTCTCAGGAATGGGATCAGTGCCCCTACAGCAGGGACCCTCTGCCTGCTTATAGCAGGGACCCCCTGCCTGCTTCCTGCCACATGTGGACACAGAGACAAGGCTGTATGTAACCCCGAGGGGGGCTGTCACCGGAATCCAACCATGTGGGTTCCCCGGCCTGGGACTCTGTCCTCCACAAGTATGAGAAATAACTGTATGTTGTTTATCAACTCCCCAGTCTCTGGTGCTTTGTTATAGCAGCTGGACTAAGATGGGAATCTTCTACCCACAGTCCACTCCCCCTGCTGCCATGAGAGGGTCCTTCTAGATGGGAGATTTGATCTTTTTTCCTCCCCTGCTGCAAACTTCACGGGGCCTCTCATTCTCTCGGGACACAGCATCCCTGTTCAGTGGTATGTGTGTGAGAGCACAAGGAAAGTTTCGCTGGTCTCTGTCACCCACATCATCAGACCCCCCAAGCCTGGGCCCCTGGCTCTGGCCCACAGGCCCACCCCAGGCAGCTTGGGCACTGGGAGCCTAGTGAGTGGCCTGCAGTGAGCAGGCTGTCACCCCAAAAGGCGACCCCGCAGCTTCCCTGATGCCAGGCCGATGACACTAGATTCAGGGCAAGCCTCCTAAATGGCTCTCTGAAACCTTAGTTCTCTTCAAGCCACAGGAGTAAATGGCACGAGGGGAGGTGCCTAGAGGAAACCTGTGCATTAGGCTTTCACCACAACAAAGTCCAGCTCTGTGGACTTGCTGTTAGAGCTCCAAAGCTGGTCCTAGTATGTGGCCACTGGCCTCAGCTGCCAGCCTCAGGACCCGTACCCGGGGGCACGCACATCAGACTCATGCACGGGGAACTACTCCTGTGTCTTTCTCACCTGCACCACAGCTCCCGCTAAAGCCAATTTTATAAAGTGCTTTAGAACAAGGCGAAGTATTCTGACTTTGGAAAGGAATCTGTTAGTAATAACAGGCCCCGGCAGGTACCAACTTAGGATGCCTCATGTCCTGCCCCACAGAACTGTGGGGGGCCTCCCATCATGAAACTGCTGCCCTGGAGACGCCCTCCTTTTCTCCCCACTGACCCTGGCAGCCTCCCCAGCAGCACTCAGAGGATGCACCCCTTCCTCCTGGGTGCTCCAGTGATTTACTCCAGGGATCTTGGATGATGCTTCTGGAAGCCTCTACCAAAGCCTCAGGGAACCACAGCCCAGGCCTCCTCTCTCAGCATACCAGCCCTGTCTGCAGAAGCCACTGATTCCCTCTCAATGGATACCCTGGTGATCTCCACAGTCTGCTGGCAAAGTCTCTCCCCAAGCCTGAAGCCCCTCCCCCAGCCCCAACTCCGATATCTGTGTCTGGAGAAAAGAAGCATCTCCTGCTACAGAAGTGAGTGAAGGGGTCCTTTCGAGAGCCATGGGTTGGGTCAGAGAGACATGAGAAAGCAGGGCCCCTTTCCTTTGGTAGCCACATTGAGCCTGTGTCTGAGGAGTGGACAGCTGCCCCTCCCCATGGTCTCCCCACCACATCCATTTCTCTGGGAAAGCTCTTCCCACCCAGCTGACATTGCTGGGCCTGGGGGAGGTTGCCTGTGATGGCAGAGATGAAGTGCTCCATGGCCTCGGGGTAGAAGTCAACAAAAGTCAAGGGGGGTAGGAGTCAGCAAAAGTCATACAATGAGGTGCCTCCTGCAGGCCGGCACTTTAAATTGCCAGGACAGGAATCCAAGAAGGGGATCTGAGGGCCTGAGTGGGGAGTGAACTTTGGGCCTGAGGGCTGGGGGTGGGAGGGATGTGGGGGGGTGGAAGGCAGGGGTTGGGGCAAGGTACAATGGAGGGCCCATGGGGCACCCTAGCTTCCTGGCAGCTTTATAGGCTCATCCTTTCTGTGTTTAAGAGATACCCAAGAAAAGCACAAGAACCCCCAACACATGTTCAAATCAGGCATTTCTCATCCCATTATTAGGGCAAGTAGCCAGGTGGGCTGGTGCCTTCTCTCCTAGCACAGTCCACCCACATTCCTCTCGGGGTACCCACTCTGGTTTGGTGGGAGAACCCTCCTGCCGCAGGTATCTGGGCAGTGGGACCTCAGGGCCAAGGTCCTCTGAGGGCTCCTCCCAGGCCCTCCCACCTCACCAAAGTCCATCAAGGATCAACACGTCCTTGCTGCCCCAACACACACACATGAACCCATACACGAGCACACACACTCATGCATGCACACGTGAATGTCTGCAAAACTTCTCATACAGGGGCCGTGGCTGTGGCTGTGACCCCCCCAGGGCCACACCTCCTAACTGCACTGATGCACCTACTGGGGATTCCAGATGAAGTGCCCACCACGGCACCAGGGCCTGAACATACAATGAGGTGCCTTCTGCAGGCCGGCACTTTAAATTGCCAAGGTAATAAAGTACCTACATTACTACAGGCCCAGATACAAGAGAACGATGAGTCCTGCAGACAATGTTGAGATCTGAGGGGAAGGTGATCCTGGCAGCAGGTAGCCCGGCACCCTATATTCCCAGAGTGTGGCCCTGCCCTATGACCAGCTTCTTCACCCTCATGCGGGGAGCAACAGGGGAGCCCACCGCTGCAGGCAGGCCTCTCACAAAACCAAAGACAAGAAGTGCCACCCAGGAGAAAGGCCCCACTTCTGAGCCTGCAACTCCCCAGGGCTCTGACCCCAGGCCCACTCGCTCCAGGGCCCATGCATGATGCAGTAAGGCAGGACCAGGGCTTCGCAGGGGACCAGGCACAGAGCAGAGCTCACCAAGTCATGCTGCCACGAGGAGTATTTCAATATTGCAACAAGAACTCGGGGTATCTGTGCGGGGCGGAGTGGGGAACCAACTGTCCCTCCCAATTCTACAGAGGGAAGGCACCTGCCCCTCCCCCTCCACCTGTCACTGTGGAGGACCAGGCCACATCCTGAAGGCCGGAACAGCCATGACAAGGATGGGGACTAAGACAACCCTCTCTCAGAGAGTTGGGTCAACAAAGCAAACAAAAAAAGCAAGGGCTTTTCAGACAATGCGAAATAGGAGGCAGGAAGCAAAACCCAGTGTGAGGTGACAGGGACGCAGTCCAGATCTGATGAGGAAGGGGAAGCCAAGGTGAACAGAGACCCGAATGATACAAAGGAAGATAGAGATACTTGAAAAGGAATGTGTTTTCTGGGGAGTTCTGTGAAAATAACAGCCTCACAGGGTCCCAGATGTATGAAGGGAGGCAGGAACAGCCTTCCAGGGTCAGACAGAGTCTCCCCAGGGATCCAGACACATGCCGGAGCCTGAGTCCTTCCACCTGCCCTGCTCAAAAAGGCTTTGTGCCCTTGGGACAGTAATATCTCTCTCTCTCTCTCTCTCTCTCTCTCTCTCTCCCTCTCTCTCTCAGTCTCTCTGTCTGTCTGTCTGTCTGTCTCTCTCTCTCTCTCTCTCTCTTTCTGGCCTCAATTTACTCACCAGCAAAATGGGATGAGGGGGAACTCCTCTTAGGGGTTTTGCAAAGGTAAGAGTAAAAGGATGAGGTTCATAAATGCTAAAAGCATATAAAGTACAAGGCATAAGTTAATGAATTCTTAGCTTTTATTTGCACCTAACTCAAAGGACACATCATAGCACTTCACGGAGGCAGGGCCTCAGGCACCAGATGAGGGAGGCAGTGGCAGTGACAAGTGGCAGTATCCAAGGCTGGCAGATGTGCTTACATGGCCTTGTGGGCGTGCTGCATGACAGCACACTGAGGCTCAGAGGACAAAGGGATGCCACGGTCACACTGATATTAAGGGACAAAGTAGGACCAGACCAATTGTAGGTGGCCTCCGCCATCATCAACATGGGGAACCCCCTGGCTGCAGGTACAAAATGGTGCAAGTCTCTTCCAACCCTGTACCCAAAGGGGTAGTGGGAGGTGGCAGGTCATTTAAAACATCCGAAGCGGAAGTCACGTGAGGATGGAAGGAGTGACAGAAGAAGATCCCAAGCAGCTCCTCTGTTCCTGGAATCATGTTCAGAGCCTGAGAAGCCTGCAGAGTCCCCAACCTCATCTGAGTGATTCTGCCTCAATGGACCTGGAGTGGGGTCTGGGAATGTGCACTACACACATCCCTCAGGTCACACTGAAGAGCACCCCCTTTGGATGCTCACCCTGAGCACCTTGGACAGCTCACCAGACCTTTCTAAAGTTCATATCCTGATCTCTAGCACACAAGCACTCCCCTCTTCCCTGCCATCTTAGGAGCAAAGTCCTCTGAGAGGTCAGAGGTCTTGCCAAGGGCAAGGCACCTGACTGCTCCTTCCATCTTCCTCTCTTGGTCCTTGCTCTGTAGGACCCCCTCCAGCTAGCCACGGCTGGCATCACCAAAGGAGAGGAGGGGGGCGGGGGACGGCTGCAGAATGGGGAAGGGAGTGGAAGGAGAAATCTCTCCCTGTCCATCCATCAGCCACCTTGATGTGTGCACTGCAGATGCAATGGCACTTGTCACCGAGGCAAAGGCCCGTGTCACCCCTCCCCCCAGAGGGAAAGGGGACTGCCAATCACACCCTCCTCCCTGCCCTTCAGGGCGTCTTACTAAAGTATGTCCATTTTGATTGTCTTATGCGATCTTCTCCTCCGGCCTCATCCTCTCCAGGGAGTGTAGTGCCAAGTGCCTGTCAATTACTGAGGGTCACCCCACAGCAGGACCCAAGCCACTGTCTTGCCTGCAGTGACCATGACTGACCAGTAGATGGTGGCGCTTGCATTCTGCAGGGAAGTCTGGGTGGTGCCAGCAGCCCACACCCACAGCAGCACCCAGGGCCAGGGCAGGGGCCAGGGTCCTCAAGCCCTGTGTGTAGGCTGGGAGTCGAATGGCATTCCGTGGAACCCATCCCTGAGAGTGAGAGTCAGGCCTTGCCTTTTGAACAGACTCCCACCTCTGAGGCCACTGTCCTTTGACTCTCTCCCCTTGCCAGTTCCCAGGATGACGTTGCACAGCTTGCCAGACCTTTCTAAAGTTCATATCCTGTTTCAGCTTCCATCCCTGAGTTGATTATTAAAAGCTGGCTCCATCTCCCTCTCCTTGAGTGAGCCCCACCAAGTCTGGGGGAACAGACCCCCGTGTGCAAAGGGCACCCCATCCTGGGCAGCGGGATCCAGCACCAGCACCCATGGACACCTGCTCCCTGGGAAGAGGCCAATGGAAGATTCAGGTCTTTGTTACAACTCCAAAAGATGCCCACCTCCGCTGCCCATCTGCCAAAGGTTCTTGTCATTTCTGCCTTGGTTCTTTTTTCAAAAAGGAAACAATACAAAACGGTGCCTCCAGCATCCTGCCTGTCAGACCCACTCCCACTTGCACACTTATTATGAAGCAGAGAAGAGTAGCCGGTGTGGGGAGGCAAGTATCACAGACAAAGCTCTCAACTCCAATCATGAAATGCAGAACCAAAAATCAAACAGCTTCATTACAATACAAAAGCAGCTCACCCTACATATCAGCATAAATTGTTCTTACTTGGCTCAACCCTTGAACTAACCCTATGCCAAGACCACCAGAGGGAGACAGAACGATAAAAGAATAAAGAGAGGTTTAATGGCAATCCTACTTCCCCAAGAGACTGATTTCTCCTTTTTGTTTTCTTGTTGTGACATATATCATATAAACATAAGTGTATGCAGAATGAATCTGCATGGTTTGGACATGAAGAACAGGGTGCACCAACCTCCTTCCTCCTGGAGGAAGCCTCCATTTGAAACGTCTATTGGAGGGACACCTGGGTGACTTGGGGATGGGGATTCTGGGAGAGTCTAGATGCAAGAACCTGAGAATCTTCCAAAGAAGCTCAGGAGGCAGGTGGGCTCAGAGGTCCTGATAAACTTCCTGTGACTACCAGGTGAAGCTGCAGACACAGAAGAATCAGCAGGGAGAGAGGGGGCTGAGTGGGGAGAGGTACCAGGACCCAGCTCTGCCGAGCTCCAGCACTCTGTTCCCTAGGGGGCATGCCCAGCTGTGCCTATGCTGGCAGGAGGAGAAAGGAGGCCTCGTGCTTCTGCAGAGGTGCACAGTGACCAGGAAGCCAGCAGTGACCTCAGAGAGCAGCTTCAGAGCACAGCAGGGCAGGAGCCAGCCAGAGGGTTGCAGAGTGTAGGGGAGGTGTGCAGAACGATGCCACCGTTCCCAAAGAAGAAGAAGAAAGCAGAGTAGTGGCTATGGATACATGCAGGCTGGCACAGATGCACTCAGAAGCCAGCAGAGGGGAGAGTGGAAGACATCAAATTAGGTGAGGTTCAAAAGCACAGAGAGGGACCTAGTCTCAGCTGGAAGGAGGGTCCACAGCTCTGAGGGAACAGGACAGGGAGCGAGGGCTAGGAGCAGGCCAAGTGCCAAGGCCATGTGTCGGGCGAGCCACCAAAATTAGCGCAAGAGCTGGCCTAGGGGAGGTGTGGCAAGAGTGGGTGAGGAGGCAGGAGGAGATGAATCTCAGAGTTGTGAAATCAGACCTCAGATCAGACCTTCTACCCACAGACCTAGGGTGTGGTCTCACAGCTCTGGCATGGCTCCACCTGCCCTGAATACCATCCCTGCCACCTCGGCACCAGCCTGTGTCAGAGCCAGGCACTGCCGTGAGCTGACCTGTACCTCCAAGAAGCCCCTGTTAAAGGTGATCCTATAAGAAAGGCTGATATAAAGGAGAAGACACTGTCTAGAAACCAGAGTCCTAGAACATTCACCAGGGAGAAGGCCTGCCTGGGGCTACAGGACAGGCTGGGTCATCACTGAAGGAAAGGATCTGAAAGTTCTACCATGTGGTACATTAGACACCCAACAAGCGAGATGAAGTCACTGGCTGCCAAGAGGAAGAGAAAGAGTCACGCAAGGTCAAAGTCAAGCTACTTGCAGTGGACAGATGTGTCCAAGGCAGATCCTAAATATAAGTTTGTACCTGGGAGAATTTCATCCCAGTAAAAGCAGAATGAATATAAAAACTGGCCCAAAACAGGGAAAGGCACAGGCATAAAGCTGCTCACGGCAGCACTATTTATAAGACCCAAACCCTGGCAACCACCCAAATGTTCCCACATAGGGGACATCCATCCTCACAATGGGCATCCAAACATCACAAAGTACCTCTAGGTACTGCCCTGCATTGCGTGGAACTCTGGCACAATCTCCAGGGTTTAGTGTGAAGTGTAAAAAGCAAGATGGACAAAAGGGTGTTAACTCATTAACATTCACCTAAGGGGAAGATTTAACTAAGATAATAAAAGTATGAAAAATGTTAAAACTGGTTATCACTAGAGGGAGGAAAGGATTTGGGAGGTGGGGTAATAGGGTGGGAAACTAGACACCTTGATATACACCCCGTTCTGTACACTTGACTTTAGAATCATGTGAGTATTTTCTATAATTATAAAACAAAACTCAATGAAAAAAGCAAATTCCTAAGGGGAAAAAATGCATCTAAATATGTATGCAGTGGTGACATGGTAATGAAGAGAACTATTCTGAAAGATTTTTAAGACAGTAATTTGACAGTACATCCCTCCTGGACTATTCTCTGAAGACCAAAGTCAATGCAAATGAATCTTGAATTGTATCTATAAACATATGTCCTTGGTGATGTTGGTCTTGTTATTCTGAGACTATTGTATGACTGATGAAATAAAACAAATGCAGAATGCTGTTGGTGTCCTTGAGACCAGGTATTTGGGGCATAGGAATAAAAACCCTATGGTCCCGACAATATGAATTCTGATCCATTTTATCTTAAAATCAGTATGAACCATGACACAGTCTATCCTAAAAACATATAGGATATTAGTTACCTATATGCATGCATAGCAAATTATCCGAAAACTTAACAGCTTAAAACAACAAATATTTACTATCTTAGTTCCTGTGGGCAGAACGTTTCTGGGTCGGGGGCTCTCCTAGGGCTGCAGCCATTTAGAACAGGGGAAGTTCCACTTCCAAGTTCACTGATGAGGCTGTTGGCCAGAGTAAGAGAGGTCAATGGGACCTAGATTTCTCAACCGGGTTTCAAATGGAGGCTTCTGCTATTTCATATACTAACATAAAGGTAAATTTAATGCGTGCCAAATAAAAATTCCAGTAGGAATTCTTACTGTGTAACTAGAAAAACTAATTCTAAATGTTCTATGGAAAAATAAATACACAAGAGGACCTGGGGAAGTTCTGAACAGAAATAATGGTGACAGAAGGCAGAAATTAGCCTTGCAGGTAATAAAATGCACTATAAATCCCCAGTTAAATAAAGCCGCTTGGTCCTGGAACCTCAGTGGAGATCCAGAAACAAACCTAGGTGTATATGCTAATTTGTTATATGATAAATGCAGCAGTTCATAAAAGTTCTAGAAGGAAAAACATAATGTAAGAGTGCTGGGGTGCCAGGGTGGCTCAGTTGTTGAACATCAGACTCTTGATTTTGGTTCAGGTTGTGGTCTCACGGTTGTGGGATCGAGTCCTGTGTAGCTCCATGCTCAGCACAGACTATGAGGTACTGGCTCTCTCTCTGCCTCTGCCCTTCCTTCCACTCCCATGCACACTTCCTCCCCCTGTCCCAAATAAATAGTCTTTTTAAAAAAGAGTGTCAAGTTCATACTAATCTCAAAAACTTAGTAATTTCAAAGGAAAAAGATTAATATAGTGTATTCCATAAAATGTTCAGCAAAGTAAAAATATGGAGGGATTTCTGAGTGGCTCAAAGCAACTGGGCTGAGCAACTGACTCTTGATTTCAGCTCAGGTCATGATCTCAGAGCTGTGGGATCAAGATCCTTGTGGGGATCCGTGCTGAGCATGGAGCCTGCTTAAAATTTTCTCTCTCTCTCTTTCTCTCTCTCCTTCTGCCCCTTCCCCGTTCCCTGCTCATGCCCACTCTTGCACTCTCTGTCTAAAAAATAATAATAAAATAACATGCATTTTTTAAAAACGTAAAAATATGGAGGCTCCTTAAAAGTTAAAAATGGAACCAGTCTACAACCCAATGATTGCAGTACCAGGTATTTATGGAAAGAATACAAAAATACTAATTCAATGGGATATACATACCCTAATGTTTATAGTAGCATTATCTACAATAGCCTAACTATGGAAGCAGCCCAAGTGTCCATCAACAGATGAAGGGATAAAGTAGAGGTGGTGTATATTTATGTATGTGTATATATATATGATATATATAATTGAATATTATTCAGCCATAAAAAATGAAATCTTGCCATTTGCAATGACATGGATGGGGCTAGAGAGTACATTGCTAAGTGAAATAAATCAGAGAAAGGCAAATACCATATGATTTCATTCATATGTGGAATTTAAGGAAAAAAAAACAGATTCAGCAAAGGGAAAAAGAGAGGTAAACCAAGAAACAGATTCTAAACTGTAGAGAACAAACTGATGGTTGCTAGAGGGGAAATGGGTGGGGGGATGGGGAAAACAGGTGATAGGGACTAGGGAGGGCACATGTTATGATAAGCACCAGGTATTGTATGGAAGTGTTGAGTCACTATACTGTACACCTGAAATTAATATTACACTGTATGTTAACTGGAGTTTAAATTAAAACTGTAAAAAAATGCAAAAATGTCAAAAGATGACGGTAGCTTGGAGAAAACTTTTACAATATAAATCAGAAGGCAAATTTCCTTTATATGTAAAGAACAGTGCAAATCGATAAGTGCAAAACTCCGACAGAAGAGTGGGCAAAGGAAACAGACAATGCATAGGAAAATAAACACAAATGCCTATAAACATGTGAAATAGCATTTGGCTTCACTTCTGATGGAAGATATGTGTGTAAAATCAACAACACACCACTTTCCATCCATGAGCCTAGCTAAGATCAAACAGTTGGATGGCATACAGTGTTGGTGAAGCAGCACTCTCACACAACTGAAGGTGGTGTAACCCGTCTCCCTCTTGGGCTGTTTCTATCCAAGTCGGTGTGTTGCTGGCCTGTAACCCTGCTCTATCTAGGACCAGCTTCTGTGAAGGCACACACACATGAAGACGGAAACACATCCATGAGGCTCCTTACTGCTGCAATGACTAGAAGCAACCAAGTAGTCCATAGGGGACTCACTAATAATACCCATCATATGGCCATGAACCTGAATCCTGGGGAGCCACTTACTAATTAGGTGGTCCTATAGTAAGCTTATCTCTAAGAGGTACCAAGAAATGAAAAAGCAAAGTGCATACCCACGTGTCTAAGTGTAATACCTATCTTAAGAAGAGGATCTATAGTTTTGTATATGTCCAATATATTTCTGGAAGGATTCATAAGAGACTTAAGAGTAGCTTCTATTGTAGAGAGGGCTTAGGGGTCTGGGATATACAGAGAGAAAAGTGTGAAAAGTACAGGGATGTGCAGATAGAGAAAGGATTTCCAGGGTAGAATAAATTTTTAATTATTATGGCCTCTGGCTTGTTCTAAGCACTGTTCAGAAATATCTTAACAAATCTCTACTGAATAAAGGTTTCTATTTTAACATCTTTCTAATCCCTATTCACGACTCCATTTGGACAAGATCAAACATTGTAAAAAAAAAAAAAAAAAGGAAAGTCATTTTGGTTTTCATAACCTCTCTTTAGAATGCTCTGGGTCTCCCCAGTCCCAAGCATTTATCTAACTTACTCCAGTTCTCCTGCCAAGAGCACCCAGACCCACGCCCACCAGTCCCTTCAGGTGTGCCTGCTCTGTGCCTCAGGAGCCTGGCCCCTCTAACAAGCTGAAGAGGAAGAGATGTGAGTGGCCTTCAATTTAGGAGTCTCATCTGAACAGGTTCACCCCAACTGTTCATTTTAAGAGATCAGATCATAAGTGTCCACTATGTGAAAAAAAAACAGTAATCCAGTTTTAACCAGCACCACATGTCAAAAGCTGGGCCAAACCCATTTGAGCCTACTTGAGTTGGTTAAAATGGAATCAAGTTTATATGAACAGTATAACAATGATTCCAATAGTTTGAAACTGTTTTTGATCCAGTTTGAGCAACACTGAGCCAATATAATGTTGAACCCACCGAAATGAGATTGAGCCAATCAATTCCTTTTCAGCCAGTTTGAATGGGGTTAGCCTGGTTCAAACTAATCCCTTGAAAGGGGATTTGGGGGCCTTAGTTTCCCAGATGTCATTTCTTTATTAAAAAAGAAAATCAGGGGTAGGAAAGGTTTTAAAATTATTTATCTCTGAAGATTGATTTATCTTACTCCCACAAATATTCATAAAAATTAATTACCAGCTTACTGAAATAATTAATAAAATTCACACATTTTATTGTAACTCTAGCAAGAGCAGGAAACACCCTTTGGCTGAAGAAAGATCCTATGGTGTTGCTGTAGGACCTCAGAAAGGAGTGGCCCAAGGTTCTCTGAAGCCATCCAGACAATCCAAAGTTGACTCAACGCTGAATGCTTAAATCCAGTATTACCCCCCTCAAAAAAAGACAGGAGAATCGAGGGAAATGAAGAGTCTGATAAAGGAGTAACAGGCTAAATTTGGATGCAATTATATCCACCCTAATCAAAATTATTAGATCATAATGACCAGCTCAAAGTGAGCTGCATGACACATTTCAATCTATTAATTCAACAAACAGTGTCACAGGGGAGGCCATTAGGGATGGCCTACAGTTCCCTAATCAATGGAACCACGCCCCTGTAAATATGGGCTTACAAAGTGCACAAACAACCAAATGCCTGAGCACCTTTGCTTGTTTTTACCTTGAAGGTGTGCTTTCTACACAAGCTTTTTTACAGGAGGAAACCAAAAGTAAAAATACCATTTGCTTTGAGATAAAAATGCAACTGTTCTCTAAGAGAAAATTCAAGGTCACTTACCAGCCACAAAACTTGGAAATGATGCCACCTTCTTTGTCTGTTAGGAAATATGAAAAAAAAGAAAGAAAAGAAAAGAAACACATGACAGTTGTAAGTAGATGGCCTGAGAGATCTAGGCAATGATGAGTACCATATATGAAAAGCTAACCCTCAATGAGCATCTGATGTTTCCAAAAAGTCAGCTCCATAAAGCAAACCAACATCATTCAGGCACCATGGTGTTTAGGCAGGACACATGGAATCCATTCCCATGGGAAAACCTGAGGTACTAAAGGCCATCATCTAAAACTTAGGGACTCTCAGATTAGCATGTCACTGCTAGAAGGGAGCCTAGAGTCCGTATAGCCAATGGTTCTTCAACTGGTGGGCATGAGAATTACCAGGGCTCATATTTAAAAGCAAGATAAAGGAGACTGGACACCACTCTATGGATGGCCAGACCTATTTCATCAAAGCTAGAAAATCTCATCTAAACAATGTCATCCAGAAAAGGGAAATTGCTTGCATAAGGCCTCATTTTAACAACATCCATCAAGGCAGTATTAGTTTGTATAGGATTGTTTTTTAAAACCGTGCTGTTGGTTTGGAACAATGGTTCTCAACCAGAATGATATTTGTTCCCAAGGGGACATTTGGCAATGTCTGTAGACATTTTTGGATGTCACAGCTTGGGGAGGAGGTTGTGTGCTACTAGCATCTAGTGGGTAGAGGTCAAGGATGCTTCTAAAAATCCTATAGTAGAAAGGACAGTCCTTCATGACAAAGAATGTTCTGGTCCAACACAGCTGTCAGATAATGGGATAGAACGAGTTTTTGTCAAAGCAGGGAGCACAAATGAACCCTCCACCCCAGCCCCCCCCCCCCCCACACACACAGGTCATTGGAAAACATAAATACACAGTGGTGTGAGCCTGAATTGGCAGGAAAGAACCTTTCCTTTCTTCTACAGGGACACCCATCTTTGCTTAAATGCACTGAATCCCCTTTTCCAAGGCATTGGGTGGGATAAGTACATGGTAGAGAGGGTGAGCAGACCATGATGGCATGGGTAGTTTCAATATTAGGACTTAGACCACAACTCTTATCCTTGGAAACAATTACCTCTGGGATGTTGTTATTGTCCACAGGTCCATTGAGATCAGAGCGCTGCTGCTTCCTTGGCTGCTCCAAGCCATTGCAAACCTAGAAACCCAGAAGTTAAAGATGAAGATGGTGCTTTTATATGTTAGAGAAGTGAACCAAGATACAATCTAATACAATTCTGTGAAATGCATGTGTATGTAAGTATGTGTGTGTATATACATGTGTGTGCACACATACAGTTTAAACTTTTCTACAATTAACATGTATTCTATTGTATTTATAAAATGTTTTGAATCATATTTTCTCTTTTTTTACCGTCACCACACAGGATTATTACAATATTATTGACTACACATCTATGCTGTACTTTTCATCTCTGTGACTTATTTTAAAACTGGATGTTTGTGCCCCTTAATCGCCTTCCCCTATTGTGCCCATTCCCCAACTCATTACCCTCTGGAAACCACCAGTTCGTTCTCTGTACTTATGACTCTGTTTCTGTTTTTTGTTGGTTTGCCCAGTCTTTCAGATTCCACATATAAGTGAAACTATATGGTATTTGTCTTTCTCTACCTGGTTTATTTCACTTAGCATAATACCTTCCAGGTCCATCCATGTTGTTATAAATGGCAAGATCTCATTCATTTTAATGGCTGAGCAATATTCCATTGTATTTATATACACATCTTCTTTACCCATTTATCTATTGATGGGCACTTGGGCTGCTTCCATATTTTGACTATTGTAAATAATGCTACAATAAACATGGGGGTGTATATATCGTTTTGAGTTAGTGTTTTTCTTTTCTTTGGATAAATTCCACCAGCAGTGGAATTACTGAATTGTAGGGTAGTTCTATTTTTAATTTTTTGAGGAACCTCCATACTGTCTTCCACAGTGGTTGCTCCAACTTACATTTCCACCAGCAGTACAAAATAATTTCCTTTTCTCCACATCCTCACTAATACTTGCTATTTTTTCTTTTTTTTTCTTTTAGCTATTCTGACATATATGAGGTGATACCCCATTATAGTTTTGATTTGCATTTCCCTAACACTGAGTGATGTTGAACGTCTTTTCATGGGTGTGTTGGTCGTCTGTATGTCTTCTTTGAAAAAGTATTCATGTCTCCGCTCATTTTTTAATGGGTTTTTGTATTGGGATTGAGTTGCATAAATATTAACTTCTAATTGGACATATCATTTGTAAACATCTTCTGCTCTTCAGTGGTTGTCTCTTGTTTTGTTGATGGTTTCTTTGCTATGCAAAAGCTTTTTATTTTAATGAAGTCCCAAGTTTATTTTTGCTTTTGTTTCCCTTGCCTCAGAAGACATATCTAGAAAAATGTTGATATAGACAATGCCAGAGAAAGTAGTGCCTTGGTTATCTCTTCGAGGATTTTCATGGTTTCAGATCTCACATTTAAATCTTAAATTCATTTGGAGTTTGTTTATGGTATAAGAAAATTTCCAGTTTCACTCATCTGCATGTAGCCAGCTGTCCAGGTTTCCCAGCACCATTACTGGGAGACCATCTTTCTCCTGCTGTGTATTCTTGCCTCCTATGTTGAGGTTATTTGACCATATATGTGTGGGTTTATTTCTTGACTTTCTATTCTGCTTCATTGATCTGCTGTGTCTATTTCTGTGTCAGTACCATACTGTTTTGATTACTAGCACCTTGTAGTATATCCTGAAACCTGGGATTGTGATACTTTTAAGCTTCATTCTTCTTTCTCAACATTGCTTTGGCTATTTGGGGCCTTTTGTGTTTATGTACAAATTTTAGAATTATCTGTTCTAGTTCTATGAAAAATGCTATTGGTATTTTGAGTGGGATTGCACCGAATCTGTAGATTGCTTTGTGTAGGATGGGCATTTTAACAATGTTAATTTCCATTCTATGAGCATGATATGCCTTTCTATTTGTTTTTGTCTTCCTCATATTTTGAATCAGGTTTTCTAATTTTATTATTTATTAAAATTGTGGTAATATACACATAACATTAAATTTGCCATCTTACCCACTTTAAGTATATGGTTCGGTGGCATTAAGGACATTAACATTGTGCAAGTATCACCACCATCCATTTTCAGAATTCTTTTCATCTTGCATATCTGAAACTATGTATGCATTAAATACAGATTCTCACATTACCCACTCTCCCTCCAGTCCCTGGTGGTCTCTATCAATTTAACTACTCCAGGTGGAATCTTACAGGATTTCTCTTTCAGTGACTTGTTTATTTCACTCAGCATCATGTTTTCATGGGGTTCCCTCATGTTGTAACATTTGTCATAATTTCCTGCTTTTTTAAGGCTGAATAATATTCCACCATTTATATATACTGCATTTTATTTATCCATTCATCTGTCGATGGACACTGGGTTGCTTCCTCTTTTTGGCTATTGTGAATAATGCTGCTCTGAACATGGGTGCGAGAACTCTTAGAGTTCTTGTTTAAATTCTCTGGGTATACACCTTTAAGTGAAATTGCAGGATTACACTGTGATTTTATTTTTAATTTTTTTAGGAGCCCACATAGTGTTTTCCATAGCAACTATACCATTTTACATTCCCAACAATAGTGTCCAAGAGTTAAAATCATACTTCTCAAAAACCCAAATTCTTAATTTAATGCAAATTCTAAACTCTAAAATCTAAATTCTTTAATTACTGCAAAGTAATCAATCTACTACTAGAAAAAACAAAATGCCCCAAGCCTATGTCAAAAGTCTTCTCTTAAAGAGAGCATCCAACCAGAATTTCAATTAACAAAATTTAAAGTTTAGGTATCTCTATTTAGTGCCTTGTACCATCCAGAAGATAAGTGGCCAGATCCATTGTACCAAAATCACTGTCCAGACCACAAAGGAAGGTTTTAGTAAGCCATCACGTGAAGTTCCAGAACTTTCTGGAAATAAATTGTCAAGCATTAACAATATAATGATGATGATGATACAATGACATTAATAAGTCATACTTATAAATAAGTAAATTTATATTTACATTATAAATATAAATATATACTATACTCATGCTTATTTAGAAAATAACTATGTTATACTATTCCTACACTTGCTTTACAATTGACAGGACTGAGGTTCTCACTCACTCACTGAGTGAGTGTTGGCACTAAGGGCTAGGTGCCCACAGGTCTAGGTGGCATAGCACAATGTCACTGTTGGTCTTCTTCCCTGTCTAGACTGTCACTGTTGTGTTCCTTAATGTCATTCAATCTGTCTGGGAGGGCTAAAGAAAAATGAAGAAGTAAAAAAGAAAAAGAAAAATGAAGAGACATGGGCTCACCCTCCTGGCACTGACGGCACCAAGCAGCTCAAGGGTTCCTAGTTGAGGGCCCACCACTATGTTTCAGCAGCAGTGGGACAGGGACAGTAGGGAGGACAAGAATGTCTCAGTTGGGAGGTGGGAAAAGTGGGGCTGGACTTCAAGCATGGGGAAGATTTTGCACAGAGGAAGAAAGTAGGGCATCACCATATTCTGAAAGAAAATCAGAACTCAAGCTACAGGAAGAAACGAGGCTTTCCAAGAATGAAGGGGAAGCAGAGGTTCAGCTGGGGCCCAGAAGATATTAAATAGGGATCCCTGGGTGGCGCAGGGGTTTGGCGCCTGCCTTTGGCCCAGGGCGCGATCCTGGAGACCTGGGATCGAATCCCACATCAGGCTCCCGGTGCATGGAGCCTGCTTCTCCCTCTGCCTGTGTCTCTGCCTCTCTCCTCTCTCTGTGACTATCATAAGTAAATAAAAATTAAAAAAAAATTTTAAAAAAAGAAGATATTAAATATCTGGTTGGTCCTTGCTTCCTTTGCTGGAAGCCCAAAGAACCATCCTTACCCCAAGCCCCATGAGCTCTCAGATAATGCACATGGGCCCTGGCTTCACCTGGCTGCCCTAGTACGTCCTAAGGTAGGGCTCTGGGGCTTGGGCAAGTCTGAGATCACTGGCATGCTCCTCTGCCCTTCCTAGCCCTTCTTCTGGGAGCTGAACCCATCCTTCCCTAGATGAGAGAGCTGTGATCCACCCAGGGTCTCCACCTCAGTAGACCCCATGCTGACCAAGCCAAACTGACAGTACCCCTTCCTATAGGGCCAAGCCTGATTTGGGGACTACTCTTTCCAGGTTCCTACTGGAGCCAGGTTTGTATCCCAAAGTCAGAGTTAATTCTTCCCTCTGCCTCACTGGTTCTGCACCTCCCTTTGTTGCCAAGGTATGCCAGGCAAAATCTCCCAAAGGGTACAGTGGGAGCTCTCACCTGAAATGCTATTCCCATCCACCTTAAGTAAAACTCAAATTTGCAACACCCTCCCAGAAAACTTTGTTGTCTTGTACCCCTAGCTATTTCAAGGTCCACTTATAGCACATCTGTGTTTTCCCTTTTGTTTGAAAGATCTCTAACCTGGTGACTTTCCCTAGGCTGCGTTCACAGATTTCATTTCCTAAAGGTGCTGCATTGCCTTACTAGAAGCTAAATGGACATTTCAAAAACCCCTAAGGAAACAAAACAAACAACTGACAAGCGAAAATAGGCCAACCACACCTCGTGTACACTGAATATGTCCCCATCAATTTCATATATTGAAACTTAACCTCCAAGGAGATGGGGCCTTTGGGATATAACTGGGATTAGATGAGCTTGTAAGGATGCAGCCCTCATGAATAGGATTACTGTTCTTACAAAAGAGACCCCAGAGAGCTCCCTCACCCCTTCCACCATGTGAGGACACAGCGAGAAGACTCTGGCTATGAACCAGGCAGTGGCCCCCACCAGACACCAGATCTGCTGGCAACTTGATCTGGACTGCTTGCCTCCACAACTGTGAGAAATAAATGTCTGTTGTTTATAAGCCACCCAGTCTATGGTATTTTTGTAATAGCAGCCCAAATGGACTAAGATAACACTGCTTCTACAAACATTACAGCTTGGGATGGGATCTAAATTTTCTGCCATGGATATAGGGTAACAGACTGTTGTCAGGGTGCCAGATCCATTATGGAAAAAGGCAATGTCAGGACTGCTGCTTGTCTTACACTGGGTGGCTTTGGCAAATGGAAGAGGTGACCCTCTGCGGGCGCAGCCCCCATGGGATTAGGGCTTGGTCGGGGGGCATAGGCTGGATGCTGCACCCCCCCATCTGTCCTTAACACCAGGCACAGGGCTATAGCATGTGGTGACCATGGGCAATACAGGGTCTCAGATTCACTTATGATGGCAATTCCCTGCCCCCCCAAAGCCCAAACCTTTCCTCTGTGTCAGCATTTTCTCCACTCATCACCATGACAACCACATCTCCTAATAAACTGCCAGGGTTGTTTTCAGAGAGGTGGCCTGGGAGAGCCCATCTGGCGCTCTAATTTTCATCTTGAGGGCAAGGCGGGGGTTGCGCTTGGCAGCATGGGGTGCAGCATCTGAAATTAGCATCGTAGAGGCCCACGTGGATTTGGGGCTCCCGGCATCTGAGATGAAGATGCTATTTAATCCTTTTGTGAACTCCCCAAAGTACAGCAGCTAGCCAGCCCTCAAAAAGAGATGCCAGCCAGAGACACCTCAGTTCTTCATGGCCAACAGGGAAGCAGGGCCATGTCCCTCACCAGGTGAGAGCAGTGGGGTGTTCTTGTTGCCATGGGCTAGAAGCCTTGCCAACCATTCACTGAGAGAAGGATGGTAAGTGGAACATGTGAAGTAAAATCTGGCGATATGGTATGTGGTGGGACCCCCTCCCCAGAGCTTTGAGAGCACAGAACATGAATGTGTGGCACAGACAAGTTCATGACATGCCAGGACCAGAGACAGCTGCTCAGGGCAGGGATGATTTGCCTGCAATAAAAATATATTAATTCGAATAAATTGTTCTAATAAGTATCTTGGCTCCAGTTGGTGCAACTAAAACTAGGACTTTTTTCAAGTGCCAATTCTGATTTTGTCTGCTTGATTAAACAGAAAATACAGCAATGTCACCCACATGGCTTGACGTGAAACAACAGCAAACAAGTATACCCACACTCATGCCATCTGTAATAAAAACCAAACATTCCCAAGCAGTCTCCTGAATGACAAGCATATTAGTGACACATGGAGGGACAGAGTGTCAGCTCAAAGCCAGGCAAGCCACAACCTTCCCACAAAACTGTGCTGTCTCCCCTCCCACATGACTCCTTGTTAGAGAAAATAAGCTTATGAATGACTCAGGAGGTGGCAGCCTTCTCTGGAATTCACTTCATGCTCCCTGTTTCCAAAGGCATTGGCCACCCAGCAAAGATGCCTTCCTCTGTCCCATTCAGCAGGGGTCAGCCAGGACCTGCTGCATGTCGGGTGCTCAGAGGTGGCTGATCTGAGAGCATCAGCCACCACGGTCCACATGAAGGTCTAACTTTGCACCTGAACAGATTTCACGAGCCCTTCTCCTGACAGGCAGATGGCTCAGAAAAATGACAATATTGTTCTTTTCCTTCCATTCCTCTTATGATTCTGATCACTCCCATGACATTTGTCTAGAGAAGAATGAGTGCCTGGATGGAGTATTTATTCTTATAACAGTCAGCCCCATGGGGGTGATCGTATCTTTTTGAAGCCAATCTGCAGCTTAAAAGAATTATGCCAAGGTCCATTAGGAAAACCAGCCAGTAGGTCTATCTTTTAACATCTCCAAGTGGACCTGGGAACAGGAGGAGGAATGAGAGTCTCTCCCCACTCGCCCTCCACCCACCCCCAACTAGATATTTTATGGAATATACCTATACTAAAATAAATTATGCATCATCTGTCCAAAGTTCAAGCTTAACTGAGTGTCTGATTATTTACTAGATATGCCAGCCCTACCTGGGGCCTGGCAGGCTGCCACCTCCACCAACCCCCACCTGGCACACTCAGGGCCTGGTCTTGTTCTCTATACCTGGTCTGCTAAAACTTCTACTGATCACCAGGACCACCTCGCATGTCCTTGACTCTGTGCTTCACTGGTGCCTGGGGTGCTTAGCCCAGCATTTCAAAGTAGAAGCAAATTACTCCTTCATGAAGCACTGTCCAAAGGCTATGTCCATACAGCCAGTCCCAAGCAAGCACCAGCTAGGTATCCTGCATGGTGCCGAGTGCCTCACATTGAGGATCAGAAGACAAATGCAATGAAGATCTTGACCTGAGGTAGCTCCCCATCCAGCATGGCACAGCTCAGTAGTCCTGCTAGCTACAGACCCTCTGTGGGGCAAGCCAGACATTGAACAAATGCACAAATGAACAACAGAAGTTCCTGTGTGATCTGGCCTGAAAGGCTAAAGGGGGAGTCCAAAGGCTGAACCATCAAAGCCTTGGGGGCTATTAAATCTTTTTCATTTGGGTGCAACCAGGACCCTGGTGCATTATTGGTGGAAACGTAAAATGTTGAGCTGTTGTAGAAAACAGTATGAATCCTCAGAAAGGTGCACACTGAATGCCTATATGATCCAGGAATTCCACTCCCAAAAGAGCAGAAAACAGCGATCTACACAAAATCTCGTACCCAAAAATTCAGGGCAGCATTACTCACAACAGTCAGAAGGCAGAAACAATGTGAATGTCTGTCCACAAATGAATGGATAAACAAATATGGTATATCCCTTCAATGGAATATCACTGAATCATAGAAAGGAACGAGTTCCTGACATATGCTATATAACATGAAGGAACCCTGAAAACAACATGCTCAGTGAAAGAAGCCAGACACACAAGGTCACATACTGTATGCTTCCACTTAGATGGAAGTGTCTAGAAACAGGCAAATCTATATATGGAGAAAGTAGATTTATCATTGGCAGAGGCTGTGTGTGTGGGGGGAATGCATAGTGACTGTTTAATAAGTATGGGCTCTCCTTTTAGGGTGATGAGAATGTCCTGGCCAAATAGTGGTGATTGCACAACACTGCACTAAATGCCACCAAACCATACCCTTTAAAATGATCAAAATAGTAAATTTTATGTGTGTATCAGTACAATTTAAAAATAATGTGGATGGGGCTCCTGGGTGGCTCAGTGGGTTAAGTGTCTGACTCTTGACTCTGGCTTGGGTCGATGATCTCAGAGTACTGGGATCAAGCTCTGTGTTGGGCTTTGCACTCAGCAGGGAGTCTGCTTAGGGATTTCTCTCCCTCTTTCTTTGCCCTTCCCCTGGCGTGCTCTCTCTCTCTCTCTCTCTCTCTCTCTAAATCTTTAAAAATTATTTTTAAATATTGTAGAAAGGAAAACTAACCAGAGCCCTTTAAGGATCAAAGATGTACCATCCCTGCCTGTGTTATTCACTTTAGTTTAGCTGAAGGTCACCCACCAGCTTGTGCAGGACTGACTCTCTCCTTGGATACGAAGGCCAAAAGAAGGAGGTGAGCTGTCCAGATGTCACAGAGACTCATCTCTCCTGGTCACCTGCCTCACATACCGGGTCACATTTGGACTCATTTGTGGAAAGGAAGGCGCAAAGTGTGCTATGGAACTTGGGAATCTTCCATTTGGTTTCATTCAATTCTCAAAGGAGAAAACCTACACCACCCCTTTCTAAAACTGTGGCTGGGGGGCCATCGGGGTTGCTTCTCCCATAGGTTCTACAAGCTGGCTGGAAACACTGGTGTTATCTTCCCATCCTGCTAATTTAAAGGTGGGAAGCCCTGTGTGAGCAATTTAATGACAGCAGTCCTCCAGGACAGAAGAATAGTTCTCTTGGCCCTTCTGGCAGGTGCTTGCATTCTCCCAAAAAACTGAAGCTTCTTCCCATACCCAGTCAAGAGCCCCATGCTCCCATTCTGCAAAAGCTAGCTTGACATCTGAGGAAGGAAACAAAGGTGCATAAGTCAAAAGGAAATCAAATGAGCAATACTAAGTCAATGTTGGAATTCTATATTGGACTTCTACTCATCTAAACAGACCACTGTTCCCAACATGGAACTGCCATGACTACGTTCCTCTCACACCAGGACTTCTATGTTTCAGTCATTATTATTAGTCCTAAGTAATAAACGACTAGGCCTGCAAACACTAACAGACTAAAACAAAGTCTTATGATTCATAATTTGAAAAATAAGTTTAACCAGCTAATTTGGAAAGAGTATTCCAATGACCCAGTTAGCTTCTACTAAATCTACCTGCTCAACTTCTGTGATTATACAACATAGAATATTCGGTTTTCCTAACACTGAGGATAAGGAGGGAGAAGAGAGCTAGCTGTTATTCTTTTTAAGATTTTTGTTTATTTATTTGAGAGAGAGAGAGAGAGAGAGAGAGAAGGAGAGATTGTGCAAAAGTAGGGAGAAGGGCAGAGGGACAAGCAGACTCCTCACTGAGCAAGGAGCCTGACACGGGGCTTGATCTCAAGACCCCAAGATTGTGACCTGAGCTGAAATCAAGAGTCAGATGTTCATCCACTGAGCCACCCAGATGCCCCAGAACTAGCTGTTATTTTAATGATTTATTTGAATGATATCAACAAAGTAGGACCTCAATTATCTTACTTAAAAATGATCAGACCCACTGCCTTTTGGCCACACATATCATTGTCCACAGGCCCAAATGAATGAGGTCAGTTCATCTTGACTGTGACTACACCAAACTGGTTTTGATTGACCCAAAATGTGTGTGTGTGTGTGCGCGTGCGCGCATGTTTGTCTGATACTGGTTACATGGTTTCAGATTGGCTCAACTTAGTTTTAGATGATTCAAATTGGCTCAAGCTAATAAATGAGCCAAGAGCCTTTCTTCCCTTTTCTTTTTTTCTTTTCTTTCTTTCTTTCTTTCTTTCTTTTTCTTTCTTCTTTCTTTCTTTCTTCCTTCTTTCTTTTTTCTTTCCTTCTTTTCTTTTTTTCTTTCCTTCTTTATTTTTTTATTGTGGTAAATATACATAAAATAAAATTTATCATTTCAATCATTTTTAAGTGGACAGTTAAAGTGGCATGAAATGCACTGACACTGTTGTGCAACCATTATCACCACCCATCCACAGAACTTTTCATCTTCTCTAACAGAAACTCCGCACCCATTAAACATGAACTTCCCATTCCCCCTCTCCAGCCTCTGGCAGCCATCATCTCACTCTGTGTCTCTATGAATTTGATTACTCTGGGAATCTCACATACGTGGAATCATACAGGATTTGTCTTTTTTGTGACTGGCTCATTTCACTAAGTGTAGTATCCTCAAGGTCCGTCAATGTTGCAGCAGGTGCAGGATTCCCTTCCCTTTTCTGGCTGAATAATATTCCACTGCATATAAAAGTCTTTTTTTTTTTTTACTTTATAAAAAGATCCCATTTATTTATTTGAGAGATAGAGAGAGTGGGGGGGGGGTTGGAGGGAGGGGGCAGAGGCAGAGGGGGATGGAGACTTCCCCACTGAGCAGGAAGCCTGATGTGGGGCTCAATCCTAAGACCTGGGATCATGATCTGAGCTGAAGGCAGATGCTTAACCAACTGAGCCAACCAGGTGCCCTAAAGTCTTTTCTTTTGTACTTTATCACAACTGTGGTTCTTTGGGTTGTTAATTCATTATGTTTCATTCTTCTTGGCATTTAAAAGAGTTGGAGGGCAGCCTGGGTAGCTCAGCGCCACCTTCTGCTCAGGGACTGATCCTGGGGACCCCGGATCGAGTCCTACGTTGGGCTCCCTACATGGAGCCTGCTTGTCCCTCTGCCTGTGTCTCTCCCTCTCTCTCTCTCTCTCTCTCATGAATAAATAAATATTTTTTTCTTTAAAAAAAAAAACAAGAATAATGAATCCAGTCAATTGAAACCCACTGAATACATATAAAAAAAAGAGAGTTGGAGATTGAATATTAATGAGATATTAGGCAAGAAAAACCTTGGGCAGCAATTTCATGTCACAACATCTCCCATAATTGCAAATTTGCTGCAGCAAAAAGAGCCCTGATCTGCCACTGGTTTTGTTTTCTGGAGCAGGTTTTGAGGACTGATGAGTGGCTAGATCACTCCTCTTCTCTTAAAGATTAACATTCTTATTTCTCAAAGTAACTAATATGCTACCTTTATATACTTGGGTTCCAAGAAGGGATGGAAGGAAGGAGGAAAGGGAGGGAGGAAGGGAGGGAGGGAGGGAGGGGGAGGGGACAGATTATGAGAAGGAGGAGCTTCTATTTTCAATAGACCAGGAAAAAGAGGAAGCAGGGGCACCTGGGTGGTTCAGTCAGTTGAGCATCCAACTCTTGATTTTGGCTCAGGTTGTGATCTCAGGGTTGTGAGTTAAGCCCCACATCAGGCTCCATGCTCTGTGCAGAGTATGCTTAGGATTCTCTCTCTTCCTCTGCCCCTCTGTACCCACCAGCTTTCTTTCTCTAAGGTAAATAAATTGAGAGAGAAGAGAAGAGAGAGAAGAGAATGAAGAGAATGAAGAGAGAGAAGAGAAGAGAAGAGAAGAGAAGAGAAGAGAAGAGAAGAGAAGAGAAGAGAAGAGAAGAGAAGAGAAGAGAAGAGAAGAGAAGGGAAGGGAAGAGAAAAAAAGGAAGTAGCAACAGGAGTGGTCCCAAGATCCCAGAAGCACCCAGGCACCTGGCCTGAGTGTGGCATGGTCCAGGTCTAAGCTTGTCTGATCAAGACAATGGGGCAGGTGAGTCTGTGTCAGTGTACATAATGGTCAAAGACAGCAGACCCAGGGGTGCTGGGAAGGAAAGTTAGGAACAGCTGTCTCCTCTCTGGCACCAAGGGCTGATCTGAAGGGAAGCAAGAGCCTCAAACGCTGGGTGGGGAGTGTTAGGGGTCAGGCTGCATCAGAAATCAGAGTGGGCAAACAGGTCTCAGAGGCAAAATGAGAGGCCACTTGCAAGTGTCCAGGCCAATGAAGAGGAGGGCTGACCAGAGAGGATGAATGAGCAACCTCCCCAAACAGCAACACCCTTCCAACTTTTATAACATGCCCAAGCTTCTCTCCTGAGCAACAACCCCTTATCCAGAGTCAAGTTCAGGTTCACTGACCTGTATGGCCTGTGTGCTCTCACAGCAGGGTAAGGTGGCCAACTCTGGGGACAGATCCTGCAGTGAATCAGCACCCAAGACACTACATGGCCATCTCAGTCAATGTATCTTAAAAGGAGACGGGAACCAGATAGATGCAGGCCTGGACCACATGCTCCCTGTTGAAACCAGAGGAGCCAAACAATGAGATTCTGTAAGCACAGTTCCAAATATCCTTCAGCTCTAACAGTATGGGCCTTGGCTTGGAGAGAGGCCGGCTTCTCTGCTATGAAGGCTGATGGTGGAATGAGCAAACAGACCTGGACCTGACAGGGTCTGGGGAGTCCATCCACATCCCTGGAGGTGCCATGCTGTCCCACACCTTTCTCGAAGTTTCTGAGATGTGCTCAGTCTTCCTGAATTGCCTGTGGTGTTAGCCATATAGGGTTGGGAGATATTCTCTATTTGCCTCCTGTTATCACAGTCCCATGACGCTTTAAGTAATGGATTAGCCTTGGCTGCAATCAAAATGCTTTGGGTTGACAACTCCATGACTGCCACCCCCACACTGTCACACCTTGGGAAAGGGCACCATGTGTGACATCACACATCTCTGAGTCTTGTGTTCAGCAAAGTGGCCTTTCTTCCTGAACAGAAGATGTTTCTAAAAATTCTTCCATGGAGCCTTGCACTTCCTAGGGACTGTCATGTGACTCAGCAGTTTTGTCAGCAGGCTGTGTAGTTGCAAGCCCCTGGAATATGTGAGGGACCGTGGGAGGTGCTGCAGGGGCTGAGGCGGGGAGCTGCCTGGGGGCCAACTCCCTGCCTCAGTCCCCTTCCCACCCACTCCTCCCACTCCCCAGACCTGCTCCAGACATACACACTGCAGGCTACTCAGGTCGATTCAAGATCCACACGTGCTGGGCATCCTCTCCCTGCTGGCACCTCCTCAGGCCCCTCCCTTCTTGTCCTTATAGACACGGCTCATTTACCGCCTTCGGTTCCCAAATGTGAACCTCTGCCCTCATAATCCATCAGAGTTGCAGGGGGCTCCCCAGCATGATCTCTCCTAAGAGGTTCCTCCCTCTTCCAGCCCCCATCACAATGCCAGCCCCCACGCACCTCCACCTTCAGCATCACCTGGTTAGTTTGCTTCCCAAAGCACCACCCCCCCCATGAAGTCCCACAGCTTCTTGGCTTCTCACCTCTGCTGCAGTCAGTCCCTCTCCTAACCACCTGGCCCCATCTGGGCTGGGGAGTCTCTATCTCCCTCTAGAACAAGGCTTGCAATGTGGGCTTATGTCACTTTTAATCTTTGCATCCCCAGTACCTAGCACATCACAGGTGCCAATATGCAAGGGCTTCTGGGGAAGGAATGCAGATGCCAGCAGCCCAGGGAATCTGGGAAGCCTGGCTGGAGACACTTGGCTTTGAAGGAGAGCGGGACTTATGTGCAGATACTCCAGGTTAAGGAGAGTGCCTCAGACAAGCCACTTGGAATTAGTGAGAGATGGTGGTCCAGAGCCCAGCTCATCTGCCCAGAAAGTGGAGTTCTCTGTTAATTTCCTATTAGGAATGTGGTGTGGGAAAATGAGGGCAACCCTTGGAGATGTGTAGGTGTCACTCTGATTTTTGGGTGTCACCCAAAATCAGACTCCAGAGCAGAAAGAAACTGAGGATATCCCCAGGTGGGCATGTGAGAACTGCCTACTCCTGACGTCTCTGTAGGGGACAGGGCCCACCTGAGGAAGGCCTGCAGAGAGGGGAGAGCCCAAAGACACCTTGGAGCTGCCCCTACCTCAGCTGGTACCTCTGTCCTGCCAGGTATTACCCTGACCATATACATATCCCACCTGTCTGCGGTGTCCCTGGCCAGTCCTGGTCCTCCTCCCACCCTGCCTCATAGTGTTGGCTTCAGCCCTCCTGTGATGGCACTCCAGAAGGCAGTGATGCCCACCTGCTCAGAGATGTGCCCAGTCCTGCACAGCTTGGCCCTGGACCCAAACTGTTTGCAGAGCCTCACCCAACTACCTCCCACCATATCCTGAAAGAGGCTCCTCTGGACTTGAAATTATCACTATCACCATGCAGGGGGGTGCTCCACACCCCTCATATCCACTGCAGACTCTGATCCATACCAACTCTGCTCCCTGCAGCCCCAGGGTATACATAGTTGGTGCATGTAATGTGTCCAGAATGTTCCAGAACTGGGAGCTAGGGCAGCAGGATGAGGTCCAGGCTTCCTGGCTCTGGCATCTGCTCTCTTTATCACTGCACCTTACTCTGTCATCAAGGGCTAGAGGCGGGAACGTTTCTTTCTAGATTATTGCTAGTGGAAGGGCTCTACACAATTTTCTTGGACAATAAAACAGTATTTTAGAGACCCTGGCTTTAACGAGATTTTAAAATCACCTAAGCAATCCCAGATTCCTGCTAAATAAGCTGCTCTGTGACAACAACAGCCACCTCTGGTCACATGTCCTCAAGAGGCTTCATAAAAATCAAATAAGGCCATTGTGCTGACTTAACAAATAGGCCCAGAGATATCAAGTTTGGAAACCTAAACAGATCAACGCCAAGACCATACCAGCCTGTTATTTGTTTCTCAGGGTGGCCCCAGGAACTAGTTATGGCAGGTGCCACAGCTACCCATCATCCAGAGGAGCAGAGGAGGCTGGAGAGGGGCACAGGAGCCCCCAGGACTCTCCCATGCCACTTCCCCATGTGCACAAGAAAGATAGGACCCTATGCTATGGGTGGGAAGAGGAGCAGGGGTGCCTTCAGAATCAGGGGGCAGGGCTGTGGGAAGAAAGAGGCCACCTACACTACATAGAAGCACAGGGCGTGAGGGAGGACCTTCCCCGACTGGGCCATGCCTTTGTCTCCCCAAGAATTCCTGCCCTCAGAGCCTGCCCCCAGATTTTCTCCAGCTCTGTTTCACTTATGGCAAGCTTTGGACGGAATGCTCCCTCCAGGGCACAGTGCAATCACCAGATCCCTTTGCGCACCTGCTGCCCCACAGCATGCCAAGAGAGGTTACCCGGGAGCCAATAATCCTGGGATACCCCTTTCAGCCCCTCAGGGCATGGTACCCTTTAATGCAAAACAGGTTGCCCATCCCAACTTCCTATGCCCTATGCCGCTGAACAGGGCACGCATGAGAAGCACCAGCCCAGAGGAAGTGCCCACAGCACCACTGTCCACCCTACCCCCAGGCAGGCTGAGGTCACCCATGTACTTAGCATCTTCCCTCTGTATTTGGTGCCAGCATTCCTACCACAATCTCAAAAAGTCCTTCAGAAAGCCAGCCTCAACTGAATGCCAAAGCACAGCAAAGCCATCCCCACAGGAGCAATGATAAACACTTGTACATCTGATGTGGTCTCGAAGCTCTGCATCACGCCTCAATTTAACTGTTGTATTAAGCTGGCTATGATGTATTGATTTTCCTTTTTTCCTATTGTCAGAGGGTTCTTTTCAGAAAGCGCTGGCTGGACCAGCGATAAACAGAAATCTTGAAAATCCCCAAAAATTCAAACATGCATTTAGAGTGCAATCCCAGCATGCAAGGCGATTCTGGGCAGTTGCCACAGAAATCAAACCCTTTGAACTAGATGGTCATTGAAGTCCTGATATGCACCCAGCCCACAGAGGACAAAGAACAGGACAGGGAATGCCTGCAGCTCAAGACATCTCTCAGAGCCCAAAGGAGGAAGTCTATTAAGGGGGGAGTCTCAGGCACAGAGCAGATATTTTCAGAGTACCTCTTCTCTAGCTAGATGTCCCAAGGTAACACATGAAAAAGATGGGATTCCAAAAGAATCAGTCCAAATCGAACCAGTCCTCATCAAACCCAGATGCACTGCGCATCACCCAGAGACTGCAAGAACCGTCACTTTAGATTAGTTTAGATTAGATTAGTTCCAGAGTTCAGGTTAGATTAGGTTTAGACGGAATGCTCCAAATGAGGCAGCTGAGGCTTACGTGGGAAAAGCACCACACCCGTGGTCACACAGCTTGAAGATCTGAAGATCCACAGATCTGAAGATCTATGGAACTATGATCTTTGGTGCCAAACAAATATGCTCTTATAGGAGCATGGAGGAGCAGCCCCAGGAAGAGCACTGATCAGCAAGCCCCTCTTCATAGGCAGTGTGTGGATGCCTTGCCAAATTCCCAAAGCTCATTCCTGAGTTGTGAGACCAGAGTCCTCCCTCTACTCAACAGAGAAAGGTGCAGAAATGGCAATTTAGTCTGGTTATTCAATACTAACTAGGCTGGATGCAGCTCACATATTCTTTAATCATTATTTCATAATTATATATATATATAATATATATATAAATATATCAATATTTCATATCAACCTGGATAAAACAAGCTGGATAAAATTAAGGAAAGTAGTTCACAGATAATCTCTATTTGACTACTTTGATCTGTAGCCTGAGACCTCATGAAGCCAGGATGTTAGGACAATTTTACAGACCAGAGGTTTTGAGGACTCTGGGCACCTCACTGGTATCATGACACACATATCATGAACCATGGAGCACATCAGGCCTTGCAACTACCCAGTAAATAAGGACACAATGGGAGAGATACTGCTGTCGGGGAGGAATACTGCCCAATTCATCTACACTGCCTCATTCTCCAGCAGGCGGACTCAAACACCCCTGCCACAGAAGTCAGCATTAGCTCTTCTAGAAAGAAGCCCTTCAAGAGCTGCATGGTGCAGTGGTGAGAGGCATGAATCTTGGTGCAACACAGACTGTTTACACCTTGAGCTGTGTGACCATGGGTGTGGTGCTTTTCCCACGTAAGCCTCAACCGTCTCATCTGTAAAATGGGAATAATCCTAGTTCCTATCTCTTCCAACTGTTCTAGGATTCACTTAGATTGGACACAGGAAGCCCTGGGCACAGTGCTGGCTTGCGACCACCAAACAGCAGCCTCACCTCCACCATCACCTGGGATTTCCCACAAATAGCAAAGCAAGAAACATGAACTCCTCAGAAGCCAAGGGTCCCTATGGCAACAGAGGTGAAACCTTTTCCATCATCAGCATTTTGGGTTGATGTTGAACCATCCTGGAATAGAGCCATGAAGGGAGAGATCTAGGGAAGTCTGGCTCCCCGTTCCCTAGGATGGGCAACTATGGTCAGTATTTTCCTGACAGGCTCTGCATGGAGAGAAAAGGGTCTAATAATCAAGTTTTTTTGGGAAACACTGGCCAAGCAGGGCTGGAGGTATCTTGATTAGCACTGAGTCTGGGACTTCGCACAGCACACATACAATCAAGGAGCAAATCTCTGAGATGGGAAACCTCTGCAGTAAAGTTTCTCAAACTCATCTGTCAACCAGATGCAGTCAATGCTCCTTGTCTGTGAGAGTTATATTCCATAAGCCTTCTGTGAACTCCCCGTGTGTGAGTACTGACCCACCTCCTAGGAGAAAGAACCCGGATGTGGTTCCTGTAAAATCTGTGGTCATCATTTTTGTCGATCAATCAATACATAACCGTGTTTTATGTGTTTCTATTTAGACACCTTATTTAGTGTGTATTCCCACAAATAATCATATCTAGTATTTCTTTATAATAAAACAAGTTGATAGGAGTCATTTCCCTGACCTTGGATAATGAGACCATAAATTTCTTTTGCTCTCAGCCTCATCACAGTGCCTTCCTTATGCTCTTTTGATTAGTGGGTCATCTCACGAATTCACAAAGTTAGCCCCTTTCCCAATGCTTCCTCATATACTATACATATTACTTTAGCACTTTGCAGAGCAACCTTGTGTACAGATTGGCAAATTCTCTCTTCCTCTTTCTGGCTGTGCCATATTGTTGATTCATGGCCAACAGCTCCATAACAGCTCACACCTACAGAAAATATCTAACACAACATATCCATAATGCACATCACAGCTTTCTCATGCTTAGAAACATCAGACAGCACACCACCACTGCACTTGGGGGTCATTTTACCATCCCACAAAAAAGCACAAAAATGCAAAAAAAAAAAAAAGGTCACAAAAAAGATGATGAAAAGGACACCTGTTTGCAGTGTGAGAGCTGCAACAAGAAGGCAGAGTGTCTCTTTGTTCAAACTCAGCTGGGATCACGCACGTTTTTCTGCCTCTCTGTGCATGGCCCACAAATGCTTGCAAAGGTGCCACAAGTATTGATTTTAAGCTTACCCATAAATGTCAGTGAGTAGGCTGATTCACAGATAATGGAATCCATGAATGACTAGGACCAGCCAGGCTGTGTTTACAGAACACATCTAACAGGATGCTTTGGGAAATGCTCTCAGGTAGTTTGCCTCTTTGATTTGAAAATTCAGTGACAGAATCAGGCACTACCAGATAGCAAGATTTGGGGATTTTTTTTGCTTCTGTTTTCCAAATTCCCCTCAACAAACATGCACTGCTTTGAAATAGTTCTTTCTTCTCTAGGAACACTCAACACAAATCTCTGTTCCCCGCAATTCCATTCTGTCTTGAAAACAACTTGAGCCTATCTCCTTTGTGTTCTCTCACATCCTGCCCTCCCCATCCCACCTCCACCTCCTAGTGCAGACCTCTTGGTCTCACTAGGATCACACAGGTGAGAGGTCCACCTGCAAACTGGAGCCTTTTCCAAAGGAGACACACCAAAGGAAACATCTGTAGCAACTAAGTAGCATCTGGAGCATACAAAGTGCTCCTAGGAAATAGAAAAGCATTCAGATACCACAAGATAAACAGCACACATCAAGCAATTCATAGAAAAGGAGAAACAAGTAGGCAACATAAACTTGGGGAGATGTTCAACATTCATGTCCACTATGGGAATTTATTTTCACATAATAAACCAGAAGAAGGGAAAATTGTACAGAGATGTCTATGGCAGTTTGACTGGTAAAAGACAATGCCACCTTCAACCGGCAGGCTCAGTGGCAGGGTATGTGGGGATGAATGAATTAGATGTCACGTGGCCTGAATGGAACATTCAAAGGTCAGTAAAAATGATTCCAAAAACTACATGGCAACACAGAGAAACATTTGCAAAATGTCATGTTCTAAAAGGTGGATGGCAAAATTACATCTGGACTTCAATGACAGCCACATACATTATTCATGTTCAATGCTAGAGTCTGAAGAGGAACACAGAAAAACCAAGAGCTCATCTGTTAGGGCAGTAGGAGCCATGGTGGATACTTTCTCCATATTCCCATTTCTAATTCCATTGTAATACTGTTGTCCATGCAAGGACAAAATAAAATGCTAGGCAATACTGTTCAAAGAGGCCATGACGTAACTTCTCCAGCTTTAAAATGAGTGTCAGAGGGATGCCCGGGTGGCTCAGTGGTTGAGCGTCGGCCTTTGGCTCAGGTTGTGATCCTCAGGGTCCTGGGATCGAGTCCCATATCGGGCTCCCTGCATGGAGCCTGCTTCTCCCTCTGCCTGTCTCTCCCTCTCTCTCTCTTTCTCTCTCTCTCTCTCTGTGTCTCTTGTGAATAAATAAATAAAATCTTAAAAAAAAAAAAAAAAGATCCTATCACAGTGGCTCTTTTGGTCCAATTTCAAAGGGTTCCTCATCTGGAGAATGGGTCACTTGGATTTTTGAGATGTAAAGACCTGAGTCACATTCATTCAGACAGGGCACAGCACCTCAGGAGTCCTCGGGCCCCGTTTTCATCCGCGACCCTTATTGGCCCTGAGCTGGGAACCACCAGGCTTTCCCCTTGATGGAATTCATTTGTGAGAATGAATGAGAGAGGAAACCAAAAAAAAGCTCTGCGATGATTAACCAGTGTGAAGGAGCTTTTCCAGTGTCTGGGATAAGAGTGTTAGCTTCAAGGAGACACTGTATTTAGGAAGAGAAGTACCCTGCTCTTCCAATCAGTGCCACGTCTCTGAGGAAGGGCGCTCCTGTGGGGTCTTCCACCATGGCTTGGGCTACCCCACCTCCACAGCCCTTTGAAACCAGCACCACTACCCGTGCATTCATCCTTCAGTCTCTCCAACCCAAAGTCTGCATCTGTTCTCAAATTAGCATCTAGAGGTTCCAAGAAAGTGCAAAAACAGCAAAGCATCCGACATTGTCCACTCCCTGTCATGCTCTAAAGGTAATGTCCTCTTGACAAGAACTTTGTCAGGGAAGTCATTTGTGCAAGGCAGAGTATGTCACCCGCCCTGTGCAGCCCACACCTGTCCCTAGGGTGCCATAGCCACTGTTAGGCCATGAGTTCAACTCCACCAGAGTGAAGTGGACCAGCAGTGCTTTGGCCTAAAGCTCAGACCTTAGGCCCAGAGCCACCTGCCCTTGGCGGGGGAGCTCCCCACGTCCACTGGTTCAACAGCAGTCTCTCTACAGCCTCAAACCCCTGGTGTGTGCACAACTGCCCTGAATGACAGAAACACCCTGAAAGTGAAGTCAACTTATATTTAAAAACCTTTAAAGAGAACAAAAGGCATCAACATGCAAGTGCTAGAAATCTAGCAGCAAGCAAATATGACTTATAACTCAAAGACATGTTCTTAGCATATGTATATCTGTTTTAAACTCATGGCCTCTTCTGGGGGGGGATAATAATTAAGGCTTTTGAAAAATATAAAAGCATTTTGTTCTCATGCCCATGGCATTGGCCAAATAGAAGTTACTTTACACAAGTGTAACAGTCACATCTTCTTTATGTATTCACAGAGGGGTGTTATTCTTTTCTTTTCTTTTTTTTTGAAAAGCAGCTTTTCAAATATAGCTATTAGAATACATGTTCACTTCGATATAATTAAAATATAGTTATGCTTAAATCCATTGGCCTCGTTAACATGCATTTTTCTCCAACACTTTGTCAAGCCTTCAAATAATTATTTTCAGAATAGTTATTTACAGCTAATTGCACAGAATGCCAAGCCCCCAAGCTTTCAGAAAAGTGTCACCAGGATACATTGGCCCCTGTGAAATGTGCTTAAGTCGCTCTCCCTTGTCACTGGGGCATCGAACCACTGTCTGCAGACTGCACAAGCCAGCCATTCCACATCCTTGCCAATGTCCTGTTGGCCTGAAGAGACCAGTTGGTGGGGGGATGGTACTTGCACAGACCATCCAAACCACGAACAGATCCCGGGCAAGTGGGCTAAAAACCAAATCTCTATTAGGTGGGAGGGGGGTGTCTTCTGGATGGCACTAGAACATCCATACAGCTGCTATGTCACTAACTGAACGAATGAGGAACTACATGAGCATTTCAACTATGGGCTTTGGCATCCATGTGGGTGACACCAGAGCATCCTTTGCTCTCTGGATCCCTCCACCTCCTCTTCCCTGGGGTCAGCCAGAGTCCTACCTGCTCTTGGGGCCACTTTGCCCTCTCCTCTGGAGTCCTGGACTTGGTCTTGAAGCCTCTCTGGGGGTCTCCGGAGTGCTTGGCCTCAGGAGGGAGGTTCAGTGACTTGGGCCTTCCCTCGTGTCTGCTAGGGCCATGGCTGGCCTCGCAGGGTGGGCAGGTTTCTGTAGAGCCCCCAGGGCCCGGCTCAGGCCCCCGCACCAGTGTGTGTTCAGGGCTGGCCTCACCGGCACTGGTGATGCTGGTCATGCTCAGGCTCATTTTGATCTCGGCCACAATCTGGTCGATGTCCTCCTCCTGATCCTCCAGGTCCCCGTCCCCACGCCTTGGGCGATAGGGGGAGGCACCACCCGCATTCCCATTGGCCTCCGTGGGGTAGTAGTCCTGGTAGCCCTCTTCACTGGGACAGTAGTGGACGCCTTCTTCCTGGTCCTGGGCCTCTAGGGTGGAAGCCTCATCCTCCGGGATGGGGAGGTGGCCATCCCGGTAGTCTGGGCTGCCTCCGTCCACGGGGTCATGGGGGTGGGGGCCTGCTGAGTCTGTCCACTCCTCCACCGCCTCCTGGCACTCGTCCGTCTCCAGGTGGTGGGGGCCGTGGGCCAGGTAGCCCTCCCCGTTGCAGTCCATGCCCTCCAGGTAGCTGTCATCCTCGGGGCAGTAGCGGATGTAGTAGGTGATGCCCTCCTCCTCCTCGGGGAGGCCCTCGTCGTAGTCCTCCTCCTCGGAGGTGTTGTTCACGTAGTCGGAGCTGGAGTCCCCATCGGGGCTGTGGTCGTGACAGCCCTGGTCCGGGGGCGCGGGGCTCTCGGGCCGCAGGGCGGCCAGCTCCAGGCGCTCGGGCACGTACTCCTCCGGGGGCAGCTCCGCCTCCTCGCCGCCGGGCTCGGGGCCGTGGGGAGCAGGGCCCGGCCTCGCCCGGTGCTCCAGCATGCCGCTCGCCGTGCTCTGGCGCTTCCGGCTGGCCATGGCGATGCTCACGCGGCCATCGTCACCCAGGGGCAGCCGCTGTGGGGAGGAACGTGGGAGAGGACAGTCAGAACTCCACCGAGCACAGCCGCCCCGGCCACGCTGTCCCGGCAACGTGAACGCACGTCCTCGCACAGCCTAACAGCAGAGCAGACGGCAATGCGGCGCACTCCTGGCCAGAGCCCCGCGCGCCCACATCACGCGTGGAGTGGTGGATGGCGCGGAGGGGCCGGAGGCCAGGCCCCTGCCATTTACCCGGAGGGGAGGGCGGCCTCCCTCCCTGAATCCCACCCGCTCACTCAGGACTTCCCAAAAATGCACACGGTGGGCCGCCTGGGGGGCTCAGCGGTTGGGCGTCTGCCTTCCGCTCAGGTCATGCTCCCAGGGTCCCGGGATCGAGTCTCACACCGGGCTCCCTGCATGGAGCCTGCTTCTCCCTCTGCCTGTGCCTCTGCCTCTCTCTGGGTCTCTCATGAATGAAAATAAAATCTTTAAAAAAGAATTGCTCGCCCAGCTTAGGTAGCCAAGGTGACAAGACACAGAGTCATCAGATCAAGTCATTCGCTCCCAAAAAGAAAAAGAGAAGCTTGCATTCAGAAGACGTGATGAGGTCTGATGAGGAGGGATCCTACCTCTCAAGTCTAAATCTGCTGTTCTTCAAAGGTACCCTCATATTCCCTCCTTGGCACACAGAGGCCTCTCCTTCCTCCTCCTGCTCAGACAGCATCCCCCAGTGTCCAGAAGTGCTGGGAACTGTCCAGGACAACTGCACAAGGACACTGAACCCCAAACCCTGGCCTCATGCATGTAGCAGCAGCAGGGGGAGAGCCCAGAAGAGGGTGACCCTGCAGTGAGGACAGCGCTGCCCAGCCATGGAGAGAAGGGGAACCCATAGGAGGGGGCCGAGGGTGGGTCATGGTTACTGCAGGACGCCTCAAAGGTCTTATGTATCCAAACCAAGGAGATCTTTGTCCTACCACCCAGGACTCTGCATTTCATCTCATGAACCCTGCAGAGTCATCAGGCAACTTTCAGCAGGTGCATGACATGCAGGATTTCTCTTTTAGCCTCACTTCTCTGAGCCCGGCATAGAAGTGATACTAGGGATCAGAAAGCTGTGGAAGGGAGACCACTGACAAGTCGATTCCCATGCTCTAGGGCAAGCAAGGGGCTAACATCAGGGGAAAGGCACAGAGGATATTCAAACAGATGGTTAATGCTTTATTTCTTCAACTGAGTACTTCTCAAGATGTTTGCTTTATTCCTTAAACTGTGCTTTTACATTACATATGCCTTGTTTTTGTTTGCATCATAGTTCATTAAAAAAATTTTTTTAAAAGATTTATTTATTTATTTGACAGAAAGAACATGCGCACACAAGTGGGGGAAGGGGCAGAGGAAGAAGGAGAAGCAGACCACCCCTCCCCACCCCCACTGAGTAGGGAGCCCAACACAGGGCCCGATCCCAGGACCCCAATATCGTGACCTGAGCCAAAGGCTGATGCTTAACCAACTGAGCCACCAGGTACCCCACAGTTCATATATTTTAAAATAAATAAATAAATAAATAAATAAATAAATAAATTTATTCAAGATTCATTTCTTCCCATGTCCAGAGAAAAGAAATGAGAGCCTGTACCCATGAAAATGATTACAATGGTAAGTTTCATGATATGTAGTTTTTATCACAATTTTAAAACTTTTTTTTTTTTTTTTTTTTAAGAAATGAGAGCTTAAACTAAACCAGTGGAAAGGAGAGAGAAGACATGACTCAGAGAATATTTGGGCAGCAGAAGCAATGGGATCTGGAATCAGCAGGAATAGAGAGTAAAAAATGGAGACAGGGGCTCTCATGGCACTTCTGGCTCAGGCTCGAGCTTGCTGGGCTATACATTCTCTTTCTTCTACTTTACCTCCCAGAAAAGTCCTAAACTAAAGACCCTTTCCATTCTGTATTTCCCAGGGCACCCACACAGTATTTTGCTTGTAGTAGAGCCTAAGACACGTTTTGTTATGATACTGGGTTTACCAGATGGCCAGTCACAACATGATGACAATAACATGGATCAGTCCCTGACCCTCTAAATAAGCAGGCTATCATGTAAGGCAATCCCAGCCAAAAATCTCAGTGGAATACTGGGGAAACTTTGACTCGATAATTCTCAAGTTCATTTGGAATAACAAACATGTGAAAATAGCTGAGAAAGACCTAAAAATGTGAGTAATGAAAAGAACATTACTCTGAAGTCATAGTAATTAAAATGGCATGGTATCATGGCTGGACAAACAGCAATGGTATAGACTAGAAAGCCCAGGAACAGATCTACATTTATACAGTTTTATCTATAAAATGTAGTTTGCCTGGGACTGAGGAGTTTCCCAAGACACAGAGCTTCCAGTGCTAAAACCAGAATATTTGGTCACCCTAAGGCAGGTGGGGAAAAAAGATTCTATTCAGTGGCAGGCATAGGGATTCTAAATTTTGGTGATTTTATTTTTTTTAAGATCTTATTTATTCATGAGAGACACACAGAGAAAGGCAGAGACATAGGCAGAGGGAGAAGCAGGCTCCCTGTGGGGAGCCTGATGTAGGACTCCATCCCAGGACCCCGGGATCATACCCTGAGCCAAAGGCAGATGGTCAACTGCTGAGCCACCCAGGCATCCCAAACTTTGGTGGTTTTAAAACTTTGCTGCACTTTGGAATCACCTGGAAGATCTTTACAAGTGCTGATGTCTGGCATTCCAAGTTCATTGGTATGAGGTATGACCTGGCATCAAGATTTTTAACATGTAGCAAAATTTGAACCCCACCGGGATAACCATTTCAGAGAAAACAATGCTGCTTCCTATGTTATAGGTACATACTTTTCAGATGGAGTAAATTTTTAAATGTAAAGAATCAAGGTTTCCAGATGATGGCTAGGTTTGCTGGCTTCAAGGGGAAATGGCCCCTCCTATGGGAAATCTAGAAATCAAGGTGCCAGAGAGGGAGTGCAGCTCACAGACACAAGGCAGGTCAGAGGAAGCACTTGTGTCCTGTGGCTCTAAAAGGTGTGGACATCTTCCCTTGAAGCAGCAGATTCAGCAGAGGACAGCCCACTTTTGTCCAGACTTTGAAAATCTCAGAGGAGTCTCCCTTCTCACATGTCAACCACAAGGTCTAGATGGTCAACCCAATTACTGCCAACTCATGAGAAAAATCATCCTCCCCCTGTACCTCTAGCCCCCTAAAATGAGAAATTTTTGTATGTACAACACTGGGCCTTTTCACCCAAGAAATATCTTCCCATTTATTCAAGTCTTAAATGTTTCTCAACAGCATTGCAGTACTATTCATAGTTAGTTTATTCTTAAATTATATATATTTTGTGTGTGTGGTTGTGTGTCTCCCAGTATATATTTACCTGGCTATTGTTAGTACATAGAAAAAAATCTATACTGATATTGTAAAAGTCCATTTTTAAATTCTAATAATTTTCAGTTGGTAAATTTTACTCTTCTCATTTCCAGCATTTGATCACCTTGTCTGGCTGCTCTGCTCTGGACTTCTACTACACAGCTAAGGGATGAAACAGGCATCCTTGACTTATTCCTAATTGCAATGAAAACGTCTTTACTTCTTAACAGGGCTGGTCCAGGGTGAAGCATGGATGGCACTTACCTCACTCACACAATTTAATAGAGCACCAACAACCTCAGGAATTAAAACAGAGAATTTTTTTTTTTTTTAAGAGAGAAGCAGGAGGGGCAGACGCAGAGGGAGAGAGAGAATCCTAAGCAGGTTCCATGCCCAGCACAGAGCCCAACATGGGGCTCGATCTCACAACCCCAAGATCGTGACAAAAGCAAGAGTCAGACGCTTAACTGAGCCACCCAGGTGCCCCCCACAGTGAATATTTTAATGCAATACTTTAAAAATAAAAATTAATGTAAGAATAGATGATAAATAAAATATCGAAGTTTTAAATAAAGATGAGATCAGTATTACTGATTTTTCTTTCTGTCTCAGCTTCCCATAGGGCTCTGGCAGGACATTGTAAATGATCCTGTTTTGTTTTGTTTTAAGTTTTCACCATTAAATACCATGCTAGTTGTTGGCTCTTCTAGAGCTTAGTAGTGCGGACCTTTTAATCTGGTTCTTTTTTCCATAGATACAGATGGAAAGGGACCCACGGCAGAACCCTAGACAGCAGGCAGCCGTATATTTGAAGGTTTGCAGAATTACATTTCACCTTGGGTATAAGAAAAAGAAACCTCCTATTAAAGATGAAGACAGAAGGTCCTGTTTAAATTCAGACCTCCATTTACGGTCAGACCTCGGGCAAGATATTTAACAGAGGGTTTGCCTTCTGCCCTTGGTAGATTGGAAATGATAGCACCTGCCTTCAGGGCTTGACGTGGGTTAAATAGGAGAATAGCCCACACAGACCTCAACTCTGTAATGGTTGTCTCTTTATACTATATACATGGAGTCAAGGAAATTTTTAAATGAAACCTGAAGGCAGAGAATGCTTGACTAGGTGCATGTCGTAGATGGAGAGCCTATGCTCCCTTGGATGGGAACTTGCCAACATAGGTAGATGGGCACTGCTACTGTCAGGTGACAGTGACCTTGGCCAGGGACATAATGTGCATCTCTGCGATGGGATACAGGTGCATCCAGGTGGGACTGCTGTAAAGGGAGTGGTCTTGAGGAAAGCCAAGAGTTGCTCCCCCATAGCAGCAGTTCACTCATATTGATGGGTACAAGGCCTACCTGTGGAGTGTGCAGGTTCACGGGAGTGAGATGCTGAGGAGGTGAGCCAAAAGCCAGGCTTAGAGCTGCAGGTGATTCTGATGTCAGAGGCTCTAGGACTCTACTTGAAGCCCTGCCCTAAATAGATGCTTGGGGGTCTCCGGGGGCTTCCCACTAACTACAGAATGGAAGTGACCTCCTTGCCCAAGAAACAAAGGACTCTTCCCTAGATTCTCCATCATGTTTCATGCCTTCTCTCCCTAACCCTTTTCAAGATCCATCTCCTGGGTCACCTATACTCCTTGCCAACAGGACAAAGGTGGGTGGCCTGGGCAACACAAGGGCTATTCAAGAAGAGCAGACACTTCCCAGACCGGGAAGGTGTGGTGAGGCCAAAGGCTAGGGAGAAGGAGAGGTGGGAAGAAATGCTGATGGAGCGAAGTGGTTCCTGCAAAGAAAGAGCTCTGAGTTTATAATATCCAATGGGGCTCAAGAAAGGTGCATCTGAAAGCACAAAGTCCTAACACATAGCCTTTGCTTCAGAAGCACTTGCAGCTTGATGATCAAGGTTTCCACTTAGGATACCTCACTTACGAGCAGCTTTTTCAGCACCCTTCGTGTCTGCAGGGAGGTCCCACAGAGCAGCCAAATCTCACCTTCCTGGGCTGCAAGGCTCTCTGCAAGCTCACAGTCAGCATCTCCTGGGAAGATCTGCAATGACTTCAGCGCATCCTCCTTCTGGAGGTGCAGCTGTTACAAGGGGGACAGCTGCCCTGTAGGAGGCTGTGAAGAGCTTCACTCCCTGCCTTTGGAGAGGGCAGGACACATGACTAATCTTAACACATCATTTGTTAAGCAACTGTGGGCAGATTTTTGTACCCAGGAGGTGACTGCTTCTGAGGGCACAGTACTTCCCAGGGATATGGATTACGATTTGTTTTGTTTTGCTGCGTATTTAACAGAGAACACAGAAAGGAAGAGACACCCCCTCATAGCTGTTCTGTCCACAGATGGCTACTGTTATTTTGTGGTATGTTTCTCTCCCTTATCTTCTAAACATCTCTTTTGTAAGATAGAGGTCTTACTGTATAGACACAGTGCCATGTTCTCCTCTCTTCTCTTAACATAAGCAGTAGGGACTCTCTATAATTATGATTTTAATGGCTATACAGCATTTCCTGGCCCAAAAGACATAATCTAACTGTTCCCTATTGACACATGGATTGTATCCTATTTTTGTATGATAAAAAATTGTTCTGGTGCTTCCCTGAGGACCTACTCTAGGCCTTTTACCTGCTTCCAGGGCTTTTATCCAGGACCCTCTACAATTTCTTTCAATCCAAGGTCCAGGTGCTCAGAAAAGCCCCAGAAGGCCTGTGGCCAGGAGAGAGTTAACCACTCCTGCCTGCACCCTGGGAGGCTTTGCATATGAGCCTGCAAGCAAACATATTGAGGTCCTCTGCTTCTGATTAATCATATTAAAGATAAATCCTTCACAACAGACCATCTGGAAAGCAATTCAAATGTACAGAAGAAACACAATTACCTGCTATGCATCCAAGAAAATGAAAATGAGGGCCTGTGTCCAGACTCAATTAATTCTAGAACAGCACATAAATCAATAGAAAATGCAGCCCCTGACTCGGTGCTCACCACTCTCCTCCTGAAACATCCTAATGAGATGTCGGAAATAAAGGCTCGTTGTCAACAATAAAAAGTCCCAGAGTCTTATTCAAACCACATTTCTCTTCAACATGGAAAAATAGCATTGGACAGCTCTCAGAAGCACTAGTCATATAGCCTACCAAGATGGAAAGAGAGACTCTGTGGCCATAGCGCAGGCTAGGTAAAAACGTCAGCATACAAATGAGATGGGTACTCAAGCAAATTGCTGCTGCCCACAAACTTGCTCCTCAGTTTGGTCTCACATGTTGTAGAGATAACACTCTTTTTTTTCCCTCCCATATATAATTTATGTGCTTTGACTGCACACAACCTGGGCTTACACACTCCTAGAGTACACCTGTACACTCCACTCGAGCATCTCAGACAAAAGTCATTAAGTATCTCGCTACAAGATCAGACAACCATGAGCTCTGAAGGGACATTAATAATCTTCCAGAAACCAGGCTGAGTTCCAACATGATCACACAAGACACTACAACCTAACTTAGTTCACAACCGAGAGCTATGCTTCTCTTTGAAAAATGGCAGAAAACAAAAGGGCAACAATGTTGAGCACACTCCAAACCTTAATAAATAAATAAAATCTTTAAAAAAAAAAAAACCTTCAATAACAGGATCTTACTTATGCCGGTGTCAGCACATCTACAAGACAATCACACAGCGATTAAAATATTTACTAAGAGTTTATCACATACAATTCATTGTTATAATGTCTTCACATCCAAATAAAGACAGTAAACTGTTAATAAATACATTAAAACACCAGCAAGGATTTCCTCTGAGTGACAATTATGGCATTTACTTTCCTTCCTTCTTCCTTTCTGAGTATGGTACTTCTATAGACATATAACATATAAAAAGACAAATGCTGCGGAGGGTAAGCCTGCTGCAGCCATACCTGCCGGGTGACACTGCTGCACAGAAGGGACGTAGGTCTCAGCATCCCCTGAAAGGATCCTGGGACACAACTTGTTCCATCTGGGCTTTCAATACGCCAGCATATCTGCCCCACCACATCTTCATCTCAGAATGAACAAAAGGGAATGATCTGACCCTTACATACAATTTAAAAATGCCATCAGCCCCTCACCAAAAGCAAGTCCCCAGGAGCTGGTACCTGCATCCCACAATGTCATCTACACCTGAAACCAGCATTGATGCTGTAATGAATGGCAACATCGTATCCTTGGGCCAGTAGACACCTGCAATTCTTACTAGCTACCCCTAACTATAAGAAACGAACTTTCTCCTGCAAGAACTCCTGGAACCAGTGGGGGCTTACTAAAGTCTGCATCTGTTCCTACTTGCCTTCAGGAGGAAATCCAGGATCCAGGTAAGAAGGCAATTAAACAACACAAAAATTATCAGCACTGACCTTTTTCTCAACACGCTTGAGAAAAAGGTACAACATCTGCACTTCCCAAGGCCTTGGGCCAGGAAGGACATTCTAAACACATTCTTTACCAAATCCATCCCCTGAGACAAGGGAGTTGGTTACCCCAGAGGAAGCAACCACAGGACAAGAGGGAAAAACAGATTCATTCGTGCTGGTGGTCCAGCTTTTTCCATATTTTTTTAATCGCTTCCAAAGAAATGTATCACTTACTCTCCAGCTATCAAATAAACCATTATGTGCTGCATTGGGTCCCCTCCCCCTCCAAATTTATATGTTGATGTCCTCACCCCAGTAGGTCAGAATGTGGCCTTGTTTGGAAATGGGCATTGCAGATGTAATCAATTAAAATAAGGTCATTAGGGTGGGCCCTATTCAATATGACTGATGTCCTTATATAGAAGAAATTTGAAGACACACACAGGGAAACCACCACGTGGTGAAGATGAGAGATGAAAGCAGGGCTCTACAAGGTATGGAATGCTAAAATGGTGAGCATGAAGAGCAACCAGAGAAGCATGGAACAGATTCTCCCTCACAGCCCCCAAAAGGAACCCATCCTATTAACACCTCGAACTCAGACTTTTGGCCTCCAGAACTATGATACAATACAGTTCTTTTATTTAAATTAAAGATTTATTTATTTATTCGAAGAAAGAAAGGGGGGGTAGCACATGTGAGTGGGGGAGGGGCAGAGAGGGAAGGGGAGGGACAGAAACAGACATCCCACTGAGCACAGATTTCACAATCCTGAGATCATGACCTGAACCAAAACCAAGAGCCAGATGCTTACCTGACCACCAGGTGCCCCTGAAATAATACATTTCTGTTGTTTGTGCCACCCACTTTGGGCTACATCGCTACAGCAGCCCTAGCAAACTAATATAATCCTAAGGATTATATGTACATTACTCAAGGGAGATCTTGTGTTTTTTTTTAATCTTCTGCAGAATTCTCCAGCATGTAATCAGGGATGTGTTACCACCTTGAGTCTGCCCATTTTATCAGTTATTCATAAGTTTCCTTGCCTTTCCACCCTACACATTTTATTTTACTTATTTTTAAAGATTTTACTTATTCATGTGAGACATACAGAGAGAGGCAGAGACACAGGCAGAGAAAGAAGTAGGCTCCTCGCAAGCAGCCCCTTGTGGGACTCAATCCCGGGATGAGGATCACACCCTGAGCCAAAGGCAGACCCCAACCGCTGAGCCACTCAGGCATCCCCCACCCTATACATTTTAGAATCACTTTGTCAATACCAATACCTATTTTTTAAAATCTTGCTGAGAATTTGGGAGTGCATCTAATCTACAGGTCAATTTAGGAAGAATTAACATCTAAACTATGCTGAATTTTCCAATGCATGAATATGATATATCTTTCCATTTATTTAGGTCATCTTTGATTTCTCTTATGAGTACTTGTAATTTTCAGTGTATAGATCTTGCACATGCTTTGTCAGAATTATATATATTTCTTTTCTCTCTTTTTTTTGGTGCATTTGGAATGTTCTTTTTTGGGATGCCTGGGTGGCTCAGAGGTTGAGCGTCTGCCTTTGGCTCAGGTAGTGATCCTGGAGTTCAGGGATCAAGTCCACATTGGGCTCCCTACATGGAGCCTGCTTCTCCCTCTGCCTGTGTTTCTCTGCCTCTCTCTCTCTCTCTCTCTCTCTCTGTGTGTGTCTCATGAATAAATAAATAAAATCTTTAAAAAAAAAAAAAAAGGAATGTTCTTTTCTCCTGACAACTGCTTTAATTAATATAGTCTAGAAATGTAACTGCTATATAGTGACCTTGCTAAATTCATTTATTAATACTAGGGCTTTTTGTAGATGCCATTGGATTTTGCAGACAATGATGAAGTCTGCAAATAAGAGTTGGTTTTAGGAGCACCTGCGTGGCTCAGTTGGTTGAGTGTCCAACTCTTGATTTCAGCTCAGGTCATGATCTCAAGGTCAGTGGGCAGTCTGCTTCTCTCTCTTTCCCTTTCCCTCTGTGTCTCTCCCTCCTCACCCTCTTTCTCTTTTAAATAAATCTTTTTTAAAGAGTTGGTTTTATGTACTCTTTTGCAATCTATATGCCTTTTTTTTCTATGCCTTACCACACTGCTGAGGATGTACTCTATAATGCTGAATAGGAGTGACAAGAGCTACCAGCCCTTGCCTTGCTCTTGATCTTAGGTGCGAAACACTCAGTTTTTCAATATAATCTTAGCTGTACCTATTTTGTAGATATCCTCTTTCAGACTGAAGATAGTCTCTATTCCTGTCTGCTGAGTGTTCTTTTTAAGTCATGAATGAATGTTGAATTTCGCCAAATGCTTTTTCTACCCCTATGTGGTTTTTCTTCTGTACGCTGTGTAATACATTGTTTGCCTTTTGAAGCAACCTTGTATTCCTGGGATAACCCTACTTGGCCATAATGTCTTGTCTTTAGGTGTTACTGGATTTGCTTTGCTAATATATTACGGAGGCCTTTTATTTTACCTCTATGTTCATAATTATGTCAAATTACTTGGCACTCAAGCTTTGACCTCCCTCCTAATGGTGTTGTGTTTTATCTGTCCAGAGTTTTTAGTTTTAATGAATGAGAGAGAGGGGCTCTAGGGGGCTTATTTAATCTTGGCCAGCACTAAATGTCCTCCATTGATCTGTTCATACATTTTGAAAGGTACATTAATGAAAAACCTAGTTATTTTTATTTTGTTCAATTCATCAAACACATGTAACTGCAATTGATGATTCTGACTCACTCTGCTATTAGCTGCAGCCATTGCAGCAGCAGAGAAGCTATGCTGGAAGGCAAAGTGAACATTTCTACCAGTCCCAGGGTCCTCAGTCCTGGCTGCATGTTACAATCAGCCGGTCCCAGTCCCATAAAGTCAACATTTCTGGTTGGGCCCTAATATCAGCATTTTGACAGTCCAGTGATTCTGAAATACAGCAAGACTGGAAGCCACTGAATTGAGTATAATGAAAATATGGTTTATGACCTGTCAAGGAAGACCCTATAATCCCCCAAGGTTTACAGTCTCCAGATAAGCAGCTCTGGCCAGGAGAAAAGGGGGCAATTGCATTGCTGAAGGGTTGGCCAGGCAGCCTCTCTTCCACTACCCACCCCTGCAGGCATTACATGTCTTTGGTATCTTTTTCTAGTAACACATAAAACCTCTAGGGCTCTCTAGATCCTGGTCCTTCATAGCTATCTTCCCCTTGGGTCTCAGGAAAGCAGTGCTTCCCTTCAGCACAGGCCCCAACACACACAGAGGGTCTTTCCCTTCTTTTACAGCCTGGCATGAAGCTGAAATAAGGTGATACGTTCAAAGGACGCTTTTAAGACTGGGCATGCCCCTGCCTCCTCCCTCTGTCATGATCAAGAATTGTATGATCATCTTCAGGTCTTTCTAGGAAGTGCAGACAGACAGGGAGACAGACAGGGACCAGGAAGGAGGTCCAGATGGGGGTCCAGATGGGGGTCCAGGGCTTCCTTCCCTGGGCATTTGACATAATGTTTTAGTACTGACTTGTGGTCTCTAATAGCAGGACTGAGAGTTTGCAAAGTAACCAGATCGGCTGATCCGGTTCAGCCTTGTGTAAATAGGATATGAAACCAAACTGTATCACAGAGAGACATGGTCATTTTCCAAAGCTAACGATCCGATGATGACCCCATGGCTTAAATTTCTGTACCTCTGCACTCCTCCACAGCTGGGGTCCTGTTAGTTTTCAAGTATCCCTCTGAGGCTTTGGTCACTTGGAGCTGGAAAAGGTTGTTCCCCAGGGCTAAGGAGGAGGGCAGTGCAAGAACAGCTCTGCAGGAACAGAGCAAGAACAGAGCAAGAACAGCTCTGCGGGAAGCCACAGTTCACCACTACCAAAATGAAGGGGGTTCCTTGAATTAGGAGAGCAGCGAGCAGAGGCTGTCAGCACAGAGCCAGCCACCACAGGGCCAGCAGCCCAGGCCAGAGCAGAGAGTCTCAATGGCTGGCCCAGAGATGGCAGCTGGAGCATGGACCAGCCCAGGACATAGCAGCCCAGGATCCTTCTGGAAGGACAGCCCCTCCAACAGGGAGAGTCAAGGGTCCCTCTCACTCTGGCTCTGATTTCTCCTAACTCAGGCAGGAAATAACCAGGCCAGAGAGGTACCTCTCCCTGCCTGGCTTGGGGCCTCCTCACCTACAGGACATGCCTATAGACACTCCTCTCCTTTGAGGTTCCCACCCTAGTCCCAACAAACCCCCTGGAGCCACTGGGTCACGGTGATGGCCAACCTGTGATCTCACACAATCATTTATTTGCTTCATCCTTCCAGCAAGTCACCCCAAGCCATCTGCTTGGTCTTCTGGAACATTCTTTAACTCTCTACAGATGGTGCCTACACACACACACACATGCCTGGTTCATAAACCAGTGGAGGCAGGGATGGGTCTCATGTTTAGGGATCCTGCAGTGCCCAGAAAAAGGGGCTCAATGAGAGTGGCTGAAAGTGTAAATGAAACTCCACTGTAGAGATGAAGCTCCAGAAATTGATACAAATTGTTGGCTACTCAATCACTTTGTCAAATAATTATCTTCTGAATAAAAGATCTCCCACAGGATTTCCTTATATAGCCAGCTTCTTCTGGGTGGTTTAAAATGACTTAACTTTATTTATGTATAACTCTTTTACAAACGTTTCCACTGTGGGAAGCAGGGAACTCTGGGTTCCCTGGGGAACTTGGCAGGAGCAGGAAGGTGTCGCAAAAGAAGATGCGCGGTCTCCATGCCCCCAAACCACCCCCGCAGTAGGCTCTCTCGCTCAGAGTGAGCAGGCCCCTCACCTTTTGCTGGGGAAAAGGCAACTCTATCCCAAACCCCAGTTCTTGGGGTCTGCTGACAGAGAGCCCACCAGATTTCTCCAGAGCTGCCCCCCACCACGCCTGGGCTCAACTATTATCTGCCCTCCTAGCTGAAGTCTGCACGTCAATTTTGATCCTTACCACAGGAGACCTGGACTGCCTTTTTCTCCTAAATAAGGTTTTCTTCCCCAAGGAAAGGGTGATAAGGGGAGAGACAGTGGGTACTCTCAAATTAGGGCCCTGGCTGTGGCTTTTCAAGACAAAAATAAAAAACCATATCTAGTGGCCATGAGGCTGAGGCCAAGCAGAGATGTGTGGTTGGCAGGAAATGCAGAAGTCTGGGGGCAGAGGCTTACCTGCCAGTACTTGGGAGTGAGGGGTAGGTGACCCTCGGCACTCCTCCAGCCTCGGCCCGAGCCAATGAGCAGGGGAAGGCTGCCTGCCACCAGCAGCCTCTGGGCCCTGGCCTCCACTAGGGACAAACAACCCAGCGCTGCCCTGGGTCAGAGGTCTCCAAAGCCCTGCATCTTCTGTCTCCTTATGGTATCTCTGGCCTGCTTTGCTTCCCAGCAGCCCCTTCACACAGTGGGCCTCATTAGGGTTACCTGTGGGGTTTGTTAAAATGCAGAGTGCTAGGCCCCACTCTTAATGCTTCTGACTCAGGAGGCCTGGGAGTAGGCCTGAGAATGTGCATTTCTAGCAGGTGCCAGGTGAGGGTGACGCTGCTGCGCTAGGACCAAGTGTGGGGCACCACATTTACTGAGATGTCAGGCCCCCTGCCCACCCTCCAGCAGCCACCTCTTTGGAATCAATAATAAAGATCCCACGATTACTTCCAGGAAAAAACAGCATAACAAGTTCCAGATCTGAGACAGGCTAATGCACAGGATGCCTCTCCCCTCGGGGTACCTTCCCCATCCCACCTTCCTCACTAAGCATGAAAAAGAAAAACAGGATTTCACAGCCACACTCACTCATTTAACTAGCCTGGGCAGAGTCCAGAGCTCAAAGGAGCCCCTGCTGGAGAGAATAGCAGATTCACCCTTTCCTGCCAAAATCTGGGCAAATACACCTAACTACTCTCCCAGGCTGTTGATGAACCTATTTTTCAACACTGATGCCTATTTACTACAATTATTCTAATTAGTCCTCAACTGCAACACATTAAAATGCTAGTTCATTGGCAAGTCCTCGAGGCTCTGCTTGTCTGGCTCACTGGTTCCTACCAATGAGGGAAGGCCAGTGTCCCCAGGTGATGAGGCCCAACAACCAAGTTGTGTCAGCCTGTGGCCTCATAATAAGCTTTAAGAGCAGGATGGAGGTCAGATGTCCCCTGGAAGTGGGGGGCTCCAGGACCAAGCCCACCCACATCCAGAGCTGAACACTCACTGAACACTGACACCCACATCCAGAGCTGAACACTCACTACCCCGCCCCCCCCCCCCCCCCCCCCCCCCCCAGCAATCTGAGGCCACAGTCCATACAGGAACTTCTTCCTGAGGCCAGCTGTTTCCATTACAGTCAACCCAGTCCTAAAAGCCAATGATTGAGCACAGCTGGGCAGAGGCACTGCGGCAGGAAGAACCTCCTTGGGAGCCTGTGTGCATAGTGATCTCTATTCCAGCCAAATTGTCCATTCTGTCACTGCAGTTTAAAAATGACGGCCAAGGGGGCGGGCACCTGGGTGGCTCAGTCAGTTAAGCATCTGCCTTTGGCTCAGGTCACGATTCCAGGATAGAGCCCCGTGTCAGGCTCCCTGCTCAGTGGAGAGGGTGCTTCTCCCTCTCCCTCTGCTCCTCCCCCTGGCTTGTGCTCTCTCACCTTCTCTTTTACTCTCTCTCTCTCTCAAAAGAATAAATACAATTAAAAAAAAATAAAAACAATGGCCAAAGATCCAAAATGAAAACCCAGCAGAGGGTTCACCTCAGTGGCTCAGTGGCTCTCTAAGCGTGGCTCCTGGACCAGCACTGTTGGCATCACCTGGGAATTTGCCAGAGATGAAAACTCTTGGCCCCAGACAGACTCAGGGTGGGGCCAAAGAATCTGTGTCTTCACAAGTCCTCCAGGGGATTCTGATGCAACCTCAAGTCTGAGAGCCACCACCCCTCAATCCTGTGATTGTGGGCCACCTATAAAAGTGGCATTGGTTCCAATTAGGCTTCACTCTTCAAGGTAAACAAATGACATACATACATTCTTTTTTTTTTTAAGATTTTTATTTATTTATTCATGAGAGATGCAGAGAGAGAGAGAGAGAGAGAGAGAGAGAGGCAGAGACACAGGAAAAGGGAGAAGCAGGCTCCATGCAGGGAGCCCAACGTGGGACTCGATCCCAGGACCTGGAATCACACCAAGCCAAAGCCAGACACTCAACTGTTGAGCCACCCAGGCGTCCCTATACATTCTTCCAAGTACTTTTTTTTTTTTTTTTTCATAAAGTCTTCATCATGGTGGTTGGGTCTGGCCTGAACTCTAAAGGGACCCTAAGCCATTCTACATTAACTGCTAAACATGACAGCAATCAGTGGCTGTGTAATAAAGAACCTGGCTGGCCCACATCCCTGGTTCCTGGGAAGCAGCCTCTAAACACTTAGGATTCCTAAGTGATAGGAACATCTGTCTTACCAGGTGAGCTTCCCCTGTTGGCAGTACTATTCAATTACTGCCACACTTCCATGGTGGTAGAACATGTCCCTGAGGACTACAGAAGCTTCCTGTTTTGGAACCCTCCCAGACTTTGCCCTGTGTCTCTTGGTTCTTTTAGATTTGTATCCTTTTGCTATAATACAATAAAAATGTTCATTGTTAAACACAGCATTTTCCTGAGTTGTGGGAGTCATTTTAGCAACTTCCCAAACCTAACGGTGGTCCTGGGAACCCTCCAAAACGGTGGTCAACTGCTAAGACATGAGAGCGGTCATGGGCACCTGAGGGCACAGGATGTGGCTAGCCTGGGCTGGCTGGTTAAAACAGCTCCCCCTGGTTAAACTGTTTAACCAGAGCATGCTCAAAACAGAAACAGGCTTCAGGCTAGACCAAGGCCAAGTAGCTTCTAGCTTAGCCTCAGAATAGGACAAAGGTAGAAGGTAAAACAAGCAAACAAAAACACAACATCCAAAAACCCTGAACATCTGCAAATTGGTTCAGTAAACAATTATATCTATGTAATGGATCACCTGCAGCCACTGAGGGTGGTAGATGATCTCAGCCCCAGGGGCATGTTAGTGGTCCATTTTTAAAATGGGCCGATACTCAGGGCCCCACAGTCAGAGCACCCGATTTAACTATCAACTAGAAAAAAAAGGATGGGGAGATGGAGGAACACTATATATAGTTTTCACTATATTTATATGTTTCCTCTCTCTCTCTCTCTCTCTCTCTCACCTCCAGGATCTCCACACCACCCTCTCTCCAAAGAGCTTGGGATGATCACTGAGTCTATTCTTTCCTTTGTGCTTTTCTGCATCTTCCAAATGTTTGACAATAAATACACTGTGATGGTTAATTTTATGTGTCAACTTAACTGGGCCAAGAGACCCCGGATGTCTGGTTACACATTATCTCTGAGTATGTCTGTGAGGATATTTCCAGAAGAGATTAGCATCTGAACTGGTGAACTGAGTAAACTGCTCTCCCCAATGTGGGTGGGCACCAGTCAATTCATTGAAGGTCTGAATAGAAACAAAAAGTAGAGGAAGGTTAGACTGACTCTGCCTGACAGCTGAACCAGGACACTGATCTTTCTCTGCCCTCAGTGCTCCTGACTCTCAAGCCTTCAAACCTTCAGACTTGGGCTGGAATCTGTACTATCGTGTCTCTGGCTCTCAGACCTTCCAGCTACACGACTGGCCTTCCTGGGCCTCCAGCTTGCAGATGGAGGATCACGGAACTTGTCAGCATGTGTGTGTGTGTGTGTGTGTGTGTGTGTGTGTGTCCTAGTAGCTGTTTCTCTGGAGAACCTTAATACTTATGTAATCAGGACAAAATGAACCTCCTAAAGCAAGGATGGAAAGGGTTTCTTGAACCATTCACTGATTCTTTTGCTAAGTCAGCTTCAGCACTTCCTGAGCCAAGCACCCAGACCAACTGCTCTGGGGATTGAGTCCTTGCCCTTAGGAACACCCACTCTGAGGGGTGCATGGGCAGTAATGGGTCTGAAACAAACCCCACGGGCACTGATGTTCCCAGAAAGACAGGTGTCCCAGGCACAGCACTACTGACGTGAGAGCCCTCCCCAAAGAGGTGGCACTTGAAAGAAAAAGTGCATGAGACTTTGCAGGGAACCCACACAGGCAGCAAGAGGCAAGAAGGTTGAGCTGGTTTGCCTATGACACCGACAATGAGGAGGACAGTTCTGGATCATGGCTAGGCACTGAGATCATATATCCAGTTGGGATATATATCATTGGCCCTAAACACTCCAATTTATTAGAAAGTTCCATCATCCACATCATCTAAAGCTCATCCAGGTTGACAAAAATGGATTTAGGGGCAGGGAAAGAGGTGGTTGGTGAAGAAGACTGATAAGACCATTCCTGATCCTGGGAGAGAGGTCTTACTACAAAAAAAAAAAAAAAAAAAAAAAACAAGGAAAGAGAGCACCAAGAAGCAACATCAGGTCAAGAAAGCAGTGAAATAGGAGAAAGCCAACCAGCAGATGCAGTTCTTGTCAAGCCCTTGGACATGGATCATCCTTTTCTCTTTCTAAAAAACCTTTTTTTTAAAATTAATTAATTAATTAATTAGAGAAAGAACACGAGCAGGGGCGAGGAAGAAGCAGACTCCCCATGAGTGGGGAGCCTGATGTGGGGCTGGATCCCAGGACTCTGGGATTATAACCTGAGCCAAAGGCAGACACTTAACTGACTGAGCCACCCATGCACCTCATGGATCATCCTTCTGCAGGTTGTCCAGTGCAGAGCTTCTCAACCTTTAAAGCACACCAAAAACCTGGGCATTGTGCTGCTTTGCAGACTCTGAGAGATTAGGGTGGGACCCACAGCATGGTCTTGGAGGAGGGACCAGCCCCAAGTGGTACAGTTTAGATAAGGATGGAAAAGGCTCCCAACCCACAGTGGACCAACCAGAAGGCCAGACTTCTTGCTGACCCATTTTGTCCTAGCAGCCCATAAAGTGATGATGCCCACACTATGACCAGACCGCATCTGTCTTTCTGACTGGTCTGTAAGTATTGTCCACCTTCTGTGTGATTCCCACAGCAGGGTGGAGCAGGCTATGGAGAAAGGCTCCCTGATCTCAGGGCTCAGGATCCTGTGTCAGAGGGAAGATTCATAGAAATGAAATAGAACACTGCCCAGCACCATATGACGTCAAGTGCTGAACCCTGGTCCTCTATGAACTGAGCAAAAAAGCCAGAACAGGGCTAGTCAGTGCTACTAACTGGAATGCAGAATTGGGGAGCGGGCAATACAGCATCACCACTGGGGATTAAGAGTCCAAGAGACAGATGGCTTGTTTCTGACTCTGAGGTTGTCCCAAGTTAGAAGTTAGTGAGAGAGCCAGATGGATCCCCAGATGAAAAAGACTACTACATCAGTCAGGGTTCTCCAGAAAAAGAGAACCAATATGATATATATAGAGAGAGAAAGAGAGAGAGAAATTTATTTCAAGGAACTGGCTCACAGAATTCTGCCAAGTCTGAGATTTACAGGGCAGGCCAGCAGACTGGAAATTCTGATAGGAGTTGCTGCTGCAGTCATGAGCCTGCAGGCAGTTTGGAGGCAGAATTATCTCCTCTTCAGGGGAAGTCAGTCTTTTCCCTTAAGGCCTTCTACTGATTGGAGGGGGCCCACCCACATGGTGGAGAATAATCTGCCTCCAAAGGCTACTGATTTAAATGTTAATTACAAGTTAAAAAAAAAAAAAAAACTTTCACAGCAAGAGATGGGTGTTTGACCAAGCAACTGAGCACCATAGCCCAGCCAAGTTGACACATCAGATAAATAAAATCTTTTTTGAAAAAAATTAACTATCACAACTGCGCAAGTATTACTCTTCCTTCAACACATCAGCCACTGGTACTAGAGAAACAGAAGTAAACAAGACAAGGTCCCTTTTCTCATGGAGGTGTCACTTGTTCCTGTTTTGGAGGAATTGAACATTCTTCCTCTCTATGGCCCTTCCAAGGAGACTCTGGTTTGGCACATACTTATGGCCCCTACCCATGATCTCCTCCCGTTAATGCTACTTCCTTTTCTCAGTATCAGGACAGCATTCATGGGGTGCTGGGCGGCTCCATCAGTTAAGCATCTACCATCAGCTCAGGTCATGATCCCGGGGTCCCGGGATCAAGCCTCATGTTGGACTCCCTGCTTCCCGGGAAGACTGTTTCTCCCTCTCCCTGTGCCCTACCCCACTCATGCATACACTCTCTCTCTCAAATAAATAAATGAAATCTAAAAAAAAAAAAAAAAGAAGAAGAAGAAGAAGAAATCAATGTTCAAGTATACTCAGAAATTTTTGCCATCCATACATTTGGACTAAATCGCCAGAAAATCCAAAGGACCACCTTCTATATAATTTGGGAGTTGGGTCTCATAAAATGAAAATTGTAGTATGTATCATAATTTGACTTTTGGACATACATCTCTGGGTCTTTTCTATCACAAGCCCTCTGGAGTTCCCCACCTTCCCAGAGCAACTAAAGCTACTTTTTCTGAAAATAACTCAGAAGTAGGCAGAAATGCATGCCAAAATATATGCATAAAAGAGGAAGTTCTGGGAAAAGTGAACAAGACTGCAAGGTTGCCCTGATGTGGCAGACTGTAGGGCAGCAGGGGCCCTGGGCAAACAAGTGATTAGGTGGAGTTTCTAGAGTAAGATCAACTGGTAGTCAACCCTACCCTTGCCTCCATCTCTAGAGCCAGGCAGCCTTATAGTATTAGGGTTTTGTCAGCAAGGAAGGAAAAGGTAGGGGGGAAAAGATGTTAAGACCAACCAGCAGTTCTGCTGCCCACATCATAGTGAACCTTCAGGGCAGCATGGAGGAGAAGAAATCCTAAAGGCCTCGAAAGGTAGCAGTGGCGATTATATATATATATATAAAAAAAAAAAAAGCCAAAACCAGCTTATGGGATTGATATCAGATTTTTCACCAGCAACACGGAATGTAAGAAGACAATGGGAAACTATCTCTAAAGGTATAAGAGAAAATTGTCAGAATTTATATCCAGCCAAACTATCATTCACGTGAGAGGTTAAGATGCAGACATTTCCAGCCATGCAAATAGAACATGAATTCCTGACAATACTGTCACAAAGAGGAAAGATGAGTACAAGAGGAGCCACAGTGATGGGGAGGGGGACAGTGAAGCATTACTAATCATACGCAACTGATGGCTGTGAAATAGTTCAGTAATCTGGCTTTCTAGAACTAAAATCAGAAATTATATCCACAACAAGAGCAGAGGGCAGGGGGCAAGCAGAGGGAGGAGGATGCCAATGTATTTTTAAAATTTATTTTATGTAAATTCAATTAATTAACATACAGTGTATTATTAGTTTCAGATGTAGAATTTAGTGATTCATCAGTTGCATATAACACCCAGTGTTCATCATATCACCTGCCCTCCTTAATGCCCATCACCCAGTTACCCCATCCCCCACACACCTCCCCTCCAGCAACCCTCAGTTTGTTTCCTATCCTATGATGAAATGTCTCCTATGGTTTGTCCCCCTCTCTGATTCCATTTTATTTTATTTTTCCCTCCCTTCCTCTATTCTCCTCTGTTTTGTTTCTTAAACTCCACATATGAGTGAAATTATATGAGAATTACCTTTCTCTGACTGACTTATTTCACTTAGCATAATGCCCTCTAGCTCCATCCACATCATTTTTATAAGAGAACATATTCCTTAACTCTGGATGACAACACAAAAATGAAAGTTTCTCTTTGATCTTTAAGAAGAACAAAATGGATAATTTCTAAACCATTAGAGGAAAACAAAGGGAACTCAGAAAGCTCAATCCACTCAACCAAAAGTAGAAAAGAAACAAAAGAGAAGCAACAGGAAAATATTAACAAACTACAATGTCAAGAATAGTCCAAACATGTCAGTATCCTCAGATTAAATTCACCTAACAAAAAATATTTTCAGATTAATCTGCAAAAGCAACATAAAGTTTAATTATGTGCTTGTATGGATTGAATCATGTGCCCCCCAAATTCATATGTTGACGTTCTAATCCTCAGCACCTAGAATATGATCTTATTTGGAGATAAGGCATTTAAAGAGGTAATAATTAAGTCAAAATGGGGCTATTAGGGTGGCCCCTGATCCAATGTGATGGTGTCCTCATAAGATAAATCTGGACACACAGAAGACACAAGGATAGCACAGGTAGAGAAGGACAGCCACATGACAAGACAGAAGGGGACAGCCATCTGCAAACCAAAGAGCGAGCTCTCAGAAAAAAAACTCAACCCTGCCGGCCCCTTTATCTTGGACTTCCAGGGTATTTTATTATGACAGCCCTGGGAACTTCATAGAGTGTTCTTTATACTCTTTTAGTCTGTTTCAAAAAGATAGATTTTTCAGATAATCTTAGAAAATCCAACTATGATGCCTTAATCCATTCAGGCTGCTATAACATAAATACAATAGCCTGGTGGCTTTTAAACAATAAACATTTATTTCTTACAGTTCTGGAGGCTGGGAGTTGAAGATCAGGGTACCTGCAGCTCTGGTATCTGATGAGAACCCTCCACCTGTGAAACAGGTGCTTTTCTCACTGTGTCCTCACCTAGAGGATGGGGTGAGGGAGCCCTGGCATCTCCTTTCTAAAGGCACTAATCCCATTCATGAGGGCTCCACCCTCAGGATTTAATCACTTGCCAAATGCCCCACCTCTTCCCACCATCATTTTGGGGATTAAGATTTCAACATCTGAATCTGGGGGAACACAGACATTCAGACCATGGCATTGAGTTGTTTATAGGTTCTTGCATCACTATACCTAAAACAGAATGATACAAGACAACTCAAAATGAAAGACAGATGAAAAGATACACCAGATAAATGCCAATAAGAAGAAAGTAGGTATGGCAATAACAACTGGACAAAATAGATAGCAAAGTATGGAAAGGGACAAAAAGAAAAAATCCTATTAATAAGAGAAATAATACATCAAGAGCATCACAAACCTGTATCAACTTAACAGCATGCCTTCAAAATATAAACAAAGTCAATAATTACAATAAAAGGTGAAATTAATAGTCATGCTCATATTGAGAGACCATAACAGAAGTCAAAATAACTAGACATAAGGATATAAACAACATAAGCTATAGTGATTTTTTTAAAAGATTTTATTTATTGATTCATGAGAGACACAATCAGGGGAGCCTGATGTAGGACTCAACCCCAGAACCCTGGGATCATGACCTGAGGCTGAAGATAGACACTCGACCACTGAGCAACCCAGGCATCCCAGGATATAGAGATTTAAATAAAAATTAACAAGCTTGACAGAAATTTACTCAGCATTTTGTACCCAACAGAGATAGTAGAATTAAAAGAAATAAAAATAAAAAACAATATACTGTATTTTAATAAAAACTATGTAGTTAGTATTAGGCCACAGAAGACATGTCATGTTCTAAAAGGAATACAATGTGATAAAATTGGAAATTAATGACAAAAAAGACTGTATCAGCCCTGAACACAACCTTCATGACATGTGTGAATGATATATGTCACTCTATGCCGTGTGATGGACAACAGAATTCCCTCAAGCTTGCCTCTTTGAAAGGGAGCACAACAGTAAGCTTTCTTGGTAGAGGGCATTGGAGAGACCCTGTGGGAGGAGTGGGGCTTCCTCCAATTTCCAGCTCAGGCCACAGGCCCAGACCCCAATTCTTTTGCAACCTCGCACCCTTTGTCTGGCCACCCTTTCAATGTAGAAGCCAGAGACTTACACAGCCAGGCCTCTAGTGGAATCCCTCATGGTCTGGAGAGTCATATACTAAGCTGCACACTTTGCAGGCCTTCTATCCCTGCCTTCACCCCAATGCCCATGCACACCACCAGTTACTCATCACCTGCTCCCTGCCTGCACTCTAGAGGGTAGTCTGTTGCTTTGACAGCACTTCCAAACCAGCTCTGGCCTGCCTAAAGCCATGGACTTCTCTGCTATCTGCTAGCTGAATCACACCTTCTCCAATAAAGTCTGAACCCCTCCCAAGATTGTCTTCTTGGGTACTCTCCCTTGGCCCTATGGTACCACATAGAGTTTCCTAATATATCAGTTATTATTTTAACATAGTTAGTAATTCCTTTTACTAGATTTTCCCCGTTTAACATAATGTGTCATTTCTACCTCTTGATTAGAACTAGGCTGTGACAAAACTGGTCCTGGGAGTAGTCCTAGAAGACAGACCACTAACGATGGGATGTGGGGATCAGTTTGGTGAGATCCTTAACCTTGAATACCATGCTGAACTCCTTGCCAGTGGTGGGAAGTAGGATGCTGGCAACCCATAGAATATAGCAGCATCACAATTAATCAAGGAGTGAACTGTGGTTGACTGAACGGGTGGTTGCCATGCTTGAATCTTATGGCAGGAATGACAACTATACAGGCTGTGATGTGGGATGGATCCTTCTGAGTGCGCTCAAGTACCTATCAACAGAAAATGCCAAGATGCAGGCTGATGACTCATGCCCCGTCGTGCTCTAAGAATCGGACAGCTTCCATGACAGCCCTGCAAGAACTCATTTCTGTAGCCATAGGAATATTACTATTATTGCCAGAAATCACACACAAATGTAATTTTGCAACTGCTAGATGATAACAACAACCATATTTACAAGCTTGCTAAGTTTTCATGTGAAAGGGCAATAATTGGGCAAGAATGAAATCCTGAGACCTGCCTGGGAACACCTGGTTGGATCCAGATGAAACCGACAATCCTGAAATGTCATTCCAAGAGTCCCTTATCAAGAGAAGTAGCATGCCCCCAGTGTCTGAGGAGATAAGCCTTCCTCAGCTTGGAAACCTATGATATCTTTACTTGGGACAGATGCCTCGAAAGGGGATACTCATTCTGCTCAAGAAGCACCACAACCACATCATATTGCCATGACACCTACAACTAGTGACAAATCTCAACAAGTACTGAGCATGTTATGGGTGTGTCAACCATAAAGAAAAGTAGGAGAGTGCCAGGAATCAGAATGCTTTGGCCTACAGAGATCTTTGGTGGTAGCTGACTAAACATGGTGTGTCTAAGGAATGAAATAGATTGGCAGCCTTATGGAGTACTGCTTCATCTATATGATAGGAAAAATTCGAGATACGTGAGTTGAGTTGCCAAAATAGAAAATCATGGCTTCTCACTCAAATTTCCAGAGTAAGTCAATTCATACCCCCAGGACCCCTTGATTGAAGAGAAAGCTGTGTCCTCATGATAAAGAACCTCATCCACTATAAATCTTTACTGGTCTGGCCATTCTTTCAACACAGAACACAAACCCAACGAAGCCAGACACCTGCCAGACAACGTCGGCAAGCGCTGGTACAGCCTGGTGTACACAGTTCTGTGTGGCCATCAGCGAGTACTCCTGCAGATCCTACACACAGCCACCTGTCTGGGCTTTGCTGGCAAGCCCCGACAGACGGTGTATAGCCACCCGTAGCCAGGAGGGTCACACCCCAAACAGTCATTACACTTCTGCATGTCCCACACGTCTTCTGCCCTTGCCAGCATCTGAGTTCACACTGCAGGCCCATACCACCAGTTGTGGATCACCTGCCCCTGCCTGCACCTCCATCGAGGGTGGCCTATTGTTACAACACAAACTTCCTTGCTCCCTGGTGGCTAATCTATACCTTCTCCAACAAGAGCATGTCCTTCCTTGGATCTCTTCCAGGTTTATTCTTCTGTGCGTACTCTCCCTCATACCTAGGGTACCAGAGAGGGTTTCCCGTATCTTAGAATTGCTCTTTTAAAGTACTTAATAATTCTTCTTTAAAAAAATTATTATTAGAGAGAGAGATAGTGAGCGAGTGAGAGGGAGAGCACAAGTGGGGCTCAATCCCAGGACCCTGAGATCATGGCCCAAGCCAAAGGCAGACGCTTAATCAAATGACCCACCCAGGCGCCTCAGAAGACTTAATAATTCTTTATAGTAAGCTCCCCCTATTTAACCTATGGCATGATTTTATCTCCTGAATGGATTCAGGCAAAGACAGTTAAAAACAATAAAAACAACTACTGTTATGGCTTAGATTTAAAACATATCCAAAATGTAAATTATAAATTTTTAGAAATGAACAAAAAATTGGATATCACAACTAAAGAATGTGGCCACATTAGTACTCACTAGGAAATATATACATTTCCTAGAGAGTTGCTTTTTTTTAAGTAGAAAAGATGGTCAAAAGTATAAAAGAAGCCTAAAGAAAGGAAAAGTGAAAATTTAAGATAAAAAGCAGAAATTAGTAAAATATGAGAAAAAAATTTAAATGACAAAGTTTATCAAAAGTTGGCTTAATATAGGGAAGCCTGGGTGGCTCAACAGTTCAGCGCCTTCCTTCAGCCCAGGATATGATCCTGGAGTCCAGGAATTGAGTCCCACATCAGGCTCCTTGCATGGAGACTGATTCTCCCTCTGCCTATATCTCTGCCTCTTTCTCTCTCTCTGTCTCTCATGAATAAATAAATAGATTCTTTAAAAAAAATTTTTTTAAGTTGGCTTAATATAAAAAGAACATATACACTAAAGCAAACATGACCAAGAAAAAAAAAGGAATAAATATAATTGAAAAGGTGGCCATAATTACAAATGGCCACCTTTTAAAAAATTTTAAATTACAAGGAAATGCTTTTTAGAATTTTATATTGAGGGATGCCTGGATTGCTCAGCAGTTGAGCATTTTAGCTCAGGTCATGTTCCTGAAGTCCCGGGATCAAGTCCCGCATCGGGTTCCTTGCATGGAGCCTGCTTCTACCTCTGCCTATGTCTGTGTGTGTGTGTGTGTCTGTGTGTCTCATGAATAAATAAATAAAATCTTAAAAAATAAATATATAAAATGGAATTTTTATTGATAAACTTAGAAATCTAACCGAATGAAAAGGAAGATTTTCTTAAAAACAAAAATTACAAGTATCTGAATAAGTACAAAACGTGAATAACCATAGAAAATATTTAAAAATAATACGTGTAATTTTAAAAAGGCACCAAAAAAATAAAAATAAAAATAAAAATAAAAAGGCACCAGATCCAGATAAGTTCATCCAGATTTATTAAATTTTTAAGGACCAGATCATCATGTCATATCTCAGAAAAAGATAGAAAGCTAAAACAACTTGTTTTTGAAAACCAATCCAGTCTCCAATACAAAAAAAGACAGAAAAACTCTAAATAAAGTTTTAACAAATAGGTTCAGTATGAGTATTAAAAGACCAATACACTATGAATAAAAATGGTTTATATCATAAAAGGGAAGATGGTTCAACCACAGAAAATCTACCATATGATTAAAATTGGCTATTACACCAACTTCTTATTCTGAAAATTAATAATCAAAGGGAAATAAGCATTTATTCTATTTTAACCATAAAAATTAGGGGCACCTGGGTGGCTCAGTCAGTTAAGCAACTGACTCTTGGTTTGGGCTCACGTTATGATCTTGTGGTCATGAGATCAAGACCCGTGTCAGGCTCTGTGCTGGCATGGAACCTGTTTAAGATTTTCTCTCTCTCTCTCTCTCTCTCTCTCTCTCTCTCCCTCTGCTCCTCTCCCCTGCTAGCATGCACGATCTCTCTCCAAATAAAAAAAATAAAAATTATAAAAATAATAGAAATTATATTATAGGGTGGTCCAGTTGATGGGAGAAGCCTATTTTTCACAGAACAATGCCAGGTAATAAATGCAAATTATATGAGATAAATATGAAATCCAATTTAAAACAACTAGCAGGTTAGCTGATTTAGGCCAGGATCATCCATGCATCATGCAGGGTTAACTGAGCAACCAATATATATGGTACCAAGGAGCTATTTGTAGATCACTTCTAAGTCCCAAGAGGAATAAACAACTTGCAACAGATGATGAAGCTGTCATTATCTTAACCCAGTGATTAATTATAACTAGTCAGATCAAATGGCAATAGTGAGATAACCATATACCATGTGTGAATTGTGGTATGTTGCAATATGAAACATACAACATCACTTATAAAATATTCTTGCCAAGAAATTTTCATCTCAATCTAAACATGCTTTGGTAGATTAGATTTATCACTCAACATATATCCCTTCTTCCATGGAGACAGATACCCCCCACTCCATTTATATTGGGTTTGGCGATGTGACTTGCCAATGGAATATGGACAAAGTGACAATATTCAAGTTCCAAGACTATGCCTTGAGGGCCATCTCATCTTTCCACTTACTACTCTTGTATTCTTACGATCCACCATGAACTATGTATGCCCTAGACAGCCCCTGGGGCTGGGTCTCAGAATAACCAGGCTGCTTCAGACCAGCCCTGGTTTCAGAATAAGCATGCGAAAGACAGGGCTATCTCAGCAGATCTGCAACCTATACAAACCTGCCCTCACTGCTCCACAATCTGTGAATATAAAGAGAAATGCTGATTATTGTGTCAGATTCTGTTGCTGTCTTATACAGCATGAACTGACTAATACACAAGTCATTGGACCTAAATTCCAGTTTATAAGAACCACAAGAGATGGAGAGAAAGTAAAAGGATACTACAAGAAAGCAATCAAAGGCTGAAAATTGGACTTGATACACAACAATTGGTCCGGTTCAGTCTTTACAATCGGTAAATATAATGGGGGGGAAAAAAGCAATGGGGGGAAAAAAAGAGGGGGTATCCTAGTTAAAAAGAGAAGATTTAAGAGACTACAACAAAGCACTGTCTGGTTCTTGACTGGGTCCTGGTAAAGAGATCAGCTGTAGAAGATGTTCTGGAGATGGCTAAATGTTTAATATAGATAGGGTATGAGGTGATATTAATGAATTAATGCTGACTTTGTTAGTATGACAATGGTATTCTAGATGTAGGAAGATTTGCTTATTTTTAAAGTGCAGACTGACTTTTTATGAGCAAATAATGATGGCTATACTTTATAACCTTTAGCAAAAAAGGAAGAGAGACCAAATGTGACAAATTCTCAACAACAAAAACTAAGCAAATATGGCAATGGATATGCTTGTTTATTATGTTCTCTTTTCCTGTGAATTAGAAAATCTTTAGCTCAGAAAAAAAAGGTATCATGACAGTTAGCTAAAACTTATCACCACTACTGACACCTCTTCCCCAAATCCATCAATGCCAGATGATGCCATATGATCATGACTAAAAAAAAAAAAAAAAAAAAAAGCTTGATGAAATCCAATGAGTAATTCTTGATTGAAAATCACCTTAAAAAGCAGATCAAGAAGCAAACTTCCTTAACTTGATAAAGGATGTTTAGCAGCAAACATTTTATGACAAAACAACAAAAGCATTCCCTTTCACCTAAGGAACAAGATTAGGATATCTACTATCACTGTCACTATTCTATCTTATGCTAGTAATCCCAGACAGAGCTACAAACACAAGGAAAAATCTTATGAGGTGGGAAGCTGAGAAGAGGCATTTTTGCTGGTTATCTCTGGAGAAAAGCAAGAGAATCAACTGACCAATTACTAGAAGTAAGAAGAAAGGTTATGAGGTGGCTAGGCACAAGTTCCACCTATAAAACTCAATGGCTTTCCTAACCATTAGCAATTACTGCTGAGAAATTATAATAATGAAAAATATTTCAGACAAAAATCAACAAAAAGCAAAAAAACTGAAGCATCTAGGAAAAGAATGTAACAAAAATATAAAACTTTAACAAAAAACATACATTGTGGAGACAACAGATAACATTGTAAACATAATATAATTACATATAATTATATATAGTATAAACATATAAGTATAAAACTATATGCATACACAACATTATAATATAATAATATATAATCATTATAATAATATTACAAATACTTTTATTTGGTCCAAATCAATTTATAAAATCTCAATTCCAGTAGAATCTCAGTAAGAATAACAAAATCCAGGTGACAGAGGAAGCAACTGCAGAAACACTGTAGAACAACAAAAGATATAAAAATAAAACAACAATTTTTTTGTTGTTGGTATAGGAATATACAAATGAACCAATAGACTGGTGAGTATCTGGAACAGCCCAACATCTATGATAATATAATATGCAATGAAGGCAATATTTCAAATCACTTGGGGGAAAATGGGCTGTAATTATTACAACCCATTTAGGAAAAAAGATATCCCTGCCTCAGGGATCCCTGGGTGGCTCAGTGGTTTGGCGCCTGTCTTTGGCCCAGGGCGCGATCCTGGAGTCCCGGGATCGAGTCCCACATCAGGCTCCCGGCATGGAGCCTGCTTCTCCCTCCTCCTGTATCTCTGCCTCTCTCTCTCTCTATGTCTATCACAAATAAATAAATCTTAAAAAAAAAAAAAGATATCCCTGCCTCATACCCCTTTTGAAAATAACTTCTGGATGGACTCATGATCTCAGTATAAAGGAAATGACTCTATAACAGTAGACAGTCTATGGGATCCTTGGGTGGCTCAGCAGTTTGGCGCCTGCCTTTGGCCCAGGGTATGATCCTGGAGCCCCGGGATCGAGTCCCGCATCGGGCTCCCGGCATGGAGCCTGCCTCTCCCTCTGCCTGTGTCTCTGCCTCTCTCTCTCTCTCTCTCTCTATCATAAATAAATAAAATCTTAAAAAAAAATAGCAGTCTATGTAGGAAAGACTTTCTTAAATAAGACAAAGAGAAATCATTAAGACTAATAAATTTCCTGGGGCACCTGGGTGGCTCAGTGGTTGAGCATCTGCCTTTGGCTCAAGTCATGATCCTGGGGTCCTGGGATAGAGCCCTGCATCAGGCTCTCCACAGGGAGCCTGCTTCTCCCTCTGTCTACATCTCTGCCTCTCTCTGTGTGTCTCTCATAAATAAATAAATAAATAAATAAATAAATAAATAAATAAATAAATAAATCTAATGAATTTCCTATATAAAAATTTTAAACCTGCATGAAAAAAAAACACCTAAAAAAAAGGAAGAAAAATTAACGGACTGGAAGAAAACAGTGAAGAGTATATAAGACAAAGGATTCACATATAGGAGGAGTTACAACATTTGCTTGTACACAAGAGACCCAAAACATTCACACCAATACCAAAACTTATCCTACATATCAATAGGAAAAAGACAAGCCAGTGCAAGACAAAGAGTAAAAATAACTAATAGAAATTGACCCAAGAGACAATACAAATAATCTTATCCTTATAAATCATCAAGGAAATACAAAGTAATACCATAATTTTCCTCCCATGATATCAGCAAAATTACAATATCAAGAACTAATTGTCCTGTAGGGACTAAAGGACTCTGTAGCCACTTTGGAAAGAAACCTAATCGTACCTATTACCCTGCAATCCCACTTCTTGCTATGTACTCTAGAGAAACATGAGCCCATGAACATTACTGCTTGTACAGCAAACATCAGAAAACAACCCAAACATTCTTTACAGAAGAGTGTTCATGCAACACTACACAGTACACGTAGTCACTGGAAGCCGACAAAGTTAAAACAAAGCAGCAGTACTAGGCAGTACTGTATGTAAATTCTCTGAAATATCGTGCAGTTGGACATTCAAGTAGCAGAACAATGCATAGACTCTGAGATACCCTCCATTTGCGTAAAAACAAAATACAGCCACATACTTACACAAATGCACATATGCTTATGTAAGAGTGCAATAACAGATCCAGAGGGAAACACTGTAAACCCTTAAGAGTAGTTCTCTCCAGGGAGAGGAAGAACACTACAGTTGGTGATCAATGGAGTGCCAGGCTTTATCTGTGACATCTCAATTTTGTTAGAGAATGTACATCTGTGTTGTGCAGATCTTCAAATGTTTTACAAAGAAAATATAAATAATTTTGGCCTTTCTATAATATCCTTAACCAAAAATAAACTGTCCTGAGCCAAAGGGAAGGCCAGCTTCCTCCTTAGAGAACTAACACTGCTAGACACAGCCCCCACCCCCAGGGGAATAGGATGAGTAAAAGGAGAGATAATGATAAGGTGGGGGATAACCTGGGGCCCTCCTGCCAAGAGCCTGGCACCCTTCTGCCCAATTCACTGTGAGTTAAGAGGGCAGCCTGGATAGTACCCTGGTCTTCTGCTTATTCCCTCTCCCCTCCATTTTCATGTTTTATCCAGTCTTCAAGTTCAAGAGCAAACTTGATCTCTACTACATGGGAGAAGGTTATACCATAAACACTACAATACCAAAAAACACCAAACTGGCCTCTTGTGTTCCTGCCTCCACAGCCCTAGTCCCCAACATGCACCAGCCCATTTACTCTCTTGCTAGGCAGGGATGTCATGATCCTCCTTTTCCAGTTGAAGAAGCCAAGGCTCCAAGAGAAGCTGTGGCTGAGACAAGGTCACATAGCAGAGAGGGATGGTGGCCCAAACCCTGGACATTTGTCTCACCATTCCTGTGCTGTCCAGTCTTTCCCACTGTCTCTCCACTCTCAAACCATGGCTTCTTTTTACTATTGGTGTGGATATATTGACATTGATACACCATATCCTGCCATTCTCAGCCTCCACTCTTCTCTCAGTGGTAAGGAAAGGGAGGATTGGCTTTACCAGAGCCCAAAGGCCAAACTCTCTGGCCTCAGTCAAAGATTCCCTCACAGATCCCAGTTCATTTCCCAGCCAGAGGCTGCTCACTGGCTACATCTGCTTCAGATCATCCCTCCTGGATCCCCCTCTTCACAGCTGGACTGACCTGCTTCTTCCCATATTTCCTATTGCAGCTGTACAGATGCCTTTGGCAGATGGACTGCCTGGCCCCCCTGAGATGTGAGCTTATCCTTCCTGTCCATAGGTTGCTAAAACTTAAAGCACTAAACAGTCCCACTCTGCAATCTGTCAAAGGTGCAGAAAGATGGAAAATCAGATGGAGGCGATCAGAGTCTCCTAGGCACCTGGTGCATTGATAAGCTCTAGAGCAGTTTCAACACACAGTAAGTATGCAAACTCTCGAAAGAATGAGCACTGCCACCTCAAATGGTACCCAGCTAAGTAGTGGTTCTCAGCTCTGGTTGAACACTGTAATCACTGGTGAATTAAAATCTATGTCTCCATCTATACATCTCTATCTATCAATCTATCAACACCCAGACCCCACTCTAAGAAATCTTGATCCAATCAGCCTGGGACAGACACCCAGGATTGGCACTTTTTAATGCTCCCCGGGTCATGAATGTGTAGCCACAAACAGAAATTCCAAATCCACTTTTGGGGCTTTACTCCTCAATGTGAATGAACAATCAAGGATCACAGATTTGGGAGGAAGGCCTCATACAGAAAAGAAAAATCCAGATTAGTGAGTACAAGGAAACCAAATGAAACTGATAAGGCAGGAAACAGGAGAAACTGCCAAAAATACATAAATAGGAGTACATGGGTAGCACAGTCGGTTGGAGCATCCATATCTTGATTTCAGCTCAGGTCATGATCTCAGGGTCATAAGATTGAGCCTCGCTTCAGGCTCCATGCTCAGCAGGGAGTCTGCTTGAGATTCTTCTCTCCCTCTGCCTCTCCTCCCCACTTTCCTCTAAAGAAAAAAGAAAAAAAAAAAAAAACAACAAAATAGTAGTGCCATCAACAAATGGAAGAAGATACTGCTCCCCAAACAAAAAGCAGAGTGCTCCAAAAAAGAAATGATGACAGAACAGAATGAGCTCTTGGAAATTAATAGTAGTAGAAAGTATAAAAAACCTCATTATAGGAATTTAAAGATAAAGTCAGGAATATCCCCAAAAGCAGAACAGAAAGGAGATAGAAAACTATAAAAGACAAAAAAGATGTATAGGATGAAATTAGGAGGTCCAACCTCAGCTAAATGGGAATTCCGGAAAGAGAGAAAAGAGAAGGAAAGCATAAACGAGAAAATAAAAGGAAATTTCTCAGAGCCAGAGTGCTAGATGAATCTGCTCTGAGTTCTGATTCTCTTTCCAGCATGGCCACCAAGATGCACCAGCTCAGGGAGCCAGAACATCAAACTCCAAAGTTTCTCATTTGTATGCAGGCAAGGCACTGTGCTGTGCAAACTCACCACTGAAACCATTTGCCCCAAGACCCAACCCTCCTTCCTCAAAAGTGATGTATGTCTTGCATCATTATTGTCTACTTGTACTCAGAATTTATAATCCTTTTTATTGGTTTTCTTGGAAAGAAACCTAAGCATAATGATCACTGGCTTTATTTAATAAGCATAATCTGGAAGAAGGAAGCTGTTTAAAGTCTGAAGGGTGAAGGAGAAGGAAGAAAGAACAGGAGATGGAATGCAGGGAAAGAGAAACTGAGGCAGAGACCAAGGAGAAACAGGCAAAGAGGTAAGGGAGGAAAGAGAGAATCTCAGAGGGTAAGAAAAGATCCTGAAATCCAACCACACATCAGGGATGGGCACCCCATGGACAGAGAGAAGAGCTGCTCCTCTCTGCTCACCTAGCCTATTATCTGAGCTATAGTGTGACCATAGGATCACTGCCTTCTAAAATGCATTTCAGTGGTTCCTGATCTTCCACTGACACTTTTCTTTAATCATTGATCATAATAATCCAACCGGTGCTTTGCAGGGCACGCTGCCCCTGGTAGCACATTCTCACACAGGGCCTTCAGGTTAGAAGCTGGTACTGCCATCTCCACATCACTAAGAGGTGCTACAGGCTAAGAGACCTTCCTGTCTAAGATCCTATGGAGGAGAAGTCTGGATCCCTTAGGAACCAAGGGATCTCCCCATGAAAAAGAATAGGCCTGAATGTTTACTAAGCATCCATGCTGACAGTCATACTCTTCAGGCTCTGGATGCCTCACCTAGAATGAAGGCTAATACAAGCTGACTCTGTACTCTGAGGATCAGAGATACGTGCAAAATGTCTAACACAGCTCCTGACACATAAATGCTTCTGGTCATCATAATAAGTCTGTGAAGGTGGAAGGGGCAGGGAAGGAGACTGAGTCTCTGCACTGCAACGACCTGCCTAAGGTCACACCATGGTGTCTCTGCCTCCCAGCCCAGAGCTCGTCCTTCCAGTTCTTCCTACACCCTTGTCCCCTCACATCCTTGACTCACGATCTGCTACTTGGGTGCAAACACGCCGAGCAAGCAAGTATTCCAAATAGTGGATGGATCTTCCTGAGCTTGCCTGATGACTCCTTTGAAAAAATATATATTCTCTCAACTAAAAAAGTTCTTTTTCTTCTTCCTGATATGATAATAAGCTCTACCACTAACAGTGCTGTCCAGAATCTAGGTGCTAAAGTATTTCTATCCACCCCTCTCCTCCTTACCATTCACCAGCAAACTAGACTGGTGAGTGCAGATCCTGGTATGGCAGCCATGAGCAGGACAGGAGAGGTGCTACCCACTAGCAGCTGAGGTCATCACCCCAGGACTAGCTGGGGACATTTTTGTCTTTTAAAACAGGAAAATTTCTTCCACTGAAGATGCTGTAAGAGACATAAATGAGGGACCCCAGACACTCATTTTACAGGGTCCTCACTCACTGTAACTGCCCTCAATGACATCTACTTAAGGACCAAGACGACTTGGCTGATTCTCCAAGAGCATGCCTTTCCTCTCTCTTTGTTTAAAAACAGGCATTCTGGACAAGCAACATGTAGATCTTAACAGGAGTGACAGTCACATAAACACCAGCAAGAGACTGCTCTTTTTCAGGCACAAATCCTCAAATACCAGATGTGACTCAGTTTCATTTTTTTTTTAATGCAACCTCCTTCAAAGCTAAAAAGGTAGTCCACAGCTATCCAAGACCCTTCTTATAAACTGTTCTTGGCAACAGAGGAGCAGAGTCACTTTTGATAGTGATTTGGGAGAAAATGTAGGAAAGAGACAGGTGAGAGAGACTGTCTATAGGAAAGCACCATGTAGATGTCTGTAAACGATGAAAGGGCAATCTGCAGACTGGTGAGCTTAACTGATTCTAGAATCAAGATTTCAGAATGACTGTTCAATAAAAATTTTTGCAATGATACAAGTGTTTTATTGGTGCATTGCCCAATGCAGTAGGGTTTGAGCACTTGAAAGGTGGCTAGTTCAACGAGAAACTAATGTTTTGACTTGCTTAATTTTAATTAATTTAAATTAAATATAAATAGCCACATGTGGCTAGTGGCTGCCATACTGGACAGAGAAGTTCTAAACTGTACTTTTGAAAGGGCTGGTTTAAGAAAAACCAACACCATCACCTTTAAGAAAAATAGCCATTGTGAGAGCTAACCACTTGCTTGTGAAAATGACTCCCATTTCTCTCTCTGATAGGATATGTAGAGAGGTACACAAAGGAGACTCTGAAAAGAGAATGCACCTGGATTTTAACAAGATACATGACAGGTCCCGCCCAACAGTTCTGTGGGTCAAACTGAAATACATTAAATTGGATGTGACAAAATGAGATCCATTAGTGCCTGATTGAATGATCATACTAAAATGGCATCAATTCGTGGATAACTCGATCTGTGAGGACTTTTACAACAACTTGGGTGTGTTCCATCATGAATAATAATACAGAAGACAGCTGCTCTTCAGAACCACAGAATACACAAAAACTAGGGTGGGAAGATATCCAGCCCAAGTGCAGGGATAGCAGAGGCAAGGTTTAGCAAGAGCTCACATGGAAGATCTTACATGTTGTGCTCCATCTAGGTAAAGGTATGCTTTACCCTAACGTGAGTCACCAACTTTATCCCTAACGTGAGTCACCAACTTTATCCCTAAAGTGATGTCCTTTCACAAAACCATTCTTAACCATATAGAGAAGCTTAATATCTTTAAGGTCTAACCAAAAATTTGTATCAGTAATTGCACTATTTCTAGGTCTCCAAGACTGAAAAGCCCAGTTCATGTAGCACTCCCCATCTGTTCCTTCCATCAAAAGTGTTTATGATGAAGGTTATCTTCTTCCAAGATCATTATTTTTTTTCCTTACCTTGAAGAGAAGTCAGTAGACAATTCTTTATAGCCCTTGTGACTAAGAGTATAAATAAAGGATGTGTAAAGAATGATCTGTTTTCTTATATGATGCCTAAAATCTGTATTACTTAGGATATCTGATGACTGGAAGCAAAGCCCCAAGTCTTCAAATTTTATGAGGCACCATTAACCATGACATAGTGGAGAAAACAAACAGCATTATGCTTGATAAGTCCTAGTTCTGGCTATGATGTACCAGTTTGTGCCAGACTAATGCTCTCACCAAGAACAACCAAAACTCTTAATGGCATTTTTAAGAATCTCTATGGAAACATTAGAGAGCTGCCAATGCAACTAGGACTCGAGGGGCTAAAATCCGGACAAGCAAGAAAAGAAAAAAAAAATTTTTTAAATAGAATCCATGACCAGTGTGGAATCCAATGTGCGGCTTGAACTCACAGTCCTGAGTCGACTCTTAATTAAATGAGCCCCGTGACAAGTAAGAAAATATAACTGAAATAAGCTCAGCATTTTGTGCAGCTTTTCTCTCCAGGGCTTTTGTGGATTCATAACTGGTAGGATCCAAGAGGCTTAAAAAACAAGCAGAAAGTGGTAGTTAAGACGGGACAGTACTAAACAGAACTTTTGGCAGTCTTACGAGGTTGGGGATACCAGAAATCGTAGTTTAGGGCTACTAAAGCAGTGAGAACCTGAGAAACCAACTCCTGGAAGGAAGAGGGAAAAGAAAAATGAGTCTGATATTTGGATATGTTAGGAAAGAGTGAAAGGTGGAAGAATGTGAACAAGAAAATAAGTAACATAGTATTTGGCTTGCAACCTAAGTATAAAATAAATATCCAGAAGTCCATACAGACATAAAATTATATGAATGAGTATATCAATAGATAAGAGAGAGAAGACAAATCTGTGCACAAGAATTCCATATAATTGGTTGGCTCCTGTCCCCTCATGGAGATGAAACATAACTTCCAAGTGATCAAGGTTAATATCAACAGTGATAAGTTATGTATCCTTGATTTGATATGATGAGAATGGTATTTTTCCCTAGGCAGTCTTTGGATCAAGAGCCCACAACTCTTTTATAACCATTAGAAAAGTATCAGACACACCTAAACTGCAACATATTCTATAAAATACCTCACTAGTACTCCTTAATGTTGTCAAGGTCATCAGAAACAAGAAAAGTCTAAGAAGCTATCCCAATCTAAAAGTGCCTAAAGAGACATAAAGATTAAATTCAATGTGGTATCCTAAATGGAATAGCTGGAACAGAGAGAGAGAGAGAGAGAGAGAGAGAGAGAGAGAGAGAGAGAGAGAGAAAGGGGGAAAAAAGGACATTAGGTAAAAACTAAGAAAACTTGAATGAAAGACAGACTGTAGTTAATAACAATGTATTAATACTGGTTTATTACTTGCAATGTACCATCCTAATGTAGGATGTTAATAATAGGGAACAGTGGATGTAGAATACATGAACTCTCTCTACTATCTATTCAACTTCTCTATAAATCTAAAACTGCTCCAAAGTAAAAAAAAAAAAAAAAAAAAAATTGTCTAAAGAAAGTTGGTGTAGCTATAGTGATAGTTAGATAAAGTAGACTTTAGGAAAAGAGGCATTTCTAAGGGGAAACAAGAAGTAATTCATAATAAAACACAGGGCAACCACTAGGAATAAATTCTAAATTCCAAATTTATACATATAAACATCATATGCTCTCAAAATGCATAAAGGGGAAAATTGACAGAACTATAAAAAGACAAATCTAAAATCACAGTGAGATACTTTAACACACTTCTCTCAGTAAATGATAACAAACAGAATACAGTCAGAATGGAAATAGATATGAACACCATAATTACCAAAATTTTCCTTGTTGATATATGTAAATTACTGCACCAAGAAACTACATATGAGTGCACATGGAAAATTTTACAAAATTAATCGTATAGTGAGCAAATCTAAAATGACTCCAATAAATTTTTAAATGTTAAAAATCACAAAGGATGTGTTTCTGACTACAATAATTAAACAAGAGATAAATAATGTGTTTCTGACTACTATAATTAAACAAGAGATAAACAACAAAAATGTGACTAGAAAATATGCAGATACTTGGAAACCAACCACTTTGAAAGAACTCACATATCAAAGAAGAAAACCATTATAAAAATTATAAACATTTGAACAGGGATCCCTCAGTGGCTCAGTGGTTGAGCGTCTGTCTTCAGCTCAGGGCGTGATGTGCTGGGATCAAGTCCCACATCAGGCTTCCCACAGGAAGCCTGCTTCTCCCTCTGCCTATGTCTCTGCCTCTCTCTCTGTCTCTCATGAATAAATAAATAAAATCTTTTTTAAAAAATACAACCTATTAAAAAATAGTGTTACATACTCATATTCACAGCTGCACTATTCACAAGAGCCAAAAGGTGGAAGCAGCCCAAATGTCCATCAATGGATGAGTGGATAAAGAAAATGTGGCAAAAAGATACAGTGGAATATTATTCAGTGTTAAAGTGGAAGGAAAATCTGACATATGCTACAGCATAGATGAAACGTGAAGACGTTATGCTAAGCTAAAACAAGCCAGTCACAAAGACAAATACTGTATGACTTCACTTATATGGGGCATCTAGGAATAGTCAAATTTATATAGAGAGAAATTAGAAGGGGAGTTGCCAGGAGCTGGGGGAATGGGGAAAAGAGAAGTTACTGTTTAATGGGTACAGAATTTCAGATTTGAGGGATTATAAAAAGCCCTGGGGATGTTTCACAACAATGTGAACATTGTTAACACTACTGAACTATACACTTAAAAATGACAAATTCTAGGTTATGTGCTTTTAATCATAATAATTAAAAGTAGATTACAGCTAAAGCAGGTTTACAGGGAAATGTATAACTTTAAATTACTTTATTAGAAAATGAAAAAGGCTACAAAAAATAATTTAGATACCCATTTACTTTCTTTTTTAAAAAGTATTTATTTGCTTATTTATGTATTTGTTTTATTTATTTATTTATTTATTTATCTATTTAAGAGTGAGCAAGCCTAAAAAAAAAAAAAAAAAGAGTGAGCAAGCCTGAGTGGGGAGAGGGACAGATGATGAGGGAGAGAGAGAGAATCTCAAGAAGTCTCCTCACTGAGAGTTGAGCCTGACATGGGGTTTGATATCATGGCCCTGAGATGAAAGCCTGAACTGAGACCAAGAGTTGGATGTTCAACCAACTGAACCACCCATGCACCACATGGGAATCTTCAATTTATAAAAACCTAGCAAGACTGATAAAAGTGGAAGTAGGAGGTAGAAGAGGGAGCATGTACAAATCATAATATTGGAAATTAAAAGGAAGATATGACTTGTAAAATATGATGGACATAAATAATACAAATAATTGTGACAATTTTTATGAAATACACAGCTGCCCAAAACACAACTTAGCAAAACTGACAACTGAAGAAAAAAAATCCAAATGGTCCTGTATCCACCAAAGAAATTGAATCTGTAATTAAACTTCTGAAATAATTTCCAAACCCAGTGGCTTCCCAATTGAAATCTTCCAAAAAGAAAGAGGAAAGAAAGAAAGAAAGAAAGAAAGAAAGAAAGAAAGAAAGAAAGAAAGAAAAGAAAAAAAGAAAAGAAAAGAAAAGAAAAGAAAAGAAAAGAAAAGAAAAGAAAAGAAAAAAGAAGGAGGAAAGAAATAGCAACATTGCTCCAAATCTTCCAGGGAACATAAAAAGAAGAAACACAGCCCAATACGCTTTATAAAGTCATCGCTGCCTTGATTCCAAAACCTGACCTTGACATTATATGAAAATATTACAGGCAAATCATTGTTAAACACAGTTGCAAAAAAAGTTTAAAAATTATTAAATCAAAAGGAGTTACACAAAAATCATATCATATCAGAAATCAGTTGGATTTAGTCCAGAAATGCAAGGTTGGTTTAATATTCAAACTCAATCATATAATTCACCACATTAATTAAAGGGAAAATATTCAATGATTATTTTATTAGGTACACAAAAAGTATTTGATAAAATTCAACATCCATTCATGACAAATCTGTAGTAAACTAAAATAAAAGGGAACTTTCTTATTCCTATAAATATTATTCACAAAAAAAAAAAAAAACTGAGAGCAACCAGCTTAATTCAAAGTGAAATACTGAAACATTTTTTTTCCTCAAGAGGGGACTCATTGAACTGGGGCTTGCCATCAGTGCAAAAAGGAGAAAAAAAAAAAAACACCTCTAATTATTCATAGACAACATGATTATACATATAGAAAGGCTAAAAGAACTTACAAATAAATTATTACAACTAATAAAATAATTTAACAAAGTAGTTAAACACAAGGGAAACAAGAAGTAGTCACATTTATAAATACCAGATAAAAGTAATTATAATACAGAATTTTAAAAAGCACACAGCAACAATAACAACAGAAAACAAAACAATACCCAAATACCTTGGAAGAAATCTAATACAGGGGCTCCTGGGTGGTTCAGTCAGTTAAGCATCTGCCTTCAGCTCAGATCATGATCCCAGGGTACTGGAACTGAGCCCAGAGTATGGCTCCCTGCTCAGCAAGGAGTCTGCTTCTCCCTCTGCCCTTCCCCCTGCTGGTGCTCTCTCTCGCTCTCTCACTCTCTCTCTCAAATAAATAAAATTTTCAAAGAAAATACTTTAAAATAAAAATCGAATAGAAGATGTTATATATACAACTACAAAGTGTATCAAGAAAACTTAAACCCAAAAAGAAAGAAGTTACATGTTCGTGGATTGGAAGACAGTATTATAAAGATATCAGCTCCCTTTCAATGGATCTATAATTCACAGGACTCTCATCAAAATCTCAGTAGGATTTTATAAGCAAGTTTCTGTACAGAAATTGAGAGAATGATTCTAAATTTTATACAGAAATGCAAAGGGCCAAACACAGCAAGATAATCTTAAAGAACAAAATGAAAGGACTTAAAACTAGCAGAAGTAAATGCTTATTATAAAATCACAGTAATTAAGATATTGTGATATTGGTGGTACTGGATCAAGAATAGCAGACCTGCAGAACTGAAGAGACTCATACATGTACAGTAATTTTAACATTGTAGTGTGTTGTGATCATGCCACAGAGGGTGGTTATCTACCTCCCCACACAAAACTGGTTTGAATGTTGAGACTGGTAACGCCAATTATCAAAAGGGTATGAAGAAATTAACTACTCACATATTGGTCTTTCTGGGGGAACATGGCAGGCACAAAACCCAGGCCGTGTGGTTAGGGGGTGGGGCCACAGAGGAGTGTGCAAGCAGTGGCTGGGGCTTATGAGGTCTAAACTTTACCACCACCACCTCTCTAGGTTATAAGTGAGCTTTCTTTTTTTTTTTTTTTTTTAAGATTTTTATTTATTTATTCATGAGAGATACAGAGAGAGGCAGAGACATAGGTAGGAGAAGCAGTCTCCCCATAGGGAGCCCAATAGGAGACTCAATCCTAGGACTCCAGGATCTTACCCTGAGCCAAAGCCAGATGCTCAAACACTGAGCCACCCAGGCATCCTACATGCAGGCTTTCTTAACAGCTTTTCCAGATACAGGGCAGAAAGAAAAGCAGGAGGTGGAGTCTGAAAGCTGCCAGCAGTCAAACATCAAAAAATAGAATCAGACCTTTATTACAGAGTGCACTGGGGCTAATAAATGGTGCTGATTCAACTAAATTCCCACTGGAAGAAAAATGAATCTTGAAATCTACCTCATGCCATATAAACAAATCAACTCCAAGTGGATTATAGATCTAAAAGTGAAAGTTCAAACAATAAAGCTTCCAGAAGGAGGAGGAGGAGAATGTTCTCATATTATTGGGTATTATAAATTTCCTAAACAGGGCACTAGAAGCAATTATCTTAAAGGAAAAGATTAATAAACTAGGCTTTGCTTCACCAAAAGATACCACTGAAAGTGAGAAAGGAAGAATAAGAAAATTTGTGGAATGCTGGCATCCAACACCGAACGTGTAGAGAAATCCTACAAAGCACACAAAAAGAAAGAAAGCCCAACAGAAAAATGATCAAAAGACTCACACAAGAACTTCACAAGAGAAGATACCCAAAAGGGCAGTGAAAATACTTTTTTAATTTAATTTTTATTTTTTTAAGATTTTACTTATTTATTCGTGAGAAACAGAGAGAGAGAGAGAGAGGCAGAGACACAGGCAGAGAGAGAAGCAGGCTCCTTCAGGGGAGCCTGATGGGGGACTCCATCCCAGGACCCTGAAATCACGTCCTGAGCCAAAGGCCGCTCAACCACTGAGTCATCCAGGGGCCCCAAAAAGGCTGAAACTCACTGATCAGTTTTCAGTGAAATGCAAATCAGAACCACAGGATCCCACTCTGTATCCACCCAAATCAAAATGACTGGCAACCTGTCGGGATATAGAACAACTAAAACTCTTACACTTATAGGTGGGGGTGGAATTTGTTATAACCACTTCAGAAAACTCGTTGGTAGTGTTCGCTAAAACATAAACGTACCCATCCCCTACGATCCACCCATTCCATCCCTAAGTATGTCAATAGAAATGTGATCGTGTGTGCACATATAAGAACGTTCACAGCAGCAATAATGACCAAAAACTGGAGAAGATCCAAACTTCCATCAAAAGTAGAATGGGTAAATTCTAGTGTATTTACACAATATACAACTACATGACTGAAAACCAGTGAACTACTGCCGGCTCAACACCATGAAGGATTCTCATTGAGTAAAAGAAGCTACAACAAAAGAGTACATGCTATATGGATTCATTCATTTAAAAAAATCCAAAAATTAGCCCTTCCGCCGCCAGAGCATCGGGCAGCAGCAGCCGTCTGCAGCCATGGCCCTGCGCTACCCCATGGCCGTGGGCCTCAACGAAGGCCACAAGGTGATGGAGAGCGTGAGCAAGCCGAGGCACAGCCGCCGCGGGCGCCTCGCCAAGCGCACCAAGTTGGTGTGGGACAGGATCCAGGAGGTGCGCGAGCGGCGGGCCACGGAGCTGCTCCAGGTGTCCCAGGGCACGCGCGCCCTCAAGTTCATCAAGAAGCGGGTGGGACGCACATCTGCGCCAACAGGAAGACAGAGGAGCTGAGCAACGTGCTGGTGCCATGTGGAAAGCGGCTGCCAAGAAGGACTGACCCCCCTCCCCACCCCTCACCCCCCCCCCCCCCAATAATAAAGCCTTCTCGGAAGCTCGGGGTCCTGTGCTGGCCCGGGCTCACCGGGAGGGGTCCAGGGGCGGGGCGCTGCACAGACACGCGGGCAGCCGGGCAGGACTGGAAAGGCTTTTAATCATCATTAGATAGTTCATCTATGCCGGAAAAATTAAAAATAAATAAATAAATAAATAAATAAATAATCCAAAAATTAGCAAAAAAAATATTTGGTGATAAGATTCTGGTTCCTTTTGGGTTAAGAGGGGATGTAGCTGGGAGAGAAGGTGAGGGGGATTCTTGGGTTCTAGAGACACTTTATTTCTTCATCGGGTGATAGTTTCATGGATGTGTTCACTTTGAGAAAATTCATGGCAACAAACACTTAGGATTTCTATACTTTTCTGTTCATGCTATACTTCAAGTTAAAAAAGTTATTTGAAGGCAGCCCCGGTGGCTCCCATGGAGCCTGCTTCTCCCTCTGCCTGTGTCTCTGCCTGTGTGTGTGTGTGTCTCTCATGAATAAATAAATAAAATCTTTTTTTTTAAGATTTTTTATTTTTACTTATTCATGAGAGAGAGAGGCAGAGACACAGGCAGAGGGAGAAACAGGCAGAGGGAGAAGCAGGCTCCATGCAGGAAGCCCGACGCAGGACTCAATCCCGGGTCTCCAGGATCGCGCCCTGGGCTGAAGGCGGCGCTAAACCACTGAGCCACCCGGGCTGCCCAATAAATAAAATCTTTTTTTAAAAAAAGTTATTTGAAAAAAATAATATGGTAGTCTACAGTGCTGGTCTTGCGCATTATGCAATTAACAACATAGACTTTGAAAAGGTGGGTCTCCAGAGCCTTCTTGCTTTTCCGGTCACAACATTGTTAGTAAGTCCTAGTGGTCATGATGGGGTGTGGACTGTTAGTGGGAAGGAAAGGGAATGTAACTCACAGGAGACTGGAGAAGCCACCAGATTATGGGCAGGGGCTCAGTTTTAAAAGTTTTCTTCAGATTCCATTCTGAGCCAAGGGCTCTGTCTGCTGTCACGGCACGATAAACACTGCCCTCATTTCTGTGAGCCAGGCTTTCTAAGATGCCCCAGGGCTCTGGGTTAAGGCCATCTGGGGACAGTACCCGGGCGAGGCTCACTTTCAACAGTCCAGCATTTGGAAGAAGGATCAAGCCTGCTTCCCCTACACACACTGGTACACACACACACACACACACACTCAGAGACTCACACTCACATGAATGCATGCACACACACACACACACACTCATACATACACACAGAGACTCACACTCACATACAGACACATAATCAGACTCATACACACTTACACATACTTAGACTCATTTACTTGAACACACACACTCACAGAGACTTGTATGTACAAGAGATTCACACTCACAGACTCACACATTCTCAAATGTATAGATGCATACACACTTATAGACACAGACACAAACATTAACACAAAGACTCATACACGCTCACACACACACATACTCAGACTCATACACACACACTTACAGGGACTCACTCACATAAACACACACACAAGACTCATATATACATACACACAGAGACACATATACACTCACACACTCTCACACACACTCCCTCCTGATAAAACCATCATAGAGAACAGTTTCCCACCTGGAGAAGACTGGAAGAAAGACAGAGACATAGTCATGATGACATGTGAAGCAGAGTAACAGGAGAGAGCAGAGACTGGAAACCAAGTCTCAGGATGATGGAAAGGCAGAAACTCAGGGGTGTGAAGAATAATTGTAGGTAGAACCTACATGTGTTAAGTGTCCCTGAGACTGGCCCCATGCTTTTAATAACATTCAAGAATATGGTGCTGTGTTCCTTCTGTTTTTCAAGATGTGGTAAAATAAACATAAAATTTGCCATCTAGACCATTCTTCACTGTACAGCTCAGTGACTGACATTAAGCACACTCACATGACTGTGAGACTATCCATCCCCAGAACTCTTTACTCTGGCAAAACCAAACTCTCTGCCCATTAAACTCCTTCCTTAACCCTCCCAATTCCTTTGTTGGATGAGAAAACAAAGAGGCATCAGGTCCCAAAGCAACCTTCCCAACAAAGCAGGGCTGCGGGGCACCTGGGTGGCTCAGTGGTTGAGCGTCTGCCTTTGGCTCAGGTCATGATCCTGGGGTCCTGGGATCGAGTCCTGCATCGGGCTCCCTATAGGGAGCCTGCTTCTCCGTCTGCATATGTCTCTGCCTCTCTCTCTCTGTCTCTGAAAGAGCTCTGATGAAGCCTGATTATACCCATGTCTGGCACAAGACTGTGCTCCATAACAAAAGGCTACTGTTGCCTCTGGATCTGAGGTATAGGGGAGAGGAGTATGCTGATAGAAGAAGTGAAATCATCTGCAAGGTACCTTCCACCCAGGGAGCTGCCCTGTGTAAATACAGGACCTCACGGAAAAACAGAGGCAACAGGGTGCTTGCAGAGTTGAAAAGAATCCTTGGTTTCATTAAGTTAGCCACAGAGCAATGAACGTGGGCACAGCCAGGGTACTGTGAACTCCAGTCTGCACCCCACCCCATCTCCACAGGGGCCTGAGGAAAGGGAGGAAGCTATGATTTATCTCTGAGCTACTGGCTCCCCAAAGTTGATTGATTTTTTTCCCATGTGAAATCTCACTTTGTCACACGCAGGAGCTAATTTTCTTCAGCAACTGACAAGTCTCTCGGCCTGGAATAACATCCTAATGCTCCTGCCACACAATGATGTCCCCACTCTGCTGCAGGACATCAAAGTGGGACTGTCAAGGCCTAGCATGAAAAAAACAAACACCCCAATGAGGGCTGGCTTCCTCAGCCAGGACCTGGGGAGGCCACACAGATATTCTCTGTTTTGAAGGCTCAAAAGAGAGGTAGAGGTCGGTCGTCTCTGGGAACTACTTAGAGAATCAGGATGAGTCAAACCCACCCTCCCAAAGTACACCTGCCACTCTTGGAGACATTTTTTCAAAAGATTAATGCAGAGACTGAACGTACTTCCATCCTGGTGACTCTTTCCTGCTCTTCACAGACTTGACTCCCACCTCCCAGAGAGAACAGAGGTCATGGCCAGAAAGGTCTCAGAATCTTCTCCTCCATCGCTCCCTCCAGAAAACTAGCAGCTCTCTTCATTGTGCCCCAGCCTCCATCTTCCCTCCTCATTGTGTCTGTTACACACTGCATCTGTTCTCTCCTCAGCCGCGAACTACAGTAAAAAATTAATTTTCCACCTCCACAGAAAAATACCTTGTTCCCTTCTGTTTCCACCCCTTTCTCTTCTCCCGTTCTTAGTCCATGTTCATGAAAAAGAAAAATCCCACAAGCCACTTTCTCTCCCTTTGAAAAAGCTTTTAAAGTCTTCTAGCGACTCCCACCTGCTTACTGAAAATCCTCAGCCTCCTTCCCTCCTGGTTCCTGCCCACTTGCCCACCATTCTCTTCAGGCTCCTGGCTTCCCTATACAGTCCTCCACCTCTCATGGAGATCACCCCCACCCATGGTCTCAGCCAGCCTGGCTAAGGGCCTGACTGCTCAGCCTCACTCCTACCCCCTCAAAAGCTCCATGGTGTCCTTCATGAAGTAGGAATTCAACAATTCTTTTTCCACCTCAAATATGGTCTCTACACCCTCTGAGTTCCCACCTTCTGCTCCCTCCACATGGTTGTCAACTTTTCTTCCACATCCTACCAGCCTTTACTCAAGACATACCGTCTCTCCCCAGGAACCATATGAGGAACCTCTGGTATCTGGGCCTTTGTTCCTTCTGCCTGCCTTCCACAGACACCTATGGTGTCAGCCCTCTGGTGAAGCCCTGTCAGGGTTCTCTGTGGCCATCTGAACAGGACAGTCTGGCCTCTGCTGCCTCATCCTCTGGCTCCTCTGACAGGCCACGTCAAGCTACTGCTGGCCCTGGAACAACACAGGTTTGAACTGAATGGGTCCATTTATACGTAGTTCCCCCCCCCCCCCCAATAAATACAGTATAGTACTGTAAATGTACTTTCTCTTCTTTATGATTTTCTTAACAGCATTTTCTTTTCTCTAGCCTCCTTTATTATAAGAACACAGTATATAATACATTTACAGAATATGTGTTAATCAACTGTTTATGTTACCGGTAAGGCTTCTAGTCAACAGTAGGCTATTAGTAGTTAAGTTTTGGGGGAGTCAAAAGTTATACACAAATTTTTAACCTCATGGGGAAAGGGGGGTTGGCACCCCTAACTCCCACATTGTTCAAAGGTCAGCTGCATTCCCCAGGAACCGCCAGGCCGCTTCATGTCTCCACACTTGTCATACACGTATTTCTGTTTACCTGGAACACTCTGCCTTCCTCTCCCTCTCTCCCAGAAAGGTATACTCCCCCCTTCAAGATGAAAGGTTAAACTTCACTCCTTCTGCATAACCTACATGACTGATGAGTTACTTCTCCCCAAAATCCACTTGATAGTATGTATGACCACCAAAACACTTGACAATTCCTACACTGGCTAATAAAGTGGAGGTCAGCTGTTCACTTTCAAACCTCCTATAAAGACCTTGCCAGGAGGTGAGTGGTGCTCTCTCCCTGACCCCTGAGGCCAAGATATGGTCAATGACATGGCCTTCCTTGTAAAGGAGGGCCTCTGCCAAAGCTGGTAACAACCACAGGAGCCCTTCCACAGCCCAGGAGCAGAGCTGGGCACTTCTAAGTACTTTCACTTTGACAGCCACCCTGAAGGGCCGGCAGGCCACCTCCATTTTCCCTTGCAGACTGACCAAAGGAAATTAAGTGACTTGTCCAAGAAAGGTGTATAATCTGTAGTGGCTCCAGGCTCTCTGAAAGCAGAACTGTGGCAGTATGCTCTGCCACAACAGAGGAAAGCCCAGTCGTGCTACTCTGGAAGACTTAAGAAATGTTTCCATAAACATATATGTTGTTTATCAACCAGTCCAAGCACAGGCTGTGGTATAAAAATTGTTCTGACTTCAATTATCACTTCCTTGTGTATCTAGAAGCACACGTGGTCAAAATCAGTTTGGAAGATGATGAGTTAAACAGAAATAAGTTATTTTCTTGCAGGATTGCAAAAGGCCTTTAACATGGTGCTTTGGGATTCTCCAAGAGGGGGCAGTACAGTGTGTCCCAGCCTGATCTGAATGCAAATTGCTATTTTCAGGAACATCTCATGAGATTCCACAGAATAAAGTTTGAGAATGCCAGCTGACACACTCATGTAATTAATGAGAACTGGGTGTAATTAATTGGATCTGAATATTATTAATAAAAAGTTACATACAGTAATGGCTAACTTCCTTCAATTTAATCACACTAATTATGTTGGGCTCAACCTAGTAGCAGCTCATCGTGCTATTTTCTTAGCACATTTTTCATCTTTTAAAAAAAAAAGGTGATGATGAATTTTTTCTCTCTTAATAAGTGCAACTTAAAAAAAAAGTTAGGTGTCAGAGCAGGCATTTTCAGGTATTTGAGAATAAACAAACCAAGCCTGAAAGCATATCTTAATGGCCAGCTCGAGACTGTCTCTTTGCCTCCTCCCAGGAAGGATACCAATAATACTGGGGAACTATAACATGCCATGTCATCTCCATTTATGATGTGGTTCATTCTCACAACCACCCCCTAAAACCACAAGTCCCCATTTACAGAGGAACTTAATGAGCTTCTGGAAGTTTAAAAGACTAGAGCTCCATGATGATCACAGACCTTCTGGAGCATCTACTATACACAAGGCACTAGGCTGGACATTGGGAACAATGCAGAATAAGCAGGTTATGTAAGTCCACAGAGAGATCAATGGTGAGGCAGGAAAGCACAGAGCAGGCTCACACGGGACTTAATGTTCAACCAGCGCCCCAAGAGGGTGGCCCATGAGTCCTGTCTGTCAAGATGGGTAGAAGCACACAGAAGAGGAATCAGCCACACAGGGCCAAAAAAAAAAGTTCTCATGGAGACACTACTGTTAACACAACAAGGCAAATGAGTGTGCAAAGCTGGGCTCATTCAGCCAAGATACAGAAACAACCCAAGTGTCCATCAACAGATGAACAGGTAAAGAAAATGAGGTATATATGTACAACAAAATATTATTTCAGCCTTTAAAATGAAGGAAGTCCTGCCATTTGCAACACAGAGATGGACGTGGAGGACATGATGCTAAGTGAAATAAGGCAGCACTAAAGGACAAATACTAGATGATTCATCTTATTTCTAAACTCCTCAAAGGTATAGAAGTAGACAGTAGAATTATGGTTGCCAGGAGGGGAATGGGAAATGGGGAGCTGCTGAATAGGTATAAAGTCTCACTTGTGCAAGACAACTAAGTTCTAGAGAACTGCTATGAACCATAATGTCTACAGTTAACAGGAAGGTTAGTACCTTAAAAAATTTTAATAAGGTAGATCTCATGTTAGGTGTTCTTCCTATGAAAAGAACAAACAAAAAACAAAGGGACACGAGGGAAGTTTTGGAGGTGATGAATAAGTTCTTTATCTGAATCATGGTGATAGTCACATGAATGTATGCATATGGCCAAACCTACCAAACTATACACATTATGTGAATTTTTTTGTTTACCAGTTATACCTCAATAAAGCTGGGAAGAAAATAAAAAAGAAATCCTAACCATTTCAATGATGAGATGAATGCAGCACTACCTATAAAAAAGTGAGCCTAGGAAGCTAAGAATTCCAGTTGAGTTTAGAGGATTAGCTAGTAAATAGGAGCAAGATCCCCCTGCTGGGAAGGAAACACAACACAAGAGCAGAGATGTTTGTGTGGGCATACATCGAGGTGTGTAATAGAACCTCATCTCTTATCAACTTTCTCAAATACACAGAATCAGGGTAGAGAGTAACGTAACAAACATCCATGAATACACTGTTCAGGTTTCCCCAACATTACCATCCTCACCTCCTCCTTTTTCATATTACTTGTTCATTTTTTCAATTACATTGTCTTTTTCTAATTGATTTGGAAGCATTTCCTATACAGACAGTATGCTAATCCCTTCCAGTAAATGCATCTCAGATATTTATTCCAGGTGGTAGTTTCCTTGAGCTTTATATAGTGTCTCTGCTCTTAAAGAAGTTGCTAATATTGGTGCTTAATTAATCAGTCTTTTCTGTGCCTGTGTGTGCATCTTACCCTTTCCTGCCTCAAGGGCATAAAGAAAGAAACTCTCGTCTATACATTTTAGTATCTTGCGCTTCATTGCCATTAATTCTGTTGGTATTTACTTGTATGTATGATATGAGGTAGGGATCTCATTTTATCATTTCCCATGAGGACAGCCAGTTGGCCTGCATCACTTCCCACCTGATCAATAACATATCTCTGCCACTTCCTGAGTTTCTGTGCGTGTGAGAGTTTGTTATTAGGCTCACTATCCTGTCTTGCCATCCCTCTGTCCTCCCTATACAAACATCACACAATCTTAACTGTAACTTTCCATCAGGAATCTCACTGCCTCGCCCTTATGCCAGCTTCCCCTTAACATTCTAGGTTTGTGTTTTCTTTTAAGGTCTAGTAGCTGGGAATTTCATTGAGTCTTATACTTTAAAATCATTCCTGGTCAGATTTTACACAGCACTTTTATGTGTTTACACTTTGGCAAGAGCATGCTGACATCATTTCAGGGAATCATTTTCACAAATGCAACATCTTCTAACTTAACATATTCTCTGAGACTGCTTATGATTTAAACATAGCTTATTAATTCTCCCACCATTCCTTCAGGAAATCACTAAATTTATATGCAGTTGGCCCTTAAACAACGTGGGTTTGAACTGTGTGGGTCCACTTATATGCAGATTTTTTTTTAATAAATACACTATCGTACTGTAAATGTACTTTCTCTTCCTTATGATGTTCTTAATAGCATTTTTTGTTATCTAGCTTATTATAAGATCTGTATATAGCACATATAACATAAAAAATACATGTTAATCAAATGTTTATGTTACCAGTAAGGCTCCCAGTCAACAGTAGGTGATTAGTAGTTAAAATTTCTGGGGAGTCAAAAGTTATATGCAGATTTTCAACAATACAAGGGTGTCCCTAACCCCACATTGTTCAAGGGTTAACTGTAATAACAAGACATATATTCTACAGATCAACACTCTGTAGGATTGGTATCAGAGGACAGTGAGGCCAAGGATTTAATTCTCCCAGGGTTAAAAAAAAAAATAGAACACAGCCCCAAACTTTTATTGTAAGCAGAAGCATATTCACCAAGTTATTCTACGAGGAGATGTAAGGCACAGACTCTGCGTATTAGTATTCTGATGTTACAGTATGGTTCATTTGCAGTAGAAAAAAATAAATAAACCCGGGTCCCTTTTCTCTGCAGCTCTCCTCACAGCGATTCATTCTAGCATAATTGACATTTAAAAATATCCATCTCATTGCCACTTTTCTCTCATGGAAGAAATATACTTTTCTGCAGGAAAGCTGTAGAGAATTGTGATGAGTATATTCACTTAAATGGCAGTCCCATTACACCACAGATGGGTGAGTGAGATCAGAGAGAGAGCGAGACGACTTGTCTATTGCAGCTGATTTTGATACTATTAGAGTATTTCAGGATACATAAAGATCCCACTAGGTCTTTTTTGAGCTCAGAAGAAAAAAATTCCTTATCCCTTGGAGGCACAAACAGAATTGCTCTGAGGCTCCATCAGAAAGCAATGACAACCCCAATTTCATTTAGATAATGAAGAAGCCAATTGCACAGAGGACAGTTTCCACAGGATGAACACACTGTACTGGCTGTTTGACCTGGGACTCCCAGAAGAATGGAATTTCACTGCAGTCTGTGAGACCCCTTCCCCATAAGAACATCTCTTTACAAGCTATCCTTGCTGCCAGTTATAAACAAAATCTCCTCCTTCCCAGAATCCCCCAAAACGCTTCAACACTGTCACAGCTGACAGTAGCTGACACACCTCCTACATCTGAGGCTGACAAATGTTTAGACAAATGCGTCTAAAATCAAACAGGATGGAAAAAGCCTCGTTGAGAGCACAGAAGTAAATTGGTAAACTTTAAAGACCAACAACTGAGGAAAAGTTCAGAAATATGCTCATTTATTCTTCTGCCCCAACACATTAAGTCACACAGCTCCTCTGACGTTTCACTCTCTGATTCCTTTGGATAGGGGCTGATTATTCTTAAATATCTTATGAATGGGGACCCCTGGGTGGCTCAGTGGTTGAGCGTCTGCTTTGGCTCAGGGTGTGATCCTGGGGTCCTGGGATCAAGTTCTGCATCGGGCTCCCTACATGGAGCCTGCTTCTCCCTCTGCCTATGTCTCTGCCTCTCTCTGTGTCTCTCATGAATAAATAAAATCTTAAAAAAGATATCTTACGAATGTGCTACCCTCCCTACTCCCAAAAGCCACCACAGAATCCATCCAGGACATCCGTGACCAGAACACCCCCTAGTACGATGGGAGGCGAGTTCCTGCCTGTGTAGAGCACAGGGCTCTTGAGTGACTACCATACAACAGAGGCTGGATTAGAAACTGAAATAAATGCAGCTGCCTTAATTTACAAAAAAAAAAAAAAAAAAAAAAAAAAACTAGACAGAAACTAGCTCTTTCAGTAGCTCTAAACAGCAGTCCCCAATGTCCTTCTACAACGCCAGAGGCCAAACAGTGGTCTGAGACCCAGGTCTTGATGCTCTGCAGTATCCCAACCCTGCTCCTGCTGGTCTTCATTTCTATCCTCAGAATTGGCAAAGATCTTCCCCACTGGGAAACTCCAAATTTTCCCTCTCCTTCAGAAGTCCCCAAGCCACTATACCTCCCTATAAATGACACCTGGGACTGCTAACCACTGGCATTGCCCAATCCCAACCCTGCGATGCTCCCTCCCATGGATGCATGAGAACCCATGGAATCCATCTGAAGCTCAGACCTGCTCTGGCATCAAGACAAAAAGCTCATTCGTGGGTGGGCTTCCTCACCTCCAACAACAGTCTGCCTTCTACCCCGCTCTCCAAACATACCCATCTCCTACACCAGCTCCCCCACAACCAAGCCACTGGGGCTCTCTGGCCTAGGAAAAAGAGCACCTACATATTTTTAGCCAGAATACATCTCCTGCAAGTGTCCCCCTGGACCAGGCGCTCAGGTGGCCCCTGGTCTACAAACACTTGGGCAAATCTGATACTATAGGTCCTACTAGGCAAGTGCAAGCCAAGAGCCGACCATGAGTCAGTGGGATTGGACTACAACCCAGCTTCACCCACACGGCAACACAACACAGGGCCTTCCTCATCCCTGAGAAGCTTAGGAGGGCTCTTTCTGATTAAAGCTAGATTCTTCCTCCCAGTGTCCTAGATGTGTACTCCCATGGAATGGTGGTACACATCTAGTTAGACTAGCAACACTGCCCAAACTTGATAGTGAAAGGCTGTACGTGGTGTTTATTGTTAGTGATATCTATCCATTTTTGATATAGATAGGAATCGAGGTAGGAGTTACAGAAATAAAAAAATAATAAAATTTTTTTTTAAAAAAAGGAGTTACAGAAATAAGTCACTGAATCTGGTGAGGACTATGGTTTTCAGAAATACCAGTCTAGTGAGGAGGGGATGGGGAGGAAGGTGTGTTGCTGTTGTCTTGGGGGTGGCTGGGAGAGGCATCCATCCCAGGCAGCAATTAATGCCCCGCAGAGAGCCCAGTGCTCACGGGCTCCTTAGCTGCATCCAGCCCTACCCTCAGACTCCCTGTGTGCAGACTAGCGCTGAGTTACACATCCACAGCCTCCCAGGAAATAAAGAACTGTGACAAATGCCCAGTTCCACTTGAAATGTAGCATCTCTTGAGTAAAACAATTCCATTTCACACCTGTCAGAAGCAAAACCTCACTCCACGCAAGGTGACCTCGTATTTCTTACCAAAAACAAGTGGTTTGGTAATGTTCCCCAAAACCTCCTGATGATGAAATCTTTCTGGAATAAAACAGAAGGAAATAGAGGAAATTACTTGGGTTTCAGAAAAGACATGGGTGTTCATATAGAGCCCCTTCAAGAAGTATAGACATTGTAATGAGTGAGAGGTTTTGAATTACCTATAAAAGTGAACTGATTATAATTCTAATAAGATGATCACAGATTACCAGAAACAAATAATCTAAATGTTTCTTTAGCCATTCCTCACATAATTATTGCCCTTAAGGACATCAAGTTGGGCCAATAAAGCAATGGCTTGTGTATCACTCTGGGAGGAGAGACTATCCGCATTTTAATGAAGCTCCTCAAAGCACTCATGAATATGTATATCCCCACAACAAAGCCTGACCCCACTAGTGTGCAGAACCGGTATTCTGGGACACTTTCAGAGGGAGGTAGGTGTGCCTGTGGAGGTTGGAGGGGGGCAGTGAAGAGAGATTAAAGCAACAGAAAGAAAAGCAGGGCATGGCTTCTTTCCTCTGCTCAAGTCCATAGCCCACCCTTCCTCTTGGGCAAGGAGGTTTCTTAAAGAGAACAGAAAAGAGGCCATCAGGTTTCACACTCCTCTTGGATAGTGAGAGATTTGCAAAGCTTTGAAAGCAGAAGTCTGAGAGGTTCAATGTTCCTGGGGCTCAAGGAGAGGCCCTGGTTTGGATCAGGAACTCAAGGTGGGGGGCAGAAGATGGCCAGAGAAATAGAAACCTGGAATGGTAAAGAGGAGAGGGATTTCTTGGTCATAAACATCACATCCAAATTCTTTTTGTTTTCCCCAATATAAAACTGTATGTTAACTATATTAGAATTAAAACTCTTTTTTAAAAAAAATATTTTTTTAATTTTATTTATTTATTCTTGGGAGACAGAGAGAGAGAGAGAGAGAGAGAGAGAGGAACAGACACAGGCAGAGGGAAAAGCAGGCTCCATGCAGGGAACCTGATGTGGGACTCGATCCCAGGTCTCCAGGATTGCACCCTGGGCTAAGGGCGGTACTAAACCACTGAGCCACCCGGACTGCCCCAATTAAATTTTTAATAATCTTTATTTTTTATTTTTTTATTCATTTATGATAGTCACATGGAGAGAGAGAGAGAGGCAGAGACACAGGCAGAGGGAGGAGCAGGCTCCACTCACCGGGAGCCCGACGCGGGACTCGATCCCGGGTCTCCAGGATCGCGCCCTGGGCCAAAGGCAGGCGCTAAACCGCTGTGCCACCCAGGGATCCCCCGAATTAAATTTTTTTAAAAAATTCCTCTTCTCCCTCTGATTTGGCTAAAGACAGGGCATTATAAAGGAAAGTCTTTGTTCCTTTCAAAACCACACCAATGGCAGCCTCCTCCGTGGGGCCTCATCTGCTGGCAACAGAAGTTCTAAGAGCATTTCATGAATAAGTATGCTGGTAGGATAGTTCACCTCCAGTCTGGTTCTGGGGTCAGAAGTCACTAGGGATGACATCATTCTTGGGGGGGGGGGAGGGAGGTAATAGGGTCTTGCTATTGGCACAGGCAGACAATGGATTCTACTTTCTCACAAAGGTCTAAAACCTGGACCCTGTGTTGACTTTTTTTTTTTTAATGAAACCTGACAGCCACTCTCATTTCCCCAGACAGACATTTTTAGCAGTGGATTTTAATCAGGGAATTTGGGGGAGGCCCCTGCCACTCCAAACTGCCCCATAGATGCCTCTGGTCCAGATATTTTTTAAAAAATGGGTTAGTTATCCCTTAGAAGGCTGAAGATGCTTCCATTCTGACCAAGCCGTGTATATATCTGTAATCTGCTTGCTCTGCTCAGGGGGAACTTAACATCCACAGAGTTGCTCAATTTTTTCCAAAGGTCTGGTCCTTCTATTGCCTTTCAAAACCCTTTACATCATCAACCTCAGTTTCAGCACATGTAAAGCATGGACAGTAAGATCGATCTCAAAGATGGCTGGCAAGGTGAATGCAACAAAGCACCCAAAACACTGCCTGGAAACACATTAGCATCAAACAGATTTCCTTCTTTACCCCCAAACCTCACCATCCCAGGACCTCCAAAAAGAAGTGATGCCAGGGTCAGTGCACATACTAAATGCCATGTCCAGAGGCAAGAGCACTTCACTGGAGGTCATTAGACAGGGCCTCAATTCCTCACTCTGTTACAAGTTGGCTCTTTGAACTCAAGCAGTTCACCAAGAAAGACCTCTCTCCTCTCCCAGAATCCCCTACTCTAGCTCTGGGCCATTTTGACCAAGAGGGCTACAGGGAAGAGCCCAGAAGCCCTAGTCTACCAGCAGAGGCTAGAATTCTCCGCACATGTCTGCCATGTCTCACATCCCCTCTCAGGTCCACAGCAACCCACAATGCCCAGAGCCATGGTGGGCCTATGGAAATGACCATGTGCCCATGGATCCAGCCTCTCCCACTTCCTCTCAGCCCAGAAGCACCCTGGGGAAACTCAGAGCTAGTCTGCAGGCTCACCTGGGCTTCCCTGCCCTGGAGATGAAGCCTGTCCTATTGCTCTACCTGAAGGCAGGAGCCACAGCTCTCCCTCTGCCTGCCCTTAGTCTGCAAGTCTCAAAAGGACAAGAGTCTCATTCATCTGTCGCCTGAGCAGCCCCCGCCTGTGCCACAGAGATTCCCAACAGAGGCACAGAATTGTCAGGCTGCCTTGGAAAAATGGCAGAGCTCTGCACCTTACATAACGCTTTTCCATAGGAGGAAACAGGCCCACATCTTAACTCAATTTAGAATCAGGTTTTTAAGTGTCTATTTATAGGCATCACACAAGTATCCCTTGTGGATGGCAGAGGAATTGGGGCTCTGAGCTCTGGTCCCCAACTCTTCATTAGCATTCTTTTCATGTTTGTCTTCTCTAAATTCCCCAGCAACATTTTAATTCAACAGCAAGGTCACCTATAACTTGGACCGAGCATTACTTCCCATCTCCTCCAAAGAAAAATATGAATTTTCTTGTCCCCACTCTCTTGGGGCCCCTGGCTTGCATTGGCTAAAGTGGGGTTGTGTTATCTTCAATGAACTGTGTCTCTAGACAGACAGTTCACCTTTAAAAAAAACCAACAAAGTCATGAGTGCAGAGACCCAGGAAGGCCCTGGAGGGGAGGGGGTGTCAGCTGGTCCCTGCTGGCTCTGAGTCCCCAGACCTGGCTAGACACAATCAGGGAGGGCCTTTTCCCATTCCAGCAGCTGGAATGAACACAGAGTCACCTACACCTGCCATGGCTTTTCTTCTCAGCCATGTATGGTCTGGCTGTTCCTACTTCTGCCAAACACATGTCCCAGCCTCTTTCTACCCTCTCTGGAAGCACCAAGGGCCAGGTCACTTCCCCTTGGTCTTCCTGGCCATTTGTGATTAGACAGAAATCTGAGAGCCTGCTCTCCTCCTGGCAACATACAATCATTTTTGGAATAATCTCCCAATCCTTACCAAGCCCCAGGCTGGAAATGAAGCACACAGGCCTTCCCATAAGATTTAAAACACTTCACTTGTCCAATTGTTGGCCTATCCGCAAGTTATTTGGGAGAGGGGAGGGTAGCTTATCTTGTATTCCTGCTTCCCAGGGGAGGCGTGACATACAAAGCCATAGGAGCCTGGAAGATTCCACAAAGCCTCCTTCTGTCTGCATGCTGACGACTGGATTCTCTGTGGTCTGGAGACCCTCGCTCTTGGAACTAGTCCAGAAGGAAAGGCAGGCCCTCGCCTGGGGTACTGAATCCACAGCAGAATTCAAACACAGAGAATACTTCCAATAAACAGCCCTCCAGCTGCCTGACTTCAAGTACCACGAGATTATTACAACCAACAGTATCTTATGACTACTGTTGCTGAGGCAGTTGGTATTTGGTGTCAGGATTAATTAACTCTCTCACAGGATGCCCACTGCAACTGCCATTGTAGGTTCTCTATTATTCGACATGCACATTTCTGGCAATCAATTGGAGCTCTGATCAAACACAGCCTTTGAAATGCCGCGTTTCCAGACACTTGGGAGGTAAACATAAATCCTAACCGTGGCTTCAAGCAGACGGTTCATAAATGTGCTGATTTCCTTTGATATTAGGTCCGGGGAGGCGATGGGAGGCCCCAAATCCACAAGCCACCCTCAGGGCCCAGCTGCAGCCCACATGGTTGGGGAGGGGGTTCCCGAGATGGGAAGCCTCAAACCTCAATGGGCCCAGCTAGAGCCGCTCAAGCAAGCTTCCACCCAAAGCAAGAGATCCAAGCCAGCCCTGAAACAGACAGTGCTGTGCTGGGGCCAGTGAGTGTCACAACCAAACTTTATAGGCATCTTCTTGGCAAAGTTAAGGCACCACTCACAGTTTGATGAAATCCCTACTCAGATGCTGTCCTGGGAGAATGCCCAGCACAGAGGCAGGAAGTCTGCCTGGGGACCAGGAGGCTGATCTTACAGCCTTACAAAGTGGCTGGGGATGTGCACCATGGAAGCACATTTCCTGGAACCAAATGGGCAACCCTGTGCTTTATAGAGGCAGGGCTCTGGGCACAAGGGTTTGGGGCCAACTGGTACGTTATCGTTGGATTGTAGAGCAGGTACAAGAATGTGATAAGCAATAATAACCCAGATTCAGTGAAATCCTTTATTATGGAAGACTCTGGTCACACTGAGCAGAGGCCCTGGGACAGGGCTGGGAAGGGTCTGCACAGAGCACTGTGGCCAGAATGATGGGGGAAAGGTCAGGGTGTGTCGAAGGCAGGGACATCAGCTGCACACTATGGCCAGCATGGATGTGGTTCTTTCTAGTACCAGCCTGCTGGCTGTAGCCAGCACCAAAAGCCAGGTGTCCATGGGACTCTCAGCACCCCTGCATGGTGGAGAGCTTAGAATAGGAGTTCACACGCACGTGGCCTTAGTGGGCCAGCTCAGGTGATCACAGGGCTCATCTGCACTGGACTGTCTCCAGAGGGGAATAGGCAACTGGCAGAGGTCAGCATCTGGCTGAGAAACTGTTGCATGAGGAGGCCTCCTGGGATCTAGCATTACAGCTCCGCCAAGCTGCCCCCGGGGGATGCACATAGCCCACAGGTATGCCTGGAAGGACAGAATATTGTGAGGATGTGGATGCTCCTCCGGTTTACTGTGGGTCTAAGGCAGGGGGTCTGCTGCTTCCTGATGGGAAGGACTCACCAGAACAGTGCTCAGTTGGGCACAGCAAGATCACTCCAAGGGAAAGTTAAAATGTCCCTAAGGAACCATTTCAAGTATTGGCCACAGATGATTCTAGTGGGGAAACAGGGGCTGGGCTCAGAGAGGAGCTCTAGGTCTTCAGAACCAGATGAACAGAAATGATGCAGCCCAGGTTATAGTGGGCTGGGGGCTGGGGGAGTAGTGATGGTAGAGTTGGGGAATGTTCCAGCTTGAGTGGACACCAATGGGCTGTTTTACAGAAGTAAAAATCTTAAAATTCTAAATAACTCAGTCCCCTAGCTAGCTGCAAGGTAAAGTCTTCAGATGCTAATAACTTTACTTATAAAAACTAGAATGCATTATTTGTCTCCTCTGGGCAGGAAGCTGCATCTGTAGAATAAGGAGCTCAAACCATAAGACTCTCATTTGAGCAAATGTTTGGGAGCAAAATGGATTTAAAAATCATCTTCAAAGGCCACAAAGTTTCAAAAACAATTGTTTTGTTGGAGAAGGGGGACTTCTAAAAAACACTATTAAAAATACTACATTTATTAGGAGTAACACACAAGTCACTACCAATGAAATGGTCAAAACTCTCCATTCTTAGAAGCAAGCTTATCTTTTTAAGTCTCAAGGTGACTGGTCACGGGGGATGTGTCACATTCTGCCACCAGATTCCTTGGTTGCGAAAGATCTTTCTTTCCTCCCTGCACCAGATTCCAACGCAGAGACTCTTTATCCGTGATTAGTTTCCCAAACAGGGACTGTTCTTTCAAGGTGATTGTTTCCTCTCCATGGAGCCTGTGAGGCCACCCAGGTGGCAGAATGGGGGGAAAGACACAGGTCATTTTGATCCAGTTCAAAATCTAAAAATTGGCTCTAAACCCAAACTGGCTCTAATGTCCAATATCCAATGTTTTCTGTGTCTGCTTTTATGTAAACTCATCTGAGACTCTACCAAATAAATCTGAGAGCTCCTTACAGCATGTTGAGCTGACTTATTAATGTTGAGATTGAAACTAAAGGTGTCCTCAATAAATCTGTCCTTGAGCGGCCAGTGATGCTCTGTGGACATAAACACTGCTCCCAGGGCTCTTCTTAGCAGAGGTGTTTACACTGTAATACCTGACATATTTCTCTGATGATTCTCAGTATGAAATCAGGCTTGTGTTTGGAGTTCTCACCTGGCTCTGGGGACAGAGAGGACAGTGCAACCCTGAGGTATGAAGATCAGAACACGGTGCCAGGACTGTCTACTTTGCAGCCAGAAGTGGTGTCTTAAGAGGCGAGGGTGAAGGGCAAAAGGAGGGCTGGCAGGGCGGGCTCAGGCAGGTCTGAGTGGACCCTAGGGATGGAGGGGAATGTTCAGAGGTGCCTTCCAAGCCTGCATCTGCCAGGCTTACCTCATTATTATTCTCTCCCATGCAAATGAGGCTTGTATTTTTGCCTCGAGGAATCTGATGCCTTCCAATCCCATCCCCTTCCCCCTACCACCATGGGTCCCCTGGAGGTAGGCTGGGATTTTGTGTTCTCTTCAGGTAGCTCAGCGATGCTGAAGGGAGGGTCATCCAGCAGGCTGAGAGCCAGGGCCAGGCAGTGCCTGCCAACCTTATCAAATGAGGACACGGTGCTCAAGAAAGCTCTGGGCGAAGTGATGATGCATGGACACGGTCTGATATGACCATGCATGGCACATCGGCTTCTCTGGCCCATGTCACACTTACTGCAACAGGCACCGATGTGCACCTCTGAATCCTTAGAGCACTACCATAGGTAGCAAGGTTGTTGTCACCCCTGTTTTACAGATGAGTAAACTGAGGCACACAAAAGTTAGTAAGGGCATGCCTAAAGCCACACAAGAAGTTCTGGAGCTGAGGGGCACCTAGGTGGCTCAGTCCATTAAGCATCTACCTTCGGCTCAGGGCACTATCCCCAGATCCTGGGTTCAAGACCTGGGTTGGCTCCCTGCTCAGCAGGGAGTCTGTTTCTCCCTCTCCCTTTGCCCCTGCTTGCTCCCACTCATGTTCACCCTCTCTCTCTTTTCTCTCTCTAAAAAATAAATAAAATCTTTAAAAAAAATTCTAGAGCTGGGACTTAATCCTGGCAGTGTGGCCCAAAAATCCATGCTCTGAGCTCCTGTTTTGTTGGTAGGAAGAAATGAGAAAAAGATGTTTATAATATATAAAATCAAATGAAGGATTAAATGATCAATAAGAAAATTCAAAGAAGCCAAAGGTATGAACCAGTAATTCACAGAATAATCAATACATGAAATAAATATACATAAATACATGACAATAAATATATGAAAAGATATTCAACCTCACTGGCAGGCAGAGAAATGCAAATAAAGACTTCTCTGTAGAGACCACTTTTGCCCATCAGACTAACAAAACTTAAAAACATCTGATGATACCAAGTGGTATCTGGGAAAAAGGGAAGGGGAAACCTACATGCTGTTGGTGGAAACATTCATTAGTAGACCCACGTGGGAAAATGACTTCTGGAAAATGTGAAGATTCATACATTTATCCCGCAGCAATTCCAATTGCTAAGTATTCTAAACAAAATCTAGCTCATGGTCACATAGAGACATACATGAGTATTCAAAACAGCCTTGTTTGTAGCAGTAAGTAACTGGAAACCATCTAAAAACATCCACCAATGAAGAACACTGTATTACATTCCTACAAATGAAATGCCACATAGCGGAAAGGTATAAAGGACAGCTGCACGTTTTCACATGGATGAAACTTGCAGTTACAATGTGAGTTAAAGAAAAGGCAAGCTACAGGAATAAAAACCATATCATTAGATATCATTTGCACAAGGCTTAAAGACATACAGAAATCCTAGGCCTAGGTATAATGACTAATGTAGTAAATTAAAACATACTCCAAACTCTAATAGTAGTTACCTCTGTGTGAGAAACAAGGAGACACAGTCAGGGAGGGGCTCCAGTTATACTGGTTAATTATGATAGTTTAAAACATGTCCACTAATTCTTGGGTTTTTTTCTTTTTTTTTAAGATTTGTTTGTTTGTTTGTTTGACAGAGAGTGACAGCCACAGAGCACAAGCAGTGGGGAATGGCAGAGGGGGGAGCAGGCTTCCCACTAGGGGGCACAACTTGGGGCTTAAACACAGGACCCCAGGATCATGACCTGAGCCGAAGGCAGATGCTTAACCAACCCAAGAGCCACCCAAGAGCCCCGTGTCTACTAATACTTTTCCACTCCCTTCAAAAGGTGGAGCCTAATTCCCCTCTCCTTCAATGTGGGCTGGGTTTAGTAACTTGGGTCTGTCTAGTGAACAGAATAAGGGAGAGGTGACAACATGTGGCTAAGGAGACTAGGTCAGAAAAGTCACTGCAGTGTTCTCAAGACTCTTGGATCACCTCATTCTGCAGTAAACTGCCTGCCATGTTGTAAGGATGCTCACGCAGGGCTGTGGAGAAGCCCCATGCAGAAGAACTCAGGCTCTCACCAAGAGCCACAGCAAGTAATCTCAGAAGTGAGTCCTCTAGCCCCAGTCAAGCCTTCAGATTATTATGGCCCTTGCCCACATCTTGACCCTGAGACAGAGCCATCAGCCGGGCTGCTCCCAGATTCTGAGCCATAGACTCTGTGTGTGAGGTAATGTTTACTGTTTTATGCCACTGAGTTTGGGTATAATTAGTTACATGGAAGTAGATAACTGCTACAGTAATATTCTCTACTTTAAGTGTGTTGTGGGTACACAGGTATTTACCACATAATTCTTTTTATGTGTGTCAAATATTTTATAATAAATATGTCAGGCACCTGGGTGGTTCAGTCGCTTAAGCATCTGTCTTCACCTGAGGTCATGATCCCGGGGTCCTGGGATCTCACCCTGTGTCAAGCTCCCTGCTCAGTGTGGAGCCTGCTTCTCCTTCTCCCTCTGCCCTTCCCCCGCCCCCTCTTGTGATCTCTCTCTCTCAAATAAATTAATAAAAATCTTTAAAATAAATGTCAAATATTTTTGTATGTCAAATATCTTATAATAAAAATTTAATCCAGGGCAGCCAGGGTGGGTCAGCAGTTTAGTGCCGCCTTCAGCCCAGAGTGTGATCCTGGAGACCAGGGATTGAGTCCCACGTCAAGTTCCCTGCATGGACCCTGCTTCTCCCTCTGCCTGTGTCTCTGCCTCTCTCTGTGTGTCTCTCATGAATAAATAAAATATTTTTAAAAATAAATAAATAAAAATAAAAATCTAATCCAAAAGACTTGAGTTAGGGCAACATGAATTAACAGAAAGAGTGGATAGTAAAAGACAGGGAAGCATGAGAGACAGGCGCTTCATCATTCCAGGTGATCAGGGAATGGTTTCTCCCAGAAAAGCCCCCATCTAAGCTGGAAAGTCATGGGAAGTTGCAGGCAGGGGAGGAGGAGGCAGAATGATTTGCTTCATTAACATATTAAAATAGGGAGTCTTTCTAGGCTAAGAGAGTGTGTGTCTGAGCCTGGGAGGTAGGCCAGCAGGGACAGGGGGATGTCTGGCAGTGGCTGGGGTGGCCCACCCTCAGCTGCTCCTCCAAGGTCTTGAGGCCATCAGAGAAGGGCAGCGTTGCCCAGAAGCCAGGATCTGGGCACCATCACATGTCTCTCTCTGCGTATGTCTCCTTCTCTCCTTCTGATTCCAGAAAAAACAAACATACATTTCTTAGAAGCAGTTGAGCAGGAGTCAACCAATCCAGTAAAAGCAGTCAGAACCAGTTCAATCTGGCAGACCCAGTGTATATTAATCTCAAAGAACCACCATAACTTCCAGACCACTTATCTGAAATCCTCCCTAAGCGCCTAAATCCACTATCTCATAATTGGTGCTGTGTTGTGCAATCTACTCATTCAAAGAACTGTGTCCAAAACCCATTTTAATTGAAACAACCACTTTTCTCCCTAGGAAGTGGCAGCTGAAGCAACAGTAATGCTTAATATACTCCATGTTTGCTTTCCTTTTAAAAAGCAAACGAACAACACTGTGGAGGTAACAGAAGAGTCCAAGCCATGCTCTCAGCGCTGTCTTTTTGAAGCTGACTTGTTGGGAAAGGGCCACTGAGAGTTCAGACCTGTCTGTGCTTGCTCTCCTTCCTCACCATCTGTAGCTGGCCCTGGGGGACAAAGGGAAGGAGAAGACGTGGGGAGAGCCAGGAGGAGTGAGGGGAAACAGGGCAGCGTTGGAGTCCCAGGGGAGAGCATCAGAGGTGGCCCCAGAGAGGCAAGTCGCCCCCATGCCTGGGACACTCAGCTGTCTCCTTGCAGAGCAGGCACAGATTGGACAGGCCAGGCTCAGCCTCCCAGCCAGTGGAGGCCCAGCTCAGACATAAACCCCCACATTGTGATGCCTCTGAGCTTCCCTGCCACCGCGATCCCCAGGCCTGAGGCCCTAGCAGCCCCACTACCAAGGCGTCAGAGCAGCCCGGCAGCCCAAGCTGTGTTGCACCCCTAAGAGGTGGCAAGAGGCAGGACAATGGCCAGGCTTCTGAGTCCCAGGCCCAACATCAGTGCCCACCTCTGCTTCTGAGCTGTGACTGCAGCATGTTCCTCCCACCCCTTGGAGCCTCGGGATTCCACGTCAGAAACAGAGAAGGCCTCACAGGATCCTGAAGCTCCCTCGGTCCCTCCTTGGCCTTCAGAACAATAGTCAGCCCTCCTTGGGAGGAAAGCAAGACAGGTCAATCAGGGGGCCTGGCGGTTAGTGCTGGCATAGGACTCAGGAGCTCTATGATCACAAGTCTCAGTAGCCTCCACTGTGAAATGGGGATAATCCGAGTCTCCTAAAAACTGACTTCACAGGATTGTCATGCAGCTCACATGAGGTACCAGCAGGTACTTGGTGAAAAATACATGCTGCCTCTTATTACAAAGCCACCCAATTCCTGTGGCCCTGGAGCCAGACCACTCTCTCTCCCATCCATTCCCCATGCCCCAGCACCCCAAGAAGGAAGGCATCAGGTACTTGTTTACTGCCCACAGTAAGTCTCTCAGAAGGAGGACCCCATACCCAAGTCAGCATTCACAGCACCCAGCACAGCATCTGGCACCTAGGAAAGGTCCCACGACCTGATTCCAGAACACCCCCCAATGCTGCCTCTGCAGCCCTCAGTAGACATTCTCTTCAAGCTACCAGCACACCTCACACCAGAGCTTGAGAGCCCGGGTACCCTCTTGGGATGCGGCATTTTCAGAAGGAAGCTCATTAACCCAGAAGGAGGCAGATTCTGGGATAGGTCAGGGGGCTCCCAGCACCACTTATACCTCTCAGCAGGACCCTGGCCCAGGGGTGGTGGCTGCAGAGTCGCCTGGGTGCTTTGGATCACAAAGTCCCACTAAACTACTCTGAAACCTCCTCCTACACATTCTCCGGGTCCCCACCTTCCCCACTAATGGGTTTCTGAGAAGACAGAACTCTGTGTTGCAGGAACTAGAGGGGGTCCTCCATCTAGTAGGTAAAGGAGCTCAGTCGCCCCAGAGCTGTCCCCAGGCCAGGACCCTCCAACCCATCTGGGTCATTCCTTCACATGCTGCTGCTAGGAAGGGAGTCCATGAAGCGACACTCCTCCTGGAGGTCACCTCTTCATGGTACCACATACCCAGGGGGCTTCTGCATCTATGACACACCAGCCTCTATGACAGAAGTCAAAGTTGAGGTTGAGTTTTTAAAGTATGCTAGAAGAGACTCTCGAAAATAATATATCAGTAAAAGCTGAAAGAAATAAAATTGCCATGCATGGTCATCAAACTGAATTATTCAGACAGGATCCTTAGCATTGTCATCCATGTCAACACTGAAACCAATTACTCACCACACATACACCACCAATACACAGCCTCTCATCTAGAAAAGAAAGGCAAGGCAATGAATTTCACTTTCAAAACAGGGCTCTCCTCAAGCAAGGATCACCCCGTGTATTCCACTGCGCACAAGAGCTGAGGGAAGCACACAGGGAGATGGTGTCTGGGCTGGAAATGTCTGCAGAAATGTTTACACCCACCAAATCTCAGACTTACGGCAGGCAATCCAAGCCCACTGGAAGAGGGAACAGTGTGGCCATACCAGGGTCCGTACCAGGGAATCCCACAGTCAGCTTGCATGGTGGGGACATGAGTAGGCAATATGCAGTGACTTCTATTTTCACCAACTTCCCAACTTCAAAAACGCATGGCCTTTAGGTGCCAGGACCTTAACCCACATGCAAAGCCACCTTTGGTTTAATGATGCATTTCATTACCATTTCATTTTTACCTAAAGATTACTGCAACCTGGACACATCACTGACGCCGGTCAACTACCGAGGTTTCTCATTCTAATTCTATGAGGCAGGCTGGAGGCTGGCTGTACAGGCAGGCATGCAATGTTCCCAGGTGGCCTGGTAGAGAAGCATACTCTCAATATATCATCAATGTGTCCTTCAGATGGTACTGGTTGTCAATTGCCTCTTGCTAGTCTCACTTTATCACAGTAATCTGCTGTTTTGTTTAGGTCCAACCTTATCAATTTATTTTCCCAAGACTATTCTTTAAATAAGACAGGAGTTCTGGGAGAATCGACTATAAATCCTCTACTGCCAAAGCAGAAATATACACAATCAGAAATATTCGTACTAAACCTGTCTTGAGATGAAGCTGATATAATAGAAGAGAGGGCTGAGAGAAAGAAAAACTGGACAAGGTCGAGCGGCTAGATCAAGCCTTGCCTGAAACCATGTGTTCCATTACACAAGAAAGTTTATGGTATCATGAGATCAGTTTTCTGTTAGATCAAGTGTCTTCATGGATGAGGAAACTGAGGCCCAGGGAGGGAACATGATTTTGCCAGCCCAAAGAACAACAGAATGAAAGCTCAGTTATGTTGCATTAAATCCTGCCTTGGGTCAAAATCCTAGGCTGTGTTCAACTGTGATTTACATAAAATCCTTAATTCATTACCTGTGTGAAGACAGGTCAGATATCCCAGCCGTACATAATCAAAATCTAGCAGAAACTACATTTAATTCAACCAGATCTTTTGAGTTTCTCCAAAAGCAACAGGACAAGCATAATTGGTCAGTGAGGACTGTACCCAACATACAAGATAAACAGTACAATTTACATCTAACATTTCTGCACCATCTCCCTCTCTCAAAGATAGCTCTGACTGGCTCACACTTGTGTGCTTTAGAAAACTTCAAGGCAGCTCTCAGACAGAAATGTTCTCTTAACTAGCCTCATAAATAGGCACTGCTCTGGTGATCACCTGGCTAAGGGTGTGTTGGCTGGCTTGCTTGCTTGCTTGCTTTTTTCCTTCCTTTTTCTTCTTCCTTTTCTCTTTGTCTCTGTCTCTCTCTCCCCACCCCACCCCCTTTTTTTCCTGATACAAGGGCCCAAGGAAGGACTAGCAAAATCATGTCTTAATTCCAGTGTTTGTGTGTTTTAGACCTGAGAGTCCAGAGGTAGGTGACTTTCTCAGAGTCACAGCCCAGGGCTGAATCTACAAGTTCAGAGGACCCAGGGGTCATTTCACCCTGCACTGAGCCTACCTCCCAAGAAACTGGGTCACAGAGAACACCATGTGCTCACCCAAGCCCAGTGACCAGAGGCAAGTCTGGGCTCTGCCCAGGACGCAGATGACGTCAGGGAAGCAGGAGCATCCAGCTGCCCACGGCCCCTGCAGGCCTGCATGGGGCAGCCATCCGCATGGAGAGGAGCCCACACTGGGGAAGAGGAAGGTACTCCAGAAGAGTTTTCTGCTTCACAGTAGTCCCAAAGGAAAAGCCTACCAGCAGCAATGCTATAGATTCTGGAAACCCTCAAGAGTCACAAGCAATCCCAGGGTGCTGTGCCCAGAAGTCTCTGGAGTCTACCTGTCCTCCTGCTCTCTGCCCCCATACCTCACTAGCCCTCCCACATGTCCAACTGGCTGGTGGGGTCTGGCCCACCTCTGGCCACCTCCCCACCTACCCCGCCACCTTAGCCTCACCCCTCCCCTGCCTGGATGTCAGTGCACCCCTCCTGCATCACCCAGTACAGTCACCCCTCCCATGGCTCTGCAGCACGTTAGCTCCTCCAAACGCTGAGCTGAGGAGCTTCAGGAGAGGGATGTCTTCCCCTTCCGTGTCCTAGCTTTTCCCTGGTGAGGCCTTGGGGGATGCTGGTCCTATTTCTGATACAAACAGGCCACTTGTTTTCTGTCTTGGCTGTGTCAGAAGGCGATGCTGGCTGCTGAAGAGCAGAGGGTGGTTCCCCCAAAACGAAGAGCAAGCATCTCAGCACCCTGAGAAGCAGAGCTGAGCCCTGCCACGGTCTCTCCTGCTTGTGCTAGCACCTGAGCCCAGCTGGCGCTTCCCAGACACCAAAGGCTGCAGAGCAACTCCTTTTGTTCAATTGTAGCCTAGTGGTCCTCGGGCAGCACGGCTCTGGGCACCAGGGGTCGGCCACCCCAACACACAGAGCATATGTCCACCCACTAGTGTTGGGTGAATAAATGGAACACAAGACCTGCTCCCAGAACTAACATCCAGGGAAGGGCTCACATGGTAAGGCGAGATTGTGCCCAAAAGTGCCAAGGGAGGCCCTACACTTGACATAGTCATCTGTCCACAGGGATTGGAGGGGGTGTCAGGAGGATCTGAGAAGAAGTAAAGAGGTGTGGCACCCTGGCAGGGGCTCAGAGCTCTCAAACTTCTGGAAAGGTAAGCAGGCTGCATCTATTGCTGCCACCCCAGGGAACAGTGAAGTCACAGTGGCTGGAGGGGGTCAGATCTATAGGATTTTAAGATCTTCCTGTCCCCTGATTTGGCAGACAAAGAGCCCTTTGCTGTCTTCAAATGCTTTGGACCCTTAGGCAGTTCAGGCTCAAGGCTCAAGGTGTTTGGGAAGATGCCATCCAACTCTGGCTAGGAGCAGAAACTTCTCGATCACTTGCTGCACTTCAGGTTGTAGAGAAGAAAACCACAGGATTCTCCATTCCATGGGACAGGCCTGTTGACTCTCACAAACTGATGCAAACCTCACACAGGGAGTACAAAGATCCTCACAGCTGAGGCTGGTACATCTCACAAGCTGCCAAAATTGCTTTTATTATTTAAAGGGAGGTGGGAAGAAAGAATCTCCATTAACGAACATTAGCAATCATGGCTCCCTTGTGTGGGCTCAGGATGACCTTCAAGGCTCAACAGCTGGACTGGAGGGGCCCATCACTAAAATACTCCAAGCACACACCCAGGGGGTGCAGGAAGCCCCATAGCTGTCCCTGGCCCTATGAACTTTGAGTGGCAACCCCTTCCCCACAGTTTAGATACTCAGCCGTGTTTCTGAAAACTCCAGAGCAATGAATCCAGGGCCAGCCTGAACAAAGGCAGTCACAGATGTCTTCTTCTTTGTGACAGTGAAAGTAAGTGCTGCTTACAGCTCCCACATGCAGCATGGCAGACACAAGCAGACACAAGCTGGGTCAGAGACATGAGCAAGCCAGTAGCAGATCTGTACCTTCTCTTGGCAAATACTCAAGAGGGACAGGGCTCTCACCTTTGAGTGAGAGGGAAGGGGACCCAGGGAGGGAGAAATGCTAACCCCACAAGCCAGGGCACACCAGCCCTTCACAACAGCTCCCACAGCTTGGCCTCACTAAATCCCTTTGAGACAGACCCGTTTTGTTTTGTTTTCTTTTTGTGTCAGTTTTTTACAATGCAGCTCAGACCAGTAGCCTAGCCCCTAAAGGAAAGAGCTGGGATGTGAACTGAGGTCTGCCTAAGACCACAGCCTGAGCTGTTCTTACTGCCTCTTGACTGAGGATGGGGAAAGACAGGTAAGTGGGTCCAACCACCCCAACTTTCTATTGTTTGAGAGACATGTGGCAGCCAGTCAGTAATATTCTCCTTTCTGAGTGCCGCTCAGTACTTGTGTGTGAGGCATCAAGGCATCTTCTAGAAAGGGTATGTGCCTGACATGTACAAGAGCAGAAAAGGAAGCTGAAACATGAGCATATCTAGAAGATGCCTCACTTTCCGCAGTTCCAGAACAGCCCAGGGGGCTGATGTGCTGGAGAGAAGCCACCCAGAGAAGTTGGAGGCAGCCCTCAACATGCTGGTAGCCAAGCGTGCCCTATACTTGTTTTCTTAATGAAATGCTTGTCTCTTGCACATGGCATTCCCCTCCTTCACAGGAGAGCCGGAGGCTGGACCCCAGTGGATAGAATCAGAAAGCTCCCACTTTGAGCATCCAACACAGGGAGCCAGAGCAGAGGACTCTTCATTCAGTTAGAATCCTGGGATGATTTCACACACTAACAAAGAGAAAAACAGTAATGTCAGAGGAAACCGACCAGTGAGGTGAGGTTTACTTCTGCATTCTAGATATTTATTAAAGTCAGAAACTCGGGATGCCTGAGTGGCTCAGTGGTTAAGCATCTGCCTTTGGCTCAGGGCATGATGCTGTGGTCCTGGGATCGAGTCCCACAGTGGGCTCCCTGCATGGAGCCTGCTTCTCCCTCTGCCTGTGTCTCTGCCTCTCTGTGTGTGTGTGTCTCTCATGAATAAATAAATAAAATATATTAAAAAAAGAAACCCACCCACTAGTCACCCACCAGGGCTACAAGGTGTTACAGACGAGCTTTAACAAGACCATCAAAGAATAGGTCAACTGTCTTACATGAACCACTTTCCAGAAAACTGAACATTTGTCCGAATAACCTCTGTACTTACCTCTGTACTGCCAAAGGAAGACAGAATAAGAATGGCAAATTTTGGCTAAACATAGATGCAAAACTCTGAAATGAAACATTAGCTGAATGCACCCAGCAATTGCTAAGCAAATAAACACATCATTATAAAATACAGGTTTATCCCAGGAATGCCAAGTTGGTGTAATATTAGAAACGCTGTTAAGGCAATCACGTAAGTCATCACATGAAAAGATCATCTCAGTCATGCAGAAAAACCATTTCATAAAATTCAATATGCATTCATAATTAAGGAGGAAAGAAAAGCTCTTAGCAAATGAGCAGAAGGGGTGTTCTTGAATAGAGACTGTGAACCTAGCCCACAGTAAACACCCTATTTAACAGGTGGATCACTAGATATGGCTCCACACAAATAAGGAATAAGACAAGAATTCACAGCACCGGGGGCACCTGGGTGGCTCAGCTGGTTGAGTATCTGACTTCAGCTCAGGTCATGATCCCATGGTTCTGGATCAAGCCCCGCATCTCTTCGGGCTCCCTGCTCAGCAGGGATCTTGCTTCTCCCTCTGCCACTTCCCTGCTTGTGCATGCACACTCTCTCTATATATCAAATAAAATTCTTTAAAAATTCACTGCATCTAACCTGACAGTGTCCTGCCACTCCTAACCAAAGAAATAAGAGGAAAAAAAATGAAAGAATGAGGACTGGACTGGATGAGAACCACCTGGAATGATTTCTGGGGGGGAGGTGGAGGGGGATACCATCCTCAGAGAAAATCCAAGAGTCTACAAACGACTTTGCAAGGTTGCTAAATAGCAGATCAACAAACCAACTCAGCAACTATCACAAAAGGTCATTTCCAAAGAGATGCCACCTGGACAGTAGCCAAAAATAGATACCTAGGAAGCAATCAGATGTAAATATACAAGATCTTTATAGAAAAATACCTCTTAATTTACTGAAATACATAAAAGAAGGCCTATTAAAATCAGGTCTCCATATGCTATGAGTATGTATTTTCATTTGCAGTGTTGTCTTCCAAGTAAATTTATGAAAGGGGATTGCTGAGCCAGCACCAAGGCAGATCCACTGGGGTCCAGGCTGTCTGATGCTTCTGGGGCTGGAGTACTTTGTCCTTCTCCATAACCTCACCAACAGAGAATGCTGTCACACTTGGATTTTTGCCAATCTTAGCAGTGAGAAATAGTATCTCAGGCTAATTTCAATTTACATTTCTCTTTACATGGGAAGCTGAATATCTTTTCATACACTGAAAAGGCCATTTGCATTTATTTCTCTGTAAACCATCTGTTCACATGCTTTTACCTATCTTCTATTTGGATTTTTGGTCTACTCCTTTTAATTTTTATTAATTCCTTAAATTTTAGGAATTAATATGATCTAAGCTGCCATTATTTTTTCCTGGCTTATTCTTTGGTTCTTATTCTTTGCTCATGATGTTTCTCCTCCTCACAGGAAAGGGACTTTTCCCCCTAATGATACTGAATTTATCAATCTTTTTTTTATGTTGTTTTGGATTTTGGATCATAATCTCCCTCATAACCTCCCTCATGTATAAAAGAATTTATCTGCATTTTATTCCAGTACTTGTGGTAACTATCTATCTAAAGTCATTTGAAATATATGTTGTAGATGATAAAAGATGTCAATTTAGTTTTCATCTTTATCCAAATAGCTATTGTTAGATAATGAAAACATATTTTGGTCTCCATCCCTGTTCCTGGCCCAGAGGCTCCTAAAAATTTCTCATTTCCTAAGTGATCGGAACACTAGGAGCATCTATTGTTCTCATTTGATCTCTGACCTCAGTTCCTGAAACATGGCTCCTGAAACACTTATTATTTCCTGGGTGATGGGAGCGTCTTTGTTTCCCTCAAATGAGGGAACTCTTGGTAGGCTTCTGGATGGTTCTTGGGTGGGGAGGGGGTCAGGTCACCACAAAGTACAAGGCATTATTCTCATTCTCTTGAGAAGGGAGAGGGACTAGAAATGAAGGATTCTGTCCACAAGAGGAAGCCTCGTTAAATACGCCAAAGTATGCAGTTCAGAGAGCCTCCACGTTAGTAAACACATCTACACCAGTAGGGTGATGCACCCCAACTCCACAGAGATGTAAGTTCCTGCACTCAGGACCCTGCCAGACCTTGCCCTATGTATCTCTTCATCTGGCTGTTCATCTGTATCCTTTACCATACTTTGTAATAAACTAGTAAACATAAGTGTTTCCCTGAGTTCTGCGAGCCGCTCTAGCAAACTGATTAATGAATTAATCCAAAAAGGAGTTCAGCGGAACCTCAGATTTATAGTCGATCGGTCAGAAGCACAGGTGACAACCTGGACTTGCAACCGGCATCTAAAGTGCAGTGGGAACAGTCTCATGGGACTGGGCTCTTAACCTGTGGGATCTGACACTATCTCTAGGAAGGCAGTGTCAAAACTGTGTTAAAGTGTAGGACACACAGCTGGTGCTACAGAGAATTGCTTTGTGTGTGAAAAACCCCACACATTTGGTGTCAGAAGTGTTGCAAGTGTAAAAGAGACACACTGGGGGTGGGGGGCGCAGGGAGGGCAGGTTTTTTTCCTACTCAGGAGTAAAGACTGAATTTTCCCCACTCAGTGACCCAGTTGTCCCAAAACCATTTTTTAAAAGGCTTCATTTTTGTACACTCTTCCATCCTTTCCAGTGTTTATAATTACTTTGTTTTAGGTATGACTTTCTTAAACAGCAGAGTTGGGTACCACTGCATGAACTAATCTGAAAGTCTTCTATTCAGATTAAATCAGATTAAATCCATTTACACAGCAAAGGAAACAATCAACAAAACTAAAAGGCACCCTACTGAATGAAGGAAGATATTTGCAAATGACATATCTGATAAAGGGTTAGTATCCAAAATATATAAAGAACTTCTAAAACTCAACAGATAATAAAATAAAATAGTAAAAAAATAATATTAATAATAATCCAGTTAAAAAATGGGCAGCAGACATGAAAAGATTTCTCCCAAGAAGACATCCAGATGGCCAACAGACACACGAAAAGATGCACATCATCACTCACCATCAGGGAAATGCCAATCAAAACTACAATGAGATACCACCTCACCCAAGTCAGAATGGCTAAACAAAAAACACAAGAAATAACAGGTGTTGACAAGGATGTGGAGAAAGGGGAACCCTCTTGTACCGCTGGTGGGAATGCAAACTGGTGCAGCCACTCTGTAAAACAGCATGGCAGTTCCTCAAAAAGCTAAAAATAGAACTACCCTATGATCCAGCAATTGCACTAGCAGGTATTTATCCAAAAGATACAAAAATACTGATTTGAAAGGATACATACACCCCAATGTTTATAGCAGCATTATCAACAAAAGCCAAATTATGGAAAGAGCCATATATATAATGGAATATTAGCCATAAAAAAGAATGAACTCTTGCTATTTGCAATGTGGATGGAGCTAGAGTATTATGCTAAGTGAAATAAGTCAGATAAAGACAGATACCATCTGATTTCACTCATATGTGGAATTTAAAGAACAAAAACATATGAACAAAGGGAAAAAGAGAGAGGCAAACCAAAAAAGAGACTCTTAACTACAGAAAACAAACTATAGTTACCAAATAGTAGGTGGGTGGGGGCATGTGTGAAATAGGGGATGGGAATTAAGGAGGGCACTTGTGATGAATCACTATATTGCACACCTGAAACTAATATTACACTGTATGTTAACTAACTGGAATTTAAATTAAAACTTAAAAAAAGATGTGTTACTAAACTCATAAGTAGAAACAAAACTAAATAAATACATATTCTTTAAATAGATTATAAAAAATAAATCCCCTTCAATTTCTCAGTGTGATTGGTGTGTTTAGGTATTTGGAAGGTGTACATTTTTGTTTGGGGCATTATTTCTTTGACCAATATTTCTTACTACTTGATCTTTCAGCTTTCAGAGTTATCCTTGACCTGATTTTCCTACCTGCAGGGCAATCCACGAGCTTATTCTACTTTCCTTTTTATTTCTCGCTAGTCCACTTATTACTGTAATTATTTCCGTTTTGTCAATTTGCATACATTTATATCTACTCTTCCACATCTACCCCTACCTTTGTTTTAGGCCTTACATATGCAATTAAAAACCATATTAATACTCATTACCAGTCCTTTTGCCAAAGTTCCCCTGACCAACTTTTCACTCAAAATTTGTCCTCTACTGCATGGTATATATATATATCTGCCACCCAGAGTGGGGTCGTTTTGAACACCTCCATCCTCTATACGACAGAAATATACGACAGAAATATTTGCTGTAGTTATCATAACTAGTAATTGTCATTATTTGCCTGACTTGATCTATAACAATTTTTTAAAAAGAAGATTCCATTTTAATGATACAATTCAAATTCAGTACAGAATTGCCTGTGTTAACTATTTTGTTAACAAGCAAAAGTAGGGATCCCTGGGTGGCTCAGCGGTTTAGCGCCTGCTTTCGGCCCACGGCCTGATCCTGGAGTCCCAGGATCGAGTCCCACGTCAGGCTCCCTGCATGGAGCCTGCTTCTCCCTCTGCCTGCTTCTCCCTCTGCCTGTGTCTCTGCCCCCCCCTCTCTCTCTCTCTCTGTGTGTCTCTCATCAATAAATAAAATCTTTAAAAAAAAAAAAAAAACAAGCAAAAGTATTACACCTCACAGTTTATGCTGTTTTCCTGTTTCAACTTTAAATATAAAAGTGTCACGTGGTCACACAAGACAGTACTGAAGAAACTCATACTCTGTTTCTTTGTCTTCACAATTACTGTGTTAGCATTGTTTATTTCTAAGTCTACTGCCAAAATGCAGGAATATGTAGTCCCACGGAAGAAGCCAGTACATGAAAGGATCTTGAGTGATTCTGAATGGGTATGACCTTAACTCTCAAAATACCCATGTGTACCTGAGTCTACGTATGTCAGAGGATGACTAATGGGGAGTTTTCCAAATTCACTGCTGTGGAGAAAGCAATGTTTATTAAACCATAAGTAATACAGATGTGCTCATGTGAAGCCTGCACACACCACAAAAATGCCAGTAACAGGAAAAATTGCTTAGAAATTGGACCAGAAAGATTATTTTTCTCAGGAGGGGCATTTCTCAACTGACATTCTTTAACAGTGCTGGAACAAAGTGATAATACAAATCAGACCCACTTTTACTCAGTTTATCACCGCTTTTCAATTACCTGTAGATGAAGCAATTCCTTATTGCCTACTTCCAGGGCAGACCATTTCTGCTGCCCCCAGCACACCACAAATTCTGATAGCTCTTTAAATAGGGCTGGTGGGTACAATGGTCTTTTACTCCTCACATCTTTTAACTGTTTTTCTAAAATCTTGACCCTTCACAGACAATTGACTGGATATAAAATCGTTCGCTCACACTTACATGAGTTTCTTGAAAATGTTGTAGCACTGTTGTCTTTCTTTGGATATCCTTATCACAAAGTCTGATGCCTACCTGGTTTTCCTTCCTCTGATGGTGCATTTATCTTTATGTATATTTATGGCACATTTATTTTTAAAGTCTAGTTGCTTTAGAGCATAATTTTGAGTTGACCATTCCCAGGATGATAGTGGACTAGAGTTGGTACCTGAAAAATGCAGAGATTAGGGGTACCGATCCCCACACAGCTAAAGATCCACATGTAACTTCTGACTCCCCTAAAATGAAACTACTAACAGACTACTGCTGATTGGAAGTCTTACCGATAACATAAACATTTTAGATTGACACATATTCTCTATGTATTATAAACTGCATTCTTACAATAAAGCAGGCTAGAGAAAAGAATATGTTATTAAGAAAATTTTAAGGGGACCCCTGGGTGGTTCAGTGGTTGAGCATCTATCTGCCTTTGGCTCAGGGCATGATCCCAAGGTCCTGGGATCGAGTCCCACATCGGGATTCCTGCACGAAGCCTGCTTTTCCCTCTGCCTACATCTCTACCTCTCCCTGTATCTCTCATCAATAAATAGATAAAATCTTAAAAAAAAAATTTAAGAAAGAGAAAATGTATAGTACAGTATTTCTCTAAAAAAAAAAAAAATACACAAAGCAGTAGGCTCATGCAGTTCAAATCCATGCTATTCAAGGTCCAGCTGTATTGCCAGATTCAGATATTTTGTTTCAAGAAGCTTTTCTTGAATTACAGTTTTAATTTTAGTTCTGTTCCACTGCTTCTCTTATTTTCTTCAAGGTCTCCGACTCTAGGTACATTGGATCTTTTTCTGTCAGTATGTTTGGGGCTTTTCCATCTCTCTTATTTCTGTTTCATTTTCTTGATTTTATGCATCTCTATCCTTAGTGTGCTTTCAGTGGCAACTACTATCCCCTTGGACACTTCATAATTTGCCACTAATTTCAGAGATAATTTTATTTTTTCTTCCATTCCTTTCCTTAAAAAAAAAAAAGAAATTCCTTTCCTTAGTTTAATAAACTCCCATTTCATATCCCCTGGTGTTTATCCATTTCCAGTCCAATTTTTTTAATCTCTTGACTCAGTGTTTTCTTCATATTTGCAATTGCTTGTTAATTACATTGCATTTGTTTTTCTTTATTTCTTGACTCGTCAAATGCCTAAATATTTTGTGACTCATTTCCTTGTTATTCTTACAGTAACACTGTATGGATTCTAGGCTTATTTAAATTTATATTTATTTTAGTTAGACTCTCCAGTCTGCCTGGACCAGGAACACCAGGAGATGGTGGGGAGGAGTGCAGGAGGTAAGAGGGATGTGTGTGACTTGCTTCGGAACTTGGAACACTCATGTTCTCCTTTCTTACAACGCTGATGTATAGTTTAATAAAACAAACAATCCAATCATGAAATGGGCAAAAGACATGAAGAGAAATCTCACAGAGGAAGATATAGACATGGCCAACAAGCACATGAGAAAATGCTCCGCATCACTGGCCATCAGGGAAATACAAATCAAAACCACAATGAGATACCACCTCACACCAGTGAGAATGGGGAAAATTAACAAGGCAGGAAACCACAAATGTTGGAGAGGATGTGGAGAAAAGGGAACCCTCTTACACTGTTGGTGGGAATGTGAACTGGTGCAGCCACTCTGGAAAACTGTGTGGAGCTTCCTCAAAGAGTTAAAAATAGACCTGCCCTATGACCCAGCAATTGCACTGTTGGGGATTTACCCCAAAGATTCAGATGCAATGAAACGCCGGGACACCTGCACCCCGATGTTTATAGCAGCAATGTCCACAATAGCCAAACTGTGGAAGGAGCCTCGGTGTCCATCGAAAGATGAATGGATAAAGAAGATGTGGTCTGTGTATACAATGGAATATTACTCAGCCATTAGAAACGACAAATACTCACCATTTGCTTCGAACTGGAGGGTATTATGCTGAGTGAAATAAGTCAATCGGAGAAGGACAAACATTATATGGTCTCATTCATTTGGGGAATATAAATAATAGTGAAAGGGAATAGAAGGGAAGGGAGAAGAAATGTGTGGGAAATATCAGAAAGGGAGACAGAACATAAAGACTCCTAACTCTGGGAAACGAACTAGGGGTGGTGGAAGGGGAGGAGGGCGGGGGGTGGGGGTGAATGGGTGACGGGCACTGAGGGGGGCACTTGATGGGATGAGCACTGGGTGTTATTCTGTATGTTGGTAAATTGAACACCAATAAAAAATAAATTTATTAAATAATAATAATAATAAATAATAGAGATTTTCCTTCTCTCCCTCCTCTCCCCCTGCATTCTTCTCCCCTCTCTTCCCCCCCTCCTCTCCCTCTTTTCCTCCTTCTCTTTCTCCCTCTAATTTTCCTTCTTCCTTTCCTCCCCTTCCTCCCCTCCCTCTCCTCTCCCCCATGTTTCTCTCCTCCCTACCCAGATTTTGGGTCTTTCTCCTTCTTCTGTCTTGATGCTTTGTTGTTTCACTAAATTTCTTAACCTCCAGCTGATCCCTTCTTCCTTTTACACCACACCTCAGGGAGGTATTCTGCTTCCCAAGATGTAGTTCCCTTTCCTCAGGCCCCATGCACTTCCCAAGCCTTTCTTTTGCACTCCCTCAACAGCCAAGAGTCAAGTTACCTCACCTCAGACCCACTCTCAGCATTTCCTCACTGAGGGTAGGGTGTCCTCTCTCTCCCTCCTCCTGTGTTAAGTTTTCTGAAAGTATGAAAGTAGGCTTTCTCACAACTGAAGATTACAAACCATGAGGATGGATTTTACACAATACCTCAAAGATGACAAGTGGGAGGGAGGCCTGGACATTGCTACACAGAAAAAGTGAAGTGTGCTTCCAAAACATTCCTGTAAAAATAGTAGTAGTACCAATAATAAGAGAAATCGGTGGGGTACTCTCCAAACCACTGGCATGTGTGTCCGTGGCTGTTTCATACAAGGCTGAGTAATGTGTGCTGCTGTATGATTTTGATTTTTGCAGAATAATGGGAAGGGTTTAATATTATTCAGAAGGAAGGAGGAGTTAGACCAGGTATGAAGCATGAAGGAAGACACAGAAGTCATCACTCAGTCTCAAAAATCACATTTCAACTTGAACAAGCAGTATAAAGCTCTTGTGCATTCCTGAGACACACAGATGTATGAAGCAAGCCAGGCTGTGAGGGGGTTCCTCAACTCCTGTCTCACTTGAGAGATGCTGGTGTTTCCTTGGCAGACAGCACCTCAGATAAGACTTCGTGAGGAAATGCTGTGCAACCTCCGACTCTGGCTTAGACACCTACGTGGGAACATTCCAGGAACTACAAAATGATTCAAACAGGAGTTCGTCACCATCCCCACCTGGAATTTTGTAAGCTTTGGTTCTGTTCATTCCTTTCCATTTTTAGTCTTTTCATTTCAGTCACATGGGAAATCCACTCACTGGGTGATGTGTAAACTAGGAGTCACCTTCCTTCTCTGGATGTCCCCCCTCAAATCCCTTTCAGGACTACCCAGGACTCAGGAAACTAATGACTGGAATTTTGCTTGCCAGAATGTAGGCTGATTTGTGATGTATGTGTTTCAAACCCTACTCTGGGTTTCCTTCTGTCTCTACACACAGGGCCCACACAGAATATTCAGTTATTTCCTTTTTATTTTTTAAGTGAAGTCAAAATTGCTTTACTGCCCCAAAACCTGCCTCACTTCTGTCTGGTCCAGCTTGCCAGTCAGGACTGATGTGGTATAATCAGAACCATCTATAGAGCACCACGGGATGATCTATCCAGGCAGGTCTCATCAGAGCTAATCAAACCCTGAGTAGATTTGATATGAATACCACAACAATCTTACCATACGAGGCCCAGGCACACAACCCTTCTGAGTTTTCCCATTCTCCAGGAGGACAGAACCCAACCTCAAATGACCTTGGCTTACTGCTTTTGCCTCTCACCATGACATGTGTGTGTGAATACATGCATCCACGTGCACACAGATACACATTCATCCTTGGTCACTGCCATGTGAGGCTATTGGTGTTCCATGGCCAACATGGAGTACACCCACAGCTTGGCTCAGACCCACACAGGTGATAGTTGCCCACTTCCTCTACCAGCAGACACTCCCTGGTCCCAGTGACGACTCTTCATTCATGCTTCATACCTGGTCTAACTCATGACTCGAGGGATTATAATTACCCCCGAAGTCTGTGAGGAACTGCCAGGAGTTCATCCCACAGCACCCACATTGACCAAACTCCATCCCGTGCAGACCTCCCCTGTGTTCTAGATGAGGCTCTTAGATGTATACCTCCAGAACTGTGCAACAATACATTTCTGTTGCTTAAGCCCCCAAGTCTATGGTACTTTGTTCCAGCAGCCCTGGCAAACTAATATGGTGCCATTCTACAGTTCTCTGTATCTATTTGTCTCATATATGAAGAAGCGTATTAGAGGTAAAGACAATAAAAGGGACAACCAGAAAATAACAGTCCTGAGGATGGCCACCACCAGGACAGTGGGGGTCTCAGGTGGGTCATTCACACCCCTCATCCCCGACCAACCTGCTGAAGAAGACACTCAGCATTGCCCAGAGCCATATGGCAGAGCCTGGTGACAGAGGAGTCCACACCACCACTCCTCACAGTTAACCTCTAGGAATTCATGGATTTGGCTAGAACAAGGGTAGACCAGATACCCAGGGCCTATGTCCCCCAGCATCCCATCACAGCCTCTTCTTTGTTATGGTGTCTAAACTGGCCAGTTGGCATCTGCACAGTACATTCTGTGTAGACATAAATGTTGCATACTCATCATCCCTTTTCATTTTTTGCCCAAAGTATATTTCTATGTGACACAAATAAGGGAATGTTGCAAGATCTTGCCCCCATCCCCACCCCAACCCACAAGGTGTTCTCCCACCAGCAACTGACAGAGGCCACCCTTCACTTTCAAATCTACCTTCTGGTGCTGTTTGGATCTGAACTAGAGACTTGGCAGAAACACAGAAAAGAACAGATGTGCTCCAAGGGCTCAGATATTCAGCAGCATCATATCAACAACATAGGCAATAAGCAAAACCTAGAGGCAGGGCGCGGGGAGATGGCAGTGTTGTCAGCGGCATGGTTTTTAAATCTCCTATAATGCCCACACAAAACAAATATAGCAACTGTAGATTAAAACCCCAAACCATAGACAACATTTACACAAAACCAGGTGATGGTGTTTCCCCACAGACCCAAAAATACAAGCAGGTAGGAGCAGATTACCAACAATTCAAGACTGTGTGGATCTTGACATAGCAGAAGAAACCAGGGAAGTAGCACGGTGTCTAAGAAACCTAACAACAGGGGAACCCCAGAATAGCTAACAGACATTCACAGGGAAACCCAACAGACAATCCAGGAAGGGTGCTATAATGGATAAAGTGTTCACAGTAGTTCCACCAAGGTGCTTTAAGTTCTCAAAAAGGAAATCAGGGCTCCTTTCTAATTCAGGACCCACACTGTGAATGCCCACTAGGAGTGGCATCAAAACTGAACAGGACAGAGACTGCAGAGATGAATGAAAGAGAAGGTGCAGGTACAAGTGGGGAAAGGAAAGAGCGAATCTCAGGAAGCCATAAATCAAAAAGTTGATTGATTGACTGATTGAAGAGAAAGTGAATGGGTACACAGAGGGAGAGGGAGAAACAGACTCCCCACTGAGTTGGGAGCCTGTATGGGCCTTGATCCCAGGACCCTGAGGATCATGACCTGAGGGGAAGGCAGACATTTTACTGAGACACCCAGGTGCCCTGGAAGTCATACTTCTATGCAACACTGCATATAAATAACAGGAGACAAAGCTGTATGTGCATAGAAAAGCTCTCCTGAATCACTTCTCCTTCCAAAAGTTCAGGAAAACTAATTTCACATTAAAAAGAACAACTAAAAGAACTAAAAGAAATTAAGAGAAAACACGAAACAATATGAATCCAAATTAGAAATACTCAGAAACCAGATGACAGGGCTCAGGAAAGAATCAGACATGTTTTTGTTAAAAGGAAGCAATTATTTCAGAAATTAAGACTAAGCTAGAAGGGATGCCAGAGCAAATAAACAGAATGGAAAATTCCATTACAAAATAAAAGATGAAGAGAGGGAAAGTGTTGAAAGCCAAAAGTGAAGTAAGAAAGAATTCTAGAGCATATGACAGCTACTGAAGGTGAGCAAAGAAAATCCAGAGTTCATACAGGAAAAAAAAAAGAAAGAAAGAAAGAAAAGAAAGCAAGGGGGAAAGAAACACATTGAAAACTTTAAGAAACTTTCTTAAAATTTAAAACAGAAATGTGAGGTACCTGGGTGGCTCAGTTCATTAAGCCTCTGCCTTTGACTCAGATCGTGATCTCAGGGTTCTGGGATCAAGCCCCAGTTGGGGCTCCTAGCTCAGCAGGGAGACTGCTTCTCCTTCTCCCTCTGCTCCTCCCCACTGTGCTCTCTTTCGTTCTGTAATCTCTCTCAAAAACAAAAATATCTTCAGTCTCATTGTTAGTGTATAGAAATGCCACTGACTTCTGGGCATTGATTTTGTATCCTGCCACACTGCCAAATTGCTGTATAAGTTCTAGCAATCTTGGGGTGGAGTCTTTTGGGTTTTCTATGTAGAGTATCATGTCATCGGCAAAGAGGGAGAGGTTGACTTCTTCTTTGCCAATTTGAATGCCTTTAATGTCTTTTTGTTGTCTGATTGCTGAGGCTAGGACTTCCAGTACTATGTTGAATAGCAGTGGTGAGAGTGGACATCCCTGTCGTCTTCCTTATCTTAGGGGAAAGGCTCCCAGTGCTTCCCCATTGAGAATGATATTTGCTGTGGGCTTTTTGTAGATTGCTTTTAAGATGTTGAGGAATGTTCCCTCTATCCTTACACTCTGAAGAGTTTGGATCAGGAATAGATGCTGTATTTTGTCAAATGCTTTCTCTGCATCTATTGAGAGGATCATATGGTTCTTGAGTAATCCAGAAGTGGACCCTCAACTTTATGGTCAACTAATATTCGACAAAGGAGGAAAGACTATCCACTGGAAAAAAGAAAGTCTCTTCAATAAATGGTGCTGGGAAAATTGGACATCCACATGCAGAAGAATGAAACTAGACCACTCTCTTGCACCATACACAAAGATAAACTCAAAATGGATGAGAGATCTAAATGTGAGACAAGATTCCATCAAAATCCTAGAGGAGAGGGGGAGGGGCAAGATGGCGGAGGAGTAGGGCCTCCAAGTCATCTGTCCTCAACAAATTACCTAGAAAACCATCCAATCATCCTGAAAATCTACAAATTCGGCCTGAGATTTAAAGAGAGACCAGCTGGAACGCTCCAGTGAGAAGAGTTCGCGCTTCTATCAAGGTAGGAAGACGGGGAAAAAGAAATGAAACAAAAGGCCTCCAAGGGGGAGAGGCCCCGCGAGGAGCCGGGCTGAGGCCGGGGCGAGTGTCCCCAGGACAGGAGAGCCCCGTCCCGGAGGAGCAGGAGCTGCACCGACCTTCCCCGCGGAAAGGCCTCCCGGGGAATTGGAGCAGGATCCCCAGAAAGGCGGGGATGCCCTCGGGCTCCCTGGGACAGTAACAGAGGAACTGCGCCCCGGGAGATGCGCCGAGCTCCCTAAGGGCTGCAGCGCTCGGCGGGACCCGGAGCAGCTCGGAGGGGCTCGGGCGGCGGCTCCGCGGAGGGGGCTGCGCGGCTCCGGGAACAGCTCGGCGGCGGCGGCTCGGGCGGAGGAAGAAGCTCCGCGGAGGGGGCGGCGCGGCTCCGGGAACAGCTCGGCGGCGGCGGCTCGGGCGGAGGAAGAAGCTCCGCGGAGGGGGCGGCGCGGCTCCGGGAACAGCTCGGAGGGGCTCGGGCGGCGGCTCCGCGGAGGGGGCTGCGGGGCGGGAGCGCGAATCCAACAGCGCAGGCACCGGAGCACAGGGCGCCGGGACACAGCCCAGGATCCGGCCTCCCCCCGGGACAGGCAGAGGCCGGGAGGGCCCAGGACAGCGAGGACGCTCCTGCCTGGAACTGAGCAGATCAGCGGCCCCGCCCGGGAGCCCCCAAGCCCTGCAGACGGAGAGCCCCGGAGCTACTGCGGGGGCTGACTTCAGGGTCCCAGAGCTGCCCCCGCCACTGTGGCTTCCTCACGGGGTAAACACCCCCCACTGAGCCCTGCAACAGGCAGGGGCAGAGCAGCTCCCCCAAGTGCTAACACCTGAGAATCAGCACAGCAGGCCCCTCCCCCAGAAGACCAAGGAGACGGACCAGTTCCAAGGGAAGTCAAGGGACTTAAAGTATACAGAATCGGAAGATACTACCCCGTGTTTTTTTTTTTTTTTTTTTTTTTGTTTTGTTTTGTGCTTTTTTTTCTTTCTTTCTTCTTGATTTCTGATTGCTTCCCCCACCCCACCCCCCTTTTTTTCTTTTTTCTCCTTTCTTTTTCTTCTCTTTTTCCCCTTTTTTTTTCTTCTTTCTCTTTTTTCTTTTTCTCTTTTCTTTCCTTCTCTCTCTTTTTCTCCTTTTCCCAATACAACTTGTTTTTGGCCACTCTGCACTGAGTAAAATGACTAGAAGGAAAACCTCACCTCAAAAAAAAGAATCAGAAACAGTCCTCTCTCCCACAGAGTTACAAAATATGGATTACAATTCAATGTCAGAAAGCCAATTCAGAAGCACTATTTTACAGCTACTGGTGGCTCTAGAAAAAACCATAAAGGACTCAAGAGACTTCATGACTGCAGAATTGAGATCCAATCAGGCAGAAATTAAAAATCAATTAAATGAGATGCAATCCAAGCTAGAAGTCCTAACAACGAGGGTTAACGAGGTGGATGAACAAGTGAGTGACATAGAAGACAAGTTGATGGCAAGGAGGGAAACTGAGGAAAAAAGAGACAAGCAATTAAAAGATCATGAGGATAGATTAAGGGAAATAAATTACAGCCTGAGGAAGAAAAACCTACGTTTAATTGGGGTTCCTGAGGGCGCGGAAAGGGACAGAGGGCCAGAATATGTATTTGAACAAATCCTAGCTGAAAAATTTTCCTAATCTGGGAAGGGAAACAAGCATTCAGATCCAGGAAATAGAGAGATCCCCCCCTAAAATCAACAAAAACCGTTCAACATCTCGACATTTAATAGTGAAGCTTGCAAATTCCAAAGATAAGGAGAAGATCCTTAAAGCAGCAAGAGAAAAAAAGTCCCTGACTTTGATGGGGAGGAATATTAGGGTAACAGCAGACCTCTCCACAGAGACCTGGCAGGCCAGAAAGGGCTGGCAGGATATATTCAGGGTCCTAAATGAAAAGAACATGCAACCAAGAATACTTTATCCAGCAAGGCTTTCATTCAAAATGGAAGGAGAGATAAAGAGCTTCCAAGACAGGCAGGAACTGAAAGAATATGTAACCTCCAAACCAGCTCTGCAAGAAATTTTAAGGGGGACTCTTAAAATTCCCCTTTAAGAAGAAGTTCAGTGGAACAATCCACAAAAACAAGGACTGAATAGATATGATGACACTAAACTCATATCTATCAATAGTAACTCTGAACGTTAACAGGCTTAATGACCCCATCAAAAGGCACAGGGTTTCAGACTGGATAAAAAAGCAGGACCCATCTATTTGCTGTCTACAAGAGACTCATTTTAGACAGAAGGACACCTACAACCTGAAAATAAAAGGTTAGAGAACCATTTACCATTCAAATGGTCCTCAAAAGAAAGCAGGGGTTGCCATCCTTATATCAGATAAATTAAAATTTACCCCGAAGACTATAGTGAGAGATGAAGAGGGACACTATCTCATACTCAAAGGATCTATCCAACAAGAGGACTTAACAATCCTCAATATATATGCCCCGAATGTGGGAGCTGCCAAATATTTAAACCAATTAATAACCAAACTGAAGAAATACTTTGATAATAATACACTTATACTTGGTGACTTCAATCTAGCTCTCTCTATACTAGATAGGTCTTCTAAGCACAACATATCCAAAGAAACGAGAGCTTTAAATGATACACTGGACCAGATGGATTTCACAGATATCTACAGAACTTTACATCCAAACTCAACTGAATACACATTCTTCTCAAGTGCACATGGAACTTTCTCCAGAATAGACCACATACTGGGTCACAAATGGGGTCTGAACCGATACCAAAAGATCGGGATAGTCCCCTGTATATTCTCAGACCATAATGCCTTGAAATTAGAACTTAATCACAAGAAGTTTGGAAGGACCACAAACACGTGGAGGTTAAGGACCATCCGGCTAAAAGATGAAAAGGTCAACCAGGAAATTAAGGAAGAATTAAAAAGATTCATGGAAACTAATGAGAATGAAGATACAACCGTTCAAAATCTTTGGGATGCAGCAAAAGCAGTCCTGAGGGGGAAATACATCGCAATACAAGCATCCATTCAAAAACTGGAAAGATCTCAAATCCAAAAGCTCACCTTACACATAAAGGAACTAGAGAAAAAGCAACAAATAGACCCCACCCCCAGCAGAAGAAGACAGTTAATTAAAATTCGAGCAGAACTCAATGATATCGAGACCAAAAGAACTGTGGAACAGATCAACAGAACCAGGAGTTGGTTCTTTGAAAGAATTAATAAGATAGATAAACCATTAGCCAACCTTATTAAAAAGAAGAGAGAGAAGACTCAAATTAATAAAATCATGAATGAGAAAGGAGAGATCACTACCAACACCAAGGAAATACAAACGATTTTAAAAACATATTATGAACAGCTGTACGCCAATAAATTAGGAAATCTAGAAGAAATGGACGCATTCCTGGAAAGCCACAAACTACCAAAACTGGAACAGGAAGAAACAGAAAACCTGAACAGGCCAATAACCAGGGAGGAAATTGAAGCAGTCATCAAAAACCTCCCAAGACACAAGAGTCCAGGGCCAGATGGCTTCCCAGGGGAATTCTATCAAACGTTTAAAGAAGAAATCATACCTATTCTACTAAAGCTGTTTGGAAAGATAGAAAGAGATGGAGTACTTCCAAATTCGTTCTATGAGGCCAGCATCACCTTAATTCCGAAACCAGACAAAGACCCCACCAAAAAGGAGAATTACAGACCAATATCCCTGATGAACATGGATGCAAAAATTCTCAACAAGATACTAGCCAATAGGATCCAACAACACATTAAGAAAATTATTCACCATGACCAAGTAGGATTTATCCCTGGGACACAAGGCTGGTTCAACACTCGTAAAACCATCAATGTGATTCATCATATCAGCAAGAGAAAAACCAAGAACCATATGATCCTCTCATTAGATGCAGAGAAAGCATTTGACAAAATACAGCATCCATTCCTGATCAAAACCCTTCAGAGTGTTGGGATAGAGGGAACTTTCCTCGACATCTTAAAAGCCATTTACGAAAAGCCCACAGCAAATATCATTCTCAATGGGGAAGCACTGGGAGCCTTTCCCCTAAGATCAGGAACAAGACAGGGATGTCCACTCTCACCACTGCTGTTCAACATAGTTCTGGAAGTCCTCGCCTCAGCAATCAGACAACAAAAAGACATTAAAGGCATTCAAATTGGCAAAGAAGAAGTCAAACTCTCCCTCTTCGCTGATGACATGATACTCTACATAGAAAACCCAAAAGCCTCCACCCCAAGATTGCTAGAACTCATACAGCAATTTGGTAGCGTGGCAGGATACAAAATCAATGCCCAGAAGTCAGTGGCATTTCTATACACTAACAATGAGACTGAAGAAAGAGAAATTAAGGAGTCAATCCCATTTACAATTGCACCCAAAAGCATAAGATACCTAGGAATAAACCTAACCAAAGAGGTAAAAGATCTATACCCTAAAAACTATAGAAAACTTCTGAAAGAAATTGAGGAAGACACAAAGAGATGGAAAAATATTCCATGCTCATGGATTGGCAGAATTAATATTGTAAAAATGTCAATGTTACCCAGGGCAATTTACACATTTAATGCAATCCCTATCAAAATACCATGGACTTTCTTCAGAGAGTTCGAACAAATTATTTTAAGATTTGTGTGGAATCAGAAAAGACCCCGAATAGCCAGGGGAATTTTAAAAAAGAAAACCATAGCTGGGGGCATCACAATGCCTGATTTCAGGTTGTACTACAAAGCTGTGGTCATCAAGACAGTGTGGTACTGGCACAAAAACAGACACATAGATCAATGGAACAGAATAGAGAACCCAGAAGTGGACCCTGAAATGTATGGTCACCTAATATTCGATAAAGGAGTAAAGACTATCCATTGGAAGAAAGACAGTCTCTTCAATAAATGGTGCTGGGAAAATTGGACATCCACATGCAGAAGAATGAAACTGGACCACTCTCTTTCACCATACACAAAGATAAACTCAAAATGGATGAGAGATCTAAATGTGAGACAAGAGTCCATCAAAATCATAGAAGAGAACACAGGCAACACCCTCTTTGAACTCGGCCACAGTAACTTCTTGCAAGATACATCCACAAAGGCAAAAGAAACAAAAGCAAAAATGAACTATTGGGACTTCATCAAGATAAGAAGCTTTTGCACAGCAAAGGATATAGTCAACAAAACTAAAAGACAACCTACAGAATGGGAGAAGATATTTGCAAATGATATATCAGATAAAGGGCTAGTTTCCAAAATCTATAAAGAACTTATTAAACTCAACACCAAAGAAACAAACAATCCAATCATGAAATGGGCAAAAGACATGAACAGAAATCTCACAGAGGAAGACATGGACATGGCCAACATGCACATGAGAAAATGCTCTGCATCACTTGCCATCAAGGAAATACAATTCAAAACCACAATGAGATACCACCTCACACCAGTGAGAATGGGGAAAATTAACAAGGCAGGAAACCACAAATGTTGGAGAGGATGCGGAGAAAAGGGAACCCTCTTACACTGTTGGTGGGAATGTGAACTGGTGCAGCCACTCTGGAAAACTGTGTGGAGGTTCCTCAAAGAGTTAAAAATAGACCTGCCCTACGACCTAGCTATTGCACTGTTGGGGATTTACCCCAAAGATTCAGATGCAATGAAACGTCGGGACACCTGCACCCCGATGTTTCTATCAGCAATGGCCACAATAGCCAAACTGTGGAAGGAGCCTCGGTGTCCATCGAAAGATGAATGGATAAAGAAGATGTGGTTTATGTATACAATGGAATATTACTCAGCAATTAGAAACGACAAATACCCACCATTTGCTTCAACGTGGATGGAACTGGAGGGTATTATGCTGAGTGAAATAAGTCAATCGGAGAAGGACAAACAGTGTATGTTCTCATTCATTTGGGGAATATGAATAATAGTGAAAGGGAATATAAAGGAAGGGAAAATAAATGTTGGGAAATATCAGGAAGGGAGACAGAACATAAAGACTCCTAACTCGGGGAAACGAACTAGGGGTGGTGGAAGGGGAGGAGGGCGGGTGTTGGAGGGGAATGGGTGACGGGCACTGAGGTGGACACTTGACGGGATGAGCACTGGGTGTTTTTCTGTATGTTGGTAAATTGAACACCAATAAAAATTAATTGAAATTTAAAAAAAAATCCTAGAGGAGAACATAGGCAACACCCTTTTTGAACTTGGCCACAGTAACTTCTTGCAAGATTCATCCATGAAGGCAAGAGAAACAAGAGCAAAAATGAATTATTGGGACTTCATCAAGATAAGAAGCTTTTGCACAGCAAAAGAAACAGTCAACAAAACTAAAAGACAACCTACAGAATGGGAGAAGATATTTGCAAATGACATATCAGATAAAGGGCTAGTTTCCAAGATCTATAAAGAATTTATTAAACTCAACAGCAAAGGGATCCCTGGGTGGCGAAGCAGTTTAGCGCCTGCCTTTGGCCCGAGGCACGATCCTGGAGACCCGGGATCGAATCCCACGTCGGGCTCTCGGTGCATGGAGCCTGCTTCTCCCTCTGCCTGTGTCTCTGCCTCTCTCTCTCTCTCTGTGACTATCATAAATAAATAAAAATTAAAAAAATTATAAAAATTATAAACTCAACAGCAAAGAAACAAACAATCCAATCATGAAATGGGCAAAAGACATGAACAGAAATCTCACAGAGGAAGACATAGACATGGCCAACAAGCACATGAAGAAATGCTCCGCATCACTTGCCATCAGAGAAATACAAGTCAAAACCACAATGAGATACCACCTCACACCAGTGAGAATGGGGAAAATTAACAAGGCAGGAAACCACAAATGTTGGAGAGGATGTGGAGAAAAGGGAACCCTCTTACACTGTTGGTGGGAATGTGAACTGGTGCAGCCACTCTGGAAAACTGTGTGGAGGTTCCTCAAAGAGTTAAAAATAGACCTGCCTACGACCCAGCAATTGCACTATTGGGGATTTACCCCAAAGATGTAGATGCAATGAAACGCTGGGACACCTGCACCCCAATGTTTAGAGCAGCAATGTCCACAATAGCCAAACTGTGGAAGGAGCCTCGGTGCCCATCGAAAGATGAATGGATAAAGATGTGGTCTGTGTATACAATGGAATATTACTCAGCCATTAGAAACGACAAATACCCACCATTTGCTTCGACATGGATGGAACTGGAGGGTATTATTCTGAGTGAAATAAGTCAATCGGAGAAGGACAAACATTATATGGTCTCATTCATTTGGGGAATATAAATAATAGTGAAAGGGAATAAAGGGGAAAGGAGAAAAAATGAGTGGGAAATATCAGAAAGGGAGACAGAACATGAAAGACTCCTAACTCTGGGAAACGAACTAGGGGTGAGGGAAGGGGAGGAGGGCAGGGGGTGGAGGTGACTCGGTGACAGGCACTGAGGTGAGCACTTGACGGGATGAGCACTGGGTGTTATTCTATATGTTGGCAAATTGAACACCAATAAAAAATAAATGTATAAAAATAAAATAAAATAAAATAACAAAAATATCTTTTTAAAACAAGGTGAGGATGCCTGAATGGCTCAGTGGTTGAGCGTCTGCCTTTGGCTCAGGGCGTGATCCTGGGGTCCTTGGATCGAGTCCCACATCAGGCTCTCTGCATGGAGCCTGCTTCTCCCTCTGCCTTTCTCATGCGCACCCCCATGTCTCTTATGAATAAATAAAATCTTTAAAAAATAAAAAAGGTGAAATTATATATTGAAAAAGCCCACCATGTACTTGAGAATGGTGACCCAGCATCACCAACATCAAGACATACTAATAAAATTACTACACACACATACATATACATATGCATGGAAAAAAATACACACTGAGCATACAAAAATAAAAAAGGGCACATAATAGAAAGAAAATTAGATAACAGATTTTTTGACAGCTATAACTAACTCCAGAATATTTAAGACACTCAAGAATCTACTATCCAGGAAAAACTGCCCTTTAAGTGTGAACGGCATAAGCAAACTGATAACAAAATGCAAAGACATGAGGATTTCCATTCCACGAGGTCTTCCTGACCTACTGGAAGGCAAGCACCAGAGAACAAAAATGACCAGCAAGGCAGTGACATAAGAACCAGTGACTAGGGATCCCTGGGTGGCGCAGCGGTTTGGCGCCTGCCTTTGGCCCAGGGCGCGATCCTGGAGACCCGGGATCGAATCCCACATCGGGCTCCCGGTGCATGGAGCCTGCTTCTCCCTCTGCCTGTGTCTCTGCCTCTCTCTCTCTCTCTCTCTCTCTGTGACTATCATAAATAAATTAAAAAAAAAAAAAAAAAAAAAAAGAACCAGTGACTAGGGAGGCCTGAGTGGCTCAGCGGTTGAGCACCTGCCTTTGGCCCAGGGCATGATCCTGGAGTCCCAGGATCGAGTCCCACATCAGGCTCCTTACAGGAGCCTGCTTCTCCTCCCTCTGCCTGTGTCTCTGCCTCTCTCTCTGTGTGTCTCTCATGAATAAATAAATAAAATTTAAAAAAAGAAAAAGAACCAGTGACTAAATTGGTTGAGCTCTAGCTCAATTGCTAGAGCTGCCATAACAAAGTATCAAAACTAGGTGGCTTAAGCAACAGAAGTGTATGGCCTCATAGTTCTGGAGGCTAAAAGTCTGAGATCAAGATGCTGGCAGGGCTGGTTCCCTCTGAAGGCCATGAGGGAAAGATCTGCTCCAGGCCTCTCTCCTTGGCTAGGATATGGGCATCTTCATCTTCATATGGCATTCTCATATCTTCCTATCATCTTCTTTCTGTGTATATATGTGTCCAAATTTCCTCTTCTTGTAAGGACACGGTTGTGTTAGATTTGAGCCCACCCTTGATCACCTCTGTAAAGACTGTTCATCCAAACAGGGACACATTCTGAGAAACTGGGAGTTAGGACTTCAACATATGGATTTGGGGGGGATATAAATCAACCAATAACAGTGTTGCTGGGCATCAACAGTTGCTACACTCACAGACATTATGTGCTTCCTCTAACTTTGTCAAAGAGTTAATCTAAGTCTAACCATCCAAAATAAGACTGCAGGACATTCTACAGGTCAAATATCCCAGAATCTTCAGCAATTATTTTATAAGGAAAAGAAGAGAGCAGATAATATGGCAGCTCCTCAAAATATTAAAAATAGAATTACCCTATGATCCAGCAATTCCTCCTGAGTATATACCCAAGAGAATTGAAAGTAGGGTCTCAAAGAAATATTTGTACACCCATGTTCATAGCAGCAGTATTGACTATAGCCCAAAGATGAAAATAACCCACGTGTCCATTAACAAAAGCATTACTGGTAGTGATATATCCATAGGATGAAATATTATTCAGCTTTAAAAAGGAAATTTTGACACTGCTACAACATTATAAAGACATAAAGCCAAGGAAAATAAGCCAGTTACCAAAGGACAAATAGTGCAATGATTCTACTTATATGAGGTACATGGAGTAGTCAAATTTGCAGTCATAAAGTAGAATAGTGGTTGCCAGAGGCTGCAGAGGCAGGGACAAGGGAGTTGTTGTTTAACAGGTACAGAGTTTCAGTCTTACAAGAGAAGAGTTCTGGAAATTGGTTGCACAACAATGTGAATGTACTTAACACTACTGAGCTATATACTTAATGGTTAGGATAATAAATTTAGGTTACCAATATTTTACAACAATTTTAAAATTTTTAATTAAAATAAATTAAAAAGTAAAGAAAAAATAAAGAGAGGAATCTCTTTTTACAAAAGACTTAAAAAGATATATTAACTTTTAGTTCAGAAATAAGATCATGTAAACTACTTTTCCTTCTCCTCCCCCTTCATGCTATGCAAAAATTCAGACTTAAAAATTTATTATATGTTCTAAAATTAGATTGCAAGTGATGGATCACAACTCTGTGAATATACTATAAAGCAATGAGTTGTACATTTTAAAAGGATGAATTACATGGTATGTGAATTACATCTCCATAAAGCCATTCCTCCTCCCCCAAGAAAAGGATAAAGGGGAAATAAAGACATACTCAAAAAATAAAAATAAAAACTAAGAGAATTCGTTATTAGACTTTTTAAGAATGGCTAATGGAAGCTCTCTGAACAGAAAGAAAATGGTAACGGAAGAACACTAGAACTATCCCCAAGCTCTAATGAGTTTCTTTTGTCTTATTTTAAAGCTGAAGCAAAGATCGTAGCTTCATCTTATGTGGTACAGAGTGAATACAGAGGAAATACTTAAGACAGTTATATTAAAAAATCATGAGAGTAAAGGAACCTAAGCAGAAGTAAAAAGTAACGTTTCACCACTTTGCTCAAAATGGTAAAACTCTGATAGTGGGATGTTGTGAAAATATCTAGAGCAACCACAAAGAAAACATACAAAGTGGTATACTCAGACATGTTATAAATATGGCCAATGGAATGCTAAAATATGTTTAAGTAACCCACAAGAAGGTAAGTAAAATGAAATAAAGAGCGAATACACAAAAATAGACTTCAGAGTAAAGAAAATTAATAAAGACAAAGAAGTATATTAGATAATTATAAAATTATCAACCTATCAAGATCATAAAACAATCCTAAGTGTATACTGACCAAACAGCAGAGCCTCAAAATATATGCAGGAAAAAAAAGTGATCTAGCTAAAAGGAAAAAAGATAAATTTATGATGGTATCTGGGAACTTTAGTGTCCCAATTCTCAGAAACTGAAAGAGCAGCAAGGACACAGAAGAGGGATCCCTGGATGGTGCAACGGTTTGGCGCCTGTCTTTGGCCCAGGGCGTGATCCTGGAGACCCGGGATCGAATCCCGCATCGGGCTCCCGGTGCATGGAGCCTGCTTCTCCCTCTGCCTGTGTCTCTGCCTCTCTCTCTCTCTCTCTGTGACTATCATAAATAAAAAAAAAATAAAAAAAAAAAAGGACACAGAAGAACTGAACACCATCAACCATTAGGGTCTTAACGACATACATTGACCACTTAACCCAACAACAGTATGGAACACATTCTTTTCAAATGCTGTGAAACATGCACTAAGATGGACCATATCCTGGGTCACAAAATAAACCTTAATTCAAAAGAATTGAAATTAAGCAAAATATCTTCTCTGAAATTAAGCAGAAATCAGTAGCAGACTACAGACTACAGAAAATATCAGACTACAGAAAAATTTCCAAGTACTTCGAAACTAAATGGCACACTTCTAAATAATCTACAGGCCCAAGTGGAAATATCAAAGGAAAACTTAAAATACATAAAAATGGATTTTTAAAACCCACAACATACCAAATTTGTGGGACACAGCTCACACTGCTCAGAGAAAAACATACAGTTCACTAAGAAGACTGCAAGATGAATCAATACATGAAAATCAACTGCATATCTATACAATGACAACAAACAAATAGAAATCAAAAATTTTAAATGCAGTATCATTTACAATTGCTCCAAAAATAATGAGATACCTATTAATAAATGTTTTAAAATGTATACAATGTGTATGATGAAAATTACAAAATACTGGTGAAAGAAATCAAGGAAGATCTAAATACTTGGAGAGATATACTATGCTCATTGATTGGAAAACTCATATTAAAAAAAAATGTCAACTTCCCAAATTTCCTTTGATGGATGAACAGTTAAACTATGACACATCCATACCATAGAACATTACTCAGCAATAAAAAGGAATGAACTATTGACATATGCAACAAAAAGGATAAACCTCAAAGAAATTATGCTGAGGGCTAAAAGTCAATCTCAAAAATATATACATACTTCAAGCCTCCTTTTGTATGACATTCATGAAACAATACAGATAGGAAGGACAGAGCAGAAGAGGAGTTGCCAGGGGATATGACTGATACAAGAGAGTGTGTGTGGTATGTGTATGGCTACAAAGGGGTTGCAGGATGGAGTCTTTGAATGATGATTCAGTTAAATAACTTGTTTGTGGTGGCAGTCACAAGAAATTAGCTACACATGTGAGTGCATCAAACTACACAGGTGCAGGCAGCCCCGGTGGCTCAGCAGTTTAGCGCCACCTTCGGCCCAGGGCGTTATCCTAGAGACCGGGGATCAAGTCCCACATCAGGCTCCCTGCATGGAGACTGCTTCTCCCTTGGTCTGTGACTCTGCCTCTCTCTCTCTCTCTGTGTCACTCATGAATAAATAAATAAAATATTTTTTAAAAAACTACACAGGTGCACACATACATACATTTGCACATGGATAACTGGTGAAATCTCAGTAAGTTCTATTGCTTAGATCAATGTCAATTTCCTAGTTTTATTATTATTGTGCTAAGTTATACAAGATGTTAACACTGGAGAAGATGAGGTGAAGACTGTGTGGGACCTCCCTGAACACTTCTTTGTGCCTTCCTATAAATCTAAAATTATTTCAAAATAAAAAAGGAAATTTATTATTTTTTAAGACTTTATTTATTTATTCATAGAGACAGAGAGAGAGAGAGAGAGAGAGAGAGAGAGGCAGAGACAGGCAGAGGGAGAAGCAGGCACCATACAGAGAGCCTGATGTGGGACTTGATTCCGGGCCTCCAGGTCACGCCCTGGGCTGCAGGCGGCGCTAAACCGCTGCGCCACCGGGGCTGCCCAAAAAAGGAAATTTAAAAGAGTATGTCAATTTACCTCAAAAATATAACAGTAAAGACAATGCTTCCTTCCAATTTATATTCTAAAGGAAGCCTAATTTGGTCGGATTGTGCTGTCAGTGAGAACTTGGTCTCAGCCAGACCCGTGGAAGTAGAAGCAGGCTTTCTTACCCGTTTCATCTGGAAACAGAAGTTGAACAAACCTAAGTTCACATCTCAGCTGTGAGGCTCTGAGTAAGTGTCTGGGAAGCTCTTGTGAAGCCTCCACATCCTCATCTGTCAGATCTGAAAAGAACTAACTGACCTCACAGTAAGGCCCTCAATAATGTGTCAGGCACAGAGAAGGTCCCTCATCAAGGGAAGAGTTGGTGCCTGTGATTGTTCAACAAACTCTCATGCTGAGAATCTTAAATGCATCCCCCTGCCAGCCCTGGATTATATAATTTTAATTTCACTTCCTATAGCACCCAAATGACAGGAGCATCTTGACAATAGGGTATTCCTCTTTTTCAGCCCTAAAAGGACTTATACATTGAAAATACCACATCATCATATCAAGCCACACCAAACAAACAAAATAGAAAAACATTTCTTACATAATATATGAACCTGATAACCAACTATGAAATTCACACTGGTACTTATTCACCAAAGACTTTTGGTCCTATCTTCTTCTCTATCCCTACATGCTGTTGACTTCTTCAATATATCCACTAACCTTCTAATACCCCACTCATTTAACCCCAGATGCCACAGAGATCTGCACAGTTCTCAAAAAATACTGATGTCTGTATGAAAAGTCTTTGTATTGTCCAGGAAATAAAGTACTGATTTAAAGAAGACTCCATAATCACTAGATTCTAGAAGTAAGGCTGCGCATCATAATCTCTAGGACAATCAATAAAAGAACATTTAAAAAAAATGCATACCTAAGAAGCTGGTGGGAGGGCAACCTGGGTGGCTCAGCGGTTTAGCGCCACCGTCAGCCCAGGGCCTGATCCTGGAGACCAGGGATCGAGTCCCACGTCAGGCTCCCTGCATGGAGCCTGCTTCTCCCTCTGCCTGTGTTTCTCCCTGCCTCTCTGTCTCTCTCTCTCTCTCTCTCTCTCTCTCATTCTCTGTGTGTGTCTCTCATGAATAATAATAATAAAAAAAAAAAGCTGGTGGGAGAGGATGGAAAAATAAAACTACTTCATTTAAAAAGGCGAAGATGCTATCAAAGAGGATTGGGATTGTATCAAAAGGTCTCAAGGGCCAAGTTGAAGATGTTCCATTGGTCAAAGTTAGAACAATTTGAATTTCAATAAGGATTAATAAGTGCAATGATTTGAAACCTACAAATATGTTCAAGTCCATGAGTTCATAATGATAGTTTTAAAAAAACTAATTGATCACCTTTGGAAGATTATGGGAAACACCATCATCTTTGAAACTGGTAAATGAAGTGATAAAGAATCATGTGTTCACCCTGCCTTTTCTCTATGAATTGTCTCCCTGGGTAAGCACAGAGGTGAGAGAGAAGTGTCTACAGAATCATTCTGGCTAACATGTAAAACAGAAATGATATAATTAGAATATTATTTCATTCAAAAACATTTTTTTAGATGCTAACATCTGGGAGAAAAAAATATAAGATCTATCCCAGACCAATTAGACCCAAATCCCCAGGAATGGGCCAGGCATCTGTGCTTTCCAGATGCCTGGAATATAGCTGGAATGTGCAACCAGAGTTGAGATTTCTGTGTATCTCTTCAATTCCCTGATGTTCTCACCTGTGACAAGCTTCTCCTTCCTTCCAGTCCAATCATCTGCCTCATCTCCCCCAGGATGGTTTTCCTCCATCTGGAATCCCCTCCAGCCATCCTTTCTCACCCAAAGACACTAAATTCTTCACATCCAGCTCAGAGCCTATTTCCTCTGAGAAGACCCCCTTGGTTTTCTACAGAGCTGTACTGAGTATGTCTTACAGCTTCATGGACATATCATTTATATACCACATAACCTACCTATTATAAGTGGTAATAATTTTTGAATGTATTCAGTTGCTCAACTATCACCACAATGCAGTTTTGGAATGTTTCCGTCACCCCCATGTCTGATTACAGCCAATCCCCACCTACATCCCCTGGCCAAGGCAACCACCAATCTTTCTCTCTCCTATAATTAGGCCTTTTCTAGAAGCGTTGTATAAATGGAACTCTGCAATACATAGACTTTTATGTCTGGCATCTTTCACTCAGCATAATGTTTCTGAGTGAACTTGGGTATTTTTAAATGTACAAGGGGAGTTGGTATTTAAAGGAATGCTGGATGAATCCATCCATAAGCAAATGAATCACTTCTCAATGTGACTCCTCATTCTCTCATTTCTTTATTGTATAAGAATGGTGTTGGCATCTTGGCTCCTTCAGGGGCCAGCTTACCCCCAGAGGTGGCCTGAGTTCCCATCCATATGACAGGTTTGGACTGACAGGAGCAAAGCTGTTTGGGCCATACTTCCTCCATTTTCACCCAATTTACACCATAAACCCATCTAATATCTGAAGCCTTGGTCCCTAAATGTTGACCCCCAGAGTGTGCAACTTCTGAAGGGCTCTGAGAATTCATCTGCATCCCCTGCACTGCTAGACTGCACTGCTAGAAGATTGGCTGTACTCTGTGTTCTGGCAATGGTTTCTGAGGTATACAGATGTTGTAAAATTATGAAAATTCTAACTGCTCTTAATTTCAACTTTTCCTTGTGAATTTTTCCAGTTCATATAGATGGTAAGCTTCACAGGAGCAGGCACTATTTCAAACTCTCTGCTGCATGCCCCACACTCCTGTCTCATCAGAGGTAGCCCAGGAAGATAATTTATATTAAAAAATGCTGGTGTTGGGATCCCTGGGTGGTGCAGCGGTTTGGCACCTGCCTTTGGCTCAGGGCGCGATCCTGGAGACCCGGGATCGAATCCCACGTCGGGCTCTCGGTGCATGGAGCCTGCTTCTCCCTCTGCCTGTGTCTCTGCCTCTCTCTCTCTCTCTCTGTGACTATCATAAATAAATAAAAATTTTTTAAAAATGCTGATATTGCATAGAGACTGTATCAGTCAGCTAAGGCTGCCATAACAAAGTATCACAGTCTAGGTGGCGTAGACAACAGAAATTTACTTTCTCACAATTTTGGAGGCTAGAAGTTTAAGATCAAGGTGTTCACAACACTTGTTTCTTCTGAGACCTCTCTCTTCAGTTTGTGGATGGCCACCTTCTCCCTGTGTCTTGTTATTATCTTCTCTCTGTGCCTGTCTGTATCTTTATCTCCTCTTCTTATAAGAACACCAGTCAGATTTAATTGGGGCCCACTCTAATAACCTCATAGTAACAGGGACACCTGGGTGGCTCAGCAGTTGAGTGTCTGCCTTTGGCTCAGGGTGCGATCCTGGAGTCCCGGGATTGAGTCCCCACATCAGGCTCCCTGCATGGAGCCTGCTTCTCCTTCTGCCTGTGTCTCTGCCTCTCTCTCTCTCTCTCTGTATCTCTCATGAATAAATAAATAAAATATTTTTTTAAAAAAACCTCATAGTAGCTAACTTACTTCTTTAAAGACCCTGTCTCCAAATACAGTCATATTCTGTACCAGAGTACCAGGCTTCAACATATAATTTGGAGGGTGGAGGTAGGGAGACACAATTCATCTCATAACAGGACCTGATGATATAATTCTCTCTGCTATTGTGGATATTTGAAAAATCCTATAATGGAAAGTTAAACTTAAAAAGATTCATTCAATGAATAGTTACTGAATGACCAAAATAGTACTAAAACATGACTACGACCAAGTAGGAAAGGTGTAGGAAATGCTTTGATATTAAAAAGACATTTCCATTTTCAAAAACAGTCAGGAATAATTACTAAAAAGAATGACCCTCCTGCTTTGAAAATATAATGAGGTCCACAGAGTTTGGGGTTGTCTCCTAAAATCTAAATTGGGTCTGAATTTGCTGAGCACCAGAAAACACAGAAGAGATTGAGGGAGAGAGACCATGGAAAGCCTCTTAAAGTTCCTACCTGCCCATCACTTCTGCTCCAATTTCATTGGCCAAAGCAAGTCACATGGTCAGGTCTAACTCTGAGGAAGTGGAGAAGCACAATCCTCCTCTGCACTCAGGAGGAGGATGAGCAAAAACACTAGGTGGTAGTGGGCACTGAAACCCACTGCTCCCACAAAGACACCCACAGCAATGGATGTGGACTGCAAATGCTCCCTCCCCCACGTGTCTCAGCTCCTCTGCCTTCATCCCAGGAATAATAAGAACACAGTCCTGGGGCAGACGTAGTGGGCTTGGTGCAGATAGGCCACTTGTCAAAATAAACAATGCTCCTGAGGTGCCTGGATGGCAGAGTCGCTTAGGGTCTGACTCTTGGTTTCAGCTTGGTTTCAGCATGATCTCAGGGTGGCAAGATCGAGCCCCAAGTCAGGCTCCATGTTCAACGTGGACTCTGCTTGAGATTCTCTTTCTCCCTCTGCCTCTCCACACCTACTTGAGTGCTCTCTCTCTCTCTCAAATAAATAAATAAATCTTTAAAATAAATACATAGATAAACAAACAAACAATGCTCCCTCATGGCTTGGGGACAGCATCCTGGACACACCATGTTCCCACAGAAGCCACCAAAGCATGTAGGAAGCTTGATCCGCAGGGGCAAGGAAGGTAGTGCCACCTGCCCTACACTTCCCCACCACAGAACTGCTCAAAGTTCCCCCAGTGCTCCAACATGTAAAAGAAAGCTCCACATTGCTGATCATCAGGGACCAGGACAGTTTCTGTCCCAAGGACACCTAGTGGAATGGGACCATGACTCCTACCCCACATCACAGCCCTGCCCCAGGACACCCTGTGGGAGCTGGTCCAGAGTCCGGAAGGGCTAGCATGCCTCCCTAGGCACCTGAGCAGAGCTTTGTTGAATACCCTTTCTAATTCAAATCACTCATATGCTCCTGTAGATGAAACCAACTTTCTTATTTAACTTCATTGTTATCTACAGTTAAATCAATGACTATAAAAACCAGCTTCTTAGACTCTCTTAATTACCCAGAAGAAATCCCACAATAGATGCCATTTCCGTGAATAGAGCAGGTGGGCAGCTACAGTAAAATTTCTTTAATAGAACTGATGTTCCTCCTGGAGTAATTTAAATAAGCCACAATGGAACAATCATTAAAATTAATTATAAGAGCCTAAAAAAGCCACAGGATGGGAATCTGAGAATGGGGTTCTAGTCTTGGCTCTTTGGCAAATGAAAGGATGTGTAGACCCATAGCTCTTTAGGGTGGAGACATGTCATCCATAAGATGATGAGCATGGTGGAAAGAGCCATGGCTTACTGACTGCTGGGGACCCACAGGCAGATCACAAAGTCCATTTATTGGGCAGTAACTGGAATTTTCAAAACAAAGTAGAATACTAAATAGAATACATCACCTCTAATGGATGTAAAAAATTGTTTTCTGAAACTTGTTTTAGATCTATACTGTATATGTTCTAGGTGGTGAAATAAAGCGTATTTTTTATTGTGATTTAAAATTAAGGGCAGCCCGGGTGGCTCAGCGGTTTAGCGCTGCCTTCAGCCCAGGGTATGATCCTAGAGACCTGGGATTGAGTCCCATGTCGGGCTCCCTGCATGGAGCCTGTTTCTCCCTCTGCCTGTGTCTGTGCCTCTCTCTCTCTCATGATTAAATAAATAAAACCTTTAAAAATAAAAATAAAAATAAATAAATTAAATTAAATTAAAATGTCTGGAAAAGACCTACAATTCTAGTCCAGTGCAACAAATACTCACAGAGAAGTATTGTTGGGAAGGCCCAAGAACGGGGTCACACCACGGATGGATGGCATGGTGGGTAGGGTGATTGTGCTTCTGGCCTGGCCCCTCTCTAGAGGAAACTAAGCCCATTGGTCAGTGTCTACATGGATGCTACTCTGGTGGACAGGGTGATGAGCCCTCCCTGGATAGATACTCACAAAGGCTAAGCAGCCCAGAAAAGTTGGTTCTGGGGTTTTGAGGACAGATGGGGCAGGTGGGGCATGAAGTTACCTGACTTTGCTCCAAGCAGGGTCAGGACTAGGGTGTGGCAAGTGAGGGGCCCAGACTATAAAATTAAGCACTCTTGCTCTTGAGTGTAGACTGTCACTGTAGCAGCTTGCCAGTGAGTACCTCCCTGCATCGTGTGTCAGGTCTGGGAACCCAGGGTGAAACGAGGCCAGCCAAGGTCCTGAGCTTCCAGACTTCTACTCTGGAGGGGGTACAGGCAATAATCAATAAGGTACAGAGTTAACATAGAAGGTGCTCACGCCTGGTGAGTGGGCGACCAGGACTATACAGGGTGGTCTGCAGAGGTCTCATGGAGAAGAAAACAATTGACCTAGCACGTGAAGATGATGATAAAGCCAACCAGCTACGTTTCCGCAGGGAAAGGTTTTAGAAAATAAGTCAGAAAGGAAATAGTTGCGGGGGGGCGGGGGGGCATCAGCTTTCATTCTGAGTGAGACCAGGCATTTGGAGGTTTCTGGATGGAGGAGGGTCATGATCTAAGTTTTAAAGCAATAACCCTAATTTAAAGTTTTAAAGCTGCGGTAAGGAGGCAGACCTTGCTAGGAAGATGTGCCGTAAGGGTAGAAACAGGAAACCATCCAGCCAGAAGATTACCGGAGCAGTCCAGGTGATGGCAGGGGAAGGGATTCTGGAACAGCTTAGATGGAGCACTTGAGAGGAAAATGGGAGTCAAGGTTGACTCAGAGTCGAGGGTCCAAGCATCTGGAAGGATGGAGAAGCCATTTACTGAGATGGGAAACTCGTGTTGGGAGGGACGATGGGGGAAGAGATGGCACCTGTTCTGCTGGGATGTCCCATTAGACCTCCAGGAGGAAGCACTGCGTGGGCTTGGGTATGAGTCTGGTGCTCAGGAGAAAAATCTGAACTGAGACATAAATTAGGAATTCTTCAGCATATGGGTGAATTTAATGAGACAAGGTTGGATGAGACCAACAGGGTGTGACTATGGATCAAACAGGGAAGGAGTCCTTGGATTGGTCCTGGGGACACCCAAAACTCAGAGGTCAGCAAAGGGACTGAGTGATGAAGAATCCCAGGCATAGGGTACCATGAAAAGCAAGGAAAGAAGCATTTCCTGGGGGAAGGGAGAGAACAAATGCTGTGACAGTACAAGTAAAAGGAGGACGGAAAAGTGACCACCGGACGTGGCAACTTGGAGGTGCTTAGTGACCTTGATGGGGCACAGTTTTGGATAGGGCTGGTAAAAGGATCAGCAGAAGGGGCAAACATCTGACCAGAGCGGGTTTGACAGAGAATGGGAGAGAAGGAACTGCAGAAAGACAGTGGAGACAACTCTTTCCAGAAGTTCTACAGCCAAACAAAGCAGAAAAATAGGACAGTAGCAGGAGGAGGAAGTGAGAGCAAGAGATGTTTTTCTCTTTTCTCAAATGGGAGAGAAAAGTGGCATGTGTGAATGCGCAGGAAAGGATCCAATAGAGAGCAGGGAATGGTGCTGGGGGGCAGAGAGAAGTTCCAGGGGCGGCATCTGGCACTAACATAAAGAGGGGGTGGCTTTGAGCCGGATACATTATTTCCAGTCTCAGGAGGGGCGCAAAAGATACGGGCACAGATGCTGGCAGGGAAGAATGTGATGAGGGGGTGGGGGTCTGAACCAACCATTCAAATCCTCATTACATCAGAAATTCTGGAGCCTGCAAAACCTGGAGGTAGGCTGGGATTCCAGTAAAGGGAGATGTTAGGTCCTCTGGGCCAAAGGGAGCAACTAGGTCATCAAGTGACCACAGAGACGAGTTTCATCTTACCTTCCCCAATGAGCCTCAACATTTACAGAGGACAAAGAACAGACTTTTGGCCTCTGAAGATAAAAATTTGAGTCCATTTTTATTAGCTGCTTGGAGTTGGCAAAAAAATTGTATCATTGCTCTAAGTTCTATTTCTCTATCAGAACCATGGAGAGACAAATACTCTTGTGTTTCCCAAGACTGCTGAGAAGATAAATACATATAAAAGGTCTCAGTTAATGAAAATTCAAGATGCAGGAATATAGTAAAATATCACCTTTATAGAGTTTGACAACCTACATAACAATAAGAGATATCATTTAGGCACACACACAGAGTAAAAACATAAAGATGTGCCCCAAAATACTAAACAGCAGCTTCATTTTAGATTTCCCAGGGGGGTGACTGAGGAAAGGCATCATTGCAGCATGAACTGCACATACCTTATTTCTTAAACTGGGTGGAAAGTATCCAGATGTTCCTCTTATTATTCTCTGTATTTTTTGTATATACCTTGAATGTATTCTTGTGGCCTTCCAAGTCTTTTTGCTCCTGTTCTATTCAGCCATCTGTGTGGTATTTCCTTTCCCCTCTGGGACAGGTAGGAATGGCTCTCATGAGCAATCAGGATGCTGTGTCCAGGGCTTGGCTATCAGGGCCATGCATTCAAAAAGCAAGCAGAGATACAGAGGGGCACACAGGGTAGTATACACACTCTATTTCCAACCTCTGTCCAATAAGACAGGTAGGTGCAATGGCACCTCGGTAGCAACAAGCTCTCTCAACACTCAGACCTTGTTTTATAAAAGCCATTCTCCAATAAAAGGAACTAATAGGGATGCCTGGGTGGCTCTGCGGCTGAGCGTCTGCCTTCAGCTCAGGGTGTGATCCCGGAGTTCCAGGATCAAGTCCCACATCAGGCTCCCCACAGGGAGCCTACTTCTCCCTCTGCCTATGTCTCTGCCTCTCTCTGTGTGTCTCTCATGAATAAATAAATAAAATCTTTTAAAAAAGGGAACAAATTAAAGGAACCAGGGACCCTTGGAGAAACAGCTGATTCTAGGGCCAGGGCACAGAAACCTCAAGATCAGCCTGGAGCATCTTGTTGAGACAGTAAAGAAGCACTCATAAAATGAGAGGCTAGGGACATGTCAAAGAGAGACAAGAGCCAACATGGACAAGCCACCACTGGTCAAAGGTGGAATAGTGTAGGACTGATTATAAAAACCCAGGAGTCCATACTGATATAAAGAAATATTTAAATAAATAAATGGGGCAGAACAGATAAGTTTCTGACACAGAAAAGTTCCAAATAATTTACGTAGACAGTCTCCTGTCAAGGAGGTGGAACCTAACTCCCCACTCCGTATATGTGGCCTATGCAAGGTGGTGTCCTTCCCAAGAGGAATATGGAAAGGGGGAGGGGGTGCTTTACAGCAGAGAAACCCAGCAAAGACCACCTCAGACCAGTGAGCAAGGTCAATCAACATCAATCGTGATAAATCATGTTGACAGAAGAAGCACCTCAGAGATGATTTCTTAAGAATGGCACCTGACCTCTGGTCTTCCTTCCAAAAACCCGTATTGCAGTCTAACCATGAGAAAAACATCAGATAAACCCAAATTGAGACATTCTACAGAATGCCAGACCAGTACTTCCTAAAACTGTCCAAAAACTGCCACAGATCGGAGGAGGCTACAGAAACACGGTAACTAAATATAACATAGAATCCTGCATGGGATCCTGGAATAAAAAGAAGACATTAGGTAAAAACAAACAAACAGCACATGAGGAAATAAGAAGTGCCTGGCATCTCAGTTGGTTAAGCATCCACCTTTGGCTCAGGTCATGATCCTGGGGTCCTAGGATCAAGTCCCACGTCAGGCTCCCTGCTTCTCCCCTTCCTTGTGCTTGCTGTCTCTCTCTCCCTCTCTCTCTTTCTCTGTCAAATAAATGAATAAAATCTTAAAAAAAAAAAAAAACTAATGCAATCAGAATAAACTATGCAGTTGAGTTAGTAGTGATGTGCCAGCGTGAGTTCCTTAGTTGTGCCAAATATATCACGTTGATGCAAGATATTAACCAGAAGGGAAGCTGTGGGGCACATGGCTGGCTCAGTCAGTAGAGTGTGTGACTCTTGATCTCAGAGTTGAGTTCAAGCCCCAGAACTAACTTAATAACAACAACAAAACTGGGTATTCTACGCAACTGAGGAATTCTTGAAAACTACGTCTGAAACTAGTGATGCACTCTATGTTGGCTAATTGAAATTAAATTTTAAAAATTAAAAACATTTTTAAAAACCAAACAAATAAACTTATAAATAAAATAAAAGAATGAAAGTGAGGCAAGGGGTACTTGGGTTCACTCTATACTACCCGGGCAATGTTTCTATAAAACGAAAACTATTCTAAAATCCAAAGCTTGTTAACACCACCAGAGAGCAACAAGAAAGGCAGGCACCTCCCCTGCACAATCCAGCTGGACTGCGGTTGACACATACTCCTCTCCACTCACCGTGCAAAACCCTCCAAGACTTCTGTGGAAATTCACAGGCTTCCTGAAGCTGCCCTGGCTCTGACCTGCTGCCTCCACTGAATTTTAGTATTCTAGAAACTCGACGCCTTCATGCATTCCTTTCTCTCTCCTCCACACCTGATGCACACATCTGCACACACAGGCACACATCTGCCATGCCCACACTACTTTCTGGGTGCAGCAGCCCTCCCTGAGGGGTCCGGGACATGGCAGTCTGTACACAGCCATGCAAACCGGGCCGCTTGACTACCCCACCTGCTGCTCAGCCTCCACTCCCTGTCCTCCCTTCTCCCTTTGTTCTCTTCATTTGGACAAGAAACCAAACAAACTAGCCAACAGACTAAAGCCAAATTTCTCAGGCAGAGGCCCTGGGCGACAATGTTAAAAGCAGACTTACGGGGTACCTGGGTGGCTCTATCTGCCCTCGGCTCAGGACGTGATCCCAGGGTCCTGGGATCAAGTTCCCCATCGAGCTCCCCATGGGGAGCCTGCTTCTCCCTCTGCCTGTGTCTCTGCCTCTCTCTGTGTCTCTCATGAGTAAATAAATAAAATCTTAAAAAAAAAAAAAAGATTTGCTGGCTACCCCCAGGTGACACTTGCTCTCTGAAGCCTGGAATCTTATCACCCCCAGCTCATGCCAATTTCAAAGGCTACCCATCCAGCTGCTCACTGAGCAGTATTCACAAAGCACCTACTATGTGCCTGGTATTGCACAACACAGAGGGAACTCAAGATACTCCACACAACCTGGGTCATCCCCCGATTGTCCCATCCGCTGCAGTTTGAAGTGAGCATCCTCCAAGGTGCTGTGAACCCCCCTGAGAACCAAGATTCCATGTTATGCCTTGTCTCCGCCTTTATAACATCCTACCACTAATAAAAGAACAGCAGCGATATGACCACAGCACAGTGACATGGCACAAAAAGGAGAAAAGGGAAACTTACTCACTTCCACTGGGCACAGCTATAGGCAGAAGCAGCCCCTGGTAAACAGGAACAAGCAGGGCTGCTGGCAGTTATGAGCCTGGAAAGACAAAACTAGGAACCCCCTTCCCCCCTCCACCGCTCTCAAACAGATGCCCCCCCCCCATGTGCCCAATTCTGAAGTTACACAGGGCAGGAAACTCCAAATCCACACCAAAACTCTTAGAAAAGAAAGAGAGAAGACTTTTCTTCAATCTCAGAGTCCAAGAACATTAATGCTTTTCTCAAAAGTTCTCAGAATCCTCAGGGGTCAAAGGAAGCAGGGGGATCAGGGAGACAAGAGGAAAGAGAAGTAGTCACTATGGCAAAGAAGTGGGACACACATAATGGAAGAGCTGGGAACACAGAAGGAGGACCAGCCCCTGTACAAGTACCAGCGCCCCCTCTTTTGAGCGTGGTCCCAAGGCCAAACTCGGAACTCTGCGAGCCTAGGACTCCTCCTCTGGTGCACATGAATCCCTCATGGGCTGTTCTGAAAAATCAAATGAATCCACATATGCAAATACACCTTTTCCCAATGGTGCAAGCACCTAAATTCCCGTGCCCCCGCATGGAGAACTGGGCTCTCCATCTCATCATGCTAGTTATCCTTTAAATTTGTGTTTAAAGCTATGTTATTGGGCAGCCAAGTGGCGCAGCGGTTTGGCGCCGCCTGCAGCCTGGGTTGTGATCCTGGGGATCCGGGATGGAGTCCCACATCGGGCTCCTTGTAGGGAGCCTGCTTCTCCCTCTGCCTGTGTCTCTGCCTCTCTGTGTGTGTGTCTCTGATGAATAAATAAATAAAATCTTTAAAAAAAAAAAAGCTATGTTATTTATAAAGAAGTTGCCTGAAAGCAAATCTTGAAGCAGAAGCATTAATCAGCATTGAACGTTTCCACTTCAAACATCAGCAATTTAGAAGAAAAACCCATAAACAGACCAGAGTATGATCCCAGCACTAAATAATAAATCCATCATTAGCTCTGAGCTGTATTTACCACGGAGCTTTCTAAATCTCTGGAGGCACATTTTGGCAGCTAAAGCAGCTCTGATTTTAAGGCTCGTTTTATGATGACACGGGACCAGGAGGTCTGGTCCCACAGCAGCTGTGCAGCCAAGCCTTTCCATCCTGGATAGCGGGGGCCAGTCTTCCAGGCCCCTCGCTCCCCAGCCATGGTTATGGAGCTGGTCAGAAGAAATTAAGAGGCCTACAGAGTCCAGGCTGAGGGCAGCCACCTCATTCCCAAGGCTGAGAGGCAGCTCAAGGGACCTAGTGCTGGTGGCAGGACAGGAGAGTGATGATCACTTCCTGACAGCTCTGGCTCCAGAATAAGCAGGGAGAAGGCACTGTCCCTCAAGAACAGTTCGGCTCTCCGTGTCCACCTGCACAGGTACCTGGCCACACCCACGAGCATGGACAGGTAAACGCAGCTGGCATGCAGCCAATACACAAGCCTCAAATACCCAGAGGTGAGCACAGCTCAGGTGCCAGCTCTGAGGGACGCCCCCAGTGGTCCTTGCTCATCACCACCCCCAGGGAGCTGCCTTTCATTTCACCAGATGTTTCCCACTAACAGCCCAGTATGTATCATTCCAGAAGAGCAGCAGGCGGAACTTTCACCTCCCAAAAGGTGCAAGTACACTAGGCAAGGTAAAGAAGATTTGGCACCCCAAATATGCTCTTGCTACTTATGAAAGGCAGGACTGGGTGGCTCAGTGGTTGAGAGTCTGCCTGTGGCTCAGGGCATGATCCTGGGTCCTGGGATCAAGTCCCACATCGGGCTCCCTGTGAGCTTCTCCCTCTGTCTGTGTCTCTGCTTCTCTATGTCTCTCATGAATAAGTAAATAAAAAGAAAGAAAGAAAGAAAGAAAGAAAGAAAGAAAGAAAGAAAGAAAGAACAACATTGCAAAGACTTTAGCAAAATGAGACCCCACTGCAGGGACAGAACAACTGGCCAACCTTGATGCCCTTTTAAAGCTCAGCCAGTAGGTCTTAGTTTCCCATGGCTGCTGTAGCAAAGTATCGCAAATTTAGTGACTTAAAGCAAGGCAAATCTACGGTTTCCCAGAGGTCTCCCCAGGTTAAAGCCCAGGTGTCGACTGGGTTGGTCCCTTCTGGAAGCTCTGAGGGAGAATCTGTTCCCTTGCCTTTTCCAGCTTCTAGAAGCTGTCTACCACATTCCTTGGCTTGCCGCCCCTTCTTCTATCTCCTTTCATTTCCAAACCCCACCACCGCAATCTCTGCTTCCATCATCCCGTGATCCCGTCACCTCTCCTATGACTCTTCTAGTCTCTCTTATAAGGACCCAAGACTGCACTGCACCAGCCCCCTCCCCCATAAGCCAGGACATCTCCCCGTCTCCTCCTATGACCGAGTCACATCTGCAAAGTCCCTTCTGCCATGTAATCTGACGGCCAGGCGGGCTTCCCAGACAAGGTGTAGACATCTTTGGGGGACCAGCACACTCCCTTCAAATTGGAATCCTATCTGCAACAAAACCAAGGATCCTCAGTGGCTTTTTTTAAATAAGCAAAGTTCAATAGGCAGAAATAGGCAGGGAGAGTGCAAACTGTGTCTCTTCATTTGCATAACAGTGATCCGCTCATTATCCACCTTCTTCAACAAATCACACCAAGTGTGACCACGTTAGGTGAAAACCTCTCACACTGAAGGCCCAGAATCCTTCTCTTTCTCACAGCTCCATTTATAACGGGCTGCAAATAAAGTTGAGCACACTTGCTGTCTCCACCAGTCTTCTTGGGAAAGCAACACAACAAAAATAAATGAGTACAGATCATTACTTTAAAATTTCTAGCCACTGGCAACCTGAATACACACTGAAAGAGTTTCATTTCCCTCTTTATTTTGCAAAGTGAAATTTTCATATTGCACCCCCAAATCCTCAATGCTGACAAAGCGATCCCGACAGTACCACCCAGCATGGAGGTCTCCAGCACCATGGGAAGTTGCAAGAATCGATATGATGTTAAAACATTAATCGTCAGCAACCACGATCACCCCAAGGTCACCTTCTGCATTATTACTCACGTTGCTTCCCACTTTAACTTCTTAATTATTGAGATAAACACTGAGGCTCTGCTAGTCTCCTTACCTTGGGCCCTCTCCATCCTGAACAAGATTTCATTTTTAATGAAGTCCCAACAATCGCACCATGGCAAGATACCCACGTGGGCCTGCATGTTGTCTGTGTGGCTGTGCTGTGCTTGGAAAGCTGCTGCTCCCCAAGATGCCTCTAAGAACAAGGCCATTCTTCAGGGCAAAGTATGAATAAGAGATAAAGCCCACGGCTTCCCCAGGAGAGGCAGGAAGGGTTCTCTGCCCCAGCCCAGGGGCCGCACACTCCAATCATCCTGCCATCCTCCCTTCCAGCTGCTATTCCAGGCTCCCCAAGACTTTAGAACCCCCACAGGGCAACCAGCATGCCAGGGCTGCAGCCTCCACCTACACCTTTCTCCACAGCACCATCCCAAAGCAAGAAGGGACTTCTGATGACCACTTGCCATATTCTTCCCCAGCATCTTTTTTCACAACTGAGACTGGAGGCAGCAGCTCTTTCCTGCCCCATCTCTGCACATGTCCATATCAGAGCTTCTGCAGTCATCGCTCAGACACTAAGCTCCTTCTACATGCTAAACACTACACCAGGTTACAAGAGGCGCAGGCCCTGGCCTTGCCTGCCAGGAGTTTTCACCCTGCATTTGTCATCAAATGCAGGGAACAGATGGGCTGGAAGGTGTGCGACCAGCAGTGGGAAGGGTGGTACGCAGGGTGACCCTCACCCAGCCTGGGAAGGCTTCCAAGGGAGAAGAGGAGTAGAAGAGTGCAGAAGAGTAAGACCAATTAGGTGACAAGGATGTGGGGAGGCATCCCAAGCAGAAGGCACAGCATAGCCAAGATGCCTACATGGAAATTTGAGGAGGACCAGAGAAAATGTTCCACAGTGGCTGAAGTCTAGGGGGAAGAGGGTTACAAGACGGAGAGGAAAGAGGGGAGCCAGGCTTCTGCACACTTGACAAAGGGTTTGCACTTGATCCTGAGAGCCCCAGTCAACTGTACTTCTTGAAAAGATAGCTTGGATGCAGGGTGGAGAGTAGGTCGGAGGTGGTGGCATGCAAAGGCTAGGAGAGGAGGCTGGCCTGGATGTCCCCGAGAAGCAGTGGAGGCTGGGGAAGGAGGAGTCCTGGCTGCAGATGAGGCAGCTAAGGGAGCATGCATTAGAGCCAACAGGCACACCATGAGGGGCCACCCCAGCCTCCCCAAGCAGGCACGTGAGGCCAGAAGGGCTCCATCTAAGATCCATAAAAGGCCTATGGGGGTTTGGGTCTAGAATGTGAAGTGAGGGGTGGGTGCAGGGTGGAGCCACCACCCAAGGGGGGTGGTGAAGGAGACAGGGCAGTCAACTGAGCACCCTGCAGAGAAGGCGCCCCCACCCCCAGGTCAGTCTCAGGTCAGAGAAGGTCTCACACGAGTCCCAAGAGACAAGCTGACCCCTGTCCCAAAGGACGCTCTTGGGATGTTTGCAGCTCTGAGCTCTCACCTTCCAAGGTGGCATTGAAAGCCTGGCTCTGAGCCTCAGCTTCCTAACTCATCCAACTAGACCAATTGTGCCAAGAAAGTCTCACTGTGAAGGTCTGCAAGACCAGTGCTCTCTGGAAATCCGAAGGTGCTAGGCACCAGCGGGGCTGGCATGGATAGCTGTGCAAGTAGTTCATGGGGCCCCATCTTTCCAAACCTCCTGAAGTCGGGCCCGTTTCTGCCAGCGAGTGTGAGCAGAGGGGCCTGTGTCTCCTGACTGAGCCAAGTAAACCCCAGAAGGCTTGCCCACCACTCCCACCACGAGGGCACTTGGATCCTCTCCACCTAGAAGATGGATGGAGGGGTTCCGGGCCTGGAACCTGAGGCTCGGAGGCAGGAGATAGGTCTTCAGTGTAAGGCCCCTAAGGGTTCACCCACCCAACCGGGTAGAAATTGGCAAGGCCTCAAACATGCCCGAGGCCTTGGTTAGAGGACCCTCTCATTACGAACTGAGATTTCCCAAGACTCAAAGAAACTGCATGAGGGAAAATGCAATCTATAAATTCTTGATTCCATATTAGTTTGGCTCTGTAATTTTGGGTGAGTCACAGTATTTACAAATTAGACAGTTGAAAACATCACAGAGAGGCTCCAACAGAAGCCCCAGTTGGCACTGAGGTCGTTTAGGGGCTGCCCCAGGACAGCTCCATGGATGATGAAGGCTGGGCTGAGGGGGACCCAAGCCTGGCATTCACTCTCTCCTTGGAGGGAAAGCTCAGTGGGAAGAGGGAGCGGCCACACATCCGGACGTGTCCTTCCGGTCTGCACACCTGCGTCTGTTCAACAGAAGATCCCTCCAGTCTTGCGGGTGAGGATACCTCACAGGTCACTTATGGGAGGAGGAGCCACACAAGTCACAGGGTCTGACCAAGTGCAGGAGAGAGATAGACAAAGACAGTGGGACACCCTGGACTGGCTCCAGGGCTAAAGTGGCTGGCAAGAACCTGCACTGAGTACCACCCCAGGAAATACCAGTTTACCCATGCTCCCTCCATGAATCCTTGTAAGGAAGGCCAAATGGCATTAGAACCAAAGCCTCAGATGAAGGTCTCCTGGGCTCCCCAGGATGCCAGCAGGCTGGGCCCAGCTCTAGAACTCACCTCATTGCAGTGCTGTGTGATCAGGCATGCGTTCCTCCCTGTCCTGCACAGCAGGTCCCAGCCCCATATCTATTTTACGGATGAAGAAACTGAGGCCCCATTACTTGTGAGAGGGCCATGCAGCCAGTAGGGGGTATACTGCCTGGATTCGAACCCCAGCCATGTGGCTTCAGAGCCCCGTTCCTAACCACCACTGCAACCACACTACCTCCCACAGGAAGTGCTTATAAAACTCGACTGCAAAGCAGAATGGCTGTCCATCAGAATCAGCATTTCAGTGGCTCACTCTGAATGTCTGCACAGGGCCCCCCTCCTCCCAGGGACTGAGCACCATGCGGATGCTAATGGGGACCCTGCCCTAGGAGGCACACCCACGTCATCACTCTTGGTGAAAAGAGTAAACAGGTAGCTCTGCCTTCCTTGGAAGCCTAGAAGCTTCCACCCACCCCTCTTTAATGTCTCATGGTTCCCCCTGCCCTCCCAGGCTCCCACAGGCAGTTCCCCCCATAAAATCCACACATATTCAATCCTGCCTTGGCATCTACTTCTCAGAGGATCTGACCTAACACAGCTCCTTACAAGAAAGAAAAGGGAATAAAAATCACAGAAAAAAATAACATCCAAAACACCTTGTGTAAAGCACAGAACTACAGACAACAAACATATTTCTGGGTAATTCACAATAAAAGATCTAAGACAGAAAGTACTAGAGATGACAGCAGTTAGCTGTGTGTGCTGTAGGAAGGGGCAACAGGGATTCAGTGACAGGATATTTCACACTGCCAGGACCAAGCAGGGGCGGAGAGGGAGCAGGACCCGGGAGGCCCTCTCCACCCTCACCCCTGCCTCTGACCTCTGGGCCCTGCCCTCCCAGAGCAGCCATGCTCCATCTGACCCTGCCAACTGTGCTCACAGCCACACACTAAACACATTCAGTGATGTGTGACTTCAGCCACGGCAAAATCACCAGGAAGGGCTGCCCTCCCACGGAGGATGGCACCCCTCAACATGACCTTCTCGGCACGTCCCTAGACACCCCCAATCCCATGCAGATGGGGAAGGAGACAGGAGATGCCCTGCCTCCCAGCCCACACCACGTCCCCTCACTGAGACAATGTCTCTGCCACCCTTTCCGGCAGGAAACTGCCCCCCCCCAACCCCACCCCTGGGCAGGGCAGCCCTGTGTCTTATGCAATAACAGGGGTATGCTCTTGTGGAGGGAGAGCCAGTAAGATATGAATAGTGCTTTGCCCTTTTGTCAAGAGCTCTTTCTGCCTAAACAGACGTCCATGGCACTCATTTCACAGGCTGGAAGAAGGGGACACTGAGGCTCAGAGAAGTATGGGACTCCCCGGGGGTGCCATAGTTACCAAAAGGATAAGTCAGGTCCTATCTCTGCCTCTGGCCCCACTGACCTCTCTCCGCTCCCTTGGGGCCTCTGTATCCCCTCATGTCTGCTCTTGCCCATTTTCACCAGGTCACTGATATGCACCCCATTTAGGTCCCTCTGTTTCCCTCTGGCTTTCCTCACGGTCCATCTGCCCATCCCTGGGTGACCACAGTCTAGTGGGAGAGCCAGGGGCTCCATCCAGGGACCCTCTGAACTCTGACCATTTCTAACCTGTTTTCTGAGCACTCTCTCTCCTCTGTGGGGGAGCTGGGCCGTGGAGAGGAAGAAGGATAAATCAGGTGCCCAAACTGTTAGTATTCCTGGGGATAAGCTGGCCTTCTGCACAGAGCTGGCCACTCACCAGATCCACACATGATCGGGGCCCAGGCACTCCATGCCCAGCTCTGCAAGGCTGCTTTTCATGGCAATGGTTTTGCATCCTGGAGTGGGCAGAGGGCTCACAGCTCCCAGAAGCTGGTTTGGGAGGTCACAGGACAGCAGAAGAGAGCCTGGGATCCCAACAGCTTCCACTCAAAACATCCTCCTCAAAAACTACAGGGTAAAAGAGGGCTGGCAGAAAGAGAGCCATGAGGCAAAGCTGGAGGAGCAAATGCAAAATGATCAAGCATCACATACACAGGGAGGCTCCCAACACCTCTGACAGACCCACCAGTGCAGCTATTGGCGATGCCGGGAGCGCTGCAAAACCAAATTCTGTATCTATTTCCAACCAGACTGAAACATCTCTTGGGAGGAAAAAATTTCCAGTGGGCCAAAAACCTTCCTTCCTCTACAAGGAATCAAATCAACAAGCAACAAGACAAAATCAGGACCTCAGGAACTCATCTAAATGCACACTCTGTTTTGCATTCAGGTTTGGGAACAGCAGTTCTGCTCGGTCACGTGTTCTGGTTGACAGGGATGTGCTCTGCATCAGTTAAAGAATGTGAACTAACACAACACTAAGCCAAATTAACAACCCTTGTCTTCTGTTGGGTAAGTAGAGGTCCCTAACTGGGAACAGGTGCACTCAGTGAGACCAGCTGAGTCCTGCTCTACAGGCTGCCCTCATGCACACCCCATGTCTATCCTGAGCCAGAAAGACTTCAGAGGCTGAGGCAAAGGCCCAGCTGACTCCTCCCATCCTACCACAGCCAGAGCTCCATCCTACCAGGATCTGCACTTCAACCTTGGACTTCAGCCCCCACTGCTGACCCTCTGCCACTAACCCCCCAAATGGCCTCTGCCTGTGCCCAGAGGGGCTAATGCAGTGGCCCTCAGCTCTGCTGGCCTTTGAATCCCCCAGGGATGCTTTAAAAGCCACTTACCTGAACCCTACACTGTGGGTTCCAACTCCCCCCTTCCCACCCTGCCTGCACACGTTAGCCATGACAAAACCAACAGACAGAGTTGTACTCTGTCCTCAACCTCAGCAGGTAGGCCAAGGAGGGACAGCAGGGCCTCAAGACAATGGCAGGGTTCATGCCACTGTGCAAGGCTCTTGCTCTGCCTAGAGACCTGTGATTTAGAGATGTGTCAACCAAATAAAATTTCAAAGAAATATGGTATAGGAGAACTGCCTCTCCTACTTCCAGGTCAGCCTACAGGGTGAAAAAAATGGAAAATCCCTGCTTTTGTCTTTTAGAAAAAAAGTGTGCTATATCAAGTGTGCCAGGTACCTGGTGTGGGACGCAGTTCACTGTGATCCACTTGATGCTCACCATGCCCTGTGGGGATCTTGCCCTCACTTTGTGAGCATCCAGCTGGTCAGTTCTAGAGTGGATTCCACCCAGATCTTTGGGCCCTACCATCTGCTCTTCTTTTGGGAACACACTGCAGAAACCACCACAGCAGCAGGCAGGCAGCAGGGCAGGCAAAAACTGAGCCTACAAGGTGCTGATTCCTCTCTGTCATATTCCTCTTTGTTTTTTTTTTTTTTTTAATTTTTTATTTATTTATGATAGTCACAGAGAGAGAGAGAGAGAGGCAGAGACACAGGCAGAGGGAGTAGCAGGCTCCATGCACCGGGAGCCTGATGTGGGATTCGATCCCGGGTCTCCAGGATCGCGCCCTGGGCCAAAGGCAGGCGCCAAACCGCTGCGCCACCCAGGGATCCCCTCATATTCCTCTTTGACCACCAGTGCCTAGCACATGGCAGGTACCAGCAAACACTTGAGAAACAGGAGGTGAATAAAGGAAAGGTAGAAAGAAGGAAGCCAGGCTGGCTGGCTTCAGAGCAGAACAATGTCATAGGGCAGAGGCTTCTGGGAGGGGCTGGGACTGTGGGAACTGTCTATTCAACAGCCATCTCCACTCTCTTTCTTTGGAACAAAACTCGGATTTTAAGTTGAGCTGCAGAGCCTCCCATTTAGCTAGTTGAGGCCATGTAACTAGCATCTGGCCAAAAAGATAAACAAATGCAACAGGGACTCCCAGGAAAACTTCTTAAAGGCAGCTTTACTCAGCTTGGAGGTGGCTCCAAGCTCACCCTTCCTCCTTCTGCTGCTTGGAACACAAACCTGATGGCTGGAACTCCTGCAACCACCTTGGACCATAAGATGCTTTGCAGTTAAAGTCATGTGGACTTTGCTTAAACATCGGGTTGCTTTTTTTTTTCCTTTTTCTTTTTTCTGGCCTCACTCTGACAGTAAAGCCCTACCCGACAGCCCTGGGCAGCTGAGCTACCAGGTAGCAGCATAGATAGTCTTTCCAGAACTATGAACATCCATGGCTCTGAGGATGCCTCTGAGGATAAAGCACTGAGGCTGCAAGTGACAGCCCTGAGCCACCAGCAGCCCCAGCAATAAAGAGGCCCACAGTCAAGGCAGAACCAGTGCAGGCCACCAAGAAACCACACCCAACTGGGGCCGGGGGGACTTCACCGGTCACTGGTCAGCCTTTACTCTGCCTCCAACCTTTTTCCCTCTTTGTTATCTCACAAAGACTAGCATTTTAGCTGCCAACCCTCAACTACAAGGTCTACACAGCAGACAGGGATGACTGGACCCCAAGCAGACAGGCACCTGTTTTGCACAATCAAGACTAATTAGTGATCTCTGGTCCTCCCCTGTGGAAAGGTGTGCACAGCGCTAGTGACACCTGCCACCCCCACAGCCATTCCCACACTCAGAATCACAAAGGGCAAGCTCCTTCTGGTCTCCTCCAACCCCTGCTCAAAACCTTGCAATGGCCCCTGGCCCCAGGACGCAGTCCAAACTCCTTAACGCCATTCCCAAAGCTGCAGGGGTCTGGCTACCTACCTATTCCACTCACCTCTGCCCTAGTCTCTTCTATCCAGGACTATCTTTCCTTGAATTTACAGACCAGTAGTAAACAGCCCTGCACTCCCACTCCCGGCCTTGTCCCAGCACAGGTGTCTCAGCACATACGGGCAACTCTCTCTGCCTGGAAGCCAGCCCCCATCTTTCTTTCTCCTGGGCTGATCTACTCTTGCCAGCCTCAGCTAATAACCGCATCTTTCTGGAAACTTCCCTGGTGCCCTTTGCTCTAGCCACCATGGGCCGCCCTTCCATGGACTCCAGGATCATACCCCGGCCTGTAGGCTCCTTGGGGGCAGGACACAGGTCCTGTGTCTGTCACTATTCCCTCTTCCACACAGAGCCGAACAGGCACACGGCACAGAGGACAACCTTATGTCCTCTGGGAAATGGCTCCATGGGCTGACTACACAGCCTGTCAGGCTCCACAACAGGCCCTGACTTCAGACAGGTAAGCTGTGGGCTTGCAGACTTTGCTTTCCATCAACAATAAGGTTGTTAACATCTGAGGTTGCACTCAGGGCTTGCACTTGCTTCAGTGCCTGTTAACCAGCAGACAGGGCCTCCCCAGTCACTCCCCACGTCTCTTTCAAGGGGCAGGACAATGGTTGGAAGGGTCTTGGTTTTCATTCCCTTCACAGGCTGGGAGAGACCTGGCTTTAATCTGCCCAGTACTGAAATTCGTGGGCTGACCACTGAGGCGGTGGTCCCTTCTGCTGGCAAGACAGGACCGACCCCCTTCAGGGGGCCCTCCATCTCCACCGCCAAAAAGCCCTGGTCATCCTGCCAGAGGCCCCTGCAAGAAGCCGAGGCATTTCTTTCACCGCCCTGACAGATAACGAGCGTGTGGTAAAATTCAAGCATGCACCTTAGTGGTCACAGTGGCAGACTAAATGTGAAGAACACACCCTGACCCAAAGACCCTCCACATTGCGTGTGGACAGGCTTCCCTCCCGGCTGCACGGTCCACCCCCTGGCCTTCCCTCACAGACCCGCTCTCTGCCATCACAGGGCCTTCCTGCTCTCCCAACGGCTGGCCGGCTGGCCGGAGGCAGGGAGGCTGGGTAGGGAGGCTGGGTCTCCCCACGCCCTTGCCAGCAGAAGCGCAGCCTCCCGCCCGAAGGCGGTCACTGCTCATCCCCACGCCCTGCTAGGTTCACTGGGCTCCACATGCCAGCTAAAACCCTGGTACCATGGCCTAGCCCAGCCCAGGCTCAGGCTTAGAAGCTCCTGCGGGGCTGGAGAAACCTGTGTGCTTCAAGCAGCCGTGCTCTGAACGGGACCCCAGGGTATGGTTATTACTGTGCTGAGTAAGATCCTCCATGCCAAGAAGTGCCACAAACAAGCATTTGCCAGTGTCACTGCAAGTCAAGCCCAAAGCTCTCATACAAGAGGGGACACGGAAAACACGAGAAGTACCCAGCAGGTCATCTGGAGAGGGTGCTGAGGGGCTCGCTTTTCCCATTCTGCCCCCACCCAGCTGCCCTGCAGGAATGCAGGAGGGAGGGGGGAGCACAGGGACCACCGCAGGAAATCATCAAGGACACCGGGAGGGGCCCGGCTCCCTCCCCTGACTGCCAGCAGCCAGCAAGCACCCACACCCTGCTCAAGAGCAGGGGAGAGGTCCTCGGAGCTCCTCTGAGACGTCCTCTGGGGAAGGCTGTCCCCAGATTTCAAACCCCTCTACAAGGGGTCACCTACACACCAGGAGCCAGTAACCCCATGCTATGACCTGTGCAGGCCTACAACCAGGCCCACCCGGGAGCTCCAGGGTTTAGGTAAGGTCCCGGTGAACCTGATGGTCCCTCTGCCAACACTGCCTCTGAAGCCTGGCTTCACATACTGTCTCAGAGTTTTAAGGGTCTGCCTCGCCCTCTGACCCCTTCTGCTCTCCTCGCCTTGGGTGCTCCCTTCTCTTCCCACAGATGCCTCACCAGATGCAGAGACACTGACCAACACCAGTTCTGGCCGAGCCATGGTGAGAGTACAGCCTTTGTTTCCTGGAACCTGATAGCCACCAAATTGGAGGAGGAGGGGCTCTCCATCGTGGCTGAGGCTCACCCAACAGGAACCTTTCTTTCCTCAAACATCTGTGCATTTTAATATAACTTCCCAAAATATTACTCTGCAATTATTTCCAGAGACTTAAATGGGATCCCCAAATACATACAATTAAGACTAAAATTGTAATTTTAAATTAACTGCTATTTGAATAAACATAAAGCTTTCCCATCTCCATGCCAAATGCAGACAACATCCCAATTAACCCTTAGACACTATACTCCTGGAAACCACCACTCCAGACCCCTCACAAAGTCAAACCGCTCCTGACACACGTGGAGGCCCCTCCGCCAACTCTAGAAACAGTCATTCGGTCAGCTTTGCAAAATGAGAGCATTTCTCCAGCCACCTACTAAGAGAGCAGCCCTGCCCCATTGGAAGCACAGCACTGACACGGACTCATAGCTGCAGCACCAGGCCTCAGTGGGGCAGGGGACAAGGACACAATCACTCCTGCTTTACTGGCTGGAGGCAAGAGACTCCTTCTGAGTCACGGCGCCTTTAGTTCTCTGTCCTCACTATAAACTTCCACTGGGGGACGCCCCTCCAAAGTGCTGGAGTTCCAGAGTGACCACCTTGGGGCTGTGTGTCCTGGGAGGCCACCAGCTATGGGTGAGCACACTGTGTCATCCTTCCTGTTCCCTGCTAGCGCCTGCAGAGGTGGTAAGCACGCCGACATCCACCACTGATATGTGCCCCCTCACCACATCCCCAAGCCAGTTCTTCCAATGTTCTGGGCCACAGGAAACCAGGAGAAAGGGGAGTGGCTTTTATTGGAGGGCTGTGCTTCATCAAGAGGGGCAGGTGGTTCTGTCTACCCCTGGAGCAGGGCACCTGCGATGAGTGACCTGAGTCCCTGGCATCTGGGGGCTGGCACACAGGTCTTGTGAAAATTCACAAGAGGAGCTGCCCAGGGAGGAGCAGCCAGCTGCTCTTGGGTGTGGGGCACAGCCAGCCCCAGAGGATGCCCAAAGGAGCCCAAGGGTGGGGGGGCATGAATGCAAGGGACAAGTGGAGCAGTCACCAGCTGCAAGGCACCAGCTGCAAGGCACCAGCCCAGCAAGGCTTCCCTCAGGTGGTGGGCATGAGTTACAAGTTCCCAGCAGGAGCATCTCTGAGAAACCCACAAGAGTGCCCCTCCAGAGGACATTCAGAGGTCAACATCTGCTGGGCTCTGAAAGTGCCAAGCAGCGCCTTTTAGGTAAGACTGCAGATACTCCATGTCTCATGGCCCAAGCCAGGAAGCAGAGATGGAGACAAGGGATGAGAGCAGAGGACACACACAACACACACACACACAAAACCCTCCTCCTACTGCTGCCTTCCGAGACTGGTCAGGCTTCAGCCACACAGAAGAAGCTCCAGAGAGTCTATGATTACTTATCATATTACTGAAATGAGAACATTTTCTTGCCTTACAACAACAGAAAGCTCCAGGATGTCCCTGAATGTTCAGTCAGGCAGGTTCGGAGGGACAGTGGTGTAAAAATAAAGCTTTTTTTTTTTTACTTGTTTCTTATAGAACACAGGTGATTCAATGTAGTGGGTAAAGTGGCATCAGGCTCTGGTGTCTCCGGTGGACACCAGCATGACCACACACTGGGTATGAGACTTGATGGACCCTTCTGCAATAAAACTCTCCTGTTGTCCTCCAGATGCAAAACTCAACGTGGGCTGTATGCATGTGCATTTGTTTGAAGTGTTTGGCCCAAACCTCATTTAGAACCACAGAAAATGTTGCGTACATCCATATGTGAGGTGGATACACAGGTCTGCCATGACCACAGAAGCTGCCCAACCAGCCCCACAGCTTGGTGGTGAGCCCTACCTGGCTTGGCATCAGTCTAGGCCAACCTCATAAGCTTCTGAGGGCAGAAAACAGTCCCCAGACTTGGCCCTCTTCTGGAAACATCTCCGGCAGCAGCATGGACCACACTGTATCACTGCCAGCCCCTTTCCACCCAACACCCTAGGGGACTGAGGCCTCAGAGGTATGGAGGCACATGGCCTTTGGGCCTCTGCATTGTTATAAAGAAAATCACAGTCCCAAACTGGCGTCACTTAGGCCAAGTCGCCCAACAGAGTCTTCATATTGAACCTAATCAGGGTTGCAACCTCCCCTAGAAATGGAGTCTTACCCAGTCAGTGAGGAATGTTCTGATCAGCATCAGTGAGGTCATCCGTCACAGGACCCCCTCCGTCCCCCAAAAGAAAATGAGGTGATCTGCATGGTAAGGCCTCCTGCTCCTCACCTTAAGGGAATGTGACCAGGCCTGAGATGATCCCTTCATTTCTTTTGCTAATAACTTCCTTGCCCCCCTCCTTCCTATAAAAACCTTGAATTTCATACAACTCCTCAGAGCTCCCCTCTACTTGCCGGAGTGGGTGCATGCTAGCTGATTCAAGAATCATTTCACGAATACAATTAGATTTTCAAAGGTATTCAGCTGGGTTTTTGTTTTTTAACAGCACCAACTTGACTACCTCTACCTTTCTCTTAAATTCCTTTTATATGTTAGTCAGTAGGCCAATATTATCCTTTCAGTAAGCTAACTCTACTGTGAATGCCTCAAATGGGGGCAGAAGCAACCTATCTCTAGTGAGTGGGTGGCAGATCCATACTTCCTCTACAGGATCCGCGGTCTTCAGGAGTACATATTTTTCCCCCTTCACCGATGGAATTAGGAAAACAATATTTCTTACACTCATAACAAAGAGCAGAACAGATGGCAATGGTTTAAAAATCTGTTCATGAGAACTGATGCTGGCGGCACGATCATCAGCAAGATGTGGAGAACGGGGACAAATTTGTTTTTCTTGATGTGCAGGAGGCTCGCAGTTGCAGTCCCCAAAACAAAGTATTGGGAATGTGGGGGAAAGGGTGGGATGCAAGATTCACCCACAGCAAGAGGGCAAAATAGCTGGCCTTTCAGAAGTGACCACAGAAAAGCCACCTGCTTCTGTGCTGGCCGGGCCTACCCTGCTGCCCAGGGGCATGAGCACTGCTGGAAGGACAGACCATCGGCACCTGTTAGAGGCAAGCAATATCCTCATGCATTTCAGGTGGTAACACCGGGCTTTTTCCTCTGTCCAGTGAGGACATCTGGACACCTCCTCCATGCAGTCTCATTCATCTGTGCTTCAAATCTACCAAAACCACAGCACACAAGACGAAAGTATAAATTATCAGCCACCCGTGACCAGGTGGCTTGGTGGCATGATTTATCACTTTTATTCATTCAGACTGTGCCAGGCATTCTTTTAGGTGTGGGGATTAGGGGAAAAGGACAGACATAGTTCCACTCTTCCAGGTTTTATATGCTAATAATGAAAACAGGCAAAAGATTAGTGAACTATCAAAGTCTATAATTCCAGGTGGTGACAAGATCATGAGGAAAACTGAAGCCAGGGATGGGCTGGGTTTCAGGTCCAACATGTAGAGAGCTTGGAGGCTGTCCTAGCATCCTTAGAATAAGAAAGAGCTGGACAAACTGAACATGAATGACTTTTCCTGGACCCATCAGTGAATTCAATTTGTAGACTGTCCCCTGAAACCTGAAGGACAAAGGAATATCTCTTGGCTCTGGCAGAGGAAAGAGCCATGGTGAAACACACCCAGAACCTTCTCCCTAACAAAGGTTTGTGTCCAGGGTGAAGGACTTAGCCAGAACCTTGTCTCAGAGCCTCCTGGGAAGGGCAGTCCACTCACTACAGCCCCTCTGGCTTCCCTGTTTCACCTGAGGGGGCTAGAGGAGCGAAGTGAGAAGAAACTCTGGTGAAGGCCATAGTCTGGGAGCATGGGTCCACCTAAAGATGGAAATTTCATCCTAGAATGACAGAACGCCTCCCTGCCCCCACACCTCTCTGTTGGGCCGGCGGGATCAAGGGGGATAGGGAAGCACCAACAAAACAGCGGCAGACCCTCCATCTTGTTACCCTCACCTCAGGACTTTCCCGCCACCAGCAGACCACCCAAGGACACGTCATCAGGGGGAGACAGGGCCTATGCAGGAAACCTGAACCGCACCTTACCCAAACCCCATATAAGCACATAAGCAGTTATTGCCCCATACTGATTCCAGCAGTAATATGCCCTAATACCTACCACCGCATACAGACACAACCCCTTACCCTTACCCCCTGAAAAAGCTCGCATGTACTCCCTTTGGGCACGACTTCCCCACTTCACTGCCTTGTGGGGCTGCGAAACCTCGCCCAAGAGCACGTCCATTAAAACCCTGCCTCAACCAACTTTTGCCTGGCCTCTCTATTTCATTTCACCACCAACCGGATTAAACCTGACACTCTCCACCACATCACAAGACTCCAGTAGGAAACCAGTGGGTGATGGCTAAAAGAACTGCAGATTCTCTGCCCAGAAGTGCCAAGGGAAGACCAAAGTCAAGGATGGGGAGATAAAACCAAGGAGGATTCTGACACCTCCAGCACCTACAGCTACAGGAGACATGACATAAGGCCCAGCCCCTAATGAAGTTTACATAGACCCTCACATGAAAGGCTTGTTACCTCAGTTCTTTTTTCCAACAGTATATGTCTGGCTTTCAACAAATTATAAGGCATATTGAAGATTAAATAAATAAATATAAATATATATTTTTTAAAACCCACATTTAAAAAAGATAAATCAAACATTACAGCTAGATTCAGATATAACACAGATTTTGGAATTACCACACTGGGAAATTAAAATAATGATGATTAATATGTTAAGGGTTCTAATGGGAAAAATAGACAACAGAGAAGAACACAAGTAATATAAACAGAAGGATGGAAAGTCTAAGAATCAAAAAGAGATGCCAGAATTTCTTTTTTAAAAAAGAGGGAGGGAGAGAAAGAGAGAGAGAGAGAGAGAAGGGGAAAGGAGAAAGGAGAAAGAGAATCTTAAGCAGGCTCCATGCCCAGAGCAGAGCCCGATGAGGGGCTTGATATCACAACCCTGAGGTCATGACGTGAGCCAAAATCAACAGTTGGACACTTAACCAACTAAGCCACCCAGGCACCCTGATACTAGAAATTTTCTTTAAAAAAAGAATCTATAGTAATGCCTGGGTGGCTCAGTCAGTTGAGTGTCTTGGTTTTGGCTCAGGTCATGGTCTCAGAATTCCTGAGATCAAGCCCTTACATTGGGTTCCTTGTTCAGTTGGTAGTCTACTTGTCCTTCTCCCTCTCCTCCTCCCCCTGTTCGCTCTCACTCTCACACTCCCTCTCTCCTAGAATAAAATCTTAAAGAGAAAAAAAAAAAAAGAACCTGTAATAGAAATGAAGAATGCCTTTGAAAATGAAGAATATTCATCAGATTCAAAATAGCTGAGGACCAAATTGGTGAGCTTGAAGATAGATCATTAGAAACTTTACCAACTGGGGACACCTGGGTGGCTTAGCAGTTTAGAGCCTGCCTTCAGCCCAGGGCATGATCCTGGAGTCCTGAGATCAAGTCCCACATCGGGCTCCCTGCATGGAGCCTGCCTCTGCCTGTGTCTCTGCCTCTCTCTCTCTCTCTCTCTCTCTCTCTCTCTCATGAATAAATAAATAAATAAATCTTAAAAAAAAAGAAAAAAAGAAAGAAAGAAAGAAACTTTACCAACTGAAATGCAAAAGAGGAAAAAAAAATGGGGGTTGGGTATAGCATCCAAAAATTGTGGGACAGTATCAAGTGAGGTAATATACAAGTAATTGGAATATCAAAAGGAGTCAAAATAAATAATGGAGAAGGAAAAATATTTCTGGTAATAATGGCCAAAATTTTTCCAAAATTGCTAACAGCAAACCAGAGATCCAGGAGGCTCAAAAAACACCAAACAGAATAAATACTAAAAAAATAAAACAAAGAAAGAGAACAAAAACTGACACAAAACCAAAAAATATCTACTCAAGCTGCAGAAAACCAAAGAGAAAATGAAAATCATGAAGGAAACAAGAAGGAGGTGGGAAAATATTTTATCTAAAGAGGAAAAGAGTATAGAGTAACAGCAGACTCCTCATGAAACTATGTCAGAGTAGATAAAAACATCAGACCCAACTAAATGCTGTCTACAAGAAACCCATTTTAAATACAAAGACTCTGCCAGGTTAAAAGTAAAGAAATGGAGGGAGATACACCATTCTACTGCCAATCGAAAGAAAACTAGAGTACTGATACTAATTTCAGACACAGCAGACTTTAGAACAAGGAAAATCATCATGGATAGAGAGGGGGCAATTACATAATGATATATAATTCTATTCAATTCTTTAGGGAGATATTACAATCCTAAAATAAAATAAGATAAAAACAGAGAGGGAGGCAAACATAAGAGACTCTTAACTACAAAGAACAAACTGAGGACTGCTGGAGCAGGGTGGGTGGGGGATGGACCAGATTAGTGATGGGGATTAAGGAGGGCACTTGTTATGATGAGCACTGAGTGTTATATGTAAGTGATGAATCACTAAATTCTATTCCTAAAACCAATACCACATTATGTGTTAACTAGTTTGAATTTAAATTTTACAAGGAAGGTATTATAATCCTAAACAGCTATGCACCTAATAACAGAGTATTCAAATATAGGAGGCAAAAACTAATAGAAATGAAAAGAGAGACGAATCCACCATTATAATTGGAGACTACACCATCCTCTGTCAATAACCGATATAACAAGGAGGCAGAAAATTAACAAGGATAGTTCACTTGAACAGCACTATCAATCAACTGCATCTAATTGACATTTATAGAATATTCTATCTAATTACAGCAAAACACACAGTCTTCTCAAGCTCACATGGACCATTCACCCAAGTATCTCAGTCTGTTGGGCAGCTGTAACAAAATACCACAAACTAGCAGGCTCATAAATCAGACTTTTATTTCTCCCAGTTCTAGGGACACCTCCAAGATCAGGATGCCAGCAAGGCCAAGGGCAGGTCCCCTTCTGGGGCTCAGACTTCTTGGTGTACCCCCATGTGGCAGAGCTCTGTGAGGCCCCTTTAAGAAGGGTACTAATACCATCATGAGGGCTCTAACCACCTCCCAATGGTCCCATCTCCAGTACCATCACCTTGGGGGGCAGCACTTCAACAAAGGAACTTGCAGGGGGAGAGAAGACACAAAGTAACTCATAGCAGAAATAAAAAAAATACCGAACCCCAGGCAGCCCAACCCCAGGCAGCCCAGGTAGCTCAGCGGTTTAGCGCTGCCTTCAGCCCAGAGCGTGATCCTGGAGACTCAGGATCAAGTCCCACGTCGGGCTCCCTGCCTGGAGCCTGCTTCTCCCTCCACCTGTGTCTCTGCCTCTCTCTCTGTGTGTGTCTCTCATGAATAAATAAATAAAAATCTTTTTAAAAAATCCTTTAAAAAAATACTGATCCCATGGACATTAAAGGGATGATGAAAGAATACTACCAAGAACTCTATGCCCCCAAATCCAATAATTAAGCTAAAATGTACCAATTTCTTAAAAATACACTACCAAGCCCACACAAGGAGAAAAACAAACTGAATATCTGTTGTAAAGAAAATAAATCAGGACGCCTGGGTGGCTCAGTGGTTAAGCATCTCCCTTCAGCTCAGGGTGTGAGCCTGGGGTCCTGGGATCGAGTCCCACATTGGGCTCCCTGTAGGGAGCCTGCTTCTCCCTCTACCTGTATCTCTGCCTCTCTCTCTGTATCTCTCATGAATAAATAAAATCTTTTAAAGAAAAGATATTAAAAGAATGCTTAATAGCCTTCCCAAAAAATCACCAGGTCCAGATGACTTCTCTCATGAATTCTATCAAATGTTTAAGGAAGATAGGATACCAAGTGTCTATAATCTATTTCAGAAATTAAAAAAGGAAGGAATGGGGTGCCTGGGTGGCTCAATCAGTTAGTGTCCAACTCTTGATTTTGGCTCAGGTCACGATCTCAGGGTCATAATATCGAGCCCCACATCAGGCTCCGTGCTCAGTGAGGAGTCTGTTTCAGATTCTCTCCCTCTCCCTCTGTCCCCACCCCCACTTCCACATGCACATGTGTGCATGCTCTGTGTGTCTCTCTCTCAAAAGAAAAAAAAAAGGAAAAGAAAGGAAAGGAACATTTCCTAACTTATTTTATGAAGCCAATATGACCCTAATTCCAAAATCAGATAATTACAAGAAAACTAAGACCAGTATCTCTCATGAACATACACTTAAAAATCCTCAGCAAAATATTAGGAAACAGAATCCAACAACGTATGAAAATTATACGTCACAACGAAATGATGTCTTCCAGGGATGCAATGTTGGTTCAACATAAGAAAAAGCAATTACTGTAAGCCTTCACACACAGACTAAAGAAGAAAAAACATATGATCATATTAATTGATGCAGAAAAAGCATCCGATAAAATCCAACACCAATTCCTGATTTAAAAAAAAAAAAACAAACTACTGGGTGCCAGGGTGATTCAGTGGTTGAGCATCTGCCTTTGGCCCAGGGCATGATCCCAGAGTCCTGGGATCAAGTCCCACACCAGGGTCCCCACAGGGAGCCTGCTTCTCCCTCTGCCTATGTCTCTGCCTCTCTCTCTGTGTTTCTCATGAATTAAGAAAAAAATTTTAAAGACTTTAAAAAATAATAATACATTTTAATTTAATTTAAAAAATTAAAAAAACACTCACCAAATTAGTTATCAAGGAGAATATCCTTAGCTTAACAAAGGGAAATGCAAATCAAAACCACAACAAGATACCATTTCACACTCATATAGTTGACCATAACTTTAAAAAAAGAAAGAAAGAAAGAAAGAAAAGAAAAGAAAAGAAAAGAAAAGAAAAGAAAAGAAAAGAAAAAAAGAACAAATGTTGGTAAGGATGAGCTGCCTGTGGGGTCTGGTCACAGACCTCTCAAATACTGGAACCCTCAAATACTGCTTGTGAGAATGTAAAATAATATAGCAGTTGTGGAAAACAGTTTGGTGGTTCCTCAAAAATTACCACATGATCCAGCAATTCCACTCCTAGGTATATTCACAAAATAACTGGAAACATGTATTCAGACAAATATCTGTATGTACACATTTAAAACAGCATTATTCACAATAGCCAAAAGACTAAAACAACCTAAACGTCCACAGATGGACAAGTGGACAAACGTGATATGGTATATAAATATGCGATGGAATAGTACTCAGTCGTAAAAAGGAATGATGTTCTAATAACTGCTACAACTTGGATGAGCCTCATAAACATTATACCAAATCAAAGGTCCTTTGGGCTATTATAACAAATACCACAGACTGGTTTATAAACAATAGTTATTTCATACAGTTAGGCTGTGACACAGAAGAACACATATTGTATGATTTCTAATTTTGTAGGAAACATTCACTATAAGTAAACTTGTAGTGACTAAAAGCAGAGTGATGGCTGTAGGGGGATGGATGACAAGGAATGGGGAGAGACTGCTTAATGAGCATGCATGTTTCCTTCTGGGATGACAAAAATGTCCCAGAATGCAATAGAAATGATGGATGCATGACACTGGGAAGGTAAAAAATGTTACTAAATTACACACTTTATCGTAAAGACATCTTTAAGATAAAGTATGTAATTTATGGTTAATGGTTAATTAACCATTAATGGTTAACTTCATGTTATGGGAATTTTACCTCAATTTTTTAAAATGCAGATAACATCATACTTAATAGTGAAAACCAGAGGCTTTCCCCCTCAGATTGAGAGGGGGAGAGAGGCAGAAAGAGAGAGAGAGAGAGAGAGAGAGAGAGAGAGAAATAACATCCAAATGCTGTGGGGCACTCAAGATGATGACAAAAAATCATGTATTGGATTTGTCAACACTGGGTGTTGGCGACCTGGACCTCATCTCGGTGGGAGAGAGGGTAGGAAGCCAGCCAGAGCAAGCTGAAGAATTGCCAGGCTGACTTCTGGTTGTTAGGAAACAGGGTCACATTTCTGCATCTTCTCTTTAAAAAATAAAATAAAAAATAAAAAAATAAAAAACTTTATTCATGAGAGACAGAGAGAGAGAGAGAGGCAGAGACATAGGTAGAGGGAGAAGTAGGCTCCATACAGGGAGCCTGATGTGGGACTCCATCCCAGGACCCCGGGATCACACCCTGGGCTGAAGGCAGGTGAGCCACCCAAGGATCCCCTCTGCATCTCCTCTTGAAATTGTTCAAAAACAAAAAAAGAGGAAACACAAATAAACATTATACCTGTTAATTAGAAAACTGAATTTTCTCACATCTAAGGGATATTTGTTACTATCTCCTGATCTAGTCTACCCTGACTGATACATATTTTATAAGGATTTAAATCAAAATTATGAAATAACTATACTGGTTAAATAGAGCAGCCCTACAGAATGAAAACTCTGAGTTAAAATCATATTTACCACAATAGGAAGTCCAGAAATAACAGCACATACATAACCTTTACAAATATGGCAATAAATCCCAGAAGAAACACCTAAAAGCTGGTAGTGGTGGTCTATGGGGAGCAGGAGAGGGCAAGAGTTACACAAGGTCAGTAAGGTGGTAGCCAAGAGTCTGCCATTTTTCTCATAAAACTTATAGAACTTTTGACTTCTTAAAAATATGTCTTTTTTTGAGGTTTTATTTATTTATTCATGAAAGACACAGACAGAGGCAGAGACACAAGCAGAGGGAGAAGCAGGCTCCATGCAGGGAGCCTAATGAGGGACTCGATCCTGGGACCCCAGGACCACGACCTGAGCCCAAGGTAGATGCTCAACCACTGAGCCACCCAGGTGCCCCAAAATATGTATATAACTTATATTGATAAAATAAAAATAGTACTTGAAAAAGTGAACCTCTCTCTCTCTCTCTCTGTGTGTGTGTGTGTGTGTGTGTGTGACTATCATAAATAAATAAAAATTAAAAAAAAAACAGTGGGATCCCTGGGTGGCGCAGCGGTTTAGCGCCTGCCTTTGGCCCAGGGCACGATCCTGGAGACCCGGAATCGAGTCCCAGTCGGGCTCCCGGTGCATGGAGCCTGCTTCTCCCTCTGCCTGTGTCTCTGCCTCTCTCTCTCTCTGTGTGACTATCATAAATAAATAAAAATTAAAAAGAAAAAAGAAAAAGTGAACCAAAGGCTGTGAAGGGGGCTGAGGGCAGCGGTATATGTCATGTCACAGCCAGAAAGGACCTGGCCAAGAATGCTATGTAAGCACACCTGTGCAGAGGGCTGGGTCCTAGCTGCCTCAGTTTCTCCAGCACCCAGGACAGAACCTGGCACGTGATGGAGGTGTGGCTGAGGCTCTGGAGCAGCACCAGTGGTTTTAAACCCCAGCTTTGCCACTTCCCAGCTCTGTGCGTGTAAGAACTTCATTCAGGGAGTCGATCTGTGCCACTCCCCCAGCACGGTGCCACATCCAGGTATGTGCAGAATAAATGGTTCTCTTTGGGCTTTTAAGTTTTCAACAAGTACTTGAAGAAGCTGCAGCACTGCAGGGTTGACAGGAGGAGGGAGACAGAATGGGGTGGGTCACGATGTTTCCTGAAAGACAGTATAAAGTGGGGTTGGCATCGAGCAGCTCAGTGGGAACAGGGTCTGGATGAGTGACCATCAGGTGGAGAAGTTAGTCAGAGCAACGCTTCTGCGGGAGGGCAGTGCGGGAGCCAACAGGGGTTTTGGAGGATGCTATATAAGAACAGGGAGCTGGAAGGCCTGGCAGGCTGGCTACTGAGGGACTGGACGTGGGCAGGGAGCTCAGCCATGGCCTTCCCTCAGGTATCCACTAGGGAAAGGGCTTGTGTGGGATGATTACAAGGCTGTTGACGATGCCCCCACTCCTTGGCAAGAGTGCTGGGCTGCTCCACTGACCAGACCCCACAGGCAGCTGGGAGACAGGTCCTGCCCTGGAAGGGGACTTACTACAGGTTGAATTATGGCCTAAGATAAGGTCATCGGCAGCGGCCCTCATCCAATAGGACCAGTGTCCTTGTCAAAAAGGGAAATTTGGATTCAGAGACAAAGACACAGGATCAGGGCCTGGAACAGAGCCCCTCACGGTCACCAGGAGGAGCCCATCCTGCCGCCACCTTGACTTTGGACTCCGGCCTCCAGACTGTGAGAGAATAAGCCTCTGGTGTGTACATCCCGCCCACCCCCTCCGCAACCCTGGCTGTGGTACTTTGCCACAGCAGCCCTGGTGATTCTCCCTAGTGGGTGACATGGCAGAGGTGACACACCCTCAGACGCAGATTCACATGATACCTCAGTCACAGCCCATCCACTAGAGGGAAGGATGGGAAGGAGGACTTTCCTCAGTGGTCCCCAAGCCTTGGGCTGCGCTGCCCTACCTGCTGACCCAGGGAGGGTCCGGCCCATAAGAGCAGCATCTCAGGCCAGCCAGCTGGGTCAGAACAAAGGCCTGGAGTGCAGAACAATTTAGTAATTATTATTGATAGGTCTGAAGGGGAGATCCTGCCCACATCCTGCCAGCGCTGACCGCTGGACCCCCAGAGAGAGCCACTCACCTGGATGCCCCCCACCCACCCGCACCCTGACAGGAAGGGGAGCTACCTGGGGAGACAATACAGAGCCACTGAAAACACCAGGGCAGCAGAAAGGCACCTGGTGGGCCTGACAGGGAAGTGGACAGGAACCCAGCAAACAGTCTGTGTGGCCACCTGTCCCCTAGTGGTGTCCTGCCCTCCTTGCCATCTTTCTCCACAAAATGAAGGTAAATTTGAAAAAAAAAGTAAAAGGAAAACAATGAAAACCATTTAGTGTGCTGCACTGGAGCTTTAGTGAGAGAGACATGTTGTCTCAGCTCCCACACGGCACATGAGCTGAGGTGCCCACACAAATAGTGACAACCACAGGTCCTACTCACTCGGAGTCGCCAGGCCCCACGGGACTCTTGGCCATCCGCAGGATTGTCGTGGCCTCAGAGGTGGGTGCACCCACACGGACTCCAGCAATGCTTGAGGCTCCCAGAGACTGAAACAAGAGAGACACAAACAGGGCGTCAAGGGGCTGCAGGCAGGCCTCTCATTTAGGAACACATGGGTATTCTAGATCAGTGACAGAACAATCATTAAAAAGAAAAAAAAAAAAAAAGAGGCTAACAGCTCTCTGCACCAAAATGTTAAAAGCGGCTCACACTGTGGGATCAGAACTCTGGGGGTCTGCAGAGCAGCCCAACATTCTCAGAATCAAAGAGTTGCAAGTAGATCATGAGTCTCTCCGAGTTTTCAAGTGATCCCTCCTATTCATTCCCCAAGGTCAGCAAGCACAGAGACTAGCAATTCGAGGCCACCAGCCACCAGGCCCCAGCTGAAGAGAGCCGGGAATGTAATTTTCTCTGATCCTTTTGGAAGGAAGATACGGGAAAGCCGGTGGCATTCACATTTGCAGGTTTCACTTACTCTCATCCGAAAAGAAGGACGTTTTTTAAGGTTCTGTTCCCAATTTGTTTTCGAAAACGCAAAATGCAACACAAGATACAGAGCTTGGTGTCATCTGCGTCATTCATCTTAATGTCATGTGTGACATACGTTGAGGGCAATTCTACAAAATAGACTAAACTGAGCCTTTTCAAAGAAAGGGCAACCATACACACATGTGGGTGCACAGTGCAAGCCATCCCCTGTGCAAGTGATGTCATTTCCTCCCTGACACATGGGGACCTAGGGTTCAACCGGCGGCCTGCACAGCAGTGTCACCCGGGATCTTTGTGCGGAGCTGGACTACAGAGAGACATCTTGGCTTACACCCTAACTCTGCCCCTTACAGCCTGGGAGGACTAAGGAACCTACCCATGCTTCAGTTTCCCTACTTCAGAGGAGGATGGGAGCACTGAGATAGTGGGTGTCAGGCCCCATCCCCACCTTGGTCAAATGGAGGCACTGACCACCCCCCCCACCACACCATGACTTAGAAGGTTCCTCGAGTTTAATGTCAATGGCTCCTGCCCTGCTCCCCGTCCACAAAACAGGCCACCCAGCTGAAGGCCTCCTAAATCCAAACATGGGCCCTATGCCCCCTACCATGGGCCCACTCTGATACTGATGGACAAGTGCATCACTGTCTGTGCAGATAACATGAAGGCCAAACCACACCTGTGCCTGCCCCCACTTACAGCCAAGGACGCCAATGGGGGGCACAGACGCATGATATTACATGACACAGTCACCAACTCTGGACCACGGTACGCAAAGCAGCAGAGCACCCAGGCCTGAGCTCTACCCATTGCTTCAGTCTCCCCGCAATCACACCCCAAGCCCCTCATGCCTCACCCCTTTCATGCCAGTGTTCGAATCATTCCCTTTTTTGTTCCTCCAGAAACATACTGACGAACTCCTATTCATCCTTCAAAACCCAACCGGAAAACACATGCCTGAGCTTCAGTGTCTTCTCAGCCTGTCCTGTTTCTGCCATTTTAATTACCAACCGTATCTCCTGCTCCCTCTGGGAGCCCACCTGGCCTCTGGAAGGCAGCATCCCACAGACTACAGATGCCACCACAGCCAGTAAACCAAGAACACGGGCTTCAAACAGAGCCTTAAAGAAAGAGGGTAAACACAGACTGGGAGAGAACTCTGAATGGGAGCACTGAGTTGGGGTCATAGACGCCAGCCACAGCAGAAGGGAAGTAATGAAATGTACTACTAAAACTATGCTGAGCCCCGAATGCCAGGCTCCAAGGCAACTGTGACCTCACAGGCAAACAGGGCCACCATAAGTTTCTGACTGTGGACAGGGGTTACCATATGGGTTTGGTGCAGGACAGCCCAGGAGGGGCAGGGCTCATCCAGAAGCCCCCAGAAGGAATGTAGAGGTCGTCAAAGGGGTCCAACTTGCTAAGCCCCTTGGGGAGAAGAAAGAGGCACCGGCACTCACTGAGCCCCCCAAAGGGTACATTGATGAAGCTATTCAGAAGAGGATGCATAGCAAAGCTCCTCCCTAACTCCTCCCCACTCCCCATGACCCCTGGCTCTGCATTCAGTATGGAAAGCCTCCTGCCAGTCCCCAAAGCTGCATAATCACTCTGCAACACTGCTTTGAACCAATCTGCCCATTAACTGCTACGGGCCACAGGCTGCCACATACAGCGCATCCTTGGGGCTAAAAACACAGCCAGTTTCTCGGCAACACACCTCCCCCAGGGGCCTTCCACAGGGGCAGAGGTGTGGCTGCCAGGGAACCAGGCACCCTCCATTCAAAAGTCAACCTACCATGTGTCAGGCTCGGATCCTCAGCTCTCTATCTGCTGCCATAGCCCTCTCTGGCAGGAAGCAGGTGACACTGTCTCTCCCCACACCCGTTCCCTGCCCTCAGCCACTCACAAGGCTCACCCAGAAAAGGTTCACAAGGAAATGGTAAACACTCTAGCAGTCCATAAATCCCCACAGTCATGAACTGACCAGGAATAACACATAGCTCCCAGCAACTGCCCACCACCACTCATTGCCAACCCCAGAAAGAATGTGGGGAGGCATGGGGGTAGGCACTGGCATGCTAGGCCAATGCTGGTATATGGCCTGGTCCTGATAACTAGCCACCTTGTCCACCTCACAACAAATGGTGAGTGGCAGGAAGACATGACCTAGGGCTGGGCTGGCACAGGGACACTGCCAGAGGACAGCCTGGCCTGTTGAGGGGGCATGGTGACATGGTGCTGGCAATGTCACACCCACCTCCACCAGGTCCGCATGGACACTGGGCCCCTGCACAGCAGAAATATGGCCACGTTCTAGAAGGCAGAGCTCACAGGGTCAGGCCTGTCCCCAGGGTCAGAGGCAGCCCCAACTTTTGTAACCTGCTGGCATCTCTTCTTGCCTGAGGCCCTCTGTGTGCTGTGACTGCACTGTCTGGCCCTGCGCTGCCCCCTGCTCACACTCCCACAGGCCAGCACACATACAGCCCTATCTTCTCCAGTCAGGGGAAGATCCCACCACGTCCGCTCCGCCAGGCTCAACCCAAGTGAGCTCCAAGTGTGATAGAGGCCTTTCTCTACCTGGTCCCTAAAGTATCTTAGACAAAAAACATCCAGATGGCTACAGGTACATGAAATGCTCAACAGCCCTCATCATCAGGGAAACATAGCTCAGAACCACAATGAGGTATCACCTCACACCTGTCAAAAGGGCTAGAATCCAAAATATAAGAAATAACAAGTGTTGGCGAGGATGTGGAAGAAAGAGAACCCTTGTGTACTGCTGGTGGGAAGTACAGTGGTGCAGCCACTGTGGAAAACAGGGAGTTCTTCAAAAAATTAAAAATAGAACTACCATTCAATCCGGCAATTCCACTTCTGGGTATTTATCTGACAAAAATGGAAACACGAACTCCAAAAGATATCTGCACTCCCCTGTCATTGTAGCATTATTTACAATAGCCAAGATATGGAGACCACCCAAGTGCCCACTGACAGATGAATGGATAAAGAAAATTTGGTAAAAAAAAAAAAAAAGAAAGAAAAAACCACATATTTATACACAGTAGAATATTATTCAGCTATAAAAAAAAAGAAATCCTGCCATTTATAACAACATGGGTAGACTCTAATGGCATGTTAGGTGAAATAAATCAAACAGAGAAAGACAAAAACCATATGATCTTACTTATACATGGAATCTAAGAAAAACAAAAAAAAGCAAACAAAAACCCTGAGCTCACAGATAGAGAACAGATTGGAAGAGAACAGAATGCCAGAGGTGGGGGGTGCAGGAGTGGGTGAAATGCATGAAGTAGATCAAAAGGTACAAATCCCCTTTTATAAAATAAGTCCTGGGGATGGAATAAACAGGATGGTGACCACAGTTAATAACACTGTATTGCATATTTGAAAGTTGCTAAAAGAGTAGATCTTAAAAGCTCTCATCATAAGAAAAATTTTCTGGGGCACCTGGGTGGCTCAGCAGTAGAGAATCTGCCTTCAGCCCAGGGCATGATCCTGGAAACCCAGGATCAAGTCCTGTATCAGGCTCCCTGCATGAAGCCTGCTTCTCCCTCTGCCCCTGCCTCTTGTGTCTCTGCCTCTCTCTGTATGTCTCTCATGAATAAGTAAATAAAATCTTTCAAAAAAAAAAAAAGAATTTTCTAATTACATGGGGTGATGGCTGGTAATTTCACTTAATGTGGTGATCATTTTGCAACAGACACAAATGTCAAATCATTGTTCTGTACACCCAAAACTAATATAATATGTTAATTGTACCTCAGCTTAAAAAAGGAAAAGAATCTGAGAAGGCAAAAAGGTAAAACCTAGGTTTGAGAAGACAGAAATGAGAACGTACAGACCAGTGGCTGCCCCCAAACAAGTAGGCCAGAAGGTCCTGCCTTGAGGCTTCACCCCACAGACACAGTCCAGCCTCTGGGGCAGCCATATCCTCTCAGCATTCAAGAAAATGGCACATGGCCCTGGTAGGTCTCCTGGAACAGCAAAGTCAGTGTCCAAAAAACCCTTCATATTTCCTCTACCTCCAAGGGCCAGAGAATCAGGAACTGCTCTAAGTGTCTGCCTAGGAAGCCAAGCATTGATCTCCTGATCCATGGAACATGGGGAACTTGCTCTAATCATCCCCCAAAGCATTCCCATCTCAATGGATGGCTATTTCCTTCAGGATGCTCAGGCCAAAGCCTCAGAGCCATCCTGGGCCCTTCTCCTTCCCCCATCCTCATACTCATCAGAAAATCATGCTGGCTCCACCTGTGAAGTTAACACAGACTTTAGCACTGGTCTCCCATGACCACTGATGCCTGGGCTGAGATTCCATCCCCTGTATGACCACAGTGGCTCCTAACAGCTCATTACCTCTATGTTGGCCCCTTCCAATCTAGTCTTGGTGCACCAGCCCAAATGATCCTTCCCAATGGTATCCTCACCACAGTCTCTGAGGCCCTACACAATCTGGCATGCATCTCTCCCACCACCACTCAGAACCCCTCCCTCTATACCTTTCCCCTCCCTCCCTCAGCACCAGCCCCCTGGCCACCTTGCTCTTCCTCAAACATACCAGACAGATGTCACCCCAGGCCCTTTGCACAGGCCATTCCCCTAGCCGTCCACATAGCACCCTCCTTCCCCTCCTCCATGCTGCTGCTCATACATCATCCTCCCTGACCACTCTACTTAAAAGCATAATACCACCCACTTGGCCCTTCTTGGCCTCCTCCCCTGCTTTATGCTTCTCCATAGCAATTACCACCACATAATGTGTGAAATATTTCTTTTATTTACCTGGTTATCTCCTGCGTTCCCTCACAGGAAAGCAAGGTCTATAAGAACAGAGATTATCAATCAATATTCAACAAAAATGTGTGGAATGAATGAATGAGTCATCCTCCACCTGGAAGGAAAGCAGGACATGTGCATGACAGAGCCAGCACCAGCAGCCCAGGAAGCTGAGGGTGACACAGCGCTGCTCTCCACCTCACACAACAATGATGATGAGACTCCAGCATTTCCAAGCTGCCCAGAAGGAAGAAGAGGAAGCCTTTCTCAAGTCTAAATTTGTGTCTCCTCCGATTAAGCCCCCAAAGAGTGCTACTGAGAGCCCAGAGCTGGAAGCACCAGGTCCAGCCTCTCCTCCTGTGGGTGAGAAGCCAAGCTCAGAGGGCCACACAGACCCTCCACACCACATCCCAGGCCTTGCCATAGTCTGCAGCCTTGACCACACCCCCAATAGCAGCGGGTACAGGGTGTGGACCCAAGGCTGGCCACAAGCATCCCCAGAGGCAATTGTGCAGTGGTCAGGAGCCCATCTGGAGCCAGACTGCCTGGGCTTGCTTCCTGAGAACCCCAGCAAACTACTTAAGTCCCCTGGCTTCTCCCGTCCTGCCCAGAACACAGAGTGGGGTGGGGCTCAGAAATCTCCACAGGCTTCTGGGAGGAGGAGGAACACCAGTATGTACCCAGCTGCCTAGAGCGGGGCCAGCCAGGGATGAGTAAGCACTGTGACACCTCTAAAGCAACACTTACAGCTCCCTGATGGAACCCAAGATAAACCCAGTCAAAGACAGGCCCCTCTTTTTCCTGCTTTTCCCAGGAATGGCAAGGTGCATTGAGAAATGAGCACCAGCCTGTGCCCTCATGGTCCAATCCTCTGCAGAGCCGGGCCTCTCAGGGCACAGATGAGGAAACAAGTCTTGAGGGAAGGAGCCCACCCCGGCTGACGGCTGATGGGTAGAGGGGCACTCCCTAGCTTTGGGTGACCATGGTTGGCCCTGGCTTGAGGCAAAGTCTAGGATGGTCACTTCTGAAAGACCAGATGTAGAGGCGTGGCATGTGGCTGTGCTCTCAAGTGGAGTCTGTGACCAGACAAAGGCAAAAGGGGACCCACCTCCTTCACAAAAACTCAAACCCACAGGCATACCCACCTCGATGGCCCCACCCCTTTTACATGGTCCTGGGAATTGAGGTGTGTTCCAAGAACCTCTGTCCCTGGGAAGGTGCTCTGGTCTGGTGTGTGTGACAGAGGCCACATTAAGTGCTTCTGCAGGCTCTGGAGGCAGCAGAGCCACCTGGTCAAGTGTCTGGATTAAAAATATCAGGATCAACTGTGAAAGGCAGCAAAATGGTGACCACAAGGCTCCATGTGCCTCAGAGAGTGGTCCTGGGGCGGGGGGAGCAGAGGGGAAGCAACACCCAGGCCCCATCAGAGTGAGCAGAGGAGCACACAATGGTTTAGGGCAGAGAGATCTGCACAAATCCAACCCAGTGGCCCAGGGTAGACAGTCCTTGTCCTACAAACTAGAGCCTGGAAGGCCCTCCCTCCAGGAATGACTCCAGGCTCCTCCACCCAGCAGGAGGGAAGGCTGACCCTGGGGAGTTAGCACAACAGCCTGAGGGAATTCTATTGTTATCCTGCCCTCCCAGCCCAGCAGACAAACTCAGGAAGGGCAGGTTATTTGCTCAGGGAGGGAGAGCAGAGTCCCAGCAGAAGCCAAGGCCCAAGCCCTGGGGGGAGCACATTCGGAAACCCTCCCTATTCTCCTGCCCACTGTCTTGCTCTCTGAACACTGGACATGTGTAGCATTCAATGCAGGATGTGATGATGAGACCACATTTAAGCACTTTAAGGTATATTTTTGTACTTTGCCAACTTCTAAGAGTGTTACCATTTTGCTTTATGCCAAAAGGACATTGCTCTTCAGCTACCACAAAAATTTCCTCCATATGATCGAGCAGGGGGTATGATGATGGAAACGCCACTAATTATGTAAAAATGCTCCAAATGGACTAAAATTTTTGCATGCTATGTGAAGTATTCTTAATTTGATGGATACAAATTTAGGGGAAATTCAGGAGGAATCTGGCATCTGACAAGGTCCTCAGACAAGAGAATACAAGAAATAGGTACGAAACCCCCAATATGCTCCCTTGTCTTCTGGCAGGGTCACCATGCCCACACAGGAAGCAGAGGCCCCTAAACCCCACCCCAGGCCTATAATAATCTCAGTAGCTTACAGCTATGGCTGGGTGGCTATCCTTCAATGTGCCAGACACCTAGTACAGGACCACGGACTGGGATCCATCTAAGCTGACTGCTCCCTAGAATGTAACTCTTTCTGAGCTCAATGGAAGTCCACACTCACTGCCCACTTTTCAGTACCTCCAATGCATGTCTGACGGGCACCTCAAGCTCAGCGTGTCCAAGCAGTGCCAAGTTCTCCCTGCAAAAGATCCAGCTCCAGAAGGAGGGGCAAGATGGCGGAAGAGTAGGGTCCCCAAGTCACCTGCCCCACCAAATTACCTAGATAACCTTCAAATCATCCTGAAAATCTACAAATTCGGCCTGAGATTTAAAGAGAGAACAGCTGGAATGCAACAGTGAGAAGAGTTCAGGCTTCTATCAAGGTAGGAAGTCGGGGGAAAAGAAATAAAGAAACAAAAGGCATCCAAGGGGGAGGGGCTCTGCGAGGAGCTGGGCTGAGGCTGGGGCAAGTGTCCCCAGGACAGGAGAGCCCCGACCCGGAGAAGCAGGAGCTGCACCAACCATCCCGGGCGGAAAGGGGCTCGCAGGGAGTTAGAGCAGGACCCAGGAGGGCGGGGATGCCCTCAGGCTCCCAGGGGCAAAAAAAGACTCCTGCACCCCAGGGAGAGTGCACCGAGCTCCCTAAGGGCTGCAGCGCGCACGGCGGGACTGGGAGCAGCTGGGGGAGGGGGGGGCTCGGGCAGCGGCTCTGCGGAGGGGGCTGCGTGGCCGGGAGCGCGAATCCAACAGCGCAGGCCCGAGAGCACTGGGCACCGGGACACAGCCCAGGATCCAGCCTCCCCCTGGGACAGGCAGAGGCCAGGAGGGCCCAGGACAGCAAGGACGCTCCTGCCCCGAGCTGAGATCAGCGGCCCGCCCCGGAGCCTCGAGGCCCTGCAGACCAAGAGCTCTGTAGTTACTGTGGGAGCTGACTCCAGGGCTCCAGAGCTGGTCGCTGCCACTGTGGTTGTTCCTCCTGGGGCATCACGGGGTAAACAACCCCCACTGAGCCCTGCACCAGGCAGGGGGCAGAGCACCTCCCCCAAGTGCTAACACCTGAAAATCAGCACAAGAGGCCCCTCCCCCAGAAGACCAGCTAGACGGACAAGTTCCAGGGGAAGTCAAGGGACTTAAAGTACACAGAATCAGAAGAAGTCCTCTCTCCCACAGAGTTACAAAATTTGGATTACAATTCAATGTCATACACTTGACGGGATGAGCACTGGGTGTTTTTCTGTATGTTGGTAAATTGAACACCAATAAAAATTAATTAAAAAAAAAAACAATTCAATGTCATAAAGCCAATTCAGAAGCACTATTATAAAGCTACTGGTGGCTCTAGCATAAAGGGCTCAAGAGACTTCATGACTGCAGAATTTAGATCTAATCAGGCAGAAATTAAAAATCAATTGAATGAGATGCAATCCAAACTAGAAGTCCTAACAACGAGGGTTAACGAGGTGGAAGAACGAGTGAGTGACATAGAAGACAAGTTGATGGCATAGAGGGAAACTGAGGAAAAAAGAGACAAACAATTAAAAGACCATGAAGATAGATTAAGGGAAATAAACGACAGCCTGAGGAAGAAAAACCTACGTTTAATTGGGGTTCCCGAGGGCGCCGAAAGGGACAGAGGGCCAGAATATGTATTTGAACAATTCATAGCTGAAAATTTTCCTAATCTGGGAAGGGAAACAAGCATTCAGATCCAGGAGAGAGAGATCCCCCCCTAAAATCAATAAAAACCGTTCAACACCTCGACATTTAATAGTTAAGCTTGCAAATTCCAAAGATAAAGAGAAGATCCTTAAAGCAGCAAGAGACAAGAAATCCCTGACTTTTATGGGGAGGAGTATTAGGGTAACAGCAGACCTCTCCACAGACACCTGGCAGGCCAGAAAGGGCTGGCAGGATATATTCAGGGTCCTAAATAAGAAGAACATGCAACCAAGAATACTTTATCCAGCAAGGCTCCCATTCAGAATGGAAGGAGAGATAAAGAGCTTCCAAGAGGGATCCCTGGGTGGCGCAGCGGTTTAGCGCCTGCCTTTGGCTCAGGGCGTGATCCTGGAGACCCGGGATCGAGTCCCACGTTGGGCTCCCAGTGCATGGAGCCTGCTTCTCCCTCTGCCTATGTCTCTGCCTCTCTCTCTCTCTCTCTCTGTGTGTGTGACTATCATAAATAAATTTAAAAAAAAAAAAAGAGCTTCCAAGACAGGCAGGAACTGAAAGAATATGTGACCTCCAAACCAGCTCTGCAAAAAATTTTAAGGGGGACTCTTAAAATTCCCCTTTAAGAAGAAGTCCAGTGGAACAATCCACAAAAACAAGGACTGAATAGATATCATGATGACACTAAACTCATACCTTTCAACAGTAACTCTGAACGTGGATGGGCTTAATGACCCCATCAAAAGGCGCAGGGTTTCAGACTGGATAAAAAAGCAGGACCCATCTATTTGCTGTCTACAAGAGACTCATTTTAGACAGAAGGACACCTACAGCCTGAAAATAAAAGGTTGGAGAACCATTTACCATTCAAATGGTCCTCAAAAGAAAGCAGGGGTAGCCATCCTTATATCAGATAAACTAAAATTTACCCGGAAGACTGCAGTGAGTGAGGAAGAGGGACACTATATCATACTCAAAGGATCTATCCAACAAGAGGACTTAACAATCCTCATTATATATGCCCCGAATGTGGGAGCTGCCAAATATATCAATTAATAACCAAAGTTAAGACACACTTAGAGAATAATACACTTATATTTGGTGACTTCAATCTAGCTCTTTCTACCCTCGATAGGTCTTCGAAGCACAACATCTCCAAAGAAACAAGAGCTTTAAATGATACACTGGACCAGATGGATTTCACAGATATCTACAGAACTTCACATCCAAACTCAACTGAATACACATTCTTCTCAAGTGCACATGGAACTTTCTCCAGAATAGACCACATACTGGGTCACAAATCAGGTCTGAACCGATTCCAAAAGATTGGGATCATCCCCTGCATATTCTCAGACCATAATGCCTTGAAATTAGAGCTAAATCACAACAAGAAGTTTGGAAGGACCTCAAACACGTGGAGGTTAAGGACCATCCTACTAAAAGATGAAAGGGTCAACCAGGAAATTAAGGAAGAATTAAAAAGATTCATGGAAACTAATAAGAATGAAGATACAACCGTTCAAAATCTTTGGGATGCAGCAAAAGTAGTCCTGAGGGGGAAATACATCACAATACAAGCATCCATTCAAAACCTGGAAAGAACTCAAATACAAAAGCTAACCTTACACCTAAAGGAGCTAGAGAAAAAACAGCAAATAGATCCTACACCCAGCAGAAGAAGTTAATAAAGATTCGAGCAGAACTCAACGAAATTGAGACCAGAAGAACTGTGGAACAGATCAACAGAACCAGGAGTTGGTTCTTTGAAAGAATTAATAAGATAGATAAACCATTAGCCAGCCTTATTAAAAAGAAGAGAGAGAAGACTCAAATTAATAAAATCATGAATTAGAAAGGAGAGATCACTACCAACACCAAGGAAATACAAACTATTTTAAAAACATTATGAACAAAAAAAAAAAAAACATTATGAACAGCTATACGCCAATAAATTAGGCAATCTAGAAGAAATGGACGTATTTCTGGAAAGCCACAAACTACCAAGACTGGAACAGGAAGAAAAAGAAAACCTGAACAGGCCAATAACCAGGGAGGAAATTGAAGCAGTCATCAAAAACCTCCCAAGACACAAAAGTCCAGGGCCGGATGGCTTCCCAGGGGAATTCTATCAAACGTTTAAAGAAGAAACCATACCTATTCTACTAAAGCTGTTTGGAAAGATAGAAAGAGATGGAGTACTTCCAAATTCTTTCTATGAGGCCAACATCACCTTAATTCCAAAACCAGACAAAGACCCCACCAAAAAGGAGAATTACAGACCAATATCCCTGATGAACATGGATGCAAAAATTCTCAACAAGATAGTTGCCAATAGGATCCAACAATACATTAAGAAAATTATTTACCATGACCAAGTAGGATTTATTCCCGGGACAGAAGGCTGGTTCAACACTCGTAAAACAATCAATGTGATTCATCATATCAGCAAGAGAAAAACCAAGAACCATATGATCCTCTCATTAGATGCAGAGAAAGCATTTGACAAAATACAGCATCCATTCCTGATCAAAACTCTTCAGAGTGTAGGGACAGAGGGAACATTCCTGAACATCTTAAAAGCCATCTACAAAAAGCCCACAGCAAATATCATTCTCAATGGGGAAGCACTGGGAGCCTTTCCCCTAAGATCAGGAACAAGACAGGGATGTCCACTCTCACCACTGCTATTCAACATAGTATTGAAGTCCTCGCCTCAGCAATCAGACAACAAAAAGACATTAACGGCATTCAAAGTGGCAAAGAAGAAATCAAACTCTCCCTCTTCGCCAATGACATGATACTCTAAATAGAAAACCCAAAAGACTCCACCCCAAGGTTGCTAGAATTCATACAGCAATTTGACAGCATGGCATGATACAAAATCAATGCCCAGAAGTCAGTGGCATTTCTATACACTAACAATGAGACTGAAGAAAGAGAAATTAAGGAGTCAATCCCATTTACCATTGCACCCAAAAGCATAAGATACCTAGGAATAAACCTAACCAAAGAGGTAAAGGATCTATACCCTAAAAACTATAGAACACTTCTGAAAGAAATTGAGGAAGACACAAAGAGATGGAAAAATATTCCATGCTCATGGATTGGCAGAATTAATATTGTAAAAATGTCCATGTTACCCAGGGCAATTTACACGTTTAATGCAATCCCTATCAAAATACCATGGACTGTCTTCAGAGAGTTAGAACAAATTATTTTAAGATTTGTGTGGAATCAGAAAAGACCCCGAATAGCCAGGGGAATTTTAAAAAAGAAAACCATATCTGGGGGCATCACAATGCCAGATTTCAGGTTGTACTACAAAGCTGTGGTCATCAAGACAGTGTGGTACTGGCACAAAAACAGACACATAGATCAATGGAACAGAATAGAGAACCCAGAAGTGGACCCCGAACTTTATGGTCAACTAATATTCGATAAAGGAGGAAAGACTATCCATTGGAAGAAAGTCTCTTCAGTCAATGGTGTTGGGAAAATTGGACATCCACATGCAGAAGAATGAAACTAGACCACTCTCTTGCACCATACACAAAAATAAACTCAAAATGGATGAAAGATCTAAATGTGAGACAAGATTCCACCAAAACCCTAGAGGAGGACACAGGCAACACCCGTTTTGAACTCGGCCACAGTAACTTCTTGCAAGATACATCCACGAAGGCAAAAGAAACAAAAGCAAAAATGAACTATTGGGACTTCATCAAGATAAGAAGCTTTTTTTTATTTAATTTTTTTTCTTTTTATTTTATGATAGTCACAGAGAGAGAGAGAGAAGCAGAGACACAGGCAGAGGGAGAAGCAGGCTCCATGCACCGGGAGCCCGATGTGGGATTCGATCCCAGGTCTCCAGGATCGCGCCCTGGGCCAAAGGCAGGCGCCAAACCGCTGCGCCACCCAGGGATCCCCAAGATAAGAAGCTTTTGCACAGCAAAGGATACAGTCAACAAAACTAAAAGACAACCTACAGAATGGGAGAAGATATTTGCAAATGACACATCAGATAAAGGGCTAGTTTCCAAGATCTATAAAGAACTTATTAAACTCAACACCAAAGAAACAACCAATCCAATCATGAAATGGGCAAAAGACATGAAGAGAAATCTCACAGAGGAAGACATAGACATGGCCAACAAGCACATGAGAAAATGCTGTGCATCACTGGCCATCAGGGAAATACAAATCAAAACCACAATGAGATACCACCTCACACCAGTGAGAATGGGGAAAATTAATAAGGCAGGAAACCACAAATGTTGGAGAGGATGTGGAGAAAGGGGAACCCTCTTACACTGTTGGTGCGAATGTGAACTGGTGCAGCTACTCTGAAAACTGTGCGGAGGTTCCTCAAAGAGTTAAAAATAGACCTGCCCTACGACCCAGCAATTACACTGTTGGGTCCTCAATGCGATGCAGAAGAGCTAGGCACTCAGAGTCTCAGTTAGCTTGGGAACCACCATGGACTGGGTGGCACTTCCACAGAAATTTATTTCTCACTGTTTTGGAGGTGAGAAGTCCAAGATCACATTGCCAGTGCTTTCAGGTCCTAGTGAGACCTCGCCCCCACCTTCTAGGTTGCAGACTGCCAATTTTGTACTATATCAAGTGGTGGACACCCTCACAGAGCTGTCTGGCCTCATCTTATAAGGGCAATAATCCCATCACAAGGACCCCACCCCCATGACCTAAATCACCCCCAAAGGCCCCACTCCTAACACTGAAATTGGGCATTAAGTTCAACTATGAATTTGGAGAGACACAAAAATTTAATACAGGATGTGGGCCTAGGCCCGTATAATGGTTATACCTCAATAAAATGTTTGCTTAAAGAAATAAAAGTGGCTGGGGTAAGAAGGGGAAGATGGGAAATGGGAGATGCCCACTGAGGGGTATGAGTAATGGAAATGTTCTGGGATTACATGGTGGTGACAGTTGCATAACATGGTGAGCATGTTAAAAAAACCCTATATTGTACACTTTAAAGGGGTGAATTTTACAGCATGGGAATATCTCAGTGAAGCTGTTACATAATTTTTTAAGTCATGTCCTCCTCTCCTCAACCTCTTCCTCCAACAGCTCACTGCCATTCAGAGTAAAAGTTCTTTCAGTGGCAGGAAAAGCCTCCACTCTCCACCTCCCAGTGCTCTGGCCTCCCTCCTGGCCTTCAGGCCCTCTAGCCTCTCTCCTGGTCATGTGCTCTGCCCCTGCCTCACAGGCTCTTTGCTGTTCCTTGGACAAGCCCAGGCCCAAGCTCCATGGTGTCCCACTCCCCCCAAGGCCCCATCCACCATCCTGCCCTGTGCCCATCATGATCCACCACACCTACTAGGGTGGAAGCCCTAGAATTCCCACCTGCTGTGGTCCATAAAATAGTTCCCTACCTACAACACCACCCAGTGGCAACCCCTTGAATGTTGGTTCCATGACAGGACTGTCCCCAGGACACACACACAGACCGATGCTCAGGGAAACCCATGGCCAGGTGGGCAGAGGGATCCCATCAACCTGGGTCTGAGGACTTCAGCTTCAGCTCCCCCACCAGCCCCACACCATGTTGGGGACCAGCTCACCCATCAATACCTCTCCTGTGCCGGGCATAAGCCGGGGTGAGTGGTGGGCCCTGGAATCCCCACTCCCATTTGTGAGTCGAGAGGAAACGGCCTTCCCCACCCAGGCCTCCAGCTACACGGGCCTCTAAGACCTAGGGGGCCCAGCCCACTGAGGAGGACAGTCACATCCTGGCCAAGCACACAGAGGAGGGCAAGGGCTCTACCTTCTGGACGGCCACAGTTGGAAGAAGGCCATCAGGATAGCCTCCCTGGTAGAGCTGTGGGAAACAGTCTGTTCCCACTGAGACACCCACATCCAGGCTACTTCCTGTTGCAGCCAAAAATGGTGCTGGTTCTCATCTGGAAGAGACTTCAAGTCCCTGCCCACCTTCCTCGCTATTCACGTCCTCACCATGTGCCAGGGGAGACAGGAAGGCTGCCTTTGCTGGGCGCACAGGAGGCCATGGCAGCAAAGTGGCCCATGTGTCCTGCCACTGCACCATGGCCTTGGCCCCTAGGGAACGCCCACTGCCACCCACTCCCCAGCCTCACAGGGCCAATGGGGCCAGGCAGTGGCCTCCCTGCCTCCTGCTAGCAAAGCCTGGATCCCGCACCAGGTCCCACACCCCTACCCCACCCACACACCCATCCCCACCCAGGTATTCCTTTAAGACACCACATCTTGCAGGATCATTAAAAAGCAACATAGAATCCAAGAGGGAATGAGGGGAGGAAACTGGTGGCTTCCTTTCGGGCAGGGAGTTCACCCTGCCTCACCTCACTGCCAGGTTGGAATCTCGCAGAGGCTCCCAGGGATTATGATTATTACCTGGACTGAGTAATGGGGCGTGGAGGATCAGGGCAGCGAAGTTTGCCAGCCCCTTTGCCCCACAATGGCCCCAAAGCGGTGGGCAGCTGTGCTGGGAGGAGTGGGTGCAAGGGGCAGTTGGGATACTGGGACCGGAGCAGGCTCAGGATGGGGCCGCCGGGACCAGGCCACCAAGAGGATGCCAGTCCCTGGAGACGAGCCAGCATCTCCGTACCCAGGCCCTCCCTCATGCCATGCGAAGCCAGGCTTCAAAAGGCGATCCCAAAAGGACAGTCCTGAAATAAGGGGAAGCTAACAAGAACACAAGTAGCTGAGTCAAAACATTTGTCAAAATCCCAGGAATCCATAATCTGAAGAGTGAGCCTTACCTGAATTTAGGTAATAGTAAATACTAACAATAATACAGCGGTATTGGCTCACCAATTCTAACTAGCATACCTATTGCCACTATATGGGAATAACAGGGGGAAGCGGGGTTTGGGAGTGAGGGCGTCAAATGGAAACTCTGAACTTTTGCTCGATTTCTGTAAGCCTGAAACTGCTGAGAAGTATTAAGCCTGTTGATTTTTTTTTTTTTTTCAAATATAATGGTTGGTACTCAGAAGGCTAAATGTAAGCCTGGATGCCACTGAGGAGCTACTGGGCAATGTGGAAGACAAAGCTTCGGGATTCCCCCAGAATGCAAAGCAAACAGACCTGGGAGGCAGCCCTGCAGGAGGCCAAGTCACTCCTGACTTAGTGGACTAGACCCTAGGAGCATCTTCCCCAAAGCCTCCAAACTGAGGAATGGTAGTAAGTTCTCAGGGTTTCCAATGTTCACCTTCTTTCCCCCTTGATTGCTTTTTTTTTTTTTTTTTGCAGGGGGGCAGGGGAAGACATGGTGGACAGGGAGTGTGAGTACAGGAAAGGAACCTCAGAAAACCTGCCAACCTTAGCCTGCTTCCTTGGCCTCTTCTGGCTGCTGCATTTCCCAGTTCACGGCCTGAGGGAGTGTTCTCTCCTTGTATTTGGCTGTTGGTGGTAAATTCCTTTTTTTTTCTGGATTTTTCTTTTTTTAAAAATGTATTTCTTTAGGACAAGTCCCACTGAAGCCTTTCAGAAAAGCAATTCAGCGTTCCCTATCAAAAATTTAAATATGCATATCCTGGATAACAACAATGGATAAACAACAATGCCATTACCAGGAGGCCTCACACAGATCTGAAATGATGTCTGTTAGGAGGGTTTTTCATTGCAGCCATCTTTTTAAAAACTGGAAACAACCCAAGTGCCCATAAATAGGAGAACCATTAAATAAATGATGGCAGAGTTCACACACTGGAATACTCCAAGGCATTTTTTTCTAAAAGAGGTAAACTAATATGTACGGACAGAGAGAAATCTTAGGGCCTCTTGTTGAGGGAAGACAGCTAGAGGGCTGGGCGTATGGGTACAGATCCCAGCTACAGATCCATCAAGCTAGCTAGCAAACATATACATATCTGCAAGTTCATGTATGGATGCAAAGGAATGCAAAATAGACCAAAGGGCCAAATGCTTGTTAGCAGTTTCCTCTGGGGAAGGGAGTGCAAGCAGGGGGAGAGAGGCTGAGGGGGTGCTCACTTTTAATTTATTAAATACATACGTCCTGGGTTGAGTCTTTTACCCAAATACATTTATTACTCACCAGCACCATAATGAAACCCTCAATCTGTGCCTTCCACGGTTTCACGCTATCTTTAGGAAGCTGTCTGCAGGAAGAGAAGTGAGCAAGGGGATGGGGAAGGATGGGCAGGAAGATTGGGGGCAGAACTTCCCCCAGAAGCCCCTGCTCCTGAACATCAAGAAAGCAGAGGAGAGTCTGAGTCTCTGTGGGAAACAGCCACTGGAGCAGAGATGCAAACCTCCTGGATGATCAGGACATCCACACACAGCACAGGGAAGCCGATAGGTAACAAAACCACAAGGGAGTGCGGGGGGCCATAGTCCAAGAGAGAAAGAACACAGGGGCTCGGGGACCTCGGGGACCAAGATGTTCTAGGCCAAAACAGTGGGAGATGATGGGGCATTAATCTGGGGTGGGGGATGAAGCAGAGAATTCACCATTCCCTGTGTGGTGGACATGCCAGCATATGCACCGGGTGGATGTGGATAAGTGTGGTGAGTGGTATGTGCAGTGTGCATGGGTGGTGTGGATGTTTGTGTATGGACGTGGTGTACACGTGATGTGTGTGTGGATATGTGTGGTGGGTAGTGTGGCTCGTCTGTGTGTGCAGGACCAGGGAAGGCAGGTGGGCCGGCAGCCTGGAACATGCAGCAGGGACCAGTTCAGCCCTGGCAAGGGGTACTCAGAGGCAGCCCCCACCCAGCAGCTTGGGCCTCTCAGGCATCATGGGGTGCTAAGTCTCTAAGCAGCTCCTCCTCCCAAAATAGCACTCACAAAGGGGCTTGCAAGGGTCAGGGCAGGCCCCAAGTGCTCTTAACATCTTTCTCTTTACCCTTCCCTGGGGAGGGGGAGGTAAGGGGAAAAGCTCAGAGCAAGAGCCCTGCAGTGGGCGCTGTACCAGGAGGGGGAGCAGCTGCCAGACATGCAGAGTCCCTGAGTGAAAGTGCCCTGGGGAACAGAAGCAGCTTGTCCAAACAGCCACCTTTCTGAAATCTGGGCAGAATATCGAATCCTCCGGTGCAGTGTAGGCCCCATGGGAGTCCACAGAAAAAAAGCACTCCAAAAAGAGACTCTGCAGAAAGATGGCCCCCCAAACCCCAACCTGCTTAAAACTTCAGCTACAATGTCAAATCCTTCCTAGATAAAAAAAAGCAAACATACATATCATCCCATGTGACAGACCTTTTAAAGCCTGCTTCCCTTTTAAAGCCATTTAATAAAAATAAAAGTCTCATACAAACTGTGCATGGTAGTGAGCTGCCTTCACGGGGTGGGAACAATGAAACACGTACAGAGGCCTTGGATGCAGCGGGGCAGACTACCAGCCCCATTTGTGTCTCATCTGCAAGATGTCAGATGCTGCTACCCAGCAGGGAAGCAAGGAAGCTATCTTCCAACCCCTGTGATAGGAGACACTCTCACATCACTAAAAAACCTGTACCTGGGACACCTGGGTGGCTCAGCAGTTGGGCATCTGCCTTCAGCCCAGGGCATGATCCTGGGGACCCAGGATCGAGTCCCACATCGGCCTCCCTGCATGGAGCCTGCTTCTCCCTCTGCCTGTATCTCTGCCTCTCTCTCTGCCTCTCTCATGAACAAATAAAATCTTAAAAAAAAAAAAAAAAAAGCCTGTATGTAATTCACAGACTAGACACAATGGAAACCTAAAATGTATTCTAAAAACCATAAGTTTCTCCTAAAGTGTCTCCTCAAGGACCTGAAGAAATATTAGTGTAGCTAATTATGCAGACATAATCATGCAGACAAGGGCACACAGATGTGTGTTCTAGGAGGGTCCAAGTGTACCCTTTCGTCCTGCAGCCCCTCACTGAAGCCTGGCAGGGGAGGCTCCCCACAAAAGAGGCCAAAGCTAATGGGCATAGCCACTCATTTACCTGGATGTCACACCCAGACTAAAATCTGCAGAAATGGTTCCAAAGCCTCAAAACATACTGGAGGAAGCTAAGTGACTTTATGTCACAACTTGTAGCATTTTTTCTAAAATTTTCAGAACTGCTAAAATTCTAAAGACTGGGAGCCCCTCATGGTGGGAGCTGCCTCATGCTATCTGCTTCGTAACTCCATCACCTGACCCAGCCCATGATGGGAAGGGCCACTGCTGAGGCCTCAGCCTCAACCTGCTGTTCTGCTCACCCCGTTGGGTCACTGTGAAGACAAAGCAGCTGACAGATGTGAAGGCACAAAAACAGCAGGGATGGCTGTATTTGGAGGGGTGAATCCTCATGCTTTAAATTCAGTTATTGAGCAGGCTGACCCAAGCCCACCTCTGACTGTCCAGAAGTTCTTCTATCCAGGCCATGTAACACACACATACTGTGGTGCAGATTCATTCTGCTTGATACACAACAAAACTCAGTGGCCGCTGCCCCAGACAGTGCTAATGTGTTAAATACTAGCACACAGACTCCATGGAGCAAAGAAGCCCCCGGCTCGCCCACCACGATGCCTAGCAGGAGGTTTCAGCAAGTACTTGCCAAATCCTGAATGAGTGGAAAAATGGACAGATGTGATGTGTCTTTGAAATCATTGCCTTACAAGTATTCAATGTGTATTTTTAAAGAAAATACACACACAAGATACCTTCAAGTAAAATGCCCAGGGAACAAAGGATAAAAATCAGGAGGCTTTAAGACCAGGGCCTGTCCTCTGACATCCCCGAAGCTTGGGAGGAATTCCCGATAATTGGATGAGAGTGCCTAGAAGAAATGAGGCCAGCTCTACTCTCATTTCCAGGGAATGCAAAGAGTAAAAGCCCTTCCACCAACCAGCCATGGCCCCACTTCACCCCACTCTTGCCCAGTTAAGTGGCTAGCAGCTTGGAATTCAGGGCTTTGCATGAGGTCTTCATTTTTTTTTTTCTTTTTTTTTAATTTGAGAGAGAAAGAAAGCAAGCACACAAGCAGGGGTAGGAGGCAGAGGAAGAAGCAGACTTCCCACTGAACAGAGAGCCCAATGAGATGCAGGGCTTGAACCCAGGACCCTGAGATCATGATCTGAGCCAAAGGCAGATACCTAACCAATTGAGTCCCCCAGGTACCTCTTTTTTTGTTATTTTTTTTTTAAGATTTTATTTATTTGAGAGACGAGAGAGTGTGATCTTTCTCTTAACACTACTGTCTAGGGCTGGATATGATTCCAGGAGGAAAAAAAGCCAGTCCTGAATGAAGGCAAAAGCATAACCAGCCCCATCATAGATTCCAAATCTCTGTGTTTCTGAAGCCCTAGTTTCTCTGTTTCAGATTTCAAAGCATAAAAGGACAAATCTTTGAATAACCCATGCTTCCTAATCCATAGTATATTCTCAGAAATAGAAAGTCTATGGCCCTTCCTTGAAATAGCCTGGCTCTTACATGTGACAAAATGATGCAAAGTGGCATCTCCATGACCCAAATACAAATGCTAGAAATACTTCCATGTCTTCTGAATGGCAATAAAAGTATTTAAAAAACTTAATATCAAGCCCATTTAATACAATTCAAAATAGCTCAGGCAAATACACTATTTGAGAGAATGGATGTGTAATGAAAAATTCAAACAGATAACGGCTATATAAAATTGAAAAAAGAAAAAAATCCCTTCATTGCTATATAGGATCCAAAGATGATGGTCTTGAAATCTCATTTGAAACAATATGTTCCAACCTCCTACTAATCCAAATGACTCTGGTGACGTCTGGCTTCAGCAGCTAGCTGCAAATATGCAGCCTCATTATTGTACTTAGAACGGCAATAACAAGGAAGCATCTCTTACCACCCTTCCATCACTAAAGCTAACATGAATCCATAATCTGCACTGTTACAGCTCCCTTTCTGATGAGAATCAGAAATCATTTTCAGCTGGGCTCAGAGCAGTCTAGGGGACTGTCCACAAGGCCACGGTGTGGGGTGGGTGAGGTGGGCAGGGGTAGGGGAAGCATCATGGTAACTGTCTTTTTGTCTTTTTAAACATGAAACATGTCTGGATGGCTGAGTAAGATGTATGTTGATTTAAAAGCTCTATTAAATTGAAGAAAGAGAAAGAATCCATAAACGGTTCCTGACAGAAGAAGTGAATATCATTAGCCCAAAAACTGTAAATGAAATGGAGGGCAGTGCATTGAATTAAACCCCCTCCCTGACCCCAGCATCTTATCTCCACCAAGCAGGCCAGGAGGCAAGCCGCAGCCACATAGTCCTGTGCAAGCCCCAAACACCAGCAGCACATTATCTTATTTGTTCAGGGGAAGCAAAATGGTCCAGTGCTGGTGGCTGTGTTCTTTCTTCCCAACAAGACCTAACTGCTATTGTCCTTCTCTGGAATCCAGTCTCCCTAGATAAAGAGTGGGAAGACAGCCAGCAGAACTCAAACTGCTCCCTCGTAAGCTCTTCCCTCGTAGATCAGACCTCAGTGCATAGTTTCCAAATCAAAAACGTAGAACCCATGAACAGAGAACCTTCTGTTCCAGAAGATATTTATATGAAGTCAGAACCAGAATCACATCTTATGGGGATGTCTGGGTGGCTCAGCGGTTGAGCCTCTGCCTTCAGCTCAGGGCGTGATCCTGGGGTCCAGGACCAAGTCCTGCATCCGGCTCCTTGCAGGGAGCCTGCTCCTCCCTCTGCCTGTGTCTCTGGCTCTCTCTGTGTGTCTCTCACGAATAAATAAATAAAATCTTTTAAAAAATCACATCTAATGGTTGTTTTTTTTAAAAAAAAAAAAAACACAGTTAATCAGCGTGCCTTACTGCAAAACCTAGAAGATGTTTAACATTTATAACCAGAAACACTGCTTCTTATTGGAAAACCAGAAAATATAAGTTATCCATATAGTGATCCTCCTTTTTTGGAAAAGCAGCACATTTATGAAATTGGGATATTCCCCCAAATCAAGACTTACGATCCTTGAAGCTCTAAATATTCTGATTTTTAAATAATGTCATATCAAGCCCAGTTAATAGAATGCAAACTATCTCCGAAGCAGATACACTCTCAGACAGAACTGATATAAAACTAAAATTTTAAATAGATGCAGTGACATAACAAAAATGAAGAGAGAAAAATTGTTTCATTGCTAATAGGATTTCCAAAGATGATGTTCTCAAACCAGCCATGGTTTTGGCATTTATAAAAGCAAATCACTGTAGTGCAATGAGATAAGTGTTATGAGAAAATGATGCGCATATATAGTATGAAATAAGAACAAAATTTGAGGATTGACACTACCAGACTTCATGACTTACTATAAAGCTATAGTAATCAAGACAGTACAGTATTGGTGAAAAGAATAGACAAATAAATCAATGAAATAGACTGGAGAGCCCAGAAATAAGCCCGCATAATAACTATCAATTGATTTTTGACAAAAAAGCAAAGGCAAATATAATAGAGTCTTTTCAATGAATGGCACTAGAACTGGACATCCACTTGCAAAAAAAAAGTGAATCCAAACACAGACTTCACATCCTTCATAAAAACTAATTCAAGGGCAGCCCAAGTGGCTCAGCAATTTAGCACCGCCTTCAACCCAGATAGTGATCCTGGAGACCAGGGATCGAGTCCCATGTCGGGCTCCCTACATGGAGCCTACTTCTCTCTCTGCCTGTGTCTCTGCCTCTCACTCTCCCTCTGTCTCTCATGAATAAATTAAATCTTAAAAAAAAAAAAAAAAAACTAATTCAAAATGTCTCACAGACCTAACTGACAAACACAAAAGTATAAGAGCCTAAGAAGTCAACATGGGAGAAAAATCTAGATCTAGATTCTAGATGACCTTGTGTTTGGCAATGACCTTTTTCTTAAATATTTAACACCAAAGGCAAAATCCACAAAAGAAAGAATAAATAAGCTGAACTTCATTACAATTAAGTTTCTGCTGTATGAAAGACACCGTCAAGAGAATGAAAAGACGAGCCACAGACTGAGAGAAAATATTTACAAAAGACATATCTGATAAAAGCCTGTTATCCGAAATATAAAAGAACTCTTAAAATTCAACAATAAGAAAACAAACAAGCCAATTATAAAATGGGCCAAACATGTGAACAGACACCTCACCAAAGGAGACATACAGATGGTCAATAAGCATATGAAAAGATCCTCCACATCATATGTCACCAGAGAAATGCAAATTAAAACAACAATGAGATACCACTACATACCTATTTGAATGGCCAAAATCTGGAACACTGCCAAATGCTCACAAGAATGTCAAGAAAAGGAACTTTCATTCATTTACTGGTGAAATTCCAAAATGGAACAAGCCACTTTGGAAGACAGAGTGACAGTTTCTTTTTCTTTTCTGACAGTTTCTTAAGACAAATAAACAGACTACTCTTACCATGTGGTCTAGCAATTGCATTCTTTGGTATTTTACCCAAAGGAGTTGGAAATTCACGACTACACAAAAACCTGCACATGCATATTTACAGCAGTGTTCTTCATAACAGCCAGACTTGGAAGCAACCAAGATGTCCTTCAGTAGGTGAACAGACAGACTGGTGATGGAGTATTATTCAACACAAAAAAGAACTGAGTTATCAAGCCATGCAAAGACAGAGAAGAACTTTCAATACATACTGCTAAGTGAAAGAAGCCAAGCTGAAAAGGCTATATAATGTATGACTCCACTCGCAAGACATTGTATAAAAGGCAAAATTATGGAGACAGCAGAAAGATCAGGGGTTGCCACGAATCATAGAGGTATGGGGATGAATGAATAGGAACACAGATTTTTAGGGTGGCAAAATAAATTCTGTTCGGCTGTATGATACTCTAATGGTAGACACACATCATTATATATTTATCCAAACCTACAGAATGGACAACACCAAGTGACTCCTAATGTGAACTCTGGACTGTGGGAGATAATGATGTGACAATGTAGGTTCACCAGTTGTAACTAATGCACCACTTTGGTGGGAATGCTGACAATGACAGAGGCTGTGCAGGTGCCAGGAACAGAAGGTATATAGGAAATCTCTGTACCTTCTGCTAAGTTTTGCTGGGAACCTAGAAACCCTTCCCCAAATGGTCTATTAAAACAAAGAAAATAGCAGGAATTGTCTTTTCCAACTAATTCCAGCATCGTGATCTGAAGGCTTTAAGCAAAGTCCAGGTGCCCCATATTGAAAACTCCTTCAGCAGCCCCGTCTATAGACTAGAAATGCCCCAATCCTCATGCCTTTGACACAAGACAATGAAGGCTGCTGTCAAGAGGCAGTAACATTTGGCTAGCACAGCACTTTAATCTATTGCTCACTATTAAGATTTCATCAGGAATGACTGCGCCAGGACTTTGACCCCACCAATCACTGAGCACTTCTTGTTTCCTGCCTCAGTCTGCTGAACACTTTATGCTGTGGCTGCCATCCCTGCCCTACCTACCTGAGGACAGACACCTCTGTCTCAGCCTTACCAGGTAAGTGGACAGAGAGTTTTGGTCATTGGCTGCTGCAAGGCTCTAAAAAAAAGGACATAATTCTTTCACTCAGACTAAATAATTAAATGAAGAAAGGGCTTATTGAAAAGCTACATTCCCTGATCCAAGCTTCCCCACTCGACTGTCAATCTTTTTCATCATCTCTTATTCTAATTCTTCCAGTAGCTATTCCTACCCATCTAAATAATAGTTTTAAACTCTGTTTCTAGGGGCGCCTGGGTGGCTCAGTGGTTGAGCATCTCTCTTTGGCTCAGGTCTTGATCCTGAGGTGCTGGGATCAAGTCCTGCATCAGGTTTCCTTCAGGGAGCCTGCTTCTCCCTCTGTCTATGTCTCTGCCTCTCTCTCTCTCTCTCTCTCTCGAATAAATAAAATCTTAAAAAAATAAACTCTATTTCTGAATATATTATTGACTTCAGATAATATTTGACATCCTTGTATGAGAGATGACATTTGTAGGACATCCCAGCCTCTTATACAATTGACTATGATCACAGAACACATGATGGGAGTTTCCATCTGTAGCAGGAGCTCTGGGAGAAACACATACTTCCAAGAAGTTCCCACCCAACTCTGGGAACAGATAAGCATCCTTCAGATGGCCTATAACCATGGAGCCTTCAAGATGAATATAGGCTCTTTTCTAAAAAATAAAAAATAAAGAAAGAAAGAAATTTAAAACTCTAGATATGAGGTGGCATTAATTTGGTATGTCTCTGCTAATCATTTAGAAAGGAATTGTCTCCTCTCACATCTGCATCCTCTGCACTCAGAACCAGGCTCAGATGCCCATGGGGACACATGTTTGCCTGATGCAGAAGTGAGCAAGTACCACTTCAGTCAAGCCAGCTCCTAGTAACACTCTGTGAGTGGCTGAGTCCAGTCAAGTACCAAATCCTTGCTTGTTGCTTTGGTTCTTTCTACTACATGAGGTACTGTCAATGTCTGATGGATAAATGGATTTTAAAATATGATACATACTTACAGTGGAATATCACTCAGCCTTAGAAAGGAATACAATCCTAAATATATAAGAAACCCATAAAACCCAGCAAAAAAATAAACAAACTGATTGTAAAATGGGCAGAGGACTTGGACAGACATTTTTCCAATGAAGACACCCAGACGACCAACAGACACACGAAAAGGTGCTCAATATCACTCATCATCAGGGAAACGCAAATCAAAACCACAATGAGCTATCACTTCATACCTGTTAGAATGGCTAATGCCAAAAAGATGAGAGCTAAGTGTTGGTGAGGGTGTGATGAAAAGAGAACCCTTGTGTACTATTGGTAGGAATGTAAATTGGTGCAGCCACTATGGAAAACTGTACAGAAGTTCCTCAAAATATTTAAAATAGAACTACCATATGATCCAACAGTCCCAGTTCCAGGCATACAACCAAAGGAAATGAAATCAGTATCTCAAAGAGATATCTACACTCATATGTTCATTACAGCACTATTCACAACAGCCAATCCATAACAACCACCTGTTTATCAAGGGATGAATGGATACACACACACACACACACACACACACACACACACACACACACACGATGAAATATTCAGCCATACAAAAGAAGAAAATCCTGCCATTTGCAACAACCTGGATGAATCTTGAGGATATTATGCTAAGTGAAGTAAGCCAGACATAGAAAAACAAACACTATGTGATCTTACACAAAGAATTGAAAAAAGTTGAAACAGAACCAGAGAACAGAACGGTGGTTACCAGTGGTGGAGGATGAGGAAATGGTAAAGATAGTAGTCAAAGGGAACAGACTTTTAGTTATAAGATAAATAAATTCTGGGGGCGCCTGGGTGGCTGAGTCAGCTAAGCATCCAACTTTTGGTGTTGGCTCAGGTCATGCTCTCAGGGTCATGAGATTGAGCGCCATGTCGGGCTCCATGCTGGGCATGAAGCCTGCTTGGGATTCTCTCTCTTACTCTCCCTCTGTCCCTCATTCCCCTCCCCAGCCTCTTTCTTAAAAAGAAAAAAGATGAATAAATTCTAGGGACCTCCTGTGCAGCATTGTGACTACAGTTAATAATACCATATTATTTATTTGAAATTTGCTAAGACAGTAGATCTTTAAGTGTTCTCACAACCAAAAGGAGCCCAATGTGGGACTCGATCCCGGGCCCTGGAATCATGACCTGAGCCAAAGGCAGGCTTCAACAGCTAAGGCACCCGGGTGTCCCAACATACATATATTAAATCATCATGTTGTACACTGTCAAAAACACATCACACTGTGCAACACAAATATACAGAATTTTTATTTTATTAATCATACTTTGATAAAGCTGAAAAAATACAGGAAGGAAATCGTGCCACATGCTACATCATAGATGAACCATGAGGACATTATGTGACGTGAACAAACCAGTCGCAAAAGAACAAACACTGTATGATTCCTCTTACATGAGGTTCCTAGTGCTGTCACATTCATAGAGACAGTAGAATGGTGGTTGTCAGGGACTCGTGGGGAAGGGAAGAGAAAGCAGAGTTACTGTCTGATGGGTGCAGAATTTCGGTTTGGGGAGATGAAAATGTTCTAGAGATGGATGGTGGTGATGGTTGCACAGCAATGTGGATGTCCTTAATGTCACTGAACTATAGAGTTAAAAATGGTTCAAATGGTAAATATTGTCACATATATTTTACCATAAGAAAGCTAAAAAGGAAAAAATATTATAATATCCAGGAAATTGAGGGACACCTGGGTGGCTCAGCAGTTTAGTGCCTGCCTTTGGCCCAGGGCGTGATCCCGGGGTTCCGGGATCAGGTCCCACATCGGGCTCTCTGCATGGAGCCTGCTTCTCCCTCTACCTCTGTCTCTGCCTATCTCTGTGCGTGTCTCTCAGGAATAAATAGATTAAATCTTTATTAAAAAACTGGGGCGAGGTGGGTCCCTGGGTGGCCCAGTGGTTTAGCGCCTGCCTTTGGCCCAGGGCGCAATCCTGGAAACCCGGGATCAAATCCCACGTTGGGCTCCAGGTGCATGGAGCCTGCTTCTCCCTCTGCCTGTGTCTCTGCCTCTCTCTCTCTCTCTCTGTGTGTGACTATCATAAATAAATAAAAATTAAAAAAAAAAAACTGGGGAGAGTTGCCTTTTCTACAGCACAGGCAGTTCATGGCAAGACACTGGGTGAAAATACGGAAGATTGGCGGCGGGGGGGGGGGGGGGGGGGTGTCCAGCCACACAACAAGCATAGCCACATGCTTAGCCATGAGAGAGGCCAGAGGTATAGTTTGCAAACCCCAGAAGAGGTTGTGTTTTTTTGGTTTTTGTTGTTTTGTTTTGTTTTACCCCTGGCAAAGTCAATTTTTTTAAAGAATATTAAGTTTTCAACAGACTTTAGAAATGAAAGGGCTCCCCTCTACACATGTCAAGAATGAGATTTTCTTTCTGACACTCCATCAGGCCTCGGCAGGGTTGGTTCACATGGAAGACACATCCTCAGCACCTGCTCCTCCAGGGAAAGGCAGACTTTATGGCCTAAAGGGTCACAGAGCCTCCCAGGGTTTAAGCAACAGGAGGAGCAGCCCGGACAGTCACTCACTCCAGATCATTTTGAGAGGCAGCTATGGGGAGAGGTAGTGAGCAGTCAAGTGAATGACAAGGCAGGAGTTAAAAATGGTTCAAATGGTAAATATTGTCACATACATAGAACATGACCTAATGTCTACAAAAGCAAACAGTTTTGGTGCGAAGAATGGCCAGGCCCTGCCAGGCTCCTAGGGACCTGACCTTCCATCTCACCTGGGCTCCTGCCCCCTCTTCATCCGGCCAATGTCCCCGGGTATCACCTAAGGCAACGTACTACTGCTCTGCCTTGCTCCTGCTGAAGGCCAACAGCAAAACAGCTCTGCCCTAAATACAAATGCTTCCAGACAAGATGCAGCAAAATAAAAGCCACATGGGTCCTTGAAATGAATCTGGGGCCTCTCCTGGCTGAGGCTGGCCCATGCAACCACACATGCAGGTGGCCTCAGAGATGAGCCAGGACCTGCCCAAGGCACCATGGGGGACAGAACTGTGGAGCAGGCCTTGGCTACATATTTTCCATTAAAAGAAAGAAAAAAAATGGGCTATCGCAAGCAGGCATGTGAACACAGTGAAATGCTGTCACAGTCCACGCTTTCTAAATAAAACCCACCTGATAAGGAACACCATGATTGCAGCCCATTTCAACATTCTGCTCTACAAGGCCAACTGTTGGGAGATCGGGTTTAAAATCGAAAATCAAAGAGCTGTTCCTCAGTGATTCCCAGGACATGAGGTACACACAAGCAGATATTAAACCCACCCACACACACTGCTGCTCCTGACCTCCACCCAGCATCCTAAAAGTTACCTTACAGATTTCCAACTTCCAAGCAAGACATAATCAGGTACCTAAGTCCCTAACTAATATTGCATGGATTGAGTTACTGGATTAGAACACCACCACCTCTCCAGTTCAGGGGTACCTGACAAAGCTAATACCACCATCGAGAAAGGCTGCCTGTCCATTTTCCATCACTTAGAATACAAATTCCAGAACCCATCCACAACTTCAAGGAAGGACTCAAACAAAAGAGAACTCATGTCCGGCTAAGCAAGGAATGCATCCTTCCCAAATAATGGAGATTCACCAAGCCCTTGTGTCAGATGTCACACACCCAGGGCCCTTGGACTTGCCCTCTCTCCTCTGTCTCCATATCGCACATCCTAAGAGCTACCTCCTGTGCACAGTGGACCTCCCATCCCTACTGCTGGCCATCCCTCTAACCAGACTTTCTACAATACCACAGGCAGAGTGGTAGCTGCTCTTCCATTGGGTTGTGAAAGGGCTGGCCTACTTCTGCTTCCATCAGCTCTGAAGACAGCACGGAAAACCACGCAGCCTCCTCCTGCTGCGCATCCTCCTGTGAGGGGAGGAAATGAGCCAGAAAGAGGCTGGAAATGGGGTGTCTAGGGGCCTGAAAGAGGAACGGATTCCTGGCAGATGGGACGGTAATAAAACAAAACACTAGTTTGGAGCCCATCCATGCAAGCAGGCCACTTCTCCTATCAGACTTCTGCCCTCGAGGGCCTGGACCCCCCCACCCCAACAATCCAGGGGGTCTCAGAGCCCACCCTGGCCCTCCACCAGAGGGCAGCATGGGTCACCCCGTGCACCCTGCAGCTCAGTCCCCTCTAGGCTTAACCTGGCACAGTGCCCACGAACCTCCAAAGTGCAAAGTGCAAAGAGCACCAGCACCACCTCCTAGAGGCACTAGGTTTACCTCAGAGAAGGAGGAAATAACATCCCAAACATATCATGAACAACTACTGATAGCTATGGTACCCTCAAGGAACGTTCTACATGAAAATAGGGTAAAATAATGCAAAAATTCCATGATGTGCAAAAGAAACTAGGAATCTTAACTTGCAAAAGCAGCTCTACCATTTGTCAGAAAGAAGCATCCAGAAATGGACAATGTGATGCCCCAGAGCCCAGGCTACAGTGTAAACAAGAGGAAGCAATGTTTTTGTTTAATGGCTTGAGCAAAGGGATTTGATCAAGGGGAATCCTGCAGTCAACTCATCCCCTCTACCCCCTCGCAGTATCCATCCTCCCAGATCCCCACCGCCTGGACTCACTTCCTAAGGATGACACTGAGTGACCATCACCACAAATTCCAGGGCCTTCCCTGAGGGTCTGTGTGGGAATTCTGTGACATAGATACCACCTCTTGGCACAGTTGGGATAGGGTATTCCTTGGTTCAGGCTTGACCAGTGCCCATGCTCCCCTGCTGGGAGCCACCTCACTGGGATCCCCCAGCCTCTGACTCACATATGCTGGCCCACTACCTGCAAAACGGAGCTTCAAGAACCCAGGCTGTATCCTACACTTCCCACCCCACCTCCCAACCCCTTAACCTGTGCACACACAGGGCCACCACTATTGCCTGGGGAGCCCCACCAATTCTGGAGGGGAGCAGATGCCAGGCTGGCATGGGAGCCCACAACATCGCCCATCAGCTTGCCCCCACTTCAGGGCAGAGCAAGTGGCCTGAGGGGTTGCGAACCCATGTGGGCCCCGTGAAAGGGCTGACCCCACAACATGAAGCAGACGGTGGTCCTGAGGGGGTCATGAGACCCCAGGTGCTCACAGAGCTGCCTAATCAAGCCCCCCCCCCCCCCCCGCCCACAACAATGAGCCAGTAATAAAAAGGCATCTATCCGGAAGGAGGGGTCAACATTGGCAAATGATCCCCCAATGAGAAAATCCAAGAGAAAGAACTAACCAACTATGTAAGCTAACTGACAGAATTAAACCAGGTGGGCAGACAGGCCAGCTATTCATAAGTCAACAGCTTTCCTGTATACCAGCCATAATAGCTGGGGAATGAGGCCAGGGAGTGGGGAATAACCCCACTGACATGGCCACAGGGGCCAGGAAATACCTATGAATACATCTAACAGGAAACTTATCAAATGTATAGGAACAAAGCAATGAAACACGAGTTAAGGATATAAAAGGCCTTCTGAATAAACCCAAATATCCAGATGAGAAGAAAATACAAAGACATCTCTTCTCCCTCAAATAAACCTCTAGAGCAATCCCAATCAAAATCCCATCAGATTTTGGGATGAACTTGGCTTATTCTAAAGTTTATCTAGTCAAAGAAATGTATAAGGAAGGTTAGAAAAACATGGAAAAAGGAGAATCAATGAACAGGCAGTGGCCCTTTAAGGCAACAAAGCATAACAACAAGTCACAGTAACTTTTTTTTTAGTATTTTAAAAAATGTATTTATTCATGAGAAACACAGAGAGGCAGAGACATAGGCAGAGGGAAAAGCAGGCTCCTCATGGGGAGATGATGTGGGACTTGATCCCAGGACCCTGGGATCACAACTTGGCTCAACCACTGAGCCACCCAGGTGCCCCAGCCACAGTAACTTAAACAGTTGTCGGCAGAAGAATACACCAATAAATCAGAACAGGCAATCCAGAGATACAGGACAGCCCCAATATCCAGGACACAGCAGCAACTTCACACATGACAAACATGCACCCCAAAACAGAGATGACGATGGTCTATTAATAGATCTTGTCAGAAGACTGTATGTGCATATGAAAAAACTTCCATCTCCACCTCACTCCATACCTAAAAATAAATTCCAGATGAATAAAAAATAAATGTCAAAAAATCTGAACTATCAATATTGGAAGAAAATCTATATAGGAGGTAAGTATATACACTTAGGGAGGAGAACTCCATTCTCTAACTAAAATGAAATTCAGGAGCTATCACAGAAAAGCTTGATAGATTTGACAACATAAAATTTCCACATTTTTGTGCCATCAAGGATGCCTTTAAATGAAGGTGAAGAATAAAAGACACTGGGGAGACAATATTGCAAACGTAGAGAGCAAAGGGGAAATGACCCTCCTGTAGGAAGAATGCCTATAAATCCAGAAAGAAAAAAATGAAAAGTCAACAGAAGTGCAGGCAAGGATGCAAAAAAGAAAATGAAGAGAAGCAATTCAGATTACCATGAAGCACGGAGGGGGAAGCTTGTTTTTGTTCATAAGTTTATATAAGTGATAACTTTATGCCCATATGACCAAGCAAAACAATGAAGACATCATCTATTGATGAGGACATGGGGAAACAGTTGTCCCACACAACTAGCATCCTTTAAAATGCTCAGGACTGGGTCGCCTGGGTGGCTTGGTCAGTTAAGTGTTTGCCTTTGGCTCAGGTCATGATCCCAAGGGTCCTGGGATTGAGTTCCGCATCAAGTTCCCTGTTCAGGGAGGGGATCTGCTTCTCCCTCCCCCCTCTGCCCCCTCCCCCTACTTGGCCCCACCCATGGTCTCTCTTTCACTCTCTCAAATAAAATATTTTAAAAATTAAAAATTTAAATTAAAAAAAAAATGGCCAAGACTGCTCCAGAGAGCACCTTGGTGATATCTAGTCATGCTGGAAATGCTCAAACCATCTGGCCCCGAAAGTCTGCTTCTGGAACCCACACTACAAAGATATCCCCATGCATGTACAAGGATATATGTGTGAGATTCTACATTCTAGTGTAACCAATGTATGGGCAATGGAAACGACCCAGAAGTTCATCAATAAGTAAAGAGTCAAGGAGCCCCTGGGTGGCTCAGTTGGTTAAGCGTCCGACTCCTGGTTTCTGCTCAGGTCATGATCTCAGGGTTGTAGGATCGAGCTCCACATCAGGCTCCATGCTCAGCAAGGAGTTGGCTAAAGGTTCTCTCTCCCTTCCCCTCTTCTCCTCCCTGCACACACTCTGTCTCTAATAAATAAATAAATCTTTTTAAAAATAAGTAAGCAGTCAAGTACTATATAATGTTAGAATAATGTTACTATGCACAACTGATAAGCCACAATGTCTAAAATGCATTGCTAGGGGGAAGAGATCTAAGTACAAATCATATTGATAATATAATCTCAGTTTACTGAAAAATATTAAACATACATGTACTTGTGTAAAATGTAAGTAAAACATTTCTCTAAACAAATCAACAACAACAACAACAAAAACTTAGGAGGGGGATCCCTGGGTGGTGCAGCGGTTTGGCGCCTGCCTTTGGCCCAGGGCACGATCCTGGAGACCCGGGATCGAATCCCACATTGGGCTCCCGGTGCATGGAGCCTGCTTCTCCCTCTGCCTGTGTCTCTGCCTCTCTCTCTCTCTGTGACTATCATACATAAATAAATAAAAAATTAAAAAAAAAAAAAAAACTTAGGAGGAATCTGCACCAAACTTTAACAATGCTTGTCCTTGCAGGGGGTGGAGCAGGAGGCGGGGTGACTTTTATTTTCTACATTACGTATTTCTCTAAAGCTTGAGTCTTTATAATGAATGCATATTAGCTTTATAACCAGAAATTAAAATTAAGTAAAAAAAAAAAAATGTACCCAGGCAAAACCAACGGCAAAGGAAGGAATCCCAGATCTAGAGTATGTCAGACACCTTCCTTGCAAAGGAGGCCAGGATCCATCTCAACCCCAAACTCTGTTGCCAGAAGAATGTCTCTCTTCCTCTAGAGATACAAGATTACTGTTAGAAAGCACTATCTTAAAAACAGAGATGTCATATCTATTTAACTATTAGCTCTTTAGCCATTAGCTAATGAAACTACATGCAAATTCTGCATTCCACCAGACACTATGTGACCCCCAAAAAAGTTCAGGATCACCCCAGTACTGCATCCTTTTTGATGTCTTCAGGATCTCCAGGAGGTGGCAGGAGGAGTGTTTACCCCTGGTGGCCAACAATGCTGCTGCCCTGGGGAGACAGGAACTGGGGCAGAGAAAGGGAGGCTTCTCCAGCCCTCCCCTCCTCGGGGTGGGGGAGTACCGCCTCCCAGGTCTTGATCCAGCAGCTCCTGGTTTTCAAGATTCTCAGTGTTTGAGAAATAAACAAGTACTTATAATTCATTATGGAAGGTTCCCAAAGAATTTGCTCCCACACGGAGAAAATAGTCCATTTTCCTAAGAACTTGCTTAAAAGTCCAATTTGAGGAAACTGATACAGATTGCCCCATTTTAGGTTCTTCAACCAGAGGAAATTTAAAAATTCTTCCTTCCAGCTCAACAGAGCGAATCCACAAGTCAATTGCTTCTGCAAAAGGAGGACAAAGATCCTCCTGGGGCCCCAGGATTCAGCAGCCTTTCCTTGGCTTCTCAGGGCAGCCAATGGCTCCAGGACAGGACACCAGGCCAAGTGTCCCACAGTGGCAACCAGCCATCTGACTGACATGCAGCAGGGCAGGCTCAGGCAGTTCAGGAAGAGAGGGCTTGGTATCGCTCCACTTGCCAGATCACCAGAAAAATAAGATACTTTAAAAATAATAATAGCTTGTGAGCCCAGGGTTGGGGTCTGGCCCATGAGGTCAGCACCCCAGTGCCGCCAGCATGGTGCGGGGCTTGGGGCCATCAGGAAAGGGATGGCTCCCTGGAAGAAATGGTACCACACCTGAACCATCACCCCACCCTGACTGGCCGCGGGCATGTCACTGGGAAGTCTCTGAAACTCTCCATACAGGCTCCCCTACACGTTATTGGTTTCCTCTCAAAACACCGAAATCAAACCCTGGAAGATGGGCCACAGGGAGCCTGTGTGTTGTAAGACACTGGGGAGTGGGGGGCAGCTAGAATGCTATCCTATCTGAAGGGCTGCTGCGCCATGGGGTGCCATCAAATGGGGGGAGGGAAAGGAGGAGGAGGGAGAAAGAGAGAAGGAAGGAATAAGAGGGAGGGAGAGGGAGGGGGAAGGACTGGATGAGAAGGAGATAGGAAGGGGAGAGGATGGGCAGACGGGAGGGAGGGAAGGCAGCCCCCTCTCTTTCTCGCTGCCAGTGGGCATTGAACCTTTCTGGTGGTCAGTGTGAAGCTTTCATGTGTGGTCCAGCAATTCTACCAGAAATTCTTGTAAGGAGAGAAACATGGTATCTGCCAAAATAATAATAATAATAATAATGGAAAAGAAGCTGCAAGAATATTTATTACAGCATCATTCACAGCAGAAAAACATTCTCAACAACTCTGATGTCCAAGCCTGGGGGCCCAGATCAATGGATGCCATGCAAAGGCCCAACGGCCAGGGAAGGGGATCCTGACACAAAGGAGAACACGTGTGGGCAGCCATGCACCATGCCCAAGCAGCCAGCCAGGAAGATGCCCACCCGAACCATGGTCCCCTGGCAGGGAGACCTGAGCATTTCAGTTTCTTCTGTCTGCTTATCTACTTTCTAACACAGTGAATCTGTAGGTGCGGAATAACTAAAAATAACATTTTTAAGATAAAAAGTATTCTATATTGCCAAAAATGGCTTTAGCACTATTGAACTGAACCATAGGAAACCGCCTGCATTTGGCCACTTCTGACTTAACAAAAATAACAGGTTCATGTGGTTCAACTTGATTTTGCCATAAAATCCAGAGGAGTTATAAGACCTGCAGGAATCATTTCCTCTAACTGGCTGGGGGACCTGTGAGGGGCCATTACTTACGCGAGGTCCCCAGCGGTGTAGGTACCCTTCCCACCACCAGCCACAGCACCAAGCCTCACCGGTCCCCCACCAAGGGCCTCCTGATCCTGCAGGGACTCAAGCGCCAGATCCCACAGTGACTCGGAGCGCGCATCTTCTCATTCATGACTCATGCCATCTTGCAAAGCAGGTGTCATCTCCGGCTACAAGTGGAGGAGCTGGAAGCTGCGCTGGGCTTCGGCAAGTGGGCTGAGCCCCAGGCAGGCTTCTCCAGTTCTGCACAAACCACAGGCACCCTTGCTGGGCACCCATTTACAGGGCAGCAGGGATCCTAATCAGGTTTCTCCCTCCCTTGTGGGGCTCCACCTTTCGCTTTCTGCTGTGCCTCCTCCAAAAAGTATAGGAAGTTGTGCTTATATACGTTAAAGACTACAAAATTACCCAAAACCCAGGGGTTCAGCAGCCAGCCAGCCCTTCCTATGGGAACAAAGCCATTCCTACCACCTACTTAGGGTTGGCCATAAAGCCTTAGCACCAGCTCAGCCCACAGACACTTGGCTCCCTTGTGCCTCCTCAATGAACCCTCAATGGCACACACATCAGCTTTGGTCTGCGATGCCTTTTGTGACAAATGCTAACCCCTACGAAACGGCCTCTGGTCACTAGCTGTAAGTGACCCAGGGGCTGATCAGGGGAGTCCATGTGGAGCTCAGGATATTGAAGCTTTGGTGTCAATGCTTTCTTTTTCTGCACACATGAGAAGGAAGCTCTGCTGTCCAGCCCATGAGTATCCTGGCTGGGCTCAGCTCACCTGGGGGTGGTCCCCAGCACCTGGGCAGACCACACCTGAAAAACTTGTTATTTTCAAGCACCCAGAAATGTGAAGCACATAAAAATATATATTCCAGATTTTTAACTGAACTTTCCTCCAGTTTTCCAGCAGATAGTAAAGAAGGAGGGCCATCAGGCATCACAAAGTCAAGGGGGTCTGGAGCTGCATGAGGAGCAACAGCGAGGCTCAGACTTCGCTTTCTAGAACAGTATGAGACACACAGAAAATCTGAGCAGACGGCAGATTTTCCATAGACCCCTACATCCCGTTTCCTGTTAACGTAAGATTAACATCTAATGTTAATGTCCTACATTTGTTACAGTTAATGAACCAGCATCAACACACTGCTGCTAAAGTCCACACTTTACTGATACTCCCTTAGCTTTTCTCTAATGTCTTTCTTCTGTTCCAGGATCCCAACCTGGACACACTACAGTTTGTCATCATTCCTCCTTAGGTTCCTCTTGGCTGTGAGAGCGTCTCCGTTTTTTATGAGACTATTGATTCATCAGCGTTAAGGACTGCCAGGCAGGTATTTTATAGAACGTACTGGAATTTACCATTTTCCTTATGATTATATTGAAGTCATGGGTTTGGGGGAGACAGACCACAGAGGTAAGGTGCCATTTCCATCACGTCCTATCAAGGGCACAGACACTCAACATGACTCATCACTGTTGGTGTTAACCTTGACCACCTAGCCAAGGCAGTGATTGTCAGGTTTCTCCACTGCCAAGTTACTGTTCCCTTTCCATCTGTGCTCTCTGGAAGGACATCACCCAGTATAGTCTACTCTTGGGGATCAGGCCGTACACGCCCCCTTAGCACCCTCTGATTTTTATTAGCCACCATCAGAATGACCACCTCATTCAGGCGTGCATCTTTGCCCTGCTGTCTCACCCTGCAGGAGATCCCTTTTATATAAGAATAAAGATTCTTATATCCGTTGACGATGACCTGTCCCCTTCCAACAAACTCATCAAATCCAAAGCCCCCTGAGGGCAGGGTCCGGTCTTCACCACACTGTTTCCTTTGTGTGTGTGTGCCAGGACCCAGAATGATGCTTTGCACAACGCACACATAAATGCTCACCCCGGAGCTGTGCCAAGGTCCTCAGGGTGGCTAGGCCACCAAGAGTCATCCGCAAGCCGACACGGGCAGGGCGTGCTTCTGGCAAGAGTCCACCTCCCTAGCTAACTGCCTAGGGCAAAAGCTGATGCTGGCCCAGGCCCACGGCCAACTCCATCCACCCCACCCCCACACTGCCCCCACACTGGAGCGCCCCCATCTTTAGGGAGTCTCCATGCAGCAGGACAACAAACTTATAGTATGAGGCCAGGTGATGGTGAATGCCAAGAGGGGAGCAGGGGAGATGCGTTTTAGCCAGGGATACTAGGGAGGCCTCTTTGCTGAGAACATGTCTCAGCTGCAGCACTGAGACAAAGGAAGAAATAGTTAAAAGTTCCATCTAGTCCAGGAAAGAGGGGACGGGGACATGAGGGTGTGAAGGTTCTGGGTTCAGGGCCACCCAGCTCCCTCACCAGCTTCATAAACAAAGCTTCCACACCCGGCATGAAGGAAACACAACTACAGAGTGCTCGCTGGGGGCTCTGAGAATCCAAGCTTCTAGACTTCTGAACTACACCGCCACATACACAGAACCTGCTCCTAAAATCTCTGTGATGCCCCCACAACAAGCAGATATGCTCTCACAGCTGTGCCAGGCTGGCTCCCAATGGGCTTGGGGCCCCACAGACTCCAACAGAACTTCCCCTGCCCCCTACCTGGGCATACCACTTGGAAATCCCTTCTGGCCCTGAGACCATGTGGAAGAAGCCACCATGCCTTCCCTGCACCAGGTCAAGGCTGACAGTTAACCAGAATGAAGCCAGGGACACACATGGAACCTCCACCAGGGCTGTAGAGTGACACCTGCCTTGTGTCACCACCTGCCTCCCGTGTATCTCTAAAGAGCAACCATGGAAAAGACCACTGAGACAGGGCTAGTTGTCTCAACGTGAGCATCAGCACAGCAGAGAGGCTGCCCAAATAGGATTGGAAGGAATGAGAAAGAACTCTCAGGTGGAAGGGGTAGGAAAAGCAGGCCAGGGAGACATGTGTGCAAAGACTCTGGGAGTTGCACATAGAGCAAAGCTCTATGCATCATGCAAAACTAAGATCTCTGGGAGCCTCTGTGTGATGTGAAAGGTGGCCTGGAGGGTTGTATGGACAGACAACATCACGGGACCTCCACCCAGATTTCTGGGCTGACCCAGAGTTCATACATAGCCTTTCCCTCCACTCTTGCTTTCTAAAGCTCTTTGGTTTCCTTCTCACTCACCTAAAAGTAAACAGCATGTGATCCCAACATACTCAGGTTGTTTGTGTCCAGTTTTAAAAGCACAGCTCCCTTCACATGCAGGAATAAAAACTCACTTCATCTAGATAACTTATCCATTATCAATTACATGTGTACAGATCTTAGCATCTCACTTGGGTATACATTCTCTGATTTCATTTAGAAATGAAACCGTATTTAGAAAATAACAGTTTGACAACATGTTCGGGATGCCTGGGTGGCTGAGCGGTTGGGCACCTAGCTTCAGCCCAGTGCATGATCCTGGAGACCCACTACTGAGTCCCATGTGGGCTCCCTGCACGGAGCCTGCTTCTCTCTCTGCCAGTGTCTCTGCCTCTTTCTGCACCTCTCATGAATACATAAATAAAATCTTTAAAAAAATACAGCTTGAGTCTAAATATTAATAAGCACTTGTTGGAATGGTAAAATTTCATTATGTCACATTAAATGCAATCTTGATTTTGATATTATTGTTCCAGCAGTAAAATAAGACATGAGTCAGTCTATTGAAAGTTCTTCTTGAAAACTTCAAGATGATGTACTACTTTTTTTTTTTTTTCAGCTTGTATTGAAGTAGATGTACTGAAAAGTTTTGTATCAGGAATTCGAACTCACCTATGCAAACCACAACCCAGATTAAACACCTCCAAAAGCCTGGCCCGGCCCTACTATGCTCTCTCCAATCACCACTTCCCAAGGTCAACCTGACTTCCAGTCCCGCAGATAAAAGTTCCCTATTGACCTTCCTATCAATGGACTCTAGGGCCCGGGGTGTTTTTCACTCAACAGTATATGGCAAGACTCATCCATACAGTTGCACACACTCATAGAAGGTCTGCTCTCAGGTTGCTCTATGGCAACCCCAGCCTGCTGGGCGAGTCTGCTGTTGATGTATGTGGGCTGTCTGCAGTTTGGAAATGACCACCACTCTTGCGCATGCCTCATAATGGCTGTATTAGCATCCTGCTGCCGCTATAACAAATCACTACAAAACTGGGTGACTTAAAACACACATTTATTCCCTTGTGGTTGTAGGCTGAAGGCTGAAGGTTGAAAGCTGAAGGCAGTTTCCCTGGGCTGAATTCAAGGCATTAGCAGGGCCGCGCTCCCTCCAGGGGCTTTAGGGGAGAACTCATTCCTCTCCTCTCCCACTTTTTGGGGGCTGTCAGCATTCCTTGACACGTGGCCACACTGCTCCAGTTTCTGCCTCAATGGTTCCACAGCCTCCTCCTCTGCCCAAACCTCCCCCTACCTCTCTCTTAGAAGGACCCTTGACACCTGGGTGGCTTAGAGGCTGAACATCTGCCTTCAGCTCAGGGCGTGATCCCAGGGTCCAGGGATTGAGTCCCGCATTGGGCTCCATGCAGGGAGCCTGCTTCTCCCTCTGCCTGTGTCTCTGCCTCTCTCTGTCTCTCATGAATAAATAAATAAAATCTTGAAGAAGAAGAAGAAGAAGAAGAAGAAGAAGAAGAAGAAGAGGAAGAAGAAGGAGAAGAAAAGAAGGAGAAGAAGAAAAGAAGGAGAAGAAGAACAACAACAACAACCACCACCCTTGTGCCAGTATTAGGGCCCACCAGAAGACCCAGGATTATCTCATCTCAAAATCCTTAATCAAAGAGAGGTTACCGTATAAGTTACATTCATGGGTTCCAGCAATTAGGACCTGATTTCTTTTGGAGCCACCTATCAGCCCAGTGGCCATGTGCACTACGTACATTGCATGCAGCTGCATTCAGAGGGGCATTCCTGGTCAGAAGGTATATATGTATTTTTTGCTTCAGTTGGTAACAGCTTCCCAAACCTGCTGTACAAACTTATGCCCCAATCAATAGCAACAATTCCAGCTGCTCCACATCCTCCCAACACCTGCTATATTGTTAACTTCAGCCATTCTGGTAGGTGTGTACTGATATCACATAATGATGGTTAGCTTGACGTGTCACACTGACAAGGCCACAGGGTGCCCAGACTGAACAGTGTCTCTAGGTGTATATGTTGGTCAGGGAGGGAGGGAGGTGTTTCTGGATGAGATCAGCATCTGAGACAGTGGACTCAGTAAAGCAGACTGTCTTCCCCAACGTGGGTGGACATCATCCAATCCATGGAGGGCCTGAACAAAAATGAAAGATAGAGGAAGGTGGAATTCACTCCTTTAGTCCTGTCTCCTGGGACAGCTCATTTCTTTCCCACCTTTGGACTGAGGTTCACACCACTGGCTCTCCTGGTTCTCAGGCTTTTAGATTCAGACTGGATTATACCACCAGCTTTACTGGGGGCTCCGATTGCAGATCATGGGGCTTCTCAGCCTCCACAATCACATGAGCCAATTCTTCATAATAAACACACACACACACACACACACACACACACACGCACGCACATCCCTACCCTATTGATTCTGTTTCTCTGGAGGACCCTGACTAATGCACACGTTTATCATATATTCCGTATCTCCCTGATGACTAATGGAGTCAAGCATCTTTTCATAGGTTTATTGGACCTGTTTCAGGTGAAGTATCTTTTGTCTCCTTTCCCTACTCAGTTGCCTGCCTTTTTCTTATTAATAACATAGCACATTATTTTAAGATGAGTAATTTGTTAAAATATACTAAGCACATGTGTATGGAGGGGGTAAAAGTTTTTAGCATCAGGGCCCGAGATGTGAGGTCCCACTGTGTCCAAATGATCAGCTGACATTAATTCTGGACAACAAACACTCATCGTGGACTCCAGGTCTCTGTCAGCGTGGCCAGTTCCGTAAGGAATGCACGTGAGAGCCTGAGGACCACTCTCGGGAACTGGGGTAGGTGAGATTTAAAAAATAAACCAAATTGATGACTTATTGTCTCCATTTACTTCCCTGAAACCAAAGCTAGTTTCACCTAAGGATGGCCGTTAAGAAAGTAAACCCTATTTGTACTTGTACAAATAAGTGTGGATTTTACAGTTCTCTTCTGGCTCTGAAGGCAGTGATAGCCAGTCCCTCAAGCAAGGCACTCTTTTACTCCTCACTGTGGATACCATGCACGAGCATGGACAGGCTGCCACACCACCGACACAACCACTTGATTTCTGCTATGAAGCATCAGATAGTAAATACAGCACCGGCTGACTTCTCTATCATGGAGAAGGAAGAAAGCAGCTCTGGGAATCCATCGAAGTGAACTGCTGTGTGGAATTAGGTGCTTGATCAAACCAGCAGGAGAGTGAGCCCTGAGACCCCCCTGTCCACGCCACCTCACCACTCCTCCCTGCCTCCTGGCTGCGGGGTCCGTGACAGAGGTCAGCATGCATACACCACCCCCTCATCAGATGAAGCTGTCTCTCAACAAATCACAGTGCCTAACTGACCCAACAACTAGCAAGCCAGACGAGGCAGGCACTTGACAGTAAGTGATAAAGGAAGCGTTAGCCAACACCCAAGCCCAGCCAGCAGGTGGTGACAAGGGCCAGGCCGAGGGCCTCCTCGTGGGAGGGAATGCTCCTCACCCCTACCCTGGGCCAAAGCAGAAAACAGGCTGACCACTCTCTGAAAAGGAAGGCACTCCATAACAGATGGTTTCTGAGCCACCATAACCCAGAGGATGAGCAGCCGCTGCAGTCAATTCAAGCCTAGAAAGGGGAAGAGAGAACATGGGGTTGTGGGCACCCTGGGGAGTCAGGGCCACAGACAGGAGGCATCTAAGTATCTCTTCAGAGCTGACCAGCCTGCAGAGGCCTCTGGAACCCAGCTTCCTGGCCACAGCACATCTGTCCAGCAGCTGTAGCTCCCCACCCCGTCCCTGTTCCCTCTACCTCTGCATGAGGAGTCAGCCCCCCTCGATATAGAGGACCAGAAAGACACCACCAGGAGCCCTCGCAAGGACCACCAGGCCTCCCAGGCAGTGCAAAGATGGCCATGTGGAAGGCAGGGTGGGCAGGGCAACCAGGCTGAGGTGGCACCTGCCTCTGTGACCTGTGGGCCCCTTATCTTTCAGGGCTCTCTGGCAACTGGAAATAGGGCTTCTCTGTTTGCACAACTGTCCTTCTAGTAAGTCAGAATAGCTGCAGAGGTTAACTCCATGTAGGCAAATTAATAACGTGATTTATGGTTTGTCATGGATTTTGTCGTTTTTGTAGAAGAATAGTGGCAATTTAATCTAGAAAGCCTGTAAATCTCTAAAGGGTAAAATTAAACATCCGTGCCAGCAAGACTGGGTCTTGGCAGCGGCAGCCTCCTCCTACACGAGACGGGAGGGAATCAAGTCCCTGGAGCCACATGGCTCTGAGGGGTGCAAGGCGGGGCCCTGCCCTTCTTCAGCCATGCATGGGCTCCCACACCCCCTCATATGCCTCCCCATACACCCCTCCCCTGGCCTCTCCGTGAGCCCTCAATGGGCCTCTCATGTTCCAACTGGTGGTGAAGCCTGCCTATGGAAAACACTGCCCTCAAGATCTCTCAGCAAAGTGCAGGTCATTTGTATCCAATCCCCTGTGTGCCCACCGCAAGCAAGGACGCCCCAGGGCTCCCAAGGGCCGCCCAAGCCCCTGGTGGTCAGGACACCCCCTCCCCCAACTCCAGCTCTGATCCTCACACGGCATGTATCTGCTGCCAAACAGACACTCTGCCTCCCTGCATGCCCCACTCCAGGCTGGCCCTCCTGCCTGAAGGCTTCTTCTGGCCTGAATTCTGGGGGGAGGGGGGGTAGGCACACCCGCCCATTCCTCCAGGATGGGCTCCATGACCACCCCCACCCATGCTGGGGCTCTCACACCTGCCAGTCTGTGCTTCTCTAGGAGGGCGGTGGCCCCAGAGCCAGAGTCAGGGACTCTGACGACATCCCACAGTCTGCAGCAGCCCCTCTCTGCTCCTTCTCTCCTGACCTCACCCGGCTCTAGACAAGGCTGGGGAAAGGTAGAACAGAGGCGTTCAGACATTATCTGTGGAGCAGATGAAGGAATGGGTGGATGGATACAGCTCCCAACAAAGGGCTGGGGGTACCTTTTTCTTTTTTTTTAAAGATTTTATTTATTTATTCCTGAGAGACACAGAGAGAGAGGCACAGGCACAGGCAGAGGGAGAAGCAGGCTCCATGCAAGGAGCCCGATGTGGAACTCGATCCCAGGACCCCAGGATCACGACCTGAGCTGAAGGTAGACAATCAACCGCTGAGCCACCAGGTGCCCCAGGGCTTGGGATATCTAAAGTGGAGGCGCCAGCCCGCAGTGCCTATACCACAGAGGCCCCATTTATCAAGGGACCAGGAGGTGAATGACAGGCAGAGTAAGGGGCTGCTATTTAAGTGTTAGTACATATCCATCCTACAGGAGAGATAAAAAGAGCAACATATACAGAGAGTTAAGGCAGGGGTTCCCAGAGCGAGCAGGCAGGGAGAAGGCTGTCACATCCAGGGGCCCCCAAGGCAGTTCCCCACATGAAGTCGATGTGAGTCAGAGGTGCCTCTGCCTCTGGGGGCAGCACATCAAGTCTAGCAGCACCAGTCACCACTGCTGATTTAAGCACAGAGTAGCCCGGGATCAAGAGGAAAACCATTACTTAATGAAATGCAATTAATTTAGAAGCCGAAATCTGTTAAAGCCCAAAGGAGAGACAGTCAGGAGTTCTTGGTCTGGAGGGGCTGCTGCTCTCAGAGCTTCCAACCCAAGAAACAGCTCAGGGACATCCCCACAAGAACCAAAGGCAGATGGCACATCCATCACCATACGTTGGCATGTACCTCTCCAGCATCCCAAGAACAGAGAAAGGCCACAAGCAGAATCTTCACAGTCCATGGACACAAAGTCACATCTAGTAAGGGCCAAGGGTCGGGCTTGTCCCACTACCATTCCCTGGAGAACACAGCCCTCGACACGACCAAGGCCTGCCTCGGGGGCCCGTGATCTAGCAGTCAGGCCAAGTGGGTAGCACTGGGACCCCTGATCAGGATCAATTATCCATCTGTCATCTTCCAGCCTTCACAGCTACCAGGCAGAGCACCAGCTAGGGATCCAAGGTGTGCCTGGTGTCTGAGGCCCATGGGGCAAGCTGGGAAGAAACTAGTTCTCTCTCTCTCTCTCTCTCCCTCCCCCCTCCTCTGATGATCAGGTTAAATGAGAACTCTATTGTAACAAAATGCTCGCCCACATCTTATCTCACTTCATCTTCATAACTCACTGTAACTCAGTGGCTGGTGAGGAAGGAAACAGACCTACGTGTGCCCTTTTAGGAAGATCTAAGTCAAACTCTGAGCAGTGGCATTCACTGGCTGTTTTGGAGGCAGAGCCGGGCTTTCTAGAGCTTCCGATTCCTAACACAGGCCCCACTCCTACTCCACCCCACCCAGGACAGCTGTCACCAGCTCTGGATAATATGGACAGATGTTAGAGCACATGGCTCACTTATTGCACCAAAAGACGGAGAAATGTAAACTGTGTTTTATTTGAACAATGCACACACTTGCTGCCAGAGGGACCAGAGAAATCCATCATCCCTAAATGCATGCGTTCACTCAGTTAATGGGTCTCCTGTTATTGAAACGATGGATTTTTCCAAGACAAGCGATAATCAAACCAACTGGGAAAAACAATACACTATATATTTTTTATTAAATTAACGATGCATACAACAATTCAGAAAAATTCCTATTTAGAGCTGCCTTGCTAGGGAATCAACTCCAGGAATATAAAACCAATCAAATAAAAAAAACAGATACAGATATATTACACACACCTATACATACAAAAATAGGTATATATTATACAACCCAATGGTGAATTCTAAATACAAATACTGTTCTCCTGATGATCTACGTATGCAAATTTGTTGAGAACTAAGGCCTGAGCATTTCACACCCAAGTGTCTCTCTGCACAGTTGATGCCTGGGACAGGAGGAGCAAAGAATCCATGGTAGCTCCAAGTGCCAGCTCCAAGTGTATTTCCCTTTACAGACCCACCAAGAATACTAGCTGTTTTGCGGGGTGGTGTGCTCCCAACCCTCTCACTGTCCCCGTGAAGGGCTCCCAGGTCATCCGTGACATATCCATTACTCTCCAACCAGTGCTCAAGTCCACTGGTCACCGGCTATCAGACTCTCTAGACACATATGTTGAAAATTCCTTTTTAAAAAAAAAAAAAAAAGATTTATTTATTTATTTATGAGAGAGAGAGAGAGAGAGAGAGAGAGGCAGAGACACAGGAGGAGGGAGAAGCAGGCTCCATGCCAGGAGCCCGACATGGGACTCGATCCTGGGACTCCAGGATTGTGCCCTGGGCCAAAGGCAGGCACCAAACCACTGAGCCACCCAGGGATCCCCAATATGCTGAAAATTAACCCCTCTGTGGATCACATAGGTGGTCACCAATCCTACTCATGTCCACCCAGGTGAAAAATAAGTATGATACCAACTAAGCCGAGGTGGGATGGGGACGGGGGTGCGGAACACAGGCCTCAGGCTCTCTCCGACTCAGGCCGGAATCCCAGCACTGCCCTGTAGTGTGCTCCTGGACAAGTCACAGCCGCCTGGTCCACAGCCTCCTTGTTGCCAAGATGAGAAAACAGATCTGAGTCTCGGGCTCAGCAGGACATTATTTAAAAGGGCAAACACAGGGGAACAGAACTCAACTAGCAGAAGCACCCACCAATGTGTGTTTAACTGGGTTGGTGTCCCCATCAAAAACCATCTTCAAATGTTGGGCTCTTTGGTTTTCAGAACACTATGGGATAAAAATATTTTCTCAGTCATTAGATGCAAGAAACTCAACCACATGTTTTTTTTTTCCTTCTTGATTTTGATTCTTCAGACACAAAACAACAGATGTAGCACCTGATATGAGAACAGCTCCTGAGAATATGAAGCCCCCACACTGCGTTCTCTTACACGACTGGAGTGGAAACTACCCAACCTGACCCCTCAGGCTCTCAGTACAATGGCAAAAACCACAACAGGCCTGGAAGCCACAGAGGCCCCCCTGCCAAAAAAGCCTGAGGCATGGCAACGATAGTGCACATTATTTCAATACTAGAAAAAATATATATATATATACACACACATATATTCAAATGTGCCCCAAGACAACTGCAGGCAAGACATATAAGGTAAGCATGAGAGAAGCAGAAAGACTCCCAAGGCCAATGACTTGGCCAAGGCCCCAGGGATGAGTAGCAAAGCCAGGTTCTTTGAATGGAGCTCTCCTTACTCCAAACCCCACAGTCCTTCCCAACCTCACGCTGCCTTCGTCCTAATAACATGGGTGCATCTTCCCTGGGCAAGAGCACAGCACAGGCAAGAGAATCAGGTGGGGGAGGCTTCGGAAGCGGAAGGCTGGCAAACACGGGGCGGGCAGAACGGCTGGGAGCCTTGAGATGCCGGGTCTGACATAAGGTACAAGACAAGTTTAGAAACATCCAGATGGAGGAAGAAGGGAACCTGGGCGAGAGGGGGCCTCGTTCCCAGCACCTCAATGTCCCAGGCAAACGACACAGAACTGGCCCCAGCAGCAGGGACAGCCTGGCCGCCCACTATCCAAACAACCAAAAATCCAAAAAGGAGCTTCTGTGAAGAACCACATTCACCCATTCTTTGGGCCGGACTGCCTTCCCGAACCTGCTGTCTCCCAGCCTATACGAAAATGCGCCTGCACGGTATAATCCCACAGCTCTTTCCAGTCTGCCCACTGTGCACGAGGTTCTGTGCTGATTTCTAGGAAGGATCCAACCAACCGTGAATACAAATGTGAATACAGCTCAGTTCCAGCCATGGGGCTTGGGAAAAGGAGGAGCTAGGGGGCCAGGCTGAAAGGAAGAAGGCCTCTCCTGGGGTCTCACTCATTCATGCATCCACTGAGGAGCACTGAGGGTCTAGTCTAGCAGGTGCCTGGCACTGTTCTAGCTGTCAGGAATACAGAGGAGAATGAGGTTTTACACTGGAGTGGTAAGAGTCAATAAATTAAAAAAAAAAAAAAACAGGTATAGGGATCCCTGGGTGGCGCAGCGGTTTGGCGCTTGTCTTTGGCCCAGGGCGCGATCCTGGAGACCCGGGATCGAATCCCACATCAGGCTCCCGGTGCATGGAGCCTGCTTCTCCCTCTGCCTATGTCTCTGCCTCTCTCTCTCTCTCTCTCTCTGTGACTATCATAAATAAATAAAAATTAAAAAAAACAAAAACAAAAACAAAAACAGGTATATAAATAATAAGTTGAACATTAAGTACTAAGAAGAAACATAAAGCAGGGTGAACAAAAAAGAGGGAAGTGATATTCATTTATGCTGGGGGGGGGGTGTCAAGAAGCTGGCACAGAACCAGAGAACTGAAGAAAGTGAGGGAGTGAGGCAGGTGGACATCTGGAGGAAGCCACGCCAAGGAGCAGGAACAGCAGGTGCAAAGGCCCTGAGGTACACATGCGCATGGCAAATCTGAGGACCAGCCGATGAAAAGGAAAGAGTCCATATTTAGCTGGGATCATCAAAGACAGACACAAGGGCCCCAGGCCAAAGGGGCAGGCAGAGACAGGATGGGAACAACCCATGGAAAGCCTGGGCAGTGATCCTGTCTGCCTGGAGGGACCATGGTTGGGCGCAAGGAAGGGAGCTTGAGAAAACCAGACCAAGGAATGTGGGTGTGGAGTGAGCACTGGGAAGCCACAGAGGGCTCAAGCAAGAAACACCAGACCTAGGCTGGGCCCTACCTTCCAAGAGGCAACCCCACAGCCCAACTTACAAAACCCCACAGCCAGCACAAAATCCCGATTCACATAGCAATGGTACCCTACCCACATGTAGCACTCCCAAGCACAATGGGGACCCGTGAATCCCATGGATAGAGCCTGGCTTGTGAGCTTGTGGTTACTGTCCTCCCTGGGCTCCCTCATGTGCCCGAGAGAGGACAGGGAGGGAATGAACTGAGTTTGGGAAAGGCGATGGAAGACCGCCCACGCCAGCTGACTCAGCCTGTGCCAGCAGCCTCCTCGGAGGCCTGAACTGGACCCAACCCAGGTGGTGGGCGGGGGACACAGAGGGAGGATGGAGCCACAGAATCCTCCCTGTGGGCACATGGTCCAAACACCAACAGACACCTGGGCTGGCTTTGGTGAGCAATCATCAAATGGGACCTATACTGGGGACTGAGCCCTTTGACAGTCAGGACCCAAACATCCCCATTCCTCATGGCCACCAGGCACCGTGGGACCTACTACCACCTCAGGCTCTCTCTCTCTCACTCTCTCCATTTCTCTCTAAGGCCAAGCTGCAAGGCAGGCATGCTGGTTTCTGCCCCTTGTTCCAGAAGGCCCTTGAGGCCAGCTGGGGATATAGATGTTCAGGGCCTCTGTACACAGCTGCCCCTAGCCCTCTCTGACTTCGGTGACAATAAAGGTCTCCCCAAGAGTTCAGCCTGTGCTTTCCCCAGAGGCCCTCACCAGTGGAGTCACCAGGTCCAGCATGCGGAGCCAGGACAAGAAGGAGCCAGGCCTTGTGTGTCTCTCCCTCAAGACAGGCGCACATGGCCGCCCAATCCAAACAAAGCCCAGCCTGAGGCTAACCTCCCCGTCCAATGTGTTTTTCCTCTGAGTTCCTCAGTTGTAGTCTAGGAAAAATCAAGGTGTTTTAGCGCTCCCTCTCAGCTTCCAGGGATGTGACTGGTGTCTTTTACAATTAGCTTTTATTTTTATCCAGCATTTCTTAGCTTACTTGGCAAATGGAATTATTTGTGCACCTCCATTTCACAATCCATCCCCACCAATTATTCCTGTGAAACTAATATTTTATATTTTTAAAAAGGCAAAGGAGGGAGTTATAACTACTCAGGGGATAGTTATGCAAACAAGTTAATGAGCCATACCTTGGGTGCCAGAGGAAAGACCCATGGGGAGCGGGAAAGGGTAACAAGTTGACCATTGCCTGCTTCACTCTCTTGATAGCGCCTACTCTCTCTCTCTCTCTCTCTCACCACGCACACATACACACCATCTGGTTCAGCCTGCACTTCTCCCAGGCACAGAAGCCAGTACTCTGGAGATGGAAAGGCAGGCCGCTGGGGGGAGGGGCACGACCACTGATCTCTAACCAATGACCCAATGAGGAGGGGTCTGGAGACCCCTGCTCCCACAGAAGACCCTGGCAGGGCCCCATCGCTATTGCCACCCCCCCCCCACCAACACAGCTCGGGAGACCACTCCAAGGGGCTCCCCACCAGGGCTGGTGGCATCCGCTGGAGAGGCTCCCAGCGCGGCAGGGTGAGCAGCAGCAAGCCCCACCTAGTCTGCTAACTCCCTGGACACCACCCAGAATCCCGGCAGCTTCCATGTCCCAGTGGTTCTTCACTCGGGAGACCCTCTCTGGCCCCGGCTGCAGATGCGAGCAGCACAGACGGTCACCCTGGAGCGACGACACAGGGCAGGACGTCCTGGCAGCTCTGGACCGAGCAACATCACAGAGAACCTCGAAGGTTCGCCTCAGGAAAAGTGCTGCTTCTACTCTCGAAGCTTTCAGGTCTTTATTTCTAAAACGGCTGCTGTTTCTCAAAGAGGCAGGGGGGAACCCCAGGAAGAAAGACGGAGGTTGACGAGGCCAGGGACAACTGAGCCCACAGGAAGAGGTGCTGGAAGTCCCGATCTGGGGGCCTCCACCAACTGCATGGCCATTTGTGAGCTGTTAACCACAGACTGGAGTCTGGCCCCGGTCAGGCAGTAAATCAACAGATCTGGGGGGAAAAATTAAGTCCTCCTTCTGCAAGTAAATACTAAGTTCAGACAAGCAGGCTCCATCTCTGCCTGCACCCGCGGCGGCGAGGCTCAGCCAGGGCGGCCCCCGCGGGCGCCCTCCGGACCCTCGTCTGGCCCCAGCCCCGGCACCCCGAGGCCCGCCGCCCAGCTTGGGGGCTGGGGCTCGCGCTGCGCCTGGACCTCGGGGCCCGACCTCCCAGGGGCGCCCGGCCAGGCCGGGCCAGGCGGTGCGGGCCGCGGGCACCCGCACCCCCAGCTCCGAGCGGGCCGCCAGGAGGGCCGGGGGCGGCATCTTCCATTGAGGACTCGGTCTCTCCGGGGCTCGTCAGGAACGGACGTGGGAGGGGGCGAAGACCGGACGCGCCTTCCCGGGAGGCAGGGAACCCACAGGCGACCCCAAACTCGGCGCTTGCCCCGCACGGGGACGGGGGCCGCGGAAGGCACTCGCCGCCCCGCCAGCCCGGCGGGACCCGAGCGGGCAGCGCCCCCGCCCCCGGCCAGCGCCCCCTTCGCGCGCGGCCGCCCCTCGCCGGGATGCGCGAGCCTCCCGCTCGGCCTGGCCGCGCCCGCCCCCGCCCCGGACCCCGCAGCGCCGCCCGGCCGGGGGCAGCGCTCGGGCCGCAGCCTCCGCGCCCCGGGCCCCCGGTCCCCCCGCCCCCGGCCCCGGCCCCGGCCCCGGCCCCGCTCACCTGGCCCGGGCGCCCCCGCCCCGCCGCCGCCGGCTCCGTCCGCGAGGCCGAGCGCCGGGCCGCCGCCGCAGCTCTTTGTGAGCCCGCGCCGAGCCGCGCACCGAGACTGCTAATGAGCCCGGGAAGCTGAATAGCGGCGGGCGCGCCCCGGACGCGGCGTACGGCACGCAGGGCCGCCTCTGCCCGGCGCACGCGGCGCGGCCGCCCGGCTCCCCGCACCGGCCTGCGGCGGCCGCCCCCGCCCCGCCCCGCCCCGCCCCGCCCCCGCCCCGAACACGCCGCGGGCCGGACGGCGCGGCGGGCAGCCCCGGAGCGCGGGGGGCCGGGCGCGCGGGCGGTCGGCGGGGGGGGGGGGGGGCGCCCGGGGCCCGGGGCCTCTGGGGCTGTCTGCAGCCGCGGCGCCCCGACTGCCCGGGCCCCGGGGATGTCCGGATGCCCAGGCGCGCCCCGGACTGCGCGGGGGGAGCCGCAGGGCCCGGCCCCCCGGCGGGTGGAGCAGGGGACGGCGAGCGCCCCCGCGAGCGTCCGCCACCTGCCCCGGGCGCCGCGCTGCCCCCTGGCGGGCTCGGGGGCGCGTGCGGCGCGGAGGGGCCGCGGCGACCGCGCCCTGCTCGGCCCCGCGCGGCTGCGGGCGGAGGCCCCACTGCGAAGCCCGCGGGGACCGCAGCCTCTCGGGAAAGCCCCCATCTGGGCGCGGAGGCTCCCCGCCGCCGGCCTCCCGCTCGCGGGCTGCATCCCGGCCCTCTGCAGCCTCTGGCGTCCCGCACCCTGTGCTACCTGAGCCCTCCTCTGCGGACCTCCCCCACCTGGGACCTCCCCGAGCTCTCTCTCCTCGTCGTCCCGAATGGAGACGACCCTAACCTCGTCCGCGTCCGGATGCCCACGCACCCCACCCACGGAGCGTCGCCGATGCCCCCCTCCAGCGTGAAGGATCCTCTTTAAAGCCCGTGAAGGGTGTCCTGAGGACGCTGTTGTCACGTTAGACCCCTCTGGCCCTTTCATTCTGCCCTAGGGCAGATGTAGTAACCTGTGGGCTCTGCTGGGATAGATGCACGGGGTGCCTCGATGTCCAGGACAAGGGCTCAGGTGCCTCCTCCCCCATATCCTGATTATTTGCTTTCTGTTTTCTTCTGTCCTTTGGCTGGATTAGGGTGACAATGTGATGGGGGCATTTCTGAAGAGGAGCGCCGCAGGAGGTAGAGGAGGCCTGGCTGGGGGGAGGGGAGCCCCTGCTGCAGCTACTCTGAGGGCCAGAGCTGAGACCCTGAGGAAAAGCAGAAGGGCGGCGAAGCTAAATCCTGAGCCAGGCTAGCACAGGCTGCTGACTTGGTATGGACCTCTTGGGGCCTTGATCTCCCTCCCATTCCCATCTCCCCTCTGCCAGCCCAGTGAACACTCACAATACCCCGAGGGCCAGAGCCTGGAGTCAGGGAGGAACTGGTCCTGGTAGCGCAGCTTCATAGCCCAAGCGTCAAACAAAGGCAGAGAAAAAGGCAGAGTCCAAAAGCCAACCAGGGGCGGATTCCTGACCTCCTGCCTCTTGCTCCTCTTGCCTCTGAGATGAGCTTATCTCTCTCTACTGTTTGTGTTCCACCTACTTAAGCATTCTGTTTATCTAGCCTTTCAAGGGCCCTAGCTTTTCCCCCCAAATGCCAAAGACTGGATAGAAACAATTGGGAAGTAATAATTCCATAGCCTTAAATGTCGAGTATGAATCCAAGTACATTCACCTTGCCTTGTTCCAATGTGGTCAAATTCCTCAGGAAAGCAGACACCTATGCCTGGAGATGATCCCGACAGCCTTGTGTGTCTGTGAATATGGGTGGGTGGCTAATTCTGCACTGTTCCCTCCAACAACTCTCCTAGAGCTCTTCCCATGGGCCAGCTCTGGGCCAACCACTGGGGTTAGACCCTGTCCCTGCACATAGGAGCAGTGGTGGCTGATGCCCACAGTCCACAGGGTCAAAGGCACAGGCCTGCCTCTGCCTCACTCGGGGCTCCTAAATCTGGTGAGCTCTAGCCAACTGTCACTGTTCAGAGAATTTTGAAAGAGTGTTGGAGCAAGAAAGACATAAGTCTTCCATGAAACTTAAAAATCCAGAACATAAAAGATTGCTAAATCTGATTTCAGAAAACTTCGTGCATGCCAATCTTCACCATAAGCAAAGTCAATAACAAATCAGGAACGAAATATTTGAAACTCAGGACCAATAACCCTTCATTTCCCTAATATACACATACCATCAAAAATAAATAAGAAAAAAAGAACAACTCAGTAGAAAGAAAAAAAAAAGCAGACCAAGATATGGAGCAAACAGTTCACCCAGAAAGAAACATGAATGACTTTTAAACATCTGAAAAGATATGCTTCTTATTCATAATTAGAAATGCAAGTTGAAACTACACTTAGACACCACAGTTTTTATCTCTCAGAGACCCAGGAGTGCATTAACACATTATGTCCCAAGGGCGAGGGGACACTTGCAGACTCCTGCACTGCTTGTGGCATTGGAAATTGGTACAACTCCTGTTGAGGAAGATTAGATCACTTCTATCGAAATTATAAATGCACAAGCCATTTTACCTAAAAATTCAGTTTCTAGGAGATTTTCCCTTTTCTATTAAAGACTTTACTTATTCCTTCATGAGAGAGACACAAAGAGAGGCAGAGGCACAGGCAGAGGGAGAAGCAGGCTCCCTGCGGGGAGGACCAATGCGGAACTTGATCCCAGGACCCCGGGATCATGCCCTGAACCAAAGGCAGATGCTCAACCACTGAGCCACCCAGGTGCCCCTCTAGGAGTTTTTTTTTTTTTTTTTAATTTTTATTTATTTATGATAGTCACACACAGAGAGAGAGAGAGAGAGAGGCAGAGACACAGGCAGAGGGAGAAGCAGGCTCCATGCACCGGGAGCCTGACGTGGGATTCGATCCCGGGTCTCCAGGATCGCGCCCTGGGCCAAAGGCAGGCGCCAAACCGCTGCGCCACCCAGGGATCCCCCTCTAGGAGTTTTTATCCGAATGTACTACAGACATGCAAAGCAGCCATGAGTAGAGTTACCTCTGTGTCATTTATGTGGTCAGTGCCTACAAACAGCCTTGGTCTTGGTATCCCGTGAACAGCAGACCATTAAAAACACAAGCGCATATTCACTCAAGTAACATGCAGCCATAAAAGGAGGAAAGAAAGAAAAATGATGGACTATATGGAATGTTCAAGACACGCTGTTAAAAGAAAGAAGAGAAAAAGGTGTGTGTAGTGTTCCAATGTGTGTAAGACCGAGGACAAGGAGAAAGAGGGAGTGTACACATGCCTGCAGGCAATCATAAAGCCTCTCTTGAAGGATCATCAGAAACAAATAAATGTTGGTCATCTGTGGAAAGGAAACTGGTGGCTCGAGGGGGAGTGACAGGATGAATGACTTTTCACTGATCCTATTTTTTTTGAAGTATACAATATTATTAGTTATCCCAAAACAAAATTTTAAATTATCATTCATAACCCTGGTTCTTAACCCTCTAAAGGGTAACAGACTTCTTTTTATTTTATTTATTTATTTATTTATTTATTTATTTATTTATTTTAATAATAAATTTATTTTTTATTGGTGTTCAATTTGCCAACATACAGAATAACACCTTCTGAAATCTCTGTTCCTTTCTCCAGGGGAGAAGAAAACAATAGACACTCGGATCCAGAAACTAAGATGAATACTGCCATGACCTGGAGGAGGGGCCACATGGTCATGGGACCTACCACCACTTAGTGGTAGTATTCGTGAATTACAGGCTTGGTGCCAATCCTGTTTAGCCCAGAGGAGCTCCCCTCCCCACCAGAACAGATTTCTTACAGGGCATTTATAAAGTGGAGTCTAAATCTTGCCAATTCTTCAGCTTTCACCATAACTTAGTTTTTAAAAATAACACATGCCTTCCTTATATAGGGCAGAAGATTAACGCTCTGCCTTATTGGCTGCGGAAGACATTCCTTTATAAAACTCTTGCATGATGGAATATTAATTTTTATTCCTAAGCTCAGTATATGAATGGATTTGACTCACAAAGACATCTTCCCTGTCTGTGGGGATAGCAGAACAACTCATCTCCAATAAAGTTACCGCCGGGCCGCGTTGGGTCTCATGTCTCTTACTAATTCCAAGCACTTGAGCTTTTCTTCCTTAGCTCTTCACGCCTTCATCCTTGTGTAGTCAGGGTGCCTTGAACTGGGGAGCCAAGTGTCTCCTCCAGCTAAGGTACCAGCCAGGACAAGGCCTCAGGTAGATCACCTGAAGCCTCCATAGTAGTAGAGTTTCCTCCTCTGTTCAGATGAGAAAGCTGACCTCCAAAATCCCCAAGGTCCAGGGCATATGATAAGAAATGTCATCTAAACCACCCCCATGAGAATCTCTTGATTCTCTTTGTTCAGGATTTAAGTCAGTGTGAAGACTCTGACTTCAACCAGCGTCACACTCTGGGTTTTCAAGACCCCACGTTTTACTTTCAAAGATACAGAGACACATATTATGAAAATGCCTTTAATAACCATGGAAGCAAAGTACCTTCCTAAAAAGTAAATACGATTGATTTTTTTTTTTTTTTTACTTATTTCAGGACACAGATTCTACAACAAAATCCAGGCTTTATAGCAATAAATGGATGATTATAATTAATGAAATCCCTGGCTCCTGACCCTCCAGATTCTGGCCTCAGGAACCACACAAAAGAGTCTGCAGGAACATGGGGTAGAGCCTTTATCCTCAAGTAGGACCATTGAGGAGGGACCCCTTCTCTGGGTGCTGACATAGGTCTGGGAAAAGCAGAGGTCTGTTGTTTTCACAAGAGAAGTTACCCACTGCATTTCGGGTGATACCTACAAGGCAGACCTTCTTTACCCTAGAGACCCTCTAGTGTAGATAATGGCAGGGAGGTAGTAAAGACCATGAGGTATGGATGTAGATAGTCTGTATCATACAGATGGTAGGTAAGTAATGCAGCAAAGAGAGCAGAGTGGGTGAAGTATGGTTCAGTGTAGTCAGCCACTTGAGCATGCCTAGTCCCAAGGAATAGAATGCATCAGCACCAACAATCTCAGTGGGGTGGAGAGGATGGACTGGATTGTGGAGGGCACAAGGCTACTCTGACACCCTTTATTATATGATTTTGGTCAAGGGGACAGGGTGCTAGAGGTGGCTCGGTCTTCACAAGAAGGTGAGCCCTCTTGGGGGGGAAGGACTGTGACTCCAACTGCTGTTCTCTGAGATGCATCATGAAGGAAGCCACAGAGGGATAGGGTAACCCAGATCAAAGCCTGGAGGGGTATCCAGACAGTAATCTAGGACCCCATGTAACAGTTCTAGAAAGGTCTGTTTTGGGCATGTCCAGAGGGCATGTGTTTGGGGACCAGTGGCCAGGCACAGTCACAGACTGGGGGGAGAGCTCACTGTGGAACTTCATCATGGTAGGGGCCCAGAGGGGCCAAGAGCTCCTGCAGGACCCATCTTGAAGGCTCACTGTTGACATCAAGAAGCTTCTGCCTTTGAGGCCTGACTGCATCTGTTCTGGAGATGCTGAGCATTTGGAAGGGAGGGATCTGAACCCTCTCCACAAGGGGTACTTTTAAACAGGATGCCGATAGGCAGACTGAGCACCAGCAATTAACAAGAAAAGGCAAATCAGCAGTACCCAGATTTGTGACTGGTATTTGTGAGGTGGGTAGTGTGATAAGGCGACATATCCTTGGCTCCGAACCACAGAGCTCACCCTTCTGCTCTTCCCGGAGCACAGAGGGTATCAGATGTTTTGTGTAGCTTTGAGTTGTCCTTCTTGTTAATGGCCACCCAGATGTTCCTCTGTGGAACCATACTTCCCTCATCCTCCTCTTAGGAGAAGGGGCCCCTCTGCCCCCCTTTCCCTTCCCACGGGATGAGCACATGAGTTGGGCCAAGCCAAATCTCTACATTCTATCCCCCTGACTCTAGGACTTAGCTCAGGGGTGGATGTGTGATCCAAGCAAGTTCCTAAGATTTGGTCTCAAGACCTTTGCCGGAAATACTATAAAAGAGACACCTTCTCCACTGAGTTTGTAAGAAGTGAGGATAACGCAAGCCTAGAGCTGCCAGGCCCCCCTGTGAAGAGGCCTGCTGGAGACTGAGACTAAGACAGAGGAAAGCCGGGCTACAGGAGGCAGTAGGCCACAATGACATCATGGAAACACTGGATCCAGCCATGCCTGATCTCCCTGCCACTAGACTTTTTCAGTTATATAAAGTCAAAGTCAGTTTGAGTTGAGTTCCTGTCCCCTGTAATCTTTAAGAGTCTGGTCTGATATAATGAGAATCATGAGGGCTATTTGTTGTAGCTAGTACCAGTAAGTACTAGGAAGAAACAGAGCCACGAGATTCCAGAAAGAACAGCAGCATTCATTGTCACAGGGCCTACTTCAGTTCCAAAAACAATCTCACTTGAGCACCTCTGGAACCTTGGAACCACTTCTTAATGGGAACTTTAAAAACTGGATACATAAAGCTTGCAGAAGGAGAGGTCTGGGGAGGATTTCAGAGAGCTGCCTCTGTGGCTGGACTGCCTGTCAGCTGGAGAAGCTCAGGCCATGCTGGGTCACGATGGGGTCAACTGTGGGAGTGTTGCTGTAAGGAATGCCTTTATAATCATTAGTGCTGGGCTCTGCAGGGACCTTCAACTTTGCATGGGCTCTAAGGACGACTGTACTATGTGGCTTTTCCCGGGGCAGAACCCTAGGCTGAATGACCTCACTCCAGGCTCAGGATTCACCTTGTCTTGGAACCTGCTCTACTTGGTTTATACAAGATTAACCACATTTCCCCATCCTACATCAGAACTGGCAGCCTAACCCAGGCAACTTTGCAACGTCTGGCAGTGTCCCGAGACAGTTTGAGCTCTCGCGGGTGGGGCTGATGCTATGGGCATCTGGTGGATACAGACCAGGGATGCTGCTAACCAGACTACAGATGTACAGGGCAGCTGCCTACATAAGGAATGACTGATTTGTCCCAAGCCCAGCTGTCAATGGTGCGGAGACTGAGAAACTCTGTTGTATTATCTTCTAATGTGTCCATTTATTTACATGGAAAAAAAATCTTGTAAATATGTAAAAATGACCTGTTCCCTGTCCCTCACCCCCAGGCAGAGGCTTAGAGCCCCCATCCCACATCTAGGTACAAATGCAGGCCCTGTACCAGAGAGAGGGACTGGCTCAAGGTGTGTTCACTGGCTCCCCATCCACAAGCATAACACTGCTGGTTGAGTTCTCCGGGCCTTGGTCAGGCAAGGCCTGACGACAACCTTGACACCTACCTTAGGGGGCAAGGTGACAGATAGATGGTTCCCTGGCAAGGAGAAGTGCTGTGGGCAGGGCTTCCTGGAAGGAGTGCATCAAGCCCTCCCTCCTTCTCCTTGGGGTTGCCTTGCCACCCCCCTTCCCTCCCTGCCCTTCCCTCTAACTCCCTATCCTCCCCACACTCTGCACCAATCGCTGGGCTGGATCCCAGCTATTTCCTTGGGTCTGGCTGCTTGTCTTGGAAATAGTCCTAGAACCCTTTACACTGAATGCACTGACCCCAGGAAGCCTCCTTATAGCTTCCAGAGAGAGGACTTTGAGGTATTGTTCCCTTGCAGCAGGGTTCCTTTCTCTCTGGAGTGGGATCTTTGTTGCATTGTCAGGGAAGCGCTTGTTACAGACGCCCCAGGCAGAAAGTCCAGCCTTCCGGGCAGTGCAGGGGTCCCCGAGTGGGCCTGGCAGCATCCCATCCCAAGTCCCACAGGCTGGAGCCTGGCGGGCAGCAGAGGCGAGCCACCCCACACCCCTGCCTGACGACTGTTCCATTTTCTCAGTTACCTTCCTCCCGCCAGGGACCCTGGCAACACCACTGCTTCCTGTGCTGTCCCAGAGAGTCTCCTACCCCACTAGAGCCAACCTGTGGGGGCTGGGTGCTCGGCCAGCCTGTATTTTCCTACGTGGCTTTGGTTGCTGCTTGCAGGTCTTTATTTATTTGCATGATCATTCAGTTAGCAGTTCTCTCTGACACTGGAGGTTGTACATCCAACCGATGCATAAGGCTGCTCCAAATCCACTTCTGTGCCTGAGCGGCGGCCATTTCAGCCAAATGGATAACCCCAGGGCTATATCATGTTTGGGGATATTTCATGAGTTTAGGAGGCCACTTTTTGGACAGCAAGGTAGGTAAAGATACATGCCCGCGGCTACTCAGTTCAGGAGAACCCAGGGCATGCCACCGTAGCACATCAACGTTAGGACTTTACATGTTAGCAGTTGTTACGGGCTGAATTGTGACCCCCCACAAAGGTATTAAGGTCCTAATCCCCAGTACGTGTGAACATGACATATTTGGAAATAAGATCTTGGCAGATGATCTAGTGCAGATGAGTTCAGTAGGGTGGGCCCTAATCCACTATGACGGATGTCCATATAGAAAGGGGGGATCTGGACAGATTGGCACACACGGACGGAAGATGAGGCGCAGACGCTGGAAGAAGACCATCTACAAGCCAAGGAATGCCTGAAGCCGCCAGCAGCCAAGACAGAGGCCGGGAACAGATTCTCCCTCGTGGCCCTCAGAGGGAACCAATCCTGCCAACATCTGCATTTCAGACTGCCAGCTTCTGGAACCATAAGATAATACAGTTCTGTTGTGGAAGCCACCCAGGTCGTTGGGCTTGGTTACAGCAGCCCCGGAGAACCAATACCTCTTCGAAACTTGGATGCTTCCGCGGCATGTTGCAGCCAACACCAGCTGTGCCCACGTGGTCCCATGTACACCCCTCTCCAGCCCTGGTGCGTCTTTCTCCTCCACTGGTCCCTCTGCTCTCCTTGGAGAACCACCACTGGCGAGCTGGAACTGCCAGAAACAAAACATCCTCCAGGGCAGGTCCTGGTACAGGAGTATGGAAGCTCTCTTACCTCTAAGTGAGACAAACCTAGAGGGGTAATTGACTCCTCCAGCCCCACATGGGATCCAGCTGATCTGGGAATTCAGCTGAAAATGCACCCTTCCTCAGCTTCTTCCAGAGCCCCCTCACTGGGCTCTCCTGGGAGCAGTTCCCTACAAGCCACCTCCACAAGCACCTTGATCTCAGCCCCCACTTTCAGGGCTCAGACCAAAGAACGAAGGTATAGAAGTGGCCTCAGGAGACAGACCCTGAGGCTGGGACTCTGGAGACAGCTGACTCACCAGGCAGAGGTGAGTGGAGTGCCGAGCATCCCACCAGCTCCCCTCCTGGGGCAGTGCAGTCCTGTGTTGAAAAAAAGTGGAAGCCAAGTGGAAGGTGCTTCCCTGATTGTGCAGAATTCCCAGTGATGGAAGGGAAGAAGAAAAGGAGGGAAGACGATCAGCCCAGCCCACTTCAGGGCACGTGGCAGCCTTTGAGCAAATCCTCCTGTCTGCATCGGAGAAGGCTTGGCCCAGGTCACTTTCAGAGAAGCAGAACTGCAGAGATGGCTGCACGTGGAGCCTCCAGCAGTTCTCCTGGAGCAGAGGTACATCCCTGTTAGCAAAAGAGGGAAGCCCTATACTAGGGGGTCCCGGAGAGACAGCGGTGAGGGAAAATCCTCCCCTAGACAGACTGCAGGCAGTGTACCTGGTCACCCGCCTCGACCGGAGGGAGAAGTGGCCTAAGGTTGGACATATTGACGCACAGTCGTAAGTGGCATGGCCGGCTGATCAGGGCCTGAGGAGCAGAAGTGGGAGCTCTGTGCTGTGGTGGCCACATGTGGATGGGCCCATGGGAGCAGGCACACTGTAGGAGGACCTTGGTGTTGCACATTAATGCCCACTTCACAGTGCCTAGAGCAGAGGAAGTGTGACATAAGCAGGTGGACAAGGGGATTCCTCCAAGAGGTGTCCACCAGTGTCTGTCCTCAGCCAGTGCAGGGTTTGCACAAGGGGCTCATGAAGAGTAGCCATGGTGGCAGAGAAGGAGGCTGTGCATGTCCCAACAGCCTGGACTTCCTCCCACCGAGACTGATCCAGCTACTGCCATTGCTGAACATCCCACCTGCCGGCAACATGGACTATGCTGAGCCCCAGATATGCCACCACCCCTCAGAGAGCCCAAACAACTACCTGGTGGCAAATTGATTACCCCTTCTGTTCTGCAAATTCCAGTAGTTCATTCTGACTGGGGCTGTCACATATTCCAGGGATGGTTCAGCATTTCCTGTCAGCCCCACTCTTGGAGGACTCATGTTATCTGATTTACTGACTTGGGATCCTGCACCACGTTACCTCGGACCAAGAGGCCCACTTAATAGCAAGGGAGGTATAGAGAGCAATGACCACATGATCATCAGATCCATGTTCCTCCAAGATTTTGCACCAACTGGAAGCTTTTGGCCTGGGGAATATGGAAAGAGCCTCCTGAAATTGCAGCTAAGTTGTCAGCTTAGGGATACATTGTACAAGGTTGGGCACTGCTCTTCCAGCTGGCACAGGCCTTCAAGCAGAGGTGCAGAATGACTGGATGCACAAGCCTTGGAGCCAGCAGCGCCGCTGCTGGAATGACCCTGCTCATCATCTTTCCTAGTGACCTGCACAGGGGATTGGTGCTTCCCACCACCACAATTTTAGGTTCTGTGGGTCTCCTGAGGGTCTAGAGGGCCTCGTTGCCAGAGGGGAAGAGATCTTCCACTGGAGACCCAGAAGGAGTCCTACTGGACTTACAGCAACAGGTGCCACCTGGTAATTTGGAGTTCCCTGTGCCAGGAGACAATGGACACCAGAATGGGTTACCATTGTGTAAGGAAATTGACCCTAATTGCCATGTAGAGAGAAGAACCAGGAGAACCATACTTGAATTGGGGACCCATTGTGGCACCTCGGGGTGCTCCCATGCCCGATTTGAATCCTGACTAGACAGCACTACAGCCATAACCTGGTAAGTGTGTGGTAACCAGGGGCTCAACCTCCAAGAGATGGAGGTGATCCCGCTGGGCACACCACCCAGCCAGCAGTGCTGGCCAAGCGTGAGGGGAGATTAGGACACATGGTAGCAGTATATATAGTTTCCTGGGGAGCCCATAGCAAACTACCACAGACTGGACAGCTTAAACACCAAAATGTCTCACAGCCCTGGAAGCCAAATGTCCAAACTCAAGGGATTTAAGTAGGATGGGCTCTTTCTGAGGGCCATGAGGGAGAAACTGTTCCAAGCTGCTCTCCTTAGCTTGTCAATGGCCGTCTTCTCTCTATGTCTTCACATCGTCTTCCACTTACCCACATCTGTCCCTCTGTCCAAGTTGCCCCCTTTTACAACGACACCAGCCATATTGGGTTAGGGCCAATCTAACAGCTTCATTTTAGCTTGAGCACCTCTGTAAAGACCCCGTCTCCAAACACAATCACAGTCTGAGATATTAAGGACTAGGATACAATATGTGAATTTGTAGCAGGGGATGAGGGTGCTGGGGGGAGGGGAACACAATGCAGCCTATAACATGGAGGGAGATATTGAATATCATTTTAGGCCTCAGGACCAACTACAGCTATGGATCTGAAGCTCATCCCATTGACCCTCCCTGGCAAGATCTCCCTTGGATAATGTCACCAACCATGCTCCTGAAGAAGCCAGGACAAGATAATGTAAATTTACTATGAGAAGCAAGCAGCCCTGAGAAATACAAGGGCTGGGCTTAGGAGGCACCGTGGGAGTTCCTGTTGGGTCATGAGGACTCTTTTCACCATCGTGCGCTCCTGGCTGCAGCTGGCACCACACGTCTCTAGAGATCTGCCCCTGGGCTACTGAGCTTGCTGTGGGTGGAGAGCTGGGCATATCTGAACTTTGTAGACCCTCAGAACAGCCTGAAGACAATGACTGTTGTATACAATGGTAAAATAAAATCATAATAATAGCAACAATATTCATTGGCTTAAAGTGGGTGTCTTCTCTGCTTAATCACTGGACATCTATGGTTGTATGTTGCAGAACATCTGAGCTAATTTGGGGAAATGATCTGAGCCATTTCTAGAGAAAAGCTGCTCAAGACTTGTACCCAGGGTGCCATTTCTGGGCAGGTGGCAGCTGAGGAAGACAAATTCCTATGGAGCCGTCGAAGCAAAGCTCCCTGGAGTCATCTGCTTGCTTTCAGGAGAGGGTGTGTCTATCAGTTTGTATTGCTGGGGTAATAAATGACCACACACTTAGTGGCTTAAAACAACACAACTGAGTATTTTAACAGATCTGTAGGTTAGAAGTCCTTCATGGATCTCACTATGCAAACATTCAAGGTATTCACAGGGCTTTCTTTCTGGAGGCTCCAGGGGAAATGCCGTGCCTTTTGCAGCTTCTAGAGACCACTCACACACCTAGAATCATAGCCTCCTTCTTCCATGTTCACAACCAAGAAAATCGTATTTCTCTAGTCCTGCTTTTGTCTCCCACTGAGCACAAGTTTTAGGGAATCAAGGGATTAGCTTCTGCCTCTCCAGGTAATCCAGGATAATCTCCCCATCTCAAGGTCCTTTTTTTTTTTAAGATTTTATTTATTTATTCATGAGAGATGCACAGAGAGAGGGAGAGGCACAGACAGAGGGAGAAGCAGGCTCCCTGTGGGAGCCCAATGCAGGACTCAATCCCAGGACCCCGGGATCATGACCTGAGCTGAAGGCAGACACTCAATCCCTGAGCCACCCAAGTGTCCCCCCATCTTGAGGTCCTTAACCACATCAGCAAAATCTCTTTTTCCTGTAAAGCAAATATTCAGAGGTTCCAGAAATTAGGATGTGGGTATCTTTGGGGGGCATTGTTTTTCCTACCACAGCACAAAACACAAAAGGTCTGTACATAGGAAGCAGTGTGCATCATGTTTAAGCAACCACGGTTAAGCATGGGCTGTGACCCTGGGTAAGTGTCTCTCTTCTATACAGCTCCAGGTTTCTCAGCTGTAAAATGGGGGAAATATTATTTGCCTTAGGGTTTTTTTGTAAGAGTTGAAATAGGTGGCACATGTATATCTCTTAACCCAGAGCCTAGCATGTAAAAAGTGCCAATTCATGTCAATCATTATCATAATCATTACTGTGGTAGAATGGAGACATCCTCCTATGATGGGCTTTTGCCTACCTGACATTTTTTTTTTTTAAGTCCCACCTGAAATTTCAGGTTCATGGGGTTCCAGGCAGGGCTGAGATTCCTCAACTGAAAAATGGGGTCATTTTTTCTTCTTTAGAAAATTGTGAGAATTTAGCTAATCGTTAATCATGTATATTCTTTTTTTTTTTTTTTATGATAGTCACACGGAGAGAGAGAGAGAGAGAGGCAGAGACACAGGCAGAGGGAGAAGCAGACTCCATGCACTGGGAGCCTGATGTGGGATTCGATCCCGGGTCTCCAGGATCGCGCCCTGGGCCAAAGGCAGGCGCCAAACCGCTGCGCCACCCAGGGATCCCCATTAATCATGTATATTAAAAATACTCTCATGCCACACACTGACCTGGGGCCTGGACTGTAGCAATAGCAAACTGGCTTGAGCCCTGCCACTGGCACATTGATAATAAGTGGGAGCAGACAGCAGGGCAGCATGCATGGGCACGGATGCTCAGGCTACAGACTGGGAAAGATGGACCACGAGGCTTGGCCAGGCAGAATGTGCTAGCACTGAAGACCTCATCTAAGATTTGGCTGTTGTAGTTCAAAGTGACATCAGAGTCAGCTAAGGTGGCTAATTGACTCCTCCAATACCTGTTTAAATGATTCTAAATGTCAAAATCTTTCTTTTAAAATAGCCAGCATGGGTTTTATTTCCCAGCCTGGATCCTGATACAGTACTAGTCATGTTCTTCAGAAACAGACACTCCAAGATAGATTCTGGGGTTAATCTGGTCATGTCCCAGGCCTGGAGCACAGTGATAAGCTCCTTGACAGTGGAAAATATGGTCCTAGCAAACTATGCCATGCTGGGCGTCACCATTCCGACCTGCAGTTGCTTTGAGTGGAGCCCTACTAAAGCCAGAGCCCAGGTGACTGCTGCCCTTAACTGCAGTAAGGATGGCTTCAAGGACTGTGGGACTGGATGACTCTTTGACTCTTCTTATTACACCAGACACCATACAGAAAGAAAATGACAAACTTATGGTTGAAACTTCAGCTCAAGTCACAGTCAGGAAACCAGAAACTTTTGTCATTTTCTGTGCTATAGCCATAGAGTTACCTTTGCCTACAGTCAGAGACTGTGTGAATATTCCAGAATTACAATGTCAGTTGAATTCAAAGACTTGACAGGTACCCAAGTGAGCATGGAAGGCAGTATGGCCCTGAGGTTTGGAATGCAATATATCAGTAGATTCAGATGAAGCTGAGAATCGTGAACCATAAGTCTGTCTGAATCTGGGTCTGTTCCCAGCTCATGGAACGGGCCTGCTCTCTTGTGTCTAAGGAGACTTGCCTTCTCTTGCTTAAAGACCTGGTGCTTGGCCTCCTATAGACCAGGTCTGACAGTGGGAAATGTCACTGTAGAGATGATCCATGAAGTGCCCTTGGTAATGGTGGGATTCCACAGTGACAGAAACCAAATGGCAGTACTTAACTACCAAAGACAAGAGAGAGTATTTATTATAATGAGCAGTAAGATAGAGGTAACCAGAATGCTTTGACCCACATGACTTTTGACAGTGGTTAATGGAACCCTAGAGAATGAAATTACTAGCAGCCAAATTTCCAGACTGAAGCCAGTTTGCAGACCCAGAGTCTCCTTCATTAAAAGGGAGACCTAGCATCCAGAGAAGAGACCCTGCAATATTGGCACAAATACATGCTGTAAATCTCCCTTAAATTCTTCCCTATTGGACTTTTTGGCTGTTTACTAGGGTCATGTATATGGTGGATAAAGGGAAATGTGGACCTTTTGGAGATTTCTGGACACTGGCTCTGAAGTGACATTAATTCTTAGGACACGGTATAACAATTTTTATTTTTATTTTTTTAAAGATTTTATTTATTTATTCATGAGACACACAGAGAGAGGCAGAAACACAGGCAGAGGGAGAAGCAGGCTCCACGTGGGGACCCCAATGCGGGAACTCCAGGATCATGCCCTGAACCAAAGGCAGATGCTCAACCACTGAGCCACCCAGGCATCCCAACAATTTTTAGAAAATCAAAAATGCCACTGTATTCTACCAGTTAAAGTGGAGGCTCGTGGTGGTCAGATAAATGGAGTTCAGGCCCAAATCTGACTCAGAGTGGGCCTAACAGGCTTGTAGACCTACCACATAGTTATTCCCCCAGTCCAGAATAGATCATTGGAATAGACAGACGTGGCCCCTTGTGGAGTCCCCAGATCGGCTCCCTGGACCCATGGGATGAGGGCCATTGTAGGAGGAAGGGGTAAAGAACTAGTCTTCCCTGCTGGGATAACAAATCAGAAGTAGGATTGCATCCTGAGAAGCTACAGAGATCATGATCACCATCAGAGACAGGAAGGGGCAGAGTGAGAGGTCTGTCACAGCCCCGTCTGATTTGCCTCTTTAGCCTGTGTCAATGGCATATGGATCTTGGAAAATGACAAGGGATTGCCATAAATTGAATCTGGTGGTGACTCCCAACTGCAGCTGCCATTCCAGAGGTGGTCTGGAAATATTTCAGATGTGTGTCCTGATGGGTGCAAAACATAGTGCCTGGCACCTGGTATGTTTTCTGCTATCTGGCTGTTTCTTTCCTCTTCCCCCCACCCCACTTCCTCAAGTGAACCTAAACTGGTTAACATTTTAGGTTCTAACTGAGCATGTGACTGAGTTGACATGATCCTACGATCATATGTGGCTGATGAAACTTCATCCAGGCAAAGTACAGGAGGGTAAACAGGAGGGATGCATGGGAAAGCTCCTTGCTTGCCCCTCCAGATGCACTCTTACCCTTCCTTCCCTGCTCTATGCCCAGGAACCTGACCTCTGTAGACTGTGTCTATGGGGTCCCTGGTCTCCTAGCTTCCAGTGGGCTTGCTCAATGGGAGATGCTGGCAGGGCACTGGAGGAAGTAAAAAGGGTGATGGTGGATCTCCCCCACCTCTTTTCTTTCCAGAACTCCATGAACTGGCCATGTTCTTCTAGCAAAGACCACAGTACCTCACAGGCCTTTCCCACAACTGCAGATCTTACTGGATTTCCATAATGGATCCCTCAACTTGCTCCTAGGGTACTAACAGCTTCCCAGTGCTGCCAGCCCCAGAGTGCTACATTGTGGATTTCTCTTAACCTTGCTCCACCTTTGTAGGAAGTCCTTGCCCTAAACTCTTCTCATTTATTTCTTCTGAAGGAACCATCTGTTTCCTACTGGGACCCTAACACATTTAAGGACAAGGATTAATTCATTCATCTAATATTTACCAAGTAGTTACCATGTAATTAGTGTTAGGCATTGGGGAAACCATTGAAATGAAACCAGACACACTCTTTGCCCTCTCAGAGCTTTCTGGGAGAGATGGGCGTTAGTCCAACAATCACACAAACAAAGGAAAAAAATCACAAATTAAACAGAGGGAAGGATGAGCACTTGGCAAAATCTCATAGTGGGAGAAGGTAGTGTTTTTCCCTTTAGGCTTGAGTCAACATTCCAGGTAGTGGGAACAGCATGTGCAAAGGCCTCAGAACTGGCAGGAGCATAGCTTGTTTGAGGAATTTAAGAAAGGCTTATATAGAGCAGGCTGGAGGGACAGGAGGGTATGTGCAGCTGACAAGCCAGGCCTACTAGGCCTCACCAAAGTCTTTACCCAAATGAAGAACCAGTAAAGCCATCAGAGCATGCAATATACGGCCTTTGAGACAGCCTGGAGATCCACACCTCTTGAGATTCATGCCCAATATTCCTCTCACTTTGAGTGCAGGTGGACTCATCGGCTTGTTTCTGATGTACAGAACACAGAAGAAGTGATAGGAGGCCACGTCTGGGACTGAATTACAAAAAAGACTGGGGTTCCATTTTGGATGCCTTCTCTTGTTCTCTCTGTCTCTGTTCACCAGTTGCCATGGATGGGCTATGTGGTGAGGAGCCCAGGTGAGGTCATTTCCAACATCCACGTGTGTGTACCTGCAAACAGATTCCCCAGCCCCAGCTGAACCTTCAAGTAACTGTAACTTATCTACAGCGTCTCTAGAGACTGCGACCCGGGACACTCAGCTAAGCCATGCCCAGATTCCTGATTCATAGAAACAGAGGGTAATAAATATTTGTTGTTTTATAGGGGCAAATTTTGGGGTAGTTTGTTACATAGCAAAAGGTCATTAATATAGAGCATATTTCATTCATTCAGCAAATACAAAGGAACTATAGACCAGGCATGCTATAAGTGCTGACATGATACAGTTTATAAATTTTATACAATTTTTTGAGTAGGTAACAATGTAACATGGTTTGAAATTACAAAGTAACAATAGGTGACTTAAAGAAAAAAGTCTCTCCTGCAGATACCCAGCTTCTTCGCCATGGCTTACTTAATGTTAACAGTTTCTGGTGTACTCTTCCAGAAAGATTTTATGCATGTGCAAATGTATGGTTGATCCTTGAACAACATGGGTCTGAACTGAATGCATCCACTTAAATGTGGATTTCTGTAGTACAGTACTGTAAATGTATTTTTCTCATGATTGTCTCAATAACATTTCCTTTCCTCTAGCTTACTTTATTGTAAAAAAAAAATACAGCATATACTACATACAACATATGAAATATGTGCTAATTGTGCTATTGGTAAGGCTTCTGGTCAATAGTAGACTACTGGAAGTTAAGTTTTTAAGGGGTCAAAAGTTATACACAGCTTTCGACTCCATGAGAAGGAAGGAAGTAGGAAGGTGGCACCCAAACCCTGGCATTGTTCAAGCGTCAAATGTACATTGGTTCATAACATCATTATGCAACTTGTTTTTTATTTTATTTCCACACAACCATATATCTTGAGGAACATTCTATGTATGTACATAGAGAATTGCCTCATTGCATTTCACAGCCATATAGAATTCCATTATATAAATGCACCCCTTTACCTGTCCCCTATTGATAAACCCTTTGGTAATTTCCAATCATTTGCTATTATGAACAATGGATGGTGCAACAAATAATCACCACAATATAATATTTTCCCCTATAGGGTGAATTTGTAAAAATGTATCCAAAAGTATGCAAATGTGTAACTTTGATAGATATTGCCAAACTACCATGGCAGTGGTACACCTGGATGGAAGCTTCCTAATGTACTTGGCCATCAGTGACAGTGAGAGCTTCTGCTTCCCCACAATTGTCAACAGTGTTATCAAATGTTTTGGTCTTTGCCCATCTGATCAGTGGGAAATAGTATCTCAGTAAGGCTTGAAGTTAGCCTTCCTGTATTCTGTGTGAGGCTGAGACTCCTTTGACATGTTCAGTAGCTGCTGCATATTACAGGTGTGTTGTAATAATAATAATAATAATAATAATAATAATAACAACAATGAAGGAAACAAAAAACCACTCAGGCTGCCAGAGTGTAGAAGGACTGTGGGACCAGAGCGGATGCAAGAAGCCCAGACAAAGGAGAAGGGAGTGCAGCAGAAGGATCCTGAGCTCTTTGAAAGCCTAAATAAAGAGGTCTTTGTGAGCAGTGTGTGTGTGTGTGTGTGTATGGGCACATGCGCACTTCGGGAGCTGGAGGCTTGGGGAGAGGCAGTGCCAGGATTTATACTCAGTCTCTGGCTTGTGCAACTTGAACAAAGATGGTGCCCTTCACCGAGATGGGCAATACTGAAGGAGCGCCAGATTTGTTGGGGAAGATCAATTTTGTTTTCCACTGTTGCTATGAGAACCACTAACTTTGTGCCTTTACTAAATGCTGTGTGTTAGTTACTCCTACACCAAAGCGGAGTTTTAAATTTCAACACATATCTTGCATTTAACATATTTAAAATACTAACCAAGCTAGTAAGTCACACGTGCAAAGAATCAGTCCGTCCGTACGATGTTAATGATTTCTCTGGTCTTTTACCATGTGTGGAGGAATCAGGGCAGGAGAAAGTGGAGGAGGCTGGGAATCACCTGGAGCTGTGCTCAGAGCCCTATGTAGCTACTTCAATATAAACTCAAGCAAATGGGGCGCCTGGGTGGCTTAGTCAGTTAAGTGTCTGCCTTTGGCTCAGGTCATGATCCCAGAATCTTGGGATCCAGCCCAGCATAGGGCTTGCTGCTCAGTGGGGAGTCTGCTTCTCCCTCTGCCTGCTGCTCCCCCTGCTTGTATTCTAAAATCTTTTTAAAAAATAAACTCAGGTAAGTAAGGCAGGTGAACGGGGCTCCCTGAAATTGGTTTTCTCCAACTGTGACCTGTGAAGCCAGGAGATGTCTCTGAAGTTAGTTCTTCAACTTTTCACTTCTGAGGAGCCTTCTGATCCGGGATGTGTAATTTAATGTTCTCCAGGTGTCTGAATTAGATCCCATCTCGTCCCTAAATATGTTATTCCAGGTGGAGGAGAGATTAACTACCAAAAAAAAAAAAGTATTGTGTACAATTACATATGTATATATCTTCTTGGAAGAGAAAAAAAAACCTATCACCTAAAATACCAACTACACTAGACAGATGATATTGTGATAACCCACATCACTGTTAACCCCATAACCCCACCCTTCTCCTAACCCTCCAGCTCAGACCCCTAGCTGGAAATATTGTCCCCAAGCCACCAAAATCAGAGAATACATCAGTCAAATTCCTGGCTTTTCTACTGCCGAAGCCAAGGTCTAGATATAAGAGAGAAAGAATAATTCCCTGCTCTTCTGTCTGGGACAATGATTCTCAGACTGTGGTCTCCCAAGCAGCAGCATTAGCATCCCCTGACACCTGGTTAAAAATGAAAATTCTCAGGCTTCACCCCAGACCCACAAAATCAGAAGTTCTCACATGTGGAGCTCAGAAATCTTTAACACCCCCGGGTGATTGTGGTGTCACAGAAAAGTTTGGGAACTGTAAGATGAGAGAGTTCCAGGTCACAGCGTGGAAGAATAGATTAAAGATAGCAGAGGAGCTACCTCAGCAGTGGAGCGTAAGGCAGCAGCCACATAAAACTCCTTGGGGACCAGCCAAACATGTCCCCACTAGGCCTGGAGGCTGGTGGATACAGATGGTACACACCTAACTAGGTACTCTGACCCATGACACATTGAACTGAGACTTGGTCAGAAATCCAGGGCCCAGAGGGGAATAGCAGACACCTCATTAGATACCAGCAGGGAGGGCTGAGTAGGCACAAGGGAAGACACCACCCACACTATTGCCAGCATGAGACCGAGGACCCCTAATGAGGCCCAGATGTTTCTCTGCCGCTGCCACCTCCAACCCCGTCTGGTGCCAGACTGCGCTAGACACAAGTGTCTACTATCAAGAGAGCAGCTTGACTACATACTAAAATTTCTTCCTTCTACATAACATCTTTAGACATGGTAGAAAATATATGTAAAATCAGAGTAATAAATTCAGAGCTAAGACTGAAGTCAAAAAAGGGAACTTCCTTGGATTCAAAATGGTAAAGCTTTTCTTAAAAAAAAAATGGAAAAGAAAGGAAATGTGTATGGAAAACAGGAGAGGCTGTAGCCATCTGTAGCCTGGAGGCCAGGACCGATTCTGGCTGCATGGAGATGCCTCCAGCTGGCTGCCTGCGGGGAGCAGTTCACAGCTCAGAACACACTGGGGAGAATTTTCTCAGACAAGATAAGAACCAAATATTAAAAAACCCAAGGAAGTTTTATGCCACAGATGCAAAACAATACAATTAATGGAAGAACCAAGGGTATAGTGATAGTAGAGCATCTGAAAAAAAAGAAAAACCCAAACCTTTAAAATACATATACCTTTGAGAGATAAAGGAAGAACTCATTAACTCATTCAAGAACCAATTTTGATTGTTGGAATTTAAAAAAAAAAAAAAGCAATTAAATACGGAGGCTGAACAGTCAAGGTGCTGAAGAGAACTTGAAAAGTATCATGCACGTGTGTGCGTGCATATGCATCACACACACACACACACACACACACATATGGACCCACACAGTGAATCTTTGACACATCAAGGATAAAGAAAAAAGAGAAAAGCCTCTAGAGAGAAAAAGTAGATTATAAGCTAGTTATAGGGAAATAAAAATCAGGCAACATCAGATTTCTTATTAGCAATCTTTGATACACAAAGACAATGAATAAGAGTTTCAAAGTGCTGAAGGAAAATATTTATATAACTTCGAGCCCAGAATTCCAAACCCAGAAAATTATCTTTCACGAGTGAGAATGAAACAGACTTTCAGGCACTCTTAGAATTTTTCACCTGGGTGTCTTTGCTCAAAGAACTACTAAAGGATGATACATGAAGAAAAATGAACCCAGGAGGAAGTAATAGAACTCCAGAAGTATTAGTGAGCATATAAGCCAGTAAAACACTTGAATACATTTATAGAAATTTTGATTTGTTGGAATTGGGGGAGTGTCTTTAAACAGCAGACTGGGAGTAAAATTCGTTGGGCAGGAATAGCAGACTCTCTCCTAGCTACTTGAAGTAGAAAAGGAACCTATTAAATGACACTGAATAAATCACAGAATCTGCAAGAGGGCCAGAAACTCATGGCAGGAGCTAGGTGGCAGATACAGTGCTCAGATTATACTGTGGAACACCATAGGAAAATTTCCTGCCATGCCTGTTGCCACCTCTACTAGTCATAGGCAAGTCACTCTTCATAGTTCATACTACAACCACTGCAGCCCTTGGAAAACTAAATGTCTACCACTGAGGCCATAATGGATTCTTCATGACACTTCTTGACCTCTCTCCCTTGAATAAAATCTTACTGAGTCTGACCAATTGCTTGCTTGTACTCCTTATGCTAGGGAGGCTGAGATGTGAGTTTCTTGTTCCTGCTTTGGGGAGACATGGACTCAAAAGATAAGGAGTTCCTTCAAACTTAGAAAACTGTGAAGATGTTGAATAGCCCCAAAAAGCAGACAATTTTCTGCTATGGGCAGGAAAAGAATGCCAAAAAGGAAGGAAGGAAGGAAGGAAGAAAGGAAGGAAGGAAGGAAGGAAGGAAGGAAGGAAGGAAGGAAGGAAGGTAAGAAGGCAGGCAAAGTATAGTAAATACAAAACAGAAAATAAGATGTTAGGAAAGAGTCCAAACATGTCTTTAATCACAGTAAAAATAAATGGGTTAAATTCACCAATTACAAGACAAACACTCTCATACTGAATATTTTTAAAAATTTATTTATATACTAATTTAACAACAGAATATATTTGTATAATCATTATATACTTGGCAGGAAGTTGATGATCCACTCAACCTGGGTAAGTTGAAAAGAGTTTATAAATACTAGTTATTTGAAACAAACAATAAAGTAAGCCTTTTGCAAGTATGATAAGAAAAATCAACATTAGGGCCAATGAGGGATGAGAGACTATGGCTGCAGAGATACTTTTCAAAATCATAATACATAGGGGCACCTGGGTGGCTCAGTGTTGAGCGTCTGCCTTCAGCTCAGAACGTGATCCCAGGGTTCTGGAATTGAGTCCCACCTTGGGCTCCCCACAGGGAGCCTGCTTCTCCCTCTGCTCATGTCTCTGCCTCTCTTTCTTTGTCTCTCATGAATAAATAAATAAAATCTTTTTTAAAAATCATAATATATAAAAGGTATATTGCTGGTTTTAAGAGGACAGAATTAAGATTTATCTGCCTCCTTCTATTAAAAATCACTCTGAAAAATTAAAACACCAAGAAACAGAAATATGAAATCTATTTCAACTAAAGGAGACATCTCCAATCCTCAACTACAGTATAGGAATATATATGCATAAATATATCTATATCATATATCTATGCATCATATTTATCTGAATCTACATTTTAAATTTTCCAAATTAAATAATGATTGTAAGATTGGACTTAAAGAAATAAAAGCAAATGTAGTTACTTTCTGCTTATAAAAGATATGTTAAAAATGTAGATGCAGAAAAATTGGGCTGACCAAGAAAGACTAAGTGAAAACAGGTGTAACTATATTAATATCAAAATAAGCCTTAATGAAAGAACGCTATTTGAGATAAAGACAGTATTTCATAATGGTAAAGGGGTAAAGTTACTAGTAAGAAACGGTAATTCTAAATTTGTTTATAACTAATTACATGGCTTTTACGACACACAGAGTAAACCTTAACAAAATTAAGAGAAGTAAATTAATGATAATTGTAGGGAATTTTAATATATCTCTCAGTAATTGATAAAACTGACAAAAACATCAGTAAAGTAATAGAATCTTTGAACGATACATGTAGCAAACTTGATCTAATTAAAATATGTGGTACACATTGAACATGCGGAACACACATTCCTTTCAAGTACACATGCAACATTTATAAAAATTAATCACATCCTACCTAAGCGAATAATGACAAATTCCAAAGAGTTTTAATCATATAAATATTATTTAGTCACAGAATTACATGTTTAGAAATTAAGCAAATAGTTTTTAATAACTTATCTGTCATAAGATGCAAAATACATTGTAAAATATTTTGTTAATGAGAATACAACACATTATAATTTGTGAGATGCACCTAAAGCTATAGCCAGAGTGAATTTTTTAGTCGTAAATGGATATGTTAGAAAAAAATAAAAGCCTAAAAATCAAAGAAAATAAAAGAGAATTAACATGAACATATTAGTTAAATTAATGACATAGAAAACACAGTATGGTAAAAAGGTTTTATAAAAGGTCAAGGTTTGCTTTTTTGAAAACACTGGTAAAATTGATTACTCCTAGCAAGACTGATCAAGAAAAAGAAGATACACGTTTCTAATATGAAGAATGAAAAGGAGCACATCACTGGCAGACATTATAGGCATTAAAAACATAAATGGGTATTATAAAGAAATTTGAAATTTTGATAAAGAACAGATTCATTTGAAAAACACAACTTACCCAAATGAAGAGTCATACTTACATGAGAAATTGGATCTATAATTGAATCTGTATAAGACTTACATAATCTTGAGGTAGACAAAATTCTTAAGAAGGATACAAAAAGTACTATAAGTTAAGGAAGCAACAGATAAATTTTGTAATTTAAAGATTAAAAACTTCTGGAGATCCCTGGGTGACTCAGCCTGCCTTTGGCCCAGGGCATGATCCTGGAGTCCCAGGATCGAGTCCCACATTGGGCTCCCTGCATGGTGCCTGCCTTTCCCTCTGCCTATGTCTCTGCCTCTCTGTCTCTCTGTGTCTCTCATGAATAAATAAATAAAATCTTAAAAAAATTAAAAACTTCTGTTTATCAAAAATAATCATTAAAGAAGTGAAATGGCAAGACACAGCCTGGGAAAAGATCATAGATCTATGTACTTATAGAAACAGATATATCTCCTAGCAAAAAATTATATCCAGATTATATAAAGATACAAGGAATTCAAAAAAAAAAAAAAAAGATACAAGGAATTCCTAAAATTCAATGAGAAAAAGGCAGATACCCAATAGAAAGCCTGGATAAAGACTTGAACAAATACATCACAAAAAGAATATCCAAATAATTTTTTTAAATGTGAAAGATGTATTTACAATTTCATTAAAAATAAATAAAATATACCTTAAAACCACAATGACACACTCACTTATTTGAACAGCTAAAATGTGAAAGATGAACAATACTGACTGTTAGCCAGGATGTGAATCACAGGTAAGTGCCATATACTACTGGCAGGATTTTGAGCTTGTACAGGCTTTTTTGAAAATTGTCATTACCTACTAAAACTGAAGGATTACATAACCCATTACATAAAACCAAAGATATATATAAGAATGTTTATGGGGGGCTGCCTGGGTGGCTCAGTCAGTTAAGCATCTGCCTTTGGCTCCAGTCGTGATCCCATACTCCTGGGTTTGAACCTGGATTTTGGCTCCCTGCTCTGTGGGGAGCCTGTTTTTCCCTCTCCCTCTGCCTCTCCCCCTGGTGGTTCTCTCTCTTTCTTTCTCTCAAATGAATAAATAAAATCTTAAGAAAAAGATTGTTTATAGTAGTACTATTTAGAATATACATTATCTGAAAACAATCTAAATGTCCATCAGTGGTAGCACTAATAAATACATTTTGATATATGTATACAATGAAAGCAATGAAAACAAACTAAAGCTTCCTACAATTATGTGGATGAACCCCATGAGTATATTTATGACCAAAAGAAGCCAGAGCCAAATTAATACCTCTTGTATAATTACAGTCATATAAAGGTAAAAATTAGGAAAACTATCTATATTAGCAGCTAAGGTATTGGTTACCTCTGCAGTGGAGAAAGGGAAAAAAGATTGGGAAAGGATATGAAAGGGACTGCTGGGTGTTTATAAAGTTCTTTTTTTTCTTTTTTTTAATCTGAATGATGGTTACAAAGCAAGTTCACTGTGTCAAGTTCCTCAAAGAATAAATTTATGATTTATACATGTTTCTTTACACATATATTTTGATCCTATAAAGTGACAGATTAGGTTTTATTCCAGAAATTTAAGGACAATTTAACATTACAAAGTTGTAGTAAAAGATAAAAACCATGTGAGCTATTGAGTTGATAGCTCCCCTCCCAATACTCCAAATAAAATCAATAGGCTTTCATACCTGTTCATCCACTAAGAATAAAAGTGAAATTTATAACCTGGTTAGGGCATCATGAAAGATACTACTTGTTGCTTACCTGTTATCCTTTATCCCTTTCTTCCTTATTAATGGAAGAGGTAGCAACATGCCCAGTTATAATACTCACTGCTTGCAGCCAAGGATTGTGACTTAACTCAGTTGCAGCCAAAAAAAATGAAAATGGAAGTGTAAACCCGAAACTTTTGAGAAATCTATGTTTTTCAGATAAAAGGAGATAGACTTAGCCTTTTGCTCTTCCCACTCTTCCTGCCTGAAATGCAATCCAAGGCCTGGAAGAATAGCAGCCATATTGTGACTGTAAGAACAAAAGCCACACAGTAAAGATGATGTTGCGAACTTTGAAAGAGACCTAGACTGTCTTTCTCTCACATTTGAGGTGACAAAAATTAAACCTATGTTTCTTTAAGTCATTGAATCAGTTTTCCTTTTTATGCAGCTAAATGCGGTCCTAACTGATGTATCTACCAAAAATCTATATCAAGCATCATGTTTAATAAACAATAAAGGCCTTAAATCTAGTAATAATACAATGATGCCTCTTTCACTGCTGTTAAGCAACACTGTGTAACTATTCTATGTGATAAAGTCAGACAATAATACATAATATATAAATGTTAGAAAGGAAGCTGAATAACAATTATTATTTGCAGAAGTATGATTGCCTCCCCAGTAATCTTAGGAAAACCAACTAAAAAACTATTAACCTATTAAAATAATTCAGCAAGGTGATCAGATACAATACCAAACCTATGAAAATCAAAAGTGTTCATCTACATCTATATATCTAGCTTTATACTACATCTATAATTCATCAACAAACTAAAAAGGAAAAATGGTGATATTAATAATAGAGTATAACATTTAATTGAAGGGCATAAGAGAATGACTGAGGGCAGCCCGGGTGGCTCAGAGGTTTTGTGCTGCCTTCAGCCCAGGGCCTGATCCTGGAGACCCAGGATCGAGTCCCAAGTCAGGTCCCTGCATGGAGCCTGCTTCTCCCTCTGCCTGTGTCTCTGCCTCTCTGTCTCTCTGTTTCTCATGAGTAAATAAATAAAATCTTTAAAAAAAAAAAAAAAGAGAATGAGTAGCCAAAGCAATCTTGAGAAATAAGAACAAAGCTGGAGATATCACAAACCAGGCTTCAAGACATACTACAAAACTGTAGTGATTAAAACTATGTAGTACTGGCACCAAAAAAAATCAATGGAACAGAATAGAGACCCCAGAAATAAGCCACACTTATATGGTCAATTAATCTATGACAAAGGAGACAAGAATATACAATAAGGAAGAGACAGTCTCTTCAATAATTGGTGCTGGGAAAGCTGAACAGCTACATGTAAAAGAATGAAACTGGACCACTTTCTAATACCATACACAAAAATAAACTCAAACTGAATTAAAAAGATCTAAACATGAGACATGAAACCATTAACATCCTAGAGAAGAGCACAGGCAATAATTTCTCTGACATAGCCATAGAAACACTTTTCTAGATATGTCTCCTAAGGCAAGGAAAACAAAAGCACAAATAAACTTTTGGGGCTGCTTCAAAATAAAAGACCCCTGCACAGTGAAGGAAACTACCAACAAAACAAAAAGGCAACCTACTGAACAGTAGAATATATTTGCAAATGATGTATCTGATAAGGGGTTGATATCCAAAATATATAAGGAACTTTTACAACTCAACACACACACACACACAAAACAAAGCCAAACAATCAATTAAAAAATAGATAGAGAACCTGATTAGGCATTTTTTCCAAAGAAGACATACAGATGGTCAACAGACAGACAAAAAGATGCTCAACATCACTAATCATCAGGGAAATATAAATCAAAACTACAAAGAGATATCACCTTATCGCAGTTAGAATGGTTAAAATCAAAATCATGTGAAATAATGATGAGGTGAGGAGGTAGAGAAAAAGAAACTCTTTGGGTGGGAATGTAAATGTTACAACCACTGTGGAAAATAGTATGGAGGTTCCTCAAAAAATTAAAAATAAAAATACCATATGATACAGTAATTCCACTATTGGGTATTTACTCAAAGAGAAAATGAAAACATTAATTTGAAATGATATTCACCCTATGTTTATTGCAGCGTTACTTACAATAGCCAAAACATGGATGCAAGGTAAGTGTCCATCAATAGACAAATGGATGAGGAAAATGTGATATATATAGATAATATATAGATATGTCATGGAATACTATGCAGCCATAAAAAGAATGAGACTGTGCCATTTGAGACAACGTGGATAGATCTATGGATCTAGAAGGTAGTATTCTAAGTGAAATAAGTCAGACTGAGCAAGAAAAATACCCTATGATTCCACTCATACATGGAATCTAAAAAACACACAAAAAGTAGAATCACATCTATAAATACAGAGAACAAACTGAAGATCACTAGAGAGGAGGAAGGTAAGGGAGTGAGCAAAATGGATGAAGGGCAATGGGAGATAGAGGCTTTCCATTATGGAATAAATAAGTCACAAGAATAAAAGGCACAGCCTAAGGAATACACTCAAATGATATTCTAATAGTGATGTTGTGGAATAGATGGTAGCCACACTTGTGGTGAGCATAGCATAATGTATAAACTCATTAAATCACTAAGTTGTATCCTTGAGACTAATGTGATATTAAGTTTCAACTATACCAAAACATTTTTTAGAAAGACAATGAGGGGTAAGAATGACAAATAAATAGAGAGATGTACCATGTTAATGGAGGGGAAGCATACACTATGTAAACATGTCAATAACCCCCAAATCAATCTACATATTCAATGCAATCACAATTAAAATCTAATGATGTTTGCACAAAACAATTTATCTTAATCTTCAGAAGAATGAATGCGGTTTCAAGAATAGCCAAAATGATTCTGAAAAAGAATAAGAAAGTGGGAGAATTTGCCAACTTGGTGTCAGAACTTTTCACATATCTTAAATAATCAAGTAGTGCAAACTGGCTCTGGGATAGGCCATTTCAACTGAAAATAATAAAGCATCCAGGATCAGATACATGTTTATGTAGAAATTTTGTATGTGATGGAAGGGGTAGTTTAATTCAGTAGAGAGAACTGTTTGTTTAGTAAATGATGCTGGGAAAATTAGCCATCCAATTGGAAAAATATGTATAACACTGTATGTTAACTATATGGGAATTAAAAGAAAAGGAAAAATAAAATTAGCTTAAAATAAAATCTAGAGAAAATAAGTCAGTAAAGATAAGTTTAAATCATTAAAATAAAATATAGGAGAATGCCCTTAAATGTATTAGGGGTATCACTTAATTCAACTCGAATGAAAAGAATGCCTTCTAACACCAGATATCTAAATGGGGAAAAAAACCCCAAAGGAAATGACTGCTAAATCTGACAGCAAAATCTTTAAAACTTCAGCATGACAGAAAAAAAGGGAAGAAATAACAAGTCACAAAAAGGGAGAGATTTTCAACAATCATGACTTGTCAATGATTAGTGTTCCAAATATGTTATAAAAAAAAAAGAACTCCTACAAATCAATAAGAAAAGGGAGCCCTGCCAATAGAAAAAGTGGGAGAGTGACATGACTGGCAAATAATGCAAGAAAAATTTAAGTATTCAAAATCCTATTAAAGTTATTCAACCTTACTAGTAACTATAGAAATGCAAGTTAAAACAAAACAAAACAAAATACTGTTCCCCTTCATTAAGTTGAAAAATAATTAAGTTTGATAAGATCAAGCATTGAAAGATTTCGGATAAACAACTACTCTTATAAATGACTAGTAGCAATGTAAGGATGACCACTTTGTAGTATATGTTAAAAATAAAAATGTGAAATACTTTGAAAAAAATGTCCATTCAGGTCCTCAGCCCATCTTTTAATCAGATTGTTTATTTGGTTTTGAGTTGTATGAGTTCTTGTTTTTTTTTTAATTTTATTTATCTATTCATGAGAGAGAGAGAGAGAGGCAGAGACACACAGGCAGAGGGAGAAGCAGGCTCCATGCAGGGAGACAGGCTGATGTGTGACCTGATCCCAGGACTCCAGGATCACACCCCGAGCCAAAGGCAGGCGCCAAACTGCTGAGCCACCCAGGGATCCCAAGTTGTCTAAGTTCTTCATGTATTTTGGATACTAACCCCTTATTGGATATGTCACTTGCATATATCTTCCTCCATCCAGTAGATTGTCTTTTTGTTTTGTTGGTAGTTTCCTTTACTGTGCTGTGTACTTTATTAAAGTACTGTGTACTTTATTTTTATTTATTTTAATTTTTTAAATTTTTTTAACTTTTTATTTTTATGTAGTCTTAATGGTTTATTTTTGTTTTTGTCTCTCTTACCTTAAGAGACATATCTAGAAAAATGTTTCTATAGTCAATGTCAGAGAAATGACTACCTGCGCTTCTCTTCTAGGATGTTAACAGTTTCATGTCTCACATTTAGGCCTTTGACTCAATTTGAGTTTATTTTTGTGCATGGTATTAGAAAGTGGTCCAGTTTCATTCTTTTACATGTAGCTGTTCAGCTTTCCCAGTACCAGTTATTGAAGAGACTTTTTCCCATTGTATATTCTTGACTTCTTTGTCACAGATTAGTTGAACATAAAAGTGTGGGTTTATTTCATAGGGCTCTCTATTCTATGCTACATGGAATAAATTAGACTGAGAAAGACAAATGCCATAAGATTCTTCTCATAAACGGAATCTAAAAAACAAACAAAAATAAACCAACCAACCAAAACCAAAAACAAATGAACAAAAAGCAGAACCAGGCCTATAAATACAGAAAAGAGATGGTTGCCAGAAGAGGAGGGAGGGGGAAATGGGCACAATAAGTGAAGAGGATTAGAAGATACAGTTTTCCAGTTATGGGATGAATAAGTCACAGGAATAAAAGTCACAGAATATAGTCAATGATATTGTAATAGTGTTATATGGTGATAGATGGTAGCTACACTTGTGGTGAACGTAGTATAATGTATAGAGGAATTGAATCAGTATCTTGTACTTGAAAATAATGAAACATTGTGTGTCAGCTATACTCAAAAAAATTTAATGTGAAATACTATGACCAATAATGCTATCTCTAAGTGTCCGTTCTAGAAAAAGACACATATTGCTAAAGAAATTTGGAAAAGATGTTTTCTGCAGCATTGTATGACACAGTGAAACACTGGTGATAACTACTTAACAGGGAAACACCTCAAATTGAATTTAAACTTAAAAAAAAACTTATGATGTTAGCACAATCCTTGGAACACAGTAAATGTCTAATAAAATATATTTATTAAAACAACAGGGAAACACCAAATAAGATATGGTGAACTAGTAAGCAGAGTATGCCAAGTGCTCTTATTTACAGAGGTACATCGTGAGTACATTGGAAGAAATGAATTTTAACTGTGAGTATTCAGGAGAGGCTTCATGAGGAGATACAATTTGAGCAAATACTTGAAGGAGAGTTGGGGATTTCTATGGGCAAGAAAAATGGGGTGAAGGATATTCTAGGTAAAGAAAACAAGAGTGTAAGACACAAAGTTCAGGGAATGCATACCACTATGAGTCACCATGATAGAGACTGAATAGCTGAATGTACCCTTTCCAAGACTTTATTCCTTCTAGGGGGACCCATAGGATGCAGATGTGATCAATGAGACAAGGAAGAGGTGTGCTGCAGGTTGTGTGTTTGCTCTGTTCCTTTCCTGATAAACAGAAAGACATTGCTTATGTGTCCCCTTTCTCTGTCTTCCTGCTCTACATGCACATGGAATGTATACACAGATATCTACACCCCTACCCTTACTCCTAATCCTACACTTACCCCTACCCCTAACCCTATGCCTACTCCTACCCCTACCACTAACCCTACCCCCACCCCAGCCCTAAATCTACACCCTACTCCTATGCCTACCCTTAACCCTAACCCTAATGCTACTCCTTCTAATCATAGGCTGAAAGAATCAGGGATGGTTAACCCTGACATTACGGAGCCACTCAACCAATGCCTGCAAATGTCCACTTCAAATTACATAAGAAAAATTAACTCTATTTATTTAAGCCATTGTACTTAGATTTTTCTCCTACTTACAGCTCAAATCATTCCCAATTGATTTAGCATAAAGTATTTTTAAAGTATGACCATCACAAAAGAGAGGCAAAAAGAACCCCCAAAATAATGATGAAAATCTCATAGTAAAATTGTTGACTGTTGGCTTCCCAAACAACCACCAAAAACTTCTGTTGATTAAACATACCTAAATCTATTAGGCTGACTGCAGTAGGGAAGAAAATCATGTTGACAGATCTTAGAAATGTCTCAAAAGTGGGAAGATCAGTGAAGGATATTGATAGAGTTTTAGGTCCTGAGCTGGATGATTTTCAGGAGGATCTTACAATTTGAGAAAGTGCATCGATGGGTAAAGTTTATTACCTGAAAGCTTTGGATCATTGGACACCATGAAGTAGGGTTCTCAGAGAGCCTTGATGAGTATGTCGTGAGTCCTGATAAGTAAACTATTTTTGTTAGTTCACTTTTGTTCGAACAAGTGTTTTCTGAAGTAATAAGTTATTTTGCTATATCCCAGTGATGTTTAGTATAGGCATAGGACAAAATTTTGACTGAATTCTCCCAGCTGAGTGCAGAGGACAATTCAACCACACTGGAGCAGGTCAAAAGGTTTTAGGAGAGACATGCTGAAGAAGATGAAAATTAAAGCACCCTTTAAAGAAACATTTAAAGCTGTTTCAACATATTGATATATGATAAAGCAATTGACGGCTTTGGGGTCCTATATAACTAATCAAGCAAAGAAACAAAATTCAATTATTTATTCAAGAAAAAGTAAAGCATTTTGCAAAGAAGGAAATAATAGACACTACATAACTCTGCTATAATCATACATGGAGTGTAAAATATAATTGCCTAATATTAATCTAACCAAAACTATTGTTTGCATGATGGATACATATGTGTGAAGTAAGAGATTGATTTTTATCTTCCATAAAAATGTTAAGAACTGAAAAATCAAGCAATAGTAGTAGAAGTATGTTATTTAATATTAAAAGAATCAGCCTCAGTATTTTAGAGGGACTCTGTCTGGAGAGAGGGAAATGAACAAATGGGGTGTTGGTGTTGGTGGACTGCTGTTTTCTATTAAAAGTCTTGAGAAGTGTTTTCTTTATTTTTTTTTTTTTGAGAAGTGTTTTCTTTAAACTATGTGCATAAAAATCTTTAATACATTAAAAAAATTTAAACCTATAAGACATTCATAGCCTGAGACTGAGTTTGGATCAGGACTGAGTTTTGTGGTCTAATTATTTTTGACCCACTTTTACCACATCTTTCGCCACAAACTTTCTTAGACAAATTGACCTTGAGCACATGTCAAAGTTTATTAACTTGCTAATAAGGGAATCAGTGAGAGGGTGAAAGAGTACCCAAGAGGGTACAATGTGGGGTTATGTATTTGGGAGATAAAATACATACATAATCAGCTAGTTTTTGAAAACAAAGTCAAGAATGCAGTTTTCCATCACTTGGACATAGAAACACCATGTTTCTATGAGTTCTGAGAGAGAAAATCAGGAGACTTTCTGTTCCTGAATTTTATATAAAGTAAAAGAAGAGTTAATTAACATGTTATTTAAACAAGTCCAGTACAAGAAAATGATGTAAAGCTCTCCCAGCTCATTTTACACTAACCTATAACTTTAATTCAAAGCCTAATAACATTGACAAAAGGTCCATGGCGGGGGGGTTGGGGACAGATGACAGGGGAACATCTGTGGTCATTAAGTGAATAACAAAGATTTGCCTCCCAGATGACCCAATTAACAGGGAAAAGTGAGTAGTCCCCAAACAAAGGTTAGATCAGATTGTGGAGGAGGGCTGACTTTGCACACTGAGTGCACATGCTGCAAATGAATTTGGGGATCAAACTGTTTGTCCATTTTCTAATTTGAGGACACATATTTTTAATGTTTCACACTAAAGTAGAATCAGGCAACCAGTAACATTATCGTTGCCTGGTTTCTAGAGTGAAAAAATCATAAAATAACCCTCAACTATCAGATTAGAGTTTTAATGACTCTGTCTCACAGCATGCTTTGGAGGAATGCCTTAATGGGGCTTTTGGACATGACCCTAATCATGCTGAATGTAATGGATTATGTGGATAGAGCACCTGGTTTTTCTTTGATATATTCCTGGAATTTATGTGCTAATTTTTTATTTAGAATTTACACATTTATAGTTTTCTTTTGTTGATTAGTCTATTTTTTAATTATTAAATTTTTTATTGGAGTTCAATTTGCAAACATATAGCATAACACCCAGTGCTCATCCCGCCAAGTGCCCCCTCAGTGCCCATCACCCAGTCACCCCAAACCTCCGCCCACCTCCCCTTCCACTACCCCTTGTTCATTTCCCAGAGTTACGTGTCTCTCCTGTTTTGTCACCCTCACTGATATTTTCACTCATTTTATCTCCTTTCCCTTTATTCCCTTTCACTAATTTTTATATTTCCCAAATGAATGACACCATATAATGTTTGTCCTTTTCCGATTGACTTATTTCACTCAGCATAATACCCTGCAGGTCCCTCCACGTCGAAGCAAATGGTGGGTACTTGTCGTTTCTAATGGCTGAGGAATACTCCATTGTATACATAAACCACATCTTCTTTATCCATTCATCTTTTGATGGACACCAAGCCTCCTTCCACAGTTTGGCTATTGTGGACATTGCTGCTAGAAACATCAGAGTGCAGGTGTCCTGGCATTTCACTGCATCTGTATCTTTGGGGTAAATCCCCAGCAGTGCAATAGCTGGGTCGTAGGGCAGGTCTATTTTTAACTCTTTGAGGAACCTCCACACAGTTTTCCAGAGTGGCTACACCAGTTCACATTCCCACCAACAGTGCAACAGTGTTCCCCGTTCTCCACATCCTCTCCAACATTTGTTGTTTCCTGTCTTGTTAATTTTTCCCATTCTCACTGGCCGGAGGTGGTATCTTATTGTGGTTTTGATTTGAACTTCCCTGATGGCCAGTGATGTGGAGCATTTCCTCATTTGCTTGTTGGCCATGTCTATGTCTTCCTCTGTGAGATTTTCTCTTCATGTCTTTTGCCCATTTCATGATTGGACTGTTTGTTTCTTTGCTGTTGAGCTTAATAAGTTCTCTACAGATCTTGGATACCAGCCCTTTATCTGATAGGTCATTTGCAAATATCTTCTCCCATTCTGTAGGTTGTCTTTTAGTTTGTTGACTGTTTCTTTTGCTGTGCGGAAGCTTCTTATCTTGATGAAGGCCCAATAATTCATTTTTGCTTTTGTTTCTCTTGCCTTCATGGATGTATCTTGCAAGAAGTTGCTGTGGCCAAGTTCAAAAAGGGTGTTGCCTGTGTTCTCCCCTAGGATTTTGATGGAATCTTGTCTCACATTTAGATCTTTCATCCATTTTGAGTTTATCTTTGTATCTGGTGTAAGAGAATGGTCTAGTTTCATTCTTCTGCATGTGGATGTCCAAGTTCCCAACACCATTTATTGAAAAGACTGTCTTGCTTCCAGTGGATAGTCTTTCCTCCTTTGTCGAATATTAGTTGACCATAAAGTTGAGGGCCCATTTCTGGATTCTCTACTCTGTTCCATTGATCTATGTGTCTGTTTCTGTGTCACTACCACACTGTCTTGATGACCACAGCTTTGTAGTACAACCTGAAATCTGGCATTGTGATGCCCCCAGCTATGGTTTTCTTTTTTAATACTCCCCTGGCTATATGGGGTCTTTTCTGATTCCACACAAATCTTTTTTTTTTTTTTCCACACAAATCTTAAGATGATTTGTTCCAACTCTGTGAAGAAAGTCCATGGTATCTTGATGGGGATTGCATTAAATGTATCAATTGCCCTGGGTAACATTGACATTTTCACAATATTAATTCTTCCAATCTATGAGCATGGAATATTTTTCCATCTCTTTGTGTCTTCCTCAATTTCTTTCAGAAATGTTTTGTAGTTTTTAGGGTATAGATCCTTTACCTCTTTGGTTAGGTTTATTACTAGTTATCTTATGCTTTTAGGTGCAATTGTAAATGGGATTGACTCCTTAATTTCTCTTTCTTCAGCCTCATTGTTAGTGTATAGAAATGCCACTGACTTCTGGGCATTGATTTTGTATCCTGCCACACTGCCATATTGCTGTATGAGTTCTAGCAATCTTGGGGTGGAGTCTTTTGGGTTTTATATGTACAGTATCATGTCATCTGCAAAGAGGGAGAGTTTGACTTCTTTGCCAATTTGAATGCCTTCTATTTCTTTTTGTTGCCTGATTGATGAGGCTAGGACTTCCAATACTATGTTGGATAGCAGTGGTGAGAGTGGACATCCCTGTCTCATTCCTGATCTTAGGGGAAAGGCTCCCAGTGTTTCCCCATTGAGAATGATATTTGCTGTGGGCTTTTCATAGATGGCTTTTAAGATGCTGAGGAATGTTCCCACTATCCCTACACTCTGAAGAGTTTTGATCAGGAATGGATGCTGTATTTTGTCAAATGCTTTCTCTGAGTCTATTGAGAGGATCATATGGTTCTTGTTTTTTCTCTCGTTGATATGATCTATCACATTGATTCCTTTACGAGTGTTGAACCAGCCTTTCATCCCAGGGATAAATCCCACTTGGTCATGGTGAATAATCTTCATAATGTATTGTTGGATCCTATTGGCTAGTATCTTGTTGAGAATTTTTGCATCCATGTTTATCAGGGATATTGGTCTATGATTCTCCTTTTTGGTGGAGTGTCTGGTTTTGGAATTAAGGTGATGCTGGCCTCATAGAACGAATTTGGAAGTACTCCATCTCTTTCTATCTTTCCAAACATCTTTAGTAGAATGGGTATGGTTTCTTCTTTAAACATTTGATAGAATTTCCCTGGGTAGCCATCTGGCCCTGGACTTTTGTGTCTTGGCAGGTTTTTGATGACTGCTTCAATTTCCTCCCTGGTTATCGGCCTGTTTAGGTTTTCTATTTCTTCCTGTTCCAGTTTTCATAGTTTGCGGTTTTCCGGAAATGTGTCCATTTCTTCCAGAATGCCTACATTATTGGTGTATAGCTGCTCATAATAAGTTTTTAAGATTCTTTGTATTTCCTTGGTATTGGTGGTGATCTCTCTTTTCTCATTCATGATTTTATTAATTTGAGTCTTTTCTCTCTTCTTTTTAATAAGGCAGGATAATGGTTTATCTATCTTATTAATTCTTCCAAAGAACCAACTCCTGGCTTTGTTAATCTGTTCCACAGTTCTGGTCTCTATTTCATTGAGTTCTGCTCGAATCTTTATTTACTCTCTTCTGCTGGGTGTAGGAAGCAGAAGAATTTGCTATTTGCTGTTTTTTCTCCAGCTCCTTTAGGTGCAAGGTTAGCTTTTGTATTTGAGTTCTCTCCAGTTTTTGGATGGGTGCTTGTATTGCGATGTATTTCCCCCTCAGGACTGCTTTTGCTGTATCCCAAAGATTTTGAACGGTGTACCTTCATTCTCATTAGTTTCCATGAATCTTTTTAATTCGTCCCTAATTTCCTGGTTGACCCTTACATCTTTTAGCAGGATGGTCCTTAACCTCCACATGTTTGAAATCCTTCCAAACTTCTTCTTATGATTTAGTTCTAGTTTCAAAGCATTATGGTCTGAGAAAATGCAGGGGATGATCCCAATCTTTTGGTATTGGTTAAGACCTGATTTGTGACCCAGTATATGGTCTATTGTCGAGAAAGTTCCATGTGCGCTTGAGAAGAATGTGTATTCAGTTGCATTTGGATGTAAAGTTCTGTAAGTATCTGTGAAATCCATCTGGTCCAGTGTATCCTTTATTTTTTTAAGATTTATTTATTTATGAGAGAGAGAGAGAGAGAGGCAGAGACACAGGAGGAGGGAGAAGCAGGCTCCATGCCTGGAGCCCGATGTGGGACTCAATCCTGGGACTCCAGGATCGTGCCTTGGGCCAAAGGCAGGCGCCAAACCCCTGAGCCTCCCAGGGATCCCCTGGTCCAGTGTATCATTTAAAGCTCTTGTTTCTTTGGAGATGTTGTGCTTAGAAGATCTGTCAATTGTAGAAAGCAATACATTCAAGTCACCAAGTATAAGTGTATTATTATCTAAGTATGTCTTAACTTTGGTTATTAATTGATTGATATACTTGGCAGCTCCCACATTCGGGGCATAAATATTCATGATTGGTAGGTCCTCTTGTTGCATAGATCCTTTAAGTACGTTATAGTGTCCCTCTTCATCTCTTACTACAGTCTTTGGGATAAACTTTAATTTCTCTGAGATAAGGATGGCTACCCCTGCTTTCTTTTGAGGACCATTTGAATGGTAAATGGTTCTCCAACCTTTTACTTTCAGGTTGTAAGTGTCCGTGTGTCTAAAATGAGTCTCTTGTAGACAGAAAATAGATGGGTCTTGCTTTTTTATCCAGTCTGAAACCCTGCGCCTTTTGATGGGGTCATTAAGCCCATTCATGTTCAGAGTTACTATTGAAAGATAGGAATTTAGTGTCATCATGATACCTATTCAGTCCGTGTTTTTGTGGATTGTTTCCTTGGACTTCCTCTTTCTTTTACAGAGTCCCCCTTAATATTTCTTGGAGAGCTGGTTTGGTGGTCACATATTCTCTTTCAGTTTCTGCCTCTCTTGGAAGCTCTTTATCTCTCCTTCTAATCTGAATGACAGCCTTGCTGGATAGAGTATTCTTGGCTGCATGTTCTTCTCATTTAGGACCTGAATATATCCTGCCAGCCCTTTCTGGCCTGCCAGGTCTCTGTGGAGAGGTCTGCTGTTATCCTAAAACTTCTCTCCATAAAGGTTGGGATCTCTTGTCTCTTGCTGCTTTAAGGATCTTCTATTTATCTTTGGAATTTACAAGTTTCACTATTAAATGTCAAGGTGTTGAGCATTTTTTATTGATTTTAGTGGGGGATCTCTCTATCTCCTGGATCTGAATGCCTGTTTCCCTCCCCAAGTTAGGGAAGTTCTCAGCTATGATTTGTTCAAATACACATCATGGACCTCTGTACCTTTCGGTGCCCTTGGGAGCCCCAATTAAATGTAGATTTTTTTCCTTCTGAGGCTGTCATTTATTTCCCTTAACCTAGCGTTATGATCTTTTGTTTTTCTCTTTTTTCCTCAGTTTCCTTCCTTGCCATCAACCTGTCTTTTATCTCACTCACTGGTTCTTCTACCTCATTAACACTTGTCGTTAGGACCTCCAGTTTGGATTGCGTCTCATTTAATTGATTTTTAATTTCAGCCTGATTAGATCTAAATTCTGCAGTCATGAAGTCCCTTGAATCTTTTATGCTTTTCTCTAGAGCCACCAGTATCTTTAGAATTGTGCTTCTGAATTGGCTTTCTGCATTGAATTGGATGCCTTTTTATTTATTTATTTTTCCAGAGCACGAACTCTTCTCACTGTAGCGTTCCAGCTGTTCTCTCTTTAAATCTTAGGTCGAATTCGTAGGCTTTCAGGATGATTTGAAAGTTATCTAGGTAATTTGGTGGGGACAGGTGACTTTATCTATGAGAATGGTTCAATTTTATTCTTCTGCATGTGGTTGTCCAATTTTCCCAGCACCATTTATTGAAAAGATTGCCCTTTTTTCCATTGGATAATCTTTCCTGCTTTGTTGATGATTAGTTGACCATAGAGTTGAGGGTCCATTTCTGAGCATTGATATGTGGTTTTTTTGTGCCAGTACAATATCATCTTGATGATCACAGCTTTGTAATATAGCATGAAGTCAGACACTGTGATGCCATCAGCTTTAGATTTCTTTTTCAATGTTCCTCTAGCTATTTAGGGTCTTTTCTGGTTCCATACAAACTTTAAGGTTATTTGTTCCAGCTCTTTGGAAAATGTTGATTGTATTTTGATAGGGATTGCATTGAAAGTGTAGATTGCTCTGGGTAGTATACACATTTTAATAATATTTTTTCTTCCAATCCATGAGCATGGAATGTTTTTCCATCTCTTTGTGTCTTCCCCAATTTCTTTCATAAGTGTTCTGTAGTTTTTAAAGTACAGATCCTTTACCTCTGGTTAGGTTTATTCCTAGGCATCTTATGGTTTTTTGTGCAATTGTAAATGAGATCAATTCCTTTATTTCTCTTTCTTCAGTCTCATTGTTAGTGTAGAGAAATGCAACTGATTTCTGCCCACTGTTTTTGTATCATGACACATTGCTGAATTCCTGCATGTGTTCTAGCAATTTTGGGGTGGAGTCTTTTGGGTTTTCCACATAAAGTATCATGTCTTCTGCAAAGAGTGAGAGCTTGACTTCTTTGCTAATTTTAATGCCTTTTATTTATTTTTGTTGTCTGACTCTTGACGCTAGGATTTCAAGCAGTATGTTGAACAACAGTGGTGAGAGTGGACATTCTTTTTTTTTTTTTTACCTTGTTTCAAACTTTATTCCCAGGCTTCTTCAGCTTAATTAGCTGCAAAGAATGAATTTTGTATAATCCAAAACTGAAAAAAAGCTGCAACGTCCAAGGGGCTTGGGTTTAAAAATATTAGAGATCTAGATTTTATCAGATCCATGAGCAAAATTTTTAAAAGCAGTCATAATATAAAATAGCACCTCCTAGTAACTTCTTCAAGATCTATCTTCTTCAGAAGTTGACTCAATTCAGTTTGCTTCATTCTTGGCAGCTTCATCAAAATTTTCCACAAGATCTGGAACTTCATCATCATCATCTTCTCCAGTAGCAAGTGGTGCTTTTCCATCCACAGATTGTGTGGGCAGAGCTTCAGCAAGTCTTCTTAAACTAGTCAGACTGTCTGCCCAAGCTGGTTTAAGATACTGGGTAGCATTTCTGTCAGCTGCTTTGTCTCAGCATGGCCTTTAATGGTGAAAGTGTTAGCTGCCAGCGATGCCTGAACTTTAGGGTTGTTAAAGTGGATCACTGTTCCTTGGTTTGTGAACATATTCACTTCTTCAATACCAGAGATATTGTTTACCCTTAACTTCTTTAAGGAAAACTGAAGCTTTTTATCATCTGCTGTAGCTGTTTTATGAACCACCTTCTTTCGGTGAGCAGTTCCTTTCCCACCAATGAGCACTTGTGCTTGCAGTTTGGCGAGTTTCTCCTGGTTTGTGATAGTTTCTTTCATCTTGTTGGAGCAGAAATGGGACCGCACGGGGGAATAGGGTTAGCGCTCAGGGGGCCTTGGGCAGACCAGCTGAGATTAGTTGCACACATGCGGGGACGCAAGATCGAGAGTGGACATTCTTGTCATGTTCCTGACCTTAGAGGAAAAGCTCTCAGTTTTTTCCCATTGGGAATGATATTCTCTGTGCACTTTTCATAGATGGCTTTTAAGATATTGAGGTATGTTTCCTCTATACCTACACTGTGAAGAGTTTTAATCAAGAAAGGATACTGTATTTTGTCAAAGGCTTTTTCTGCACCTATTGAGAGGATCATATGGCTCTTGTCCTTTCTTTAATTAATGTGATGTATTACATTGATTGATTTGTGAATTTTGAACCACTCTTGCAGCCGAGGAATAAATTCCACTTGGTTGTGTTGAATAATTCTTTTAATGTACTGTTGTATCCTACTGGCTAGTATCTTGGTGAGAATTTTGGCATCCATATTCATCAGGGATATTGGTCTGTAATTCTCCTTTTTTTCTTAAAGATTCTATTCATTTATTCATGAAAGACACAGAGAGAGAGAGAGAGAGAGAGTCAGAGAGAGAGAGAGAGTCAAAGACACAGGCAGAAGGAGAAGAAGGCTCCATACAGGGAGCCTGACGTGGGACTCAATCCTGGGTCTCCAGGATCAGGCCCTGGGCTGAAGGCAGCACTAAACCACTGAGCCAGCCCGGCTGCCCTGTAATTCTCCTTTTTGATGGGGTCTTTGGTTTGGGGATCTCGGTAATGCTGGCTTCATAGAGTGAGTTTGGAAACTTTCCTTCCATGTCATATTTTTTGAAAGAGCTTCAGAAGAATAGGTATTAATTCTTCTTTAAATGTTTGGTAGAATTCCCCTGGGAAGCCACCTGGCCCTGGACTCTTATTTGTTGGGAGAGTTTTGATTACTGATTGTGAGTCTGATCAGGTTTTCCATTTCTTCCTGTTTCAGTTGTGGTAGTTATACATTTCCAGGAATGCATCCATTTCTTCCAGGCTGTGTAATTTGTTGGCATATAGTTGCTCATAATATGTTCTTAAAATTATTTGTATTTCCTTGGTGTTGGTCATGATCTCTCCTATTTCACTCATGATTTCATTAATTTTGGTCCTTTCTATTTCTTTTTGATAGATCTGGCTAGGGGTTTATCAATCTTATTAATTCTTTCAAAGAACCAACTTCTAATTTCATTGATCTGTCTTACTGTGTTTTTGGTTTCTCCTTCATTGAGTTCTGCTCTAATGTTTATTATTTCTCTTCTCCTGCTTAGTCTAGGCTTTATTTGCTGTTCTTTCTCTAGTTCTTTTAGGTATAAGTTTAGCTTGTGTATTTAAGACTTTTCTAATTTTTTGAGAGAGAGTATTTTGGAATGTACTTCCCTTTTAGGATTGCCTTTGCTGTATCCCAAAGGTTTTGAACAGTGTTTTTTCATTTTCATTTGTTTCCATGAATTTTTAAAAATTCTTCTTTAATTTCTGGTTGACTCATTCATCTCTTAGTAGGATGCTCTTTAACCTCCAAGTGTTTGAGTTCCTTCCAAATTTCCTCTCATGATTGAGTTCATGTTTCAAAGCATTGTGGTCCAAAAATATGTAGGGAATAATCCCAGTTTTTTGGTATCAGTTGAGATCTGATTTGTGACCCAGTATGTCATCTATTCTGGAGAATGTACCATGTGCACTCAAGAAGAATGTGTATTCTGTTGCTTTAAGATGGAATGCTCTGTATATCTATGAAGTCCATCTGGTCCATTGTGTCATTCAAAGCCCTTGTTTCCTTGTTGATTTTCTGCTTAACTGATCTTTCTTTTTTTTTTTTATTTATGATAGTCACAGAGAGAGAGAGAGAGAGAGAGAGAGAGAGGCAGAGACATAGGCAGAGGGAGAAGCAGGCTCCACGCACCGGGAGCCCGATGTGGGATTCGATCCCGGGTTTCCAGGATCCTGCCCTGGGCCAAAGGCAGGCGCCAAACCGCTGCGCCACCCAGGGATCCCCTTAACTGATCTTTCTATTGCTGTGAGTAGGGTGCTAAAGTTCCCTACTATTATTGTACTATTATCAATGTGTTTCTTTACTTTGATTATTAATTGGTTGACATAATTGGTTCCTCCCTAGTTAGGAGCACAAATTTTTATAATTGTTAGATCTTCTTGTTGGATAGACCCTTTATGTATGATATAGTGTCCCTCTTCATCTCTTACTAGTCTTTGGTTTAAAACCTTATTTGGGGCAGCCCTGGTGGCGCAGTGGTTTAGCACCACCTACAGCCCAGGGCATGATCCTGGAGACCCTGGATCGAGTCCCAAGTCAGGCTCTCTGCATGGAGCCTGCTTCTCCCTCTGCCTGTGTCTCTGCCTCTCATTCTCTCTGTGTGCCTCTATGAATAAATAAATTTTTAAAAAATCTTAAAAAAAAATAAAACCTTATTTGTCTGAGATGAGGATTGCTATCCCAACTCTCTTTTGAGGTCTATTAGCATGATAAATGGTTTGCCACCCACTTATATTCAGTCTGAAGGTATCTTTAGGTCTAATTTCATTCATTTCCTCTCTTAAAATGAGTGAAAATATCAGTGAGGGTGACAGAACATGAAAGACTCCTAACTCTGGGAAACGAACAAGGGGTAATGGAAAGGGAGGTGAGCAGGGTTTGGGTAACTGGGTGACGGGCACTGAGTGGGGCACTTGATGAGATGAGCACTGGATGATATGCTATATGTTGACAAATTGAACTCCAATAAAATAAATAAAATAAAATAAAATAAAATAAAATAAAATAAAATAGTCTTTTTTAGACAGCATCTGGATGGGTCTTGCTTTTTCTTTAAGTCCAATCTGATAACCCTGTGTCTTTTGATGGGAGCACTTAACCCATTTACATTCAGAGTAACTATTGAAATATATGAATTTAGTGTCACTGTATTACTTGTAAAGTCTCTGTCTCTACGAATTGTCTCTGTTCTTTCTGGTCTATGTTACTTTTGGACTCTCTCTTCACTTACAGATCTCCCTTAATATTCCTTGCAGGACTGTCTTAGTGGTCCCAAATTCTTTCTGTTACTGTCTGTCCTGAGAGCTCTTTATCTCACTTTCCATTCTGAATGAAGGCCTTGCTGGATAAAGTATTCTTGGCTGCATGTTTTTCTCAGTTAGTACCATGAATATATCATGTCAGTTCTTTCTGGCCTGCCGGATCTCTCTGGACAGGTCTGCTGATAACCTTATGTTTTTACCCTTGTACATTAAGAACCTCTTGTCCTGGGCTGCTTTTAGGACTTTTTTCTTTATCTCTGAAATTTGCAAGCTTCACTATTATATGTTGGAGTGTTAATTTTATTAACACTGTTTTTATTGATTAGGTAGGAGGGGTCCTCTCTACCGCTTGGACTTGAATGCCTGTTTCCTTCCCCATATTAGGGAAGTTCTCAGCTATAATTTGCTCAAATATTCCTGTTGTTCCTCTCTTTCTTCTCCCCCAGGGTCCCCAATAATTCTAATATTATTTCAATTTATGGCACCACTGATTTCTCAAAAGCCTCCCCTCATAGTTCATTAGTTTTTTTTCTCTCTTTCCTCAGCTCTCTTCCTTTCCATCAACTTGTCTTCTATGTCACTTACTCTTTCTTCTGTCTCATTTAGCCTAGCTGTTAGCGCATCCAATTTAGATTACTTCTCAGTTTAAGCATTTTAAATTTTGGCATGATTATATTTCATTTCTGCAGTAAGAGATTCTCTAGTGTCTTTTATGCCTTTTTAAGCCCAGCTAGTAAGTTTACAATTGTTATCCTGAATTCCAGCTCTGATATCTTACTTATATCCATATTGATTAGATGTGTGGCAGAGTATTACTTCTGGTTCTTTCTTTTGTTGTGAATTCCCCCTTCTAGTGATTTTGCCCAGAGAAGAATGGATGAACAAGCGAACAAAATAAAAAATATCAATCATGATCTGAGTGAAATACACTAACAAATCTGAAGAGGTCAGAAACCAAAACAAAAAAGAAAAATAAAGAAAAAAACGGGGGGAGTGGGGAGAGCATAATCTTCCAGGATGGACAAGACAGGATGCTGCACTTGGTCCTGAGTGTATTCTGGTCTCTGTGTTAGAAGACACTAAATCCCAAAATTGCAAAGAAAGCAAAACTTATATACATACAAAAATAAAATTGAATACAGTGAACGGAAGCCAAAAATGAAGAATATATCTAAAAAATGCAAATGTAAAAAAAATGAAAGTTAAAAAAGACTTAAAAACAAAGAGCTAAAAAAAAACAAAACAAAAAAAACAAAGAGCTGATAAAATAAACCAATTGAATAGAAAAAAAGAAATGGAAAATTTTATTTTATTTATTTTTTAAAAGATTTTATTTGTTTATTCATGAGAGACACACAGAGATAGGCAGAGACACAGGCAGAGGGAAAAGCAGGCTCCACGCAGGGAACCCGATGCAGAACTGGATCGGGGTCTCCAGGATCACGCCCTGGGCCAAAGGCAGGCGCTAAACTGCTGAGCCGCCCAGGGATCCCCAGAAATGGAAATTTTTTTTTCATGATAGTCACACGGGGGGAGAGAGAGAGAGAGAGAGGCAGAGACATAGGCAGAGGGAGAAGCAGGCTCCATGCACCGGGAGCCCGACGTGGGATTCGATCCCGGGTCTCCAGGATCGCGCCCTGGGCCAAAGGCAGGCGCTAAACCGCTGCGCCCCCCCAAGGATCCCGAGAAATGGAAATTTTTAAACATCTAAGTATAAATTTCATCTAAGCAAATCATGAAAAAAACCCCATCAAAATCTATATACTATTTTCCCTATACTATACTGGAGTTTTGCAGTTTTGTGTGGTCTGCAAATTTGGTGTTCCCTGTTCTTCCTACTGGACTCCTGTGGGAGGGGCCTGCTTTCCTGATTCTCTGGGGGCTCAGTGTAGGCTGCTTGCTGTGGGTGGCTTTTGTTCCATGAAGGCTTTCTGCACCTCTTTAGAGAGTGAACATAAAAATGGCCACACCCTGATCTCTAGCCTCTAAGCTGAAAGATCTGGTGTGTTCCAAACTCTGCTATCCTCCCTAGAGAAGTAAAGGGTTGTGGCATTTATCCATTTTGCAAGGCCTAACTCAGAGAGCATTGGCCAAATGGTGCCTACACTCACTCTGCCCCTCCTGGAGTAAGGTGGGGGAGTCACCCCATTTCTGTTCTTTACAGGGCCTGCCCTGTAAAGAGAGTTGTCATCCAGTGGGGCTGTAGTTCTCACTTTATAGCAAAAAGAGCTGAGAGCCCCATCCTGGGCTTACTGACCCGTAACCGGTTTCTCCAATCCAATGTATGGAAACTCCACAGCCTCAGCCGCCCTGTTCTATGACCCCAGGGATCCTGAGACCCCACTGTCTTACCCAGGATTCTACCCCATTCACCACGGAGCACCTTTCAGGCAGGGATGTCTCTCACTGGAGCAGATTTCTAAAGGTTCCAATTTTGCCCTTCAGGGCTTTATCACTTTCTGGTAACTGGCTTTTACAGGCTTCCCCCCACCACCCTGCCATTTATCTCTTCTATTTCTCTTCTCCACACTCCTTACCTTGCAAAAAGTGGTCACTTTTCTATTTGTAGAATTCCAGCAATTCTTTTCTTCCATCTCAGGTTGAATTCATAGGTGTTCAGAATTATTTGATAGTTATCTAGTTAAATTCAGGGAACCAGATGAAATGAGGTCTCCATCTTGCCTCATCTCCTCATCAAAACAACTTTTAAAGAGAAGAACATACTTGTAGGCTTTACATTACCTCATTTCAAGACTTAGTACAAAAGCAATAATCAAGACAGGTTTTATAGACAAAAGATGTACGTAAAGACATATAAATATAAAGACATAAAAAAACTTACAAAATAAAATCCCACAAAAATATCTTAAAATGTATATTTGAAAAAATAGCTGGAGGCATATACAATAAATTGTTAAGTAGTTATCCTGGGGGTAGAGATGGTCTACCCCTAGTGAGAGGTCTCACTTCATATGTGATACATTTTTATTATAATTGAATTTTTTCATTTTAAACAAGAAGTTTATTTAAACAAGACACTTGACTTGAAGAGAACACTGTCTAGTATTCATTTCTTTCAGGGTAATTTATCCCTACTTAAAGACAGATTGCCCTACATGTAACAGCTATGCACAAAAAAAGTTATGAAATTTTCCTTGGTTTTACAATGACAAATGAACAACATTAGAATTCTCTAATCGAACAACATATGCAAGGATTTTTATGTTGTTCTTTTATTTGTTAAGTGGCGAAAGCAAAATAGCTTACTGGAATGTAAAGATAAGAGCTGACTGAGCATGCCACCAATGGAGAGAAGGGGTATTTTCATAGAAGCAGTATTTTTCCCGATCCCATCTCCATTGGATGTCAGTCAAAACATACCATTGGCCATTTAGTTTTTTAAAAATGCAATATGCTTGTGCACATACACAGTTGCTTTATCTATAATAAAGAAAGGGGAAAACAAAAGAATAGAGAATACTATACTGTGGTGGTCAGGATATGGTGGGATCAAATTACAGTTTTATATTTGAGACTGTCTATTTTTAACTTTTTGAGGAACCTCCATTCTGTTTTCCAGAGTGGCTGTACCAGTTTGCATTCCTGCCAACAGTGTGAGAGGGTTCCCCTTTCTCCACAGCCTCACTAACTTTGTTTTGTGTGTTGTTAATCTTAGCTATTCTGACAGGCATGAGATGATATCTCATTGTACTTTTGATTTGTATTTCCCTGATGATGAGTGATAGGTGACCATTAGTTGACTGTAGACCATTTCTGGGTTTTCTATACTGTTCCATTGATCTATGTGTCTGTTTTTATGCCAGTACTGTACTGTCTTAATGACTACAGCTTTGTAATATAGCTTGGAGTCTGGAATCATGATGCCTCCAGCTTTGCTTTCATTTTTCAGGATTGCTTTAGCTATTTGGGATCTTTTGTGGTTCAATACAAATTTTAGGATTGTTTGTTCTAGATCTGTAAAAATGTTGACGGTATTTTGATAGAGATTGCATTAAATGTTCAGATTGCTTTGAGTACCGTGGACATTTTAACAATGTTTGTTCTTCCAATCCATGAGCATGGAATATTTTTCCATTTCTTTTTGTCCTCTACAATTTCTTTCATAAGTGGTCTATAGTCTTCAGAATATAGATCTCTTACCTCACTGGTTAGGTTTATTCCTAGGTATCTTATTGTTTTGGGTGCAGTTATAAATGGGATCAATTCTGGGATGCCTGGGTGGCTCTGCGGTTGAGTGTCTGTCTTTGGCTCAGGGCCTGATCCCGGGGTCCTGGGATCGAGTCCTGCATTGGGATCCCTGCAGGGGTCCTGCTTCTCCTTCCGCCTATGTCTCTGCCTCTCTTTGTGTCCCTCATGAGTGAATAAAATAGAATCTTTAAAAAATATATAAACAAGTAGGATCAATTCCTTGATCTCCTTTTCTACTGCTTCATTATTGGTGTATAGAAATGCAACAGATTTCTGTACATTGATTTTATATCCTGAAACTTTGCTGAATTCATATATTAATTCTAGCAATTTTGGGTGGAGTCTTCTGAGTTTTCTACCTAGAAATGTCATCTGCAAATAGTGGAAGTTTGATTTCTTCCTTAATGATTTGGATGCCTTTTCTTTTGTTGTCTAATTGCTGAGGCAAAGACTTCCAATACTATACTAAATAACAATGGTGAGAGTGGACATCTTTGTCTTATTCCTGACCATAGAGGAAAAGCTCCAGCTTTTCCCCATTGAAGAATATATTGGCTGTGTGTCTTTCTTATATGGCCTTTATGATGTTGATGTATGTTCCATATATATCTACTTTATTGATGGTTTTTATCAAGAATGGATGCTGTATTTTGTCAAATGCTTTTTCTGTATCTATCAAGAGGATCACATAGTTCTAATTCTTTCTTTTATTAATGTGGTATATCACATTGATTGATTTGCAAATATTGAACCACCCTTGCAGCCCAGGAATAAATCCCACTTGGTTGTGGTGAATAATTCTTTTAATGTCCTGTTGGAATCGATTTGCTAGTATCTTGGTGAGAACTTTTGCTTCCATTTTCATCAGGGATATTGGCCTGTCGTTCTCCTTTTTAGTGGGGTCTTTGGTTTGGGGATCAAGGTGATGCTGGCCTCATAGAATGAGTTTAGAAGTTTTCCTTTCTTTCTTTTTATTTATTTATTTTTTCTTTCTTTCCTTCTTTCTTTCTTTTCTTTCTTTCTTTCTTTCTTTCTTTCTTTCTTTCTTTCTTTCTTTCTTTGTTTCTTTCTTTCTTAACAGTTTGAGAAGAATAAGTACTGATTCTCCTTTAAATGTCTTGCAGAATTCCCCTGGGAAGCCATTTGGTCCAGGACTGTTGTTTGTTGTGAGATTTTTTTATTACTTATTCAATTTATTTGTTGGTTATGAGTCTGTTCAAATTTTCTACTTTTTCCTCTTTCAGGTTTGGTAGTTTTTAGGTTTCTAGGAATTTATCCATTTCTTCTGGATTGCCCATTTCGTTGGCATATAATTGCTCATGATATTCTCTTAATAATTGTATTTCTTGGGATCCCTGGGTGGCGCAGCAGTTTAGCGCCTGCCTTTGGCCCAGGGCGCGGTCCTGGAGACCCGGGATCAAATCCCACGTCGGGCTCCCGGTGCATGGAGCCTGCTTCTCCCTCTGCCTGTGTCTCTGCCTCTCTCTCTCTCTCTCTCTCTGTGCGACTATCATAAAAAAAAATGTATTTCTTCAGTGTTGGTTGTTATCTCTCCTCTTTCAGTCATGATTTTATTTGGGTCCTTTCTCTTTTCTTTTGGATTAGTCTGTCTAAGGGTTTATCAATTTTTTAAATTTTTTCAAAGGACAAGCTCTTAGTTTTGTTGATCTGTTCTACTATTTTTTTGTTTATACATCATTTATTTCTTCTCTAATATTTATTATTTCCCTCCTTTTGCTGGCTTTAGGTTTTATTTGCTGTTCCTTTTCTAGCTCCTTTAGATATAAATTTAGGTTGTATATTTGAAACATTTCTTGCTTCTTGATGTAGGCCTGTATTGCTATGTACTTCCCTCATAGGACCACCTTTGCTGCATCTCAAATGTGCACTGTCATGTTTTCATTTTCATTTGCTTCCATGTATTTTTAGTTCTTCTCTAATTTCCTGGTTAGCCATTCATTTTTTAGTAGGATATTCTTTAACTTCCATGTATCTGTAGTCTTTCCAATCTTTTTCTTGTGGTTGACTTCAAATTTTATAGGATTGTGGTCTGAAAATGTGCATGGTATGATCTCAATCTTTTTGTACTTGCTGACAGCTGAATTGTGACCCAGGATGCGATCTATTCTAGAGAATGTTCCATGTTCACCTGTAAAGTATGTGTATTTTGCTGCTTTAGGATGAAATGTTCTTAATACATCTGCTAAGTCCATCTGGTCCCAGTGTTCCTTATTGGTTTTCTGCTTAGATGATCTGTCCATTTTTATGAGTGGGGTATTAAAATCCCCTACTATTATTGTACTATTATCAATGAGTTTCTTTATGTTTGCTATTAATTGATTTATATATTTAAGTGCTCCCATATTGGGGGTATAAATATTTACAATTGTTAGATCTTCCTGAGGATAGACCCCTTAATTATGAGATAGTGCCTTTTTCATGTCTTCTCATAGTTTTTTATTTAAAATCTAGTTTGTCTGATAAGAGAGCATGGCTACTCTGGCTTTCTTTTGATGTCCATTAGCATGATAGATTGTTCTCTATCCCTCACTTTCAGTCTGCAGGTGCCTATAGGTAAAAAATGAGTCTCCTGTAAGAAGCATATCAATGAGTCTTATTTTTTTTTTTGAGTCTTATTTTTTTAATCCATTCTGAGACCTGTGTCTTTTGACTTGAGCACTTAGTCCATTCACATTCAGAGTGATTAGTGATTGATATGAATTTAGTACTAGCAAATTTGGTGTTTCTGGTGCTGTTCTCTGTTCCTTTCTAGTCTTTGTTGGTTTTGGTCTTTCTTTCTCACTCAAAGAGTCCCCTTTAATATTTCTTGAATGGCTGGTTTAGTGGTCAGGAACTCATTTAGTTTTTATTTGGGAAACTCTATCTCTCCTTCTATTCTGAATGACAGACAGCCTTGCTAGATAAAACATTCTTGGCCACATATTTTTCTCATTCAGCATGTTGAATATATTCTGACTTGCCGAGTTCCTGTGGACAGATCTGCTGCAAACCTGATTGGTCTTTTCCCTTGTAGGTTAAGGACTTTTTTCCCTTGCTGCTTTCAGGATTCTTGTCTGTGTATTTTGTGAATTTGACTATGGTATGTCTTGGTGTTCGCCAGCTTTTGTTGATTTTGATGGAGTTCTCTGTGCTTTCTGGATTTTGATGTCTGTTTTCTTCCCCAGATTATGAAGTTTTCAGCTATAATTTGCTCAAAGAAATCTTCTGCCCTTTTTTTCCTATCTTCTTCTTCTGGGACTCCTATGATATGAATATTACTACACTTTAAGGAGTAAAGTGTACTCACTGAGTTCTCTAAGTTTACATCTGTGATCCAATACTTTTACTTTTCTTTTCAGCCTCATTATAATTATTCAGAATTTTATCTTTTATATCACTGATTTGTTCTTCTTTTTCATTCATCCTAGTTGTCATTGCATCCAGTCAGCTTTGCATTTCAGTTATAGTATTTTTTACTTTGGCCTGACTAGTTTTTAGTTCTTTTATCTTTGCAATAAGGGATTCTCTAGTATCTTCTAAGTTTTTCTCAAGCCCAGCTACTATCCTTATGATTATTATTTTAAATTCCGTCCAGGCATCTTATTTATATCTCTGTTGATTAAATCTTTAGTTGAGACTTCTTCCTATTCTTTCTTTTGAGGTGAATTCCTTGTCTTGTCATTTTGTCTAGGTCGCGGTATGTGTGTGTGTGTTAGGAAATCCTGTTATATTCCTGCTCCTGAGAGTAATGGCTATATTAAGAAGAGGTCTTATACTGTTTTGGGGCTGATGCTTCAGGAAGTGTTTCAGAGTGTGCAATATGCTATTGTGTTTTGGCCAGTTTTCCCCTTGGAGGTCAGTGCTCTGCAGAGTTTCTTCTTGCCTGCAGTGGGGAGTATTTGGACTTTGTCCAGTGTGTAACAAGTTTTAACTAGTTGTGTTTTGGTCTGCTTGCTCAAAGAAGCTAGATCCTATTTCCCCTAGAGCTGAAGCTTTACAGCACTATATGATCAGTAGCCTTGGCGTGTGGCAGAGGTTTGTGTTAGTCTTCTGGGGGAGGGGCCTGCTACATTGATTCTCAGGTGGACTTGCCCTAGTGGAGATGCACCTGCAGGGTGCAGGGTGTTGTGGCTTGGTGTTAGGGGTTCCAACTTCTATGTTGCTCACTGAAGTTGGTCAGTACTGATGGCAGGGAGTAAGGTGGGGGAGTTGAGTCACCCCACTCTCTCCACCCAAAGTTTGAGCCTCCCACTCTCCAGGAAGCCCTCAGAGGTGAATGAACATTCTCCCCTCTTGTGTCCCTGACTTCCATCAGATCCCTATCTACACCTTATCTATGTCCAAGCTGTCTGCATGTCAGGCAGCACAGTTCTCCTGTGTTTTATCTCAGGTATATGGCTGGGTTTCAAAATTCCAAAGTTTAGGGACCCGGTGCAGTATGGACCCACACTGATTCTCTGGGGGAAGTCTCACCAAGCTGTAGCCAGTGTTTATTTGTCTCAGAAAAACTGGTACAATTACACAGTGGTTTAGAGTTTATGGTAAAGTGCACCTAAAACCCAGCACGGTTTACTGCCCTCAGCAGGTGTCTCTGTTCCTATGCTAATGACTGGGGCAGCATGTTGGTGTTTGCCAGATCTTTTGTACCGAAAGGCAGTGCCATCTCCCCCAAATGCACTCCACAAAACGGGACCATCTCTCTCCATGCAATCCAGGGGGGTCCTTAGATCATGCTGTCTGCTCCCTGGCCTCCACACTCCTTCCTCACAAGAGCACCATTAAGCCCACCTGCCATGGTGCTGGTGATGGTGAGAATTCTAAAGCTTCAGATTGTGCTCCAGTCAGCCTCTTTCATTTTCCTAGTCAGTGGTTTATAGGAAGAGTTTTTCTTGTGCAATCCCCTTCATGATGCTTTCTCTCTCTCTCTCTCTCTCTCTCTCTCTCTCTCTCTCTCTCTCTCGATCCTCTCTGCATGATCAGAGCTCCCTCCCCTCTGCAGCTTTCCAATTTTTTCCTCCCTCAAGTAACTCTACAGCTCCTACCTTCCATGATGTGACTATTTTTCTTCCTCTAGATGTGTAGTTTGTTCTCTCAGTCCTCAGATCAATTTCTTAGGTGTTCAGAAGGATTATCTGTTTATGATTTATCATTTATTTGTCTGTTTGAGGGATGAAGCAAGCATAGGGTCCTCCTACCCCTCTGCCACCTTAACTCCTCCCAAAATTGTAAAAATTTTTTCCTTGACTTTTTGTTTTTTGAGATGTAATTGTGTAAATTTAAGACGTACCATGTGTTGATGTGATACACTTGTATTTGCAATATGTTTACTGCCATAGCATTAGTTAATATCTCTATCACATCACATAATTATCATTTGTTTTCTGTTGTGAGAACATTTAAGATCTAGTCTCTTAGCAACTTTGAAGTATGCAATAGAGTATTGTTCACCATAATCACTGTGCTGTGCACTAGATCTCCAGAACCTATTCATCTTCTAGTTGCAAGTTTGTCCTTTGACCAACATTTCCTTGGTTCCTCCATAACCTCCCCCCTCCCCTAGTCTCTGGTTTCCACCATTCTCCTATTTCTGGGTTTAGTTTTTTAATATTCTACATATAAGAGATTAACACAGTCACAGTATTTGAATTTCTCTGATTTATTTCACTTAGCATAATGTCCTCAGGGTCCATGCATGTTGTCACAAGTGGCAGGAGTTCCTCTTTTCTCATGGCTGAATAATATTTCATTGTGAAGATATATGGATATAATCCTCTTTATCCCTTCATCCACTGATGGGTACTTGCATTGTTTCCATCTCTTGGCTATTGTGAGTAATGCTGTAGTGACATGAGTGTACAGATATTTTTTGATTTATAAGCAACAAGATTGAAGGCCTCAGTTCATTTTATTTAATGTGGATTAAGGAGTCTTAGTGCCTCATCTAATTGCTTTCTATTGGGCTGTCTTCTGGCATTATTCCATTAGTCTGCATACAGAGATATTATGGGAAATCGCTTTTGAAATTTTCTCCTTATTTATCATAGGGATACTGTTGAGAACATTTTCCATAAGCCCAAAGTGTCTTCTTTATGAGAACCTAAGGAAAAATTTCTCTCAGGTATCATTACTAGTAGAAAATCTGATTGTCTTAGATTATGGGTGAGGTTTTATCTTCTGGAACTCATGCAATTTGCAGCTGGTTGTTTTCTTGTGTTGTTTGGCTACTAAGAAGATCAGAAACAAATGTGTGGCTGACATCTGGAAATTGAACAGAGACTCATGATGGGCATGACTTCACAATTTTACTATTATACTCTAAATTCCCATTTACTGTGACTTTTATTTTCTTAAGATTTTACTTATTTATTTGAGAGAGAGAAAGATTGCACAAGTGGAGGGAAGGGCAAAGGGAGAGGGATAAGAAGACTCTCCTAAGTCTGGAGCCCAATATGGGGCTCAGTCTCAGGACCCCAAGATCACAACCCAAGACAAAGGCAGACACTCAGCTGACTGCCACCCAGGCATCCCTCATTTATTGTGAATTTTAAAATCTATTCAATTCTGTTGTATTATATGTTTCTTTGTAACACACACATACACACACACACATATGTACAGTGTTGTCCTCAAATGAGGCAATGTTACATAAAATGAATTTAAAGTCAAAAACAGGGCAGCCCAGATGGCTCAGCGGTTTGGTGCTGCCTTCAGCCCGGGGTCTAATCCTGGAGACCCGGGGTTGAGTCCCACATAGGGCTCCCCCATGGAACCTGCTTCTCCCTCTGCCTATGTCTCTGCCTCTCTCTCTCTCTCTCTCTCTCTCTCATGAATAAATAAATAAAATCTTTTAAAAAAAGTAAAAAACAAGTTAAATGTTGAAATTCATTTTCCATTGTCTTTTTCTGCAGCTTATGTCAGGATATCTTGCAACAATGGATACTGATTTTGAAAAGACCAGCTCTCTGCCAAGAGGCTTAGAAGTGAGGTTTACTTTGGTCTGTCTCCCAGCCTGCCCAGATCAGAAGATTGATTTGAGCATAACCCAAATGAACCTGTCTTATATGGGTAAACTTACATTAACCAAACCAATAGAAATGATATGAGTCAGAATTTTGTATTATTAACTTAGGATGAAAAGTATATTCATCATGTAGACCTTGGATGCTGGCCTTGACTTATAAACATGGAATGACACCTGAAAGAATTAATCTTTTTTATCTGAAAGAATTAATCTTATGCCCCAAAATAACAATAAACAAAACACAAGGCCCAGCAAACAGCTGGGAAGGTATGCTCTGGGATAGTGATTAGAAAAGCTCTGCTAAGTTCCAGCTCATTGATTATCCCTTTTTCCTGTTCTCATTCTTCCTTGTTATGTCCATAGCTTTGCTGCAAACAATTAAAAGTTTAGTTAGTAAATTATGTTTGCATTCCTGTTTTCCATTCTGAGCTTATGTCTTTATTCTGATCACCTTTACAGGAATTTTGGGGATAACTGTTTAGTTATACATTTGAAAACAATATCTTAGTTTTCTAAAAAAAGATTCCCAATCACATCCACTATTTGTGAATTATAGTTGTGTACCTGGCAAAGGGCAACCCTATTTTCCTTAACTCTGCATTCTCGAAAGGAGCTTCTTGGAACTTCTCTTATTAAAACATGGCAACCTATCTCACTTACAAAAGCCAATTCTTTTGATTGATAAAAATGAAGACACATTTTGGCTTTTAAACAACAAAGATTGAATTAAAACTGTGGTAGCTTTCTATATCCAATAAGCATTTCAAAATGAAATACTTGTTCAATTGGTGAAAAGCTCAGAACTAACACCTATTATTATTTTAAACTTAGCAGGGTGGCAGCATCCACACTCACACCCTGTGGATATTGGGAACCTGTGTCACATTTGTAAGTTTCCCTGAGACACAGAAGCCTGTTGTTTCTGTAGCTGCAAGCTGAACGTGGTTTCTTGACCAAAAGGTACATACAAGCCCATAAAACTCTATTCATTCAGCAGCTCTGAGAAAAGGAAATCAGAAAACACCTTGGTAGAGATACAGAAAAAAAAGTTTATTCTCCTACCCTGGACTCCAGGAATAATTTTCAAGACTAGATAGTCTCTTTCACTAGGACATCACTCTGGTCCTGTTCTTTTCTAGGAATGTACTTGTTGCTTGAGTGCCCACATACACTATATGCCACTGTCATGTAAACGGAGCAAGGAACCACACATTTAGATGAAATATCTAGACATATTCAAGTCCAGATTCTGGCCTCTCAACAGATACAGATTCCCCTAAGACATTTGGCTGTTTATTCCCTGGAGGCAGAAATAGTGGAGGGAGCCTGGTTTCAGATTAGGCAGAAGCGTGTTTTTACCCTCAGCTATTTCTGCATTTCTAAAAGGCGGTTAATGTTAGAACCCAATCTGATAGAGATGCTGTGAGTTAAAAACATTCAGTGTAAGTTGAGCGATGGAGAACGAACCCACAAAAATTATCTTTAGGATGAAGTGGGTATCATCCACCCAGGGAGAAGGCTCAGAGAGAAGGTAGGTGAAACAAACCCTTGGGACAGAGGAGGGAAAAGCTATCCCTGTCCCCAGACTGAAGGCTCTGACAGCTGGAACTGATAGTTAAGCATTCACCTACCATAACGCCTATACTAAGTAGAGTGGAGAACACTTGGCAAGCCACTGCAAGATGAAACAGATTCCAGGACAGTGTTCTTGCCTGAGTTCAGTGAGAAAGACTTCCATTTGTTGGTTCATCTGCCCAGTGGCATGTAGTTGCCTGGATCTCCACACTTCTAATAGTCTCCTTCCTTTGCCAACACTAAGGGGGCCAATGGTAAGAGAGCCAACTCCAGGCAACACCCCCCTCCCTGCCCCATTCCTTCATCTTTCCCTTTTGTCCTCAACAGACAAAGGGAGGTGCAAGTGTGATGGTTTTTAGACTTTCTTAGTTACATTTTCAGTAAAAACATCTTGAGTGTACCTCTCTATATAGGTATAATTATTATATCTGTATGTAAACATTATTATGGTATTATGGAACATAAAAGAAGAAAATTTCCAATGACATAAGAGAAAAATGGAAATGGAAAAAAACCTCTGCATTCCGATGGATTGTCTTTTTTTTTTATAAATTTATTTTTTATTGGTGTTCAATTTGCCAACATATAGAATAACACCCAGTGCTCATCCCGTCAAGTGCCCCCCTCAGTGCCTGTCACCCAGTCACCCACACCCCCCCGCCCACCTCCCCTTCCACCACCCCTAGTGAGGAGTCTCTCATGTTCTGTCTCCCTTTCTGATATTTCCCACTCATTTTTTTCTCCTTTCCCCTTTATTCCTTGTCACTATTTTTTATATTCCCCAAATGAATGAGACCATATAATGTTTGTCCTTCTCTGATTGACTTATTTCACTCATAATACCCTCCAGTTCCATCCACATCGAAGCAAATGGTGAGTATTTGTCGTTTCTAATGGCTGAGTAATATTCCATTGTATACATAGACCACATCGTCTTTATCCATTCATCTTTCTATGGACACCGAGGCTCCTTCCACAGTTTGGCTATTGTGGACATTGCTGCTAGAAACATTGGGGTGAAGGTGTCCTGGCATTTCATTGCATCTGTATCTTTGAGGTAAATCCCCAGCAGTGCAATTGCTGGTTCGTATGGATTGTCTTACGCACAATCTAAAACCCTGCGGATTCCACCTCCTCCCCTCCTCCATCCCCACCTCCGACACTAACTTCAGATTAAGAAAATATTACAGTAATGGGAACTTTAAGGAAACCTGAACTGGGCTTTGAAATTCAAGTCTAGTCTTTTCACCAAAGAGCCATTTGGCCATGTCCTTTAAATGCTTCTCCAGCCTGGCTGACTCAGTCAGTGAACCAAGCAACTCTTCAGTTTAGGGTTGTAGGTTTGAGCCTCACACTGGGTGCAGAGATTACTTTTTAAAATAAAGCGTTTTTTAAAAATTCCTCTCCAGCTCCACCAAAGCTTCTTTAGATTTTGGTGATAAAATTTTTGCAAAATTTGAAGACTCAAATATATGAGTATCTAAATTTGGTAAAACCGGTAGGTCTTATCTTATATCCATTGTGAAAACAACATGAAGGCAGTCACCACTTTGTACTTCTTCACAGACCACTGTTCCTGAGCCATTAGTTAACTAATTTGTCTCTTAATTTCTGTTATTGTGAATCTTTAATCCAGCTGGCTTTCTCTTAAGTTTCAACATGGAAGAGCAAGAAATATATGGTAATTGTTTTAGTACTTCTGGAACAAGGCATCTTGAAATGCCTTTGAAAAAACAATACAAAAACTTGATGCCTTTATGTATTCCCTAGAGAGTGAGGTGTCTGATAGCCATCAAGCAAGTGTCAAGTGGAATGGGTTATAAGTATTTGTCTTTTTTAGTGGCCTTATTTGATCTGAATTCAGCAACCCTAACACTCTGAGATTAGTGTCATCACCCTCATTTACAGCAATAAGGTGTGCACCTGCAACACTAATTTGAAGCTCAAGTAGGTCAAAGACATGATTCAGTTGCCCCTACCTGCTATAAGGAAACTTATCAAGATTAAGAAGGCACAATTTTATATTTTATTAAACTGCTTTCTAAAGAGGTTAAGCCAACAAAAGTAATTTGTTCAACAATCTGTTGAGCACCAACTAAATGCAAAGTGTTGTATGAGGCACTGAAATAGAATAGTGAACAAAACAGCTTATGACCTAAACCAATATCTCACAATATCATACAACCGCTACTAACTTGTTAAAATAGTTAAACAAGATAAAATATAGTATTTTAAAATTTATCTGAAAAAGCTACAAGTGACCGTTAGCTTTTTTCCCCAATAACATACTTTGGGTTATTCTTGACATGAATTATGAACACTTACTCTTTTTTTTTTTCTGTACTTGAAACGAATTAGAACTTCTTCATGTAATTCTGAGAGTTTTTGTTTGTTTCATTTTTATGGTCAATTGTACTTTAGTAGGATGCTTTCAGCTACAAATAGCTAAAAGCTCAAATCAAACTGGCTTAAAAATTAAGGATATTAATTAGCTCATATAAAAGCAGTTCAGAGGGAGACTGATTTCAGAACTGAATAATCCAGCAATTAAAAATGTCATTGAAAACCATAGACTTCCAGTTTCTGGTCTGGCACATAAGGAGCCTGTAATTCTTTTTTTTTTTTTAAGATTATTTACTCATGAGAGACAGAAAGAGAAGAGGCAGAGACATAGGCAGAGGGAGAAGCAGGCTCCTCGCAGGAAGACTGATGTGGGACTTGATCCTGGATTCCAGGATCACACCCTGAGCTGAAGGCAGACACTCAACTATTGAGCCACCCAGGCATCCCAAGAGCTTATAATTTACCACTCCATCCTCGCAACAAGTGAAAAGCTAAAGAAACTAAAAAGTTAATAACTCTTTTTATAGACATCAGAAAAGTGAGATAAAAAGTGAGCCCGGGTCGCTCAGCGGTTTAGCACCGCCTTCAGCCCAGGGTATGATGCTGGAGACCCGGAATTGAGTCCCACGTTGGGCTCCCTGCATGGAGCCTGCTTCTCCCTCTGCCAGTGTCTCTGCCTGTGTGTGTGTGTGTATGTGTGTGTGTGTATGTGTGTGTCTTTCATGAATAAATAAATAAAATCTTAAAAAAAAACCTCCACTGGGGACCCCACACTTTTGTGACTCTTACCTCCAGAAGTTCTACCATGTTCTCTTAGTGAATATAAGGAAAAAACCCCTCTGGATAGGGGGAAAGTATCCATTTTTAAATATGTCAGAAAATTTTATTCTTTTTAACAAGAGTAATAATTTTGCCAGATCCTAACTTACTGATATTTTATTAGAACCTAACCAACCTGGGGGAAAGAAAATACCCAACTTCAACACCCTCCATCCATTCTATCTCACTTAAGGGGGAAGAGGGAGGAATTCAGACACACTTGTGAAGTTCACAGCTCAGGGGCACAGGCTTACTAAAAGACCAACTCTTAGGACTATTGAAGGGTTCCCCTCATTCCACACATAACCACCACATTAATACAAGGCCTATTTATTAGAATTTCTTCTACCCAGTGCATCATAGATGGCTTTCAACAACAACAACAAAATTACAAGGTATACTAAAAGGTAAAGCACAGTTTGAAGAAACAGCAAGCAGGAGAACTGGACTTAGATATGGCAGGGAAGTTGGAATTATCAGACTGAGAATTGAAAATAACTCTGATTAATATGCTAAGAGCTCTAATGGATAAAGTATACAGCATGCAAGAGTAGATGTGCAATGTAAGAAGAAAGATGGAAATTCAAAGAAAGAAACAGAAAGAAATGTTGGAAATTAAAAAAAAACACTATAGGGGTACCTGGGTGGTTCAGTCAGTAAAGTGTCTGAGGTCATGATCCTAGAGTCCTGGGATCCAGCCCCTCATCAGGCTCCCTTCTCAGCAGGGAGTCTGTTTCTCCCTCTCCCTCTTTCTCTCCCCTGCTCATGCTCTCTCTCTCACTCAAATGCATAAATAAAATCATTTAAAAAATAAAAAATAATTTTAAAACCACTGTAACAGAAATAAAGAATTCCTTTTTTAAAGGAGGTTCCACACACCGCATAGAGCCCAACACAGGGTTCAAACTCATGACCCTGAGATCAAGACCTGAACTGAGATCAAGAGTCAGACACTTAACTGACTGAGCCACTGAGACACCCCAAAGAATGTATTTATGGCTCATTGGTAGACTAGACATGACAGAGGAAATAATCTCTTACTAGGGTTTATGTCAATAGAAACTTCCAAAACTGAAATGCAAAGAAAAAAGACTTAAAAAAGAACAGAATATATATGTAACTGGAATAACAGGAAAAAAAGAGAGAAAGGAATAGAAATAATATTTAGAGTGATCATTATAAGAATTTTCCTAAATTAATGTCAGACACCAAATCATAGACCTAAGAAATTAAAGGAACAACAGGTAAAATAAATAATAAAAAGCCACTACACCCAGGCATATCATATATTCAAAATATAGAAAAGTAAAAATTAAGAAAAATTCTTTAAAGAAGCCAGAGGAAAAAACACCTATAGAAAAGCAAGTATAAAAATTACACCTGACTTCTCCCCATAAAACATGCAAGTGAAGTGAAATATTTAAAGTGTTGAGAAAGAGAAAAAAAACCCCTACCAATCTAGAATCCTGTTGCTTGCAAAATTATCCTACAAAAGTGAAGGAGAAATTAAATAAAGACTTTTTCAAACAAAAATTGAGAGAACTTGTAACCAGTAGACTTGTCTTGCAAGACACATTAAAAGAAATGCTTTAGAAAGAATAAAATGGGGCCATCTAGGTGGCTCAGTGATTGAGTGTCTACCTTTGGCTCAGGTCATGATCCTGAGGTCCTGGGATTGAGTCCCATATCAGGCTCACTGCAGGGAGCCTACTTCTCCCTCTGCCTCTCTCTGTGTGTCTCTCATGAATAAATCAATAAAATATTTTTAAAAAGAGAAGGAAATGGTATAGGTTAGAAACTCAGATCTACATAAAGAAGGAAAGAGTATTATAGAAGGAATAAATGGAATAAATGAAGTAAGACTAAAAGCTTTTATTTTTCTTATTCTAATTGATCTAATAGATAATGGTTTGTTCAAAATAATAATAGTAACAATGCATTTGATGATTATATATATAGTGAAATAAATGGCAGCAATGTTATAAGGGATAGGAGGGAGGAATTAGAAATATCTTGTTATTATTAGATACTTGCTAAGTGAAATAGTGTTATTTGAAAGGAAACTTGGATTAGTTGTAAATGTATATTGTAAACTCTAAAGCAATCACTAAGAAAAAGTTTTTAAAAAAGGAAGTATAACTGATGTGCTAGGAAAGGAGAGAAATGGAATCATATAAAATGGTTAATGAAAACTAAAAACGGCAGAAAATTGTAGAAGAGAAAAATAAGGGGAAAAAGGCAAAATAGAGTAAAATAGCTAACATGGTAGATATTAATTCAACTATGTCAATAATCAATTTTTAAAAAATATTTATGGATGTATTTATTTATTTAAGAGAGGTAGAGAACAAGATGGGGAGAGAGAACAGGAGAGGGAGAGAGAATCTGAAGTAGACTCTGAGCTGAGCACAAAGCACATGGAGGGCTTGATCTCATGATCTTGAGATCCTGACCTGAGCCAAAACCAAGAGTCAGACACTTAAGTGACTGAGCCACCTAGGTGCCCCTCATCATCACTTTAAATGTTAATGGTCTAAATACATCAAGACAAGTTTAAAAGATTTAAGATTTTAAAACCACAATGAATAAAAAAAAACAAGACCTATCTATATATTGTCTACAAGAAATCTGCTTTAAATATACAGACACATATACATGAAAAATAAAATGATGGATCTACCATGTAAACACAAGTCCAAAGAAAGCTGGAGTTGCTATATTAATTGCAGACAGAGCAGATTTAAGAGCAAGGAAAATGATCAGGGATAAATAGGAGCATTATATACTGATGAAGAAGTCAGTTCTCCAAAAAGATACAACAATCCATAATTTGTGTGTGCCTAACAATAGAAGGTCAAAATATATGAGACAAAAACTGATAGAACTGTAGGAAGAAATAGATAAATCCATTACTGTAGTTAAAGATTTCAACATCCCTCTATCAGATATGGACAAATCCAACAGGCAAAAAAGCTTAAGGGCATAGCTACATTCAACAGCACCACTAATTAACTGAGCATAATTGAAATCTATAGTCTACTTCATCCAACAACAGCAGAAAACACATCCTTCACAAGCTCACATGGAATATCCACCAAGATATATCATAGATCACATTCTGAGCCATAAAACACATATTAACATATCAAAAAAGGAAAAACCAGAAAACAGAAATCACAGTGTGTTCACTTTGACCACAATGGATTTAAAATAGAAACACAATTGGGACGCCTGGGTGGCTCAGTGGTTGAGCATCTGCCTTTGGCTCAGGGCATGATCCCCAAGTCATGGGATCAAGTCCAACATTGGGCTCCTTGCTGGGAGGCTGCTTCTCCCTCTGTCTGTGTCTCTGCCTCTCTCTCTGTGTCTCTTATGAATAAATAAATAAAATCTTTAAAAAAAAATAGAAACCAATAAGAGAACAATAGCTTGGAAAATCCAAAAATACAAAAGATTAAACAATATACTCCTAACTAACTCATGAGTCAAGGAAGAAATCTCAAGATAAATGTAAAAATATTCTAAACTAAGTAAAAATTAAAATATAACTTATCAAAACTTCCGAGATGTAGCAAAATTAGTGATTAAAAAGAAAGTTATAGCAATGAATTCATGCATTAGAAAAGAATACCTATAATCTATAATCTAAGCTTCTACCTTATGAGCAACTAAATTCAAAGTAAGCAGAAGAAAAGTAATAATAATAATTAAAGCAGAAATCAATGAAATTGAAAACAATAAATCTATAGAAAAAGTCTACAAACCCAAAAGCTGGCTCTTTGAAAATATCAATAAAATTGATAAGTCTTTAGCCAGGTTAACTAAGAAAAAGGAGACATGAACAAATTACTAATATCAGAAATAAAAGGGGGGACATTACTATATATCACATGAACATTAAAAGATAGCAAAGGAATACTATTAACAAATCTATGCTCAACAAAACTGATAACCTAGATGTAATGGACCAACTTTTTGAGAAACACAACCTACCAAAACTCATAAAAGAAGTAAGTCAATCTGGGGGCACCTGGGTGGCTCAGCGGTTGAGTGTCTGCCTTCATGCCCAGGGCATGGTCCTGGAGTCCTGGGGTCGAGTCCTGTATCAGGCTCCCTGCATGGAGTCTGCTTCTCCCTCTGTCTCTGCCTCTCTCTCTCTGTGTGTGTCTTTCATGAATAAATAAATAAAATCTTTAAAAAAGAAGTAAGTCAATCTGAACAGGCCTATAGCTGTTAAATAATTGACTTAATAATTAACTTTACAAAACAGAAAGGACCAGACCCACATGAGTTCGCTGATGAATTCTACCAAACACTTAAGAAAAAGGTTCTACTGATTCTTTACAATCTTTCAGAAGATAAAGCAGAGAGAATATTTCCTAACTTGTGCTTTGAGGCCAGGATTACCCTAACACCAAAACTGAAGGCATTGCAAGAAAACTACAGACTGATGTAGCTCATGAACATAGATGCAAAAATCCTTCTATGCTAGCAAATCTAATCCAACAATGTAAAAGGAATTATACAACATGACCAATTTGGGTTTATCCCAGGTATGGAAGCTTTGTTCAATATTCAAAAACCAATTAAAGCAATTTATCACATCAACAGGTAAAAGAAGAAAAATGACATTATCATATCAATAGTAGTGGAAAAAAGCATTTGACAAAATCCAACATTCGTTATGATGGTTAATTTTATGCGTCAACTTGACTGGGCTGAGGGAAGCTGAGGTAGCTAATAAACATTATTTCTGGGTGTGTCTGTGAGTGTATTTTTGGAAGAGATTAGCATTTGTGTTGGTTGATAAACTGAATAAAGCAGATGGCTCTCCCCAGTGTGGGGGGACATTATCCAATCCTCTGAGGGCCCGTATGGAACAAAAAGGAGGAAGAAGGACAGATTCACTGCTTCAGCTGAGGCATCCATCTTCTCATGCCCTCAGACATTGGCACTCCTGGATCTTGGCTTTTAGATTCAGATTGGTATTTATACCATTAGCTTCCTGATTCTCAGGCCTGGGACTCGGACTGAATTACTCGTGTTTCCAGGTTCTCCAACCTTGTAGGTAACGGATATATTTCTTGACTTTGAGCCAATTCCTACAATAAATCAATCAATCTATCTATCTATCTATCTATCTATCTATCTATCTATCTATCATCTAACTATGTATACATATACTATTAGTATACATATACTATTAGTTCTGTTTCTCTGGAGAACTCTAGAGTTCTGTTCATCTAACTATGTATACATATACTAATGTATACATATACTATTAGTTCTGTTTCTCTGGAGAACTCTAATACACCTATCCATTATAGAAAAAAATCTCAGGGGGCAAGATGGCGGAAGAGTCGGGTCCCCAAGTCACCTGTCCCCAACAACTTACCTAGGTAACTTTCAAATCATCCTGAAAACCTACGAATTTGGTCTGAGATTTAAAGAGAGAACAGCTGGAAAACTACAGTGAGAAGAGTTCGAGCTTCTATCAAGGTAGGAAGATGAGAAAAAAATAAAGAAATAAAAAAGCATCCAAGGGGGAGGGCCGCCTGTGAGGAGCTGGGCTAAGGCCACAGGGCGAGAGCCCGCTAGGACAGGAAAGCCCCCACCCAGAGAAGCAGGAGCTTCCCCA